>NC_060149.1:19924506-20566310 GCF_021461385.2 Schistocerca piceifrons
GTCCACCCCAAATCTTGTCCGTGATACTCTCTCCCCTATTTCTCGATAATATAAAACGTGCTGCCCTTCTTTGAGCTTTCTCGATGTACTCCGTTAATCGGCGCAACTGTACTCCAAAAGAGGAGGAGCAAGCGTAGTGTCTCTCTAGTAGATCTGTTGCATCTTTTAAGTGTTCCGCCAATGAAACACAGATTGTGTTTCTCGTTTGACACATTTTCTGTGTGTTCTTTCCAATTTAAGTTATTCGTAATTCGTCATAAATTGTTTACACCTCGCAAAATTTCAACGTTTGTGACCGCATTATTATGTTATCTTTATTTCTAGTATTATTGTATGTAATAATTAATTACAAATTCGGCCGCTGTAGTTGAGTCACAGTTTATAGAGTCAAAATTCACTGTACTTCACGGTGTATGCCGGAGGGCATCGCGTGTGTTATGAGTAGGGGTAGGCAGAATAAGGAACACGTATTTTCAAAGTTTTCAAACTCGGCTGAATAATTTGACTCGAGAAAGGCGTAGAAGTTAATCTGTTTCAGGAAATCGGAGTGGGATAGCTACTTGTAATACTCATTGACCTTACAGACGCCACAAGAAGGAGATACAAACTATAATATGGGTTGCTATATTGTGGAAAATCTCCCTGTTACAAAAGAAAACGACAGTTTGTATAGGTGTGGCCCGAAACCTTTTGTGCATACAACTCCCCATGTTTCAAAACTCGATGCATCTGGAGGGAGAAGGACGCGGATGCCACAGCTTTGCCGAGCAAACTTGTCCTTCCGCATTGATTTTCCTCCGCGCCATGATCTCATCACGACACTGCCAAATTCTGTTTCCAGATGCGCGGGCTTGCAAATAGCATTAGCATTTAAAACGATCCTGCCACGGACGTCCCATGCGGCACTCAGCGCCACGTGCGCTGCTATATCGAAATTCGATTTCCGCTGTGTATGTTGGATACTGTTGCTCTTTCGCTCTTTTTCTCTCTTTCTCTCTCTACATATATCTCTATCTCTCTCTCTCCATGCCATTTTGTGCTTTTTATTTAGATCAAAGATTTTAGTGACAGATTTCACGCGTCTTATACATTACAGGGAATATATGCGTTTATTATGTCTTCATGTTCCTCAAGCCAGCTCACAGTGCGTTGCCGAAATAACTTTGGTATCACCACCATTTCCCACATTCCCAGTCACAATTGCAAATTATGGGTAGGAAGAATGGTTGCCGATATTTCTCAGTGTATGTGTGCCAGTTTCTCTGATTTTCCCTTCTTTCTTTCACCGAATATACTATAGAAGCTTTCGAAATGTGGTGCTACAAAAGAATGCTGAAGATTAGATAAGTAGACCACATAACTAATGAGGAGGTGTTGAATAGGATTGGGGAGAAGAGAAGTTTGTGGCACAACTTGACTAGAAGAAGGGATCGGTTGGTAGGACATGGTTCAAATGGTGCAAATGGCTCTGAGCACTATGGGATTTAACATCTATGGTCATCAGTCCCCTAGAACTTAGACCTACTTAAACCTAACTAACCTAAGGACATCACACAACACCCAGTCATCACGGGTAGGACATGTTCTGAGGCATCAAGGGCTCACCAATTTAGTATTGGAGGGCAGCGTGGAGGGTAAAAATCGTAGAGGGAGACCAAGAGATGAATACACCAAGCAGATTTAGAAGGATGTAGGTTGTAGAAGGTACTGGGAGATAAAGAAGCTTGCACAGTATAGAGTAGCATGGAGAGCTGCATCAAACCACTCTCAGGACTGAAGACCACAACAACAACAACTATATGCTGGGAAATTATCATACTGATTGACTCTTCCTGGAACGAATTTTACCAGTAGCCTTCTCCATGATGTACAACGTCTCTCTTTTAGCGTCTGCGACTAGAGGGTTTCGAAAAAGACGATCGTGTGAAACCCAGCTCGCGCTATTCGTCCACGAGACTCAGAGGGCCATAGACACGGGTTCACAGGTAGATGCCGTGTTTCTTGACTTCCGCAAGGCGTTCGATACAGTTCCCCACAGTCCTTTAATGAACAAAGTAAGAGAATATGGACTATCAGACCAATTTTGCGATTGGATTGTAGAGTTCCTAGATAACAGAACGTAGCTTCTCATTCTCAATGGAGAGAAGTCTTCCTAAGTAAGAGTGATTTCAAGTGTGCCGCAGGGGAGTGTCGTAGGACCGTTGCTATTCACAATATACGTAAATGACCTTGTGGATGACATCTGAAGTTCACTGAGGCTTTTTGCGGATGATGCTGTGGTATATCGAGAGGTTGTAACAATGGAAAATTGTACTGAAATGCAGAAGGATCTGCAGCGAATAGACGCATGGTGCAGGGAATGGCAATTGAAACTCAATGTAGACAAGTGTAATGTGCTGTGAATACATAGAAAGATCCCTTATCATTTAGCTACAACATAGCAGGTCAGCAACTGGAAGCAGTTAATTCCATAAATTATCTGGGAGTACGCATTAGGAGTGATTTAAAATGGAATGATCATATAAAGTTGATCATCGGTAAAGCAGATGCCAGACAGATTCATTGGAAGAATCCTAAGGGAATGCAATCCGAAAACAAAGGAAGTAGGTTACAGTATACTGGTTCGCCTACTGCTTGAATACTGCCTGGCAGTGTGAGATCCGTGCCAGATAGGGTTGATAGAAGAGATAGAGAAGATCCAACGGAGAGAAGCGCTCTTCTTTATAGGATCATTTAGTAATTGCGAAAGCGTTACGGAGATGATAGATAAACTCCAGTGGAAGACTCTGCAGGAGAGACGCTCAGCAGCTCGGTACGGGCTTTTGTTGAAGTTTCGAGAAGATACCTTCACCGAGGAGTCAAGCAGTATATTGCTCTTTCCTACGTATATCTCGCGAAGAGACCATGAGGATAAAATCAGAGAGATTAGAGCCCACACAGAGGCATACCGACAATCCTTCTTTCCACGAACAATACGAGACTGGAATAGAAGGGAGAACCGATAGAGGTACTCAAGGTACCCTCCGCCACACACCGTCAGGTGGCTTGCGGAGTATGGATGTAGATGTGGATGTTCTGCGTTTCCGTATCGCCCTCGCGGTTACTAAGCGAACCCGTAACGAAACGCGTTGCTCTTTATTGGATCTTCCCTGCCTCCTTCATTAATCACGCCTGAAACGTATCCAGGAGTGACTACAATGATCAGAAGTGGACTTTCAAAAATGTTCAAATCTGTGTGAAATCTTATGGGACTTAACTGTTAAGGTCATCATCCCTAATCTTACACACTACTTAACCTAAATTATCCTAAGGACAAACACACACACCCATGCCCGAGGGAGGACTCGAACCTCCGCCGGGACCAGCCGCACAGTCCCTGAATGCAGCGCCCCAGACCGCTCGGCTAATCCCGCGCAGCAAGTGGACTTTGTAAGCTCCCTCCTCTGTGGGTGAATTGCAGTTTCTTAAAATCGTTCCAATTTATCTCAAGTGGCGTCAGCTTCCCCTACAACTAGTCTTATGTTGGCGTCCTTTTTTCGCTCATTCGAGACACCTACACCTACATGTTTGCATTTTTTACGGTGTTTCTAATGGTTTACCGACGTTAGTGTAATCGAACAGCGATAGGTCTCTCTTCTTATTTATGCTTAATATGTTACATTTATTGGCAATGGACAGAAAATCCTAAAACGTTTTAGTTTTATTTTGAGTCAGTTAACGGATCACAGCCATATTTCCAGACTCTCAGTGGCCACAATGCCATTAAAACAGAAGATGATAGGAAGATTCCCGAGATGATGACTCCTTTTTTTCCCGAAATTGTTTCAGCCTGGAAGATTGTTCTGATATACCTCCTTTTAATCAACCGACTCACCACGAATAATTTTCCAAGCTGGACGATAATCTGTACATGTGATCTACATGTACAAAGCTGCTGGATGTCTTACTACTTGATATAGTACCAAACTCTTTCCAATTGGCGAGTTACGTCGTCAAAATCCCGAGCTGGTCGCAGGGCAGTGCCCATAATGATCCAAACTTTCTCGAGTGGTTAGAGATCCAGTGACCTTGCTGGTCAAGGTAGCGTTTGGTAAGCACAGCGACAAGCAATAGAAATTATCGTCTTGTGCGTTCGGGCATTATCTTGCTGAAATGTAAGCCCCTGGTGGCTTGGCATGACAGGCAACAAAACGGGGTGTAGACTGTAGTCGACGTACGGCTGTGCTGTAAGGGTGCCGCAGATGGCAACCAATGGGGTCCTGCTATAAAATGAAATGACGCCCTAGGTTGGTTGTCGGACCGTATGGCGAAAACCCAGCGCTGTCCGGGGCGTCTCCAGACACGTCTTACGTTAACTGGAACAGGATTGTCTTCAGGGATGAGACATGCTTCGAACTGAGTGTCGCTGACCAACAAAGACGTGCATGGGGACGCACCAGACGGCGGTGGGTAACAACAGGCGTGATGGTCTGGGATGCCATTTCTTTTCAAAGCAGGATTCCTTTGGTTATCATCCGCGGCAAACGTGCAGCACAGCGATACGTCGACACTATTCTATGCCGTGTTTTGTTGCCCTTCACGGCAAGCCATCGTGGGCCTACATTTCGGCAAGATAAAGCCCACCCGCACATTACGGGAGTTTCTGCTGTATGTATTCGAGCTTGCGAAACCCTATCTTGCCCAGGAAGATCGCCGGATCTCTCGCCAGTTGAGAACGTTTGGATCATTATGGTCATGGCCCTCCAACCACCTAGGGATTTTGACGAACTAACGGTCAAACTCGTCAGAATTTGGCACGATGTCCCTTAGGAGGAAATACGACAACTCTGGCTCGAATAAATAATCCAATTTTTCTAAAACTGTAATCATTTGTTTGGCTGTACATCTACATCACATTTACGTATTTCTGTCCCATCCAAATAATTCCTTCGTGGTGTGTCCTTTTTTTGTCTCATAGTGTATACGTTCGGAGGCATTTGAAGTGGAACGACCACCTGAAATTAATCGCAAGTAAGGCAGATGCCAGACAGATTCATTGGAAGAATCCACACGAAATTTAGTCCCTCAACGAAGGAAATATTGCACAAAACTCTCGTTCGACCAATATTTGAACATCGGTAATTAGTATGGGATCGTATCAGATAGAGCTGATAGAGGAAATAGAGAGGAGCCAAAGAACAGCTACATGTTTCGTTACAGGTTCATTTAGCAAAGGCAAAAGCGTCGCGGAGGTGCTCAGCTAACCCCAGTTGCAGACACAGCAAGAGAGGCATTCTGCATCAGGGTATGGTGTACTGTCAAAATCCCGAAAGTGTACGTTCCTAGAAGAGTCAACCATTATATTGATTCCTCCTACGTATCTCTCGTGAAAAGACCATAAAGATAAATGAGAGATGTTGTGGATTGGCAAGAGAGCCAACCCACTACGAGAGGAAGCCGAAAGGCACGCGTTTTAGCTCACGCAGGCTGGCGTGAGGTCTGGAACAGGACAGGGAAGTTGGACTTTAGCAAAAAAGGACGTAGCTGAAACTTCCTGGCAGATTAGAACTGTGTGCCCGACCGAGACTCGAACTCGGGACCTTTGCCTTTCGCGGGCAAGTGCTCTACCATCTGAGCTACCGAAGCACGACTCGCGGCCGGTCCTCACAGCTTTACTTCTCCCAGTATCTCGTCTCCTACCTTCCAAACTTTACAGAAGCTCTCCCGCGAACCTTGCAGAACTAGCACTCCTGAAAGAAAGGATATTGCGGAGACACGGCTTAGCCACAGCCTGGGGAATGTTTCCAGAATGAGATTTTCACTCTGCAGCGGAGTGTGCGCGCTTCGGTAGCTCAGATGGTAGAGCACTTGCCCGCGAAAGGCAAAGGTCCCGAGTTCGAGTCTCGGTCGGGCACACAGTTTTAATCTGCCAGGAAGTTTCATATCAGCGCACACTCCGCTGCAGAGTGAAAATCTCATTCTGGAAGGACGTAGCTGTTGGAATACTTAACTTTAATCCGTAAATGGTTAACATCGCTCTTGACGGTACATGTTTTACAGCATCAATAGTAACTGGTAACGGCGCCTTGCTAGGTCGTAGCAAATGACGTAGCTGAAGGCTATGCTAACTATCGTCTCGGCAAATGAGAGCGTATTTTGTCAGTGAACCATCACTATCAAAGTCGGCTGTACAACTGGGGCGAGTGCTAGGAAGTCTCGCTAGACCTGCCGTGTGGCGGCGCTCGGTCTGCAGAACTGATAGTGGCGACACGCGGGTCCGACGTATACTAACGGACAGCGGCCGATTTAAAGGCTACCACCTAGCAAGTGTGGTGTCTGGCGGTGACACCACAAGAGAGATTCGAACCCACAGGGAGATTTATCAGCAATCGATCTTCCCGCGAACGATAAGCAAGTGGGACAGGGGAAGGGGGAAGTGACAATGGTGCGCAAAGTACCCTCGGCCACATGCCATAAGGTGGCTTGCGGAGTATTGACGTAGATGTAGACTGAAAAAACCAGTAACATCGCTCAACAGAGTAAAGTCGACTGGATCTGATGGGATACCTATAGGCTTCTATATAGATTACGCGAAATAACTTACTCTTTCACTAGCAGCAGTCTACATGTTTTAAACTCGCCTATTACGAACTTATTGGAGGCCAAAAATCTCCTCTGTGGGAATCAACATGGATTCAGAAAATAACGATCGTGTGAAACCCACCTCTCTGTGCTCACCCTTGAGATCCAGAAGGTCTAGATGCCGGCCTACAGGTTTATACGGTGTTTCTTGACTACGTGCTAACTGAATATCAGACAAGATTTGTGAATGGACAGAAGAGTTCCTAGTAAACAGGACATAGCACATCGTTCTTAATGGAGAGATAACTTGAGACGTAAAAGTAACTTTGGGCGTAATCCAAGAGGTTATATAGGATCATTACCATTGATTACATTTGTAAATGAGACAGCGGATGAAGTCGAAAGATCGTGTAGGCTGTTCGCGGACGATGCTGTTGTATACAAAGATGTTGCAACGCTACTAAATTGTGAAATGCAGGAAGACATGTAGGGGATCAATGCTTGGTGCAGATATTGGTAGCGACGATCGACGTAAATAAACATAACATAGTGCCCAGAAAAAAAATGTAAAAGCTTGATTATTACATGACAATACAATTCCCTAACAAGATTCGTTAAATAGATGACAATATGCGCACGGAGCGATTTAATGTGGACCGAGCATATAGGAACGGCAGACGCCAGACAGGTTCATTATGAGATTCATCAGGAAGTGCATTCCACCCACGAAGGATGTGGCTTATAAAACCATTGTTTGACGGGTACTTCAATACTGGTTGGCAGCCTGGGACCTGGTAGAGAAAACAGAGAACATCCAAAGAAGATCTGCGCGTTTCGTCACAGGTTCGTTTAGCAACCGGGAAAGCGGTGCGCAGATATTTGTCCAATTCCAGTGTCAGACGTTTCAGGAAAGACGTTTCGAAATACCATGTAGTTTATTGTTAAAATCAAGTGAGCTTATTCTCCCAGAAGATTTAACCAATAAATAGCTTAGTCCTGCCTACAGATATCTCGTGAAAACACCATGAAGGTTGAATTTTGAACTGACTCGGAGGCACACAATTCTCAGCACGCGCAATTCATTACACACTTGCTGGGCAAAAATATTTCCCTGCTTTTCTTAGGGTTTATTTTAATACTTACAGCGCTCCTGCTGCAACAGACTTATTCCCTCCGACACATTAAGCGTTTAGAAACGTTCGGGCCTGTATGTTACTAGGAGGTGCAAGATATTTTCCTAACGAGTCGGTTCTGTAACTAACGGTTAACGTAATTTTCTGTAGAAAAGTGCTCAGAATAAACTCAAAAAAATCTCTGTGGTTGACACAAGTTTTAATTGCGTGACTCGCCAATTCTACAATAGTAATAATCTCAGTTTTCTCTGAAACATTCCACCACTCTTCAGGGAGGTGGTCTCTATAACAATCCGAATACCACGTTTAGCTTTAACAATAATAAATGAATAAAGGCTACAGTCTGCACATCAACAGCTACCAACAAGTACCATTTAAGATACATAATTCACATTTCGTACTGGAGAACTGACCAGCTGTCATGAATAAATACTTATCTTCCGATTTAGGCAGCTACACCCTCATGCGATATTGCAGCCAACAGTCACAAACGAGCAACTATGTTCCTATCCTGAAGAACTTCAGCGATAGGACTTGCAAGGCTTCCATCTGAATGAGGAATGTATTAGAGTTACGGATACGGAAATCGAAGATACCACCACATAGCGTCGAGCTCTTCTGATGAAGGATATACGTTAATGAATTTTAGCAATCAACGCGTGTTTTCTTTAATTCCTTTTCGTTCAATAGTTTCATCAGTGAGGATAGAACTACAGAGACGCGAGGAAAAAGAAAGACATTTTCGTTGATTCTTGTTTGCTGAACAATTACATGCATTTGTGAATCTTCAGCACAAATGCAGACTGTCATCCCAATGCTAGCATTATACTGATATATCAGTAAACGATACTAACCTATCAGCTGCTGTAAGAAATCAGTTATTTAAATTAATAACCTTTAAAGCATTTGTTGTTTTCTTTCTACTCAAAACCTACACTATGTTTTACATTTAACTCAAAGATCAACCTTCCGTAGAGCAATAACTAGCATTTTGTACAATAGGAGAAACTGTTCTAAGAGTCTTTACGGAAACTTCTAAAAAGAAAACTACCGTAGAGTACGTTTTTCGAAATTAGTAGGTCACATGTAGTATACTTTCGCCTTTTTACCTCGAAATCTCGTAGCCTGCTTTTCAGTCTTATTAATGTTAGCTGATTATGAAATTCTCCAAACGGTTCGTAATTATGAAAACGAATGTACTCTGAGCGGAACGAGGTACTTTTGCTCCTCGAGTTATTCCCCTTTTGATGCTAACCTCACTGCTAAGGAACGTTTTAATGTTCATTTCGCGTAATGACAATGACAGCTCAATTCGGCGGACGACCTTCGCCAACACGCTGCCGAGGGCAAATTCGTTCATCTTTGGGAACTAGTTCATTATCACTCGTTCACGATTCCTCTTTTATCTAATTGTGTGTGCTATATGGATTTTAGATAAACTTCCAGAAAAAATATCAAGTACGCCCAAGTATTATTTCTGCATGATAAATTCACTGATTATGTAATATAGAAAGGTTGTTTACTTTTATTCGTTAGCTGACTGTGTTCTCAGGAAACATCACATTTTTCGGGTGACATGATGGGCCAGTTTTTTTTCTGTATTGAATTTCGATTCCCCCCCCCCCCCCCTCCCCTCCACCCAGAGGCGGGCTGGCAGCAGCTTAATATGCCGCCTTTCAGCCTGCAGAAGAGTTCAAAACATAATGAGAAGATAACAAACAATAAAAACAGGCGATAAAACGATGACTTTGTAAAAACTGTAAAATGGCGGAAACTTGTGGAAGTCAAAATATAAAAACACAGGGTTGGTGATGCTAATTGAGACACACAGTAAGTTGACGACGACAGTCTGGCTTCTGTTTGGAACACTTAAGAAGGAGGATTCACAACACTGAACACTCACGTAAACACTGCACTATAGAATAGACACGAAAGCAGGTGGTGGGGGGGGGGGAGGGGGAGGGGGAGGGACCCAGACAGATGAGGGGAAAAAGGGAAGAAGGAGAAGAAAAAGCAAAAGGGGGGAGCTGATGGAGGGAGAAGACACAGAAAAGGGGGGTGGGGCAGGGCGGACGTGGGGAAGGCAGAGGAGAGGAAAACAAAAGGACTCGGGGGAGAGAATGAAGCCAAAGAGGGGGTAGACAGGGAAAAACACGATGGAAGGGGGGGGGGGAGAAGGGAGCCTGGGAAAAGGACAGAGATAGGGAGGGGGAGGTGAGGATCAGAGATGATAGGAGGGATAAATGAAGGGAGGGAGGGCATCATCTGGGAGAGGGAGTTGATAGAAGCCACCCTGGGAAAGGAGATGAAGGGTGTAGAGGTGGAGGGTGGGTGGGATGCAACGGTGAAGGTATGACAGTGAGTGGGGGTTGGAGAGGAGAGGAGCAATCAGGGGATGGGGGTGGATCAAGTCTGCAGGAGGTGTAGACGACTCGGATATGTTCGAGGAAAAGGAACAGATCGGGAAACGGAATCAGATCATAGAGGATCTGCGTGGGGAACGGGAGGCATATATGGAATGCGTGGAATGCGGGGTCGAGTACGTGGCTCTCAAGGAATTGGTGGGACTTACAGAATTTTGGGAAGGGGGGGGGGGTGGATATCCAGGCAGGACTGGCAGAACAGAGGATGTGATGGATCAATAATTTGTAGATTTGGAGGATGATAGAGGGGTTCAACCCCCAGACGGGCCAGTGACAGCAAGCTGTGTAGAGAGAGGCCAGGAAGACTAAACGGAAGTACAGATTATGAAACCTGTATTCGACTCACTGCAGACCACACCATTCGTCATTCAGTTTTAAAGGAAGCCAGTAGAGTTAGCAAATACAAAGCATTCGTTTTCGGTTAGTTTTCAGAAAATAATTTACAGGCTGAACATTAACAAAACGGATAAACTGCAGGGACAGATTACTGACTGAAAATGGAGGGAAAAAGGACTCTGAACCTGTGTCCGGAAATGCGCCGTTGCCAAATTAGATGGCGCTGACGAATGACAGCTCCTGTGACCAAGTGCCGTGTGTTCCTTGTCTGTTGCAGGTAACAGGGGTAATGTTGGTGGGGCCACTTGCCTCGAGCATGCACTAATCCGTGGATGTGGAAATTAACTACATATCGAATTGCCATACTGTGTAGGAAATAAAAATTTAATTGGAAAAATTAAGACTTTCTGCTGAGAAACTGCATTACAAGTTTGGTTTCAGCAATGGCCGAAACAACATAAATACTCTGGAGGATCCCAGAACTTAATAAGTCAAAGAAAACAAGATTTTTTTTCAAAACGTTGGTGACATAGCAAAAGGTATTGCTTTGACGATCTTTACAACCGAAAAAATAACCAGTTTTGCTCAGTCATTGGTTGAAAGGCGCCCCAAGATGCATGCACCGGGAGAAACTCAAGAATCACATCATACACCTTTACGGGGAGGAGATGTACCGCAGCATGAAGAAATTTGAAAAGTTGCGCCACCGAAGATGTCGTTTGCTAAGTACTCTTGCCTTTCTAAAGAGATGTCGTTCCGAGAATGTTGTTCCAAATTTTGCTAAGGTTATGCATCACATCGATTCTGCAGCAGCTAAGAGAATCAAGAAACGAGCCAGCCTCGCATTGGTACGTGAGAGAGTGCAATTCACCCGCCGGAGCCTTGAGTTTATCTCACAGGAATTACTCAAACTACATTTGCAATTGGCTAGTAAGTTCACTTCTTGTTCCTGGGATTGGATTGATGATGTCACCTGGGTGTCAGCTAATTCCGCCCATAAGAAGGCTACGGGACGTCAAACAGCTAAGTTCTCACTTCTCCTTGACAAACCATCCCTGCAGGTTCCGTGCAAGACTGTCATCAATTTGAGTGGCATGGTGTTGAGTGATGATGCGGTCTCGGTTTTGCAGAAAGGTCTCAACTTCGCTCCCACCCCCAAGTTCACTCCGGTCGCAGAAATTGTTAGTGCTGTTGAACAGGTTGCAGCTCGACTTCCGCCAGAATCAGCCGAGGAAATACGTCGTGAAACTTGTCGTGCGTTGACGAAATCCAAGCCGATGAAGTCAAATATCAGCAGTAAAGAGAGGGCGGCCATTCGTGATCTGAGGGAGCGCTCTGAAATTGTTGTCTTACCGGCTGACAAAGGCAATGCTACAGTTGTTGTCTCCCATAAGGACTACACTGATAAGATGCAGAGACTGCTAAATGACGATTCCTACCGGAAGATCAGCGTTGACCCTACAAAGAAGGTGGAGAACAAGACGAGGGCGCTTCTCAAGGACGCAGATTTACCAGAGGGTGACGCTAAGAAATTGTTACCCCAAGGTCCGGTACCGCCTAGACTATATGGACTCCCGAAGGTTCACAAAGAGGGGGTACCATTACGCCCCATTGTCAGCAACATCAGGGCACCTACATATTTGCTGGCCAAATACCTGACGGGAATATTAAGTCCTTATGTGGGTAAATGCCCTCGTCACATCCGTAATTCCGTGGATTTTGTTAAACGCCTTGATAGCTTCAGGTTGGATGAGTCAGATATCATGGTGAGTTTTGACGTCGTTTCCTTGTTTACGAGGGTACCCCTGCGAGAGTCACTAGAATTGATTAGTCAGAAGTTTGACGAGAAGACCACTGAACTTCTTAGGCATGTCTTGACTTCCACGTATTTTCTTTTTAATGGAGAATACTACGAACAAACGGAGGGAGTCGCCATGGGTAGCCCACTCTCACCGGTGGTAGCGAATTTGTACATGGAGAACTTCGAGGAGGAAGCCCTGTCGTCATCCGTATGGAAACCTACTTGCTTATTCCGTTACGTGGACGACACGTTCGTCATCTGGCCACATGGTATGGATAAACTCCTTGACTTCCTTACACATCTAAACTCCATACACCCCAACATCAAATTCACTATGGAGACTGAAACGGAGGGTAAATTACCTTTCCTTGACGTCTTGGTCAAGAGAAGGGCTGACGGCACCCTAGGTCATGGGGTGTATCGGAAGGCTACGCACACTGATCTGTATTTGCATGCAGACAGCTGCCACCACCCTTCACAGAGGAATGGGGTACTTAAAACTCTAGTACATAGGGCGCGCACTATCTCTGACGCAGAGAGTCTACCCCAGGAATTGGAACATCTGAGAACTGTATTTCGAAAAAATGGGTACTCAGAGTGGCAGATTCAACGTGCTCTCCGCCCAACCACTGCAGCACGACCTGTTGAGATGGATGAAGTCACGAGGGAGGAGGTAGGCACTGCATTTATTCCATACACAGGCGCACTCTCGGGGAAAATCGCCCGCATTCTGAAGAAACACCGGGTCGGAACTGTGTTTTGTCCTCCAAATAAAACTCGTGCACTGGTGGGGAGCGCCAAAGATGACCTCGGTTTGAGGAAGGCCGGCGTGTACCAGATTCCGTGTCAATGTGGCAAGTCGTATATTGGTCAGACGATGCGTACCGTCGAGGATCGATGCCGTGAACACCAGAGGCACACTCGACTGATGTATCCGAGCAAGTCGGCGGTCGCTGAACATTGTTTGTCGGAAAATCACGCCATGGAGTATGACCGCACGAGGATTCTGGTACAGACGTCGAGATACTGGGACAGCGTTGTTAGAGAGGCCATCGAAATTCGCACCAATGACGACCTCATAAACAGTGACTGTGGCTATAATCTTAGCAAGGCTTGGGAACCAGCGATCGGGTTAATCAAGAGTAAATCGAGCAGACGTATAGTTGTGACGACCACGACGGACAGAGCCATCACACCGACGTCATCTCAGACGCCGTCGCAATCTGTTCCACCGCGCGACCGTGGCGCTGGGCTCGGACGGCGGAGGGAGCGCGCCGCGGGCGGAGGGTATTTAAATCGGCCGCCGCCGCGACCGAACCCAGTTCCCTCTGAGCAGCCATAGCGTACGGATCTCCGTGCCGGCACGTTCACAGGAGCTCAGTCGGTCAGTTCACCTGATGATGGCGACATGTTTGATCGCCGAAAAATTGTGCCCGTTGGACACTATAGACCGGCAGCATACCCGTGGATATTTTGATTAACAAAATTTCTGTTTGATCTATTTTCGTTCATTTCATGCAGGTGACTAACGAACATCAGCTTCTTCACCCGCATGATCTCGGAAATTCTTTCCACATTTTGGTATATTTCCCTTTTGATTCACATATTCCATATGCCCTCAGTTCCAACTGAGCCCAAGATATTTCTTAGAATTTTTATTCTCAAGGAATGTAACTTCACCACTGATCTACGACTGTGTTGTTTTGGGCTTCTTATTATGTGCGTAGATACTCTTCGTCAACCTGTATGCTCTTTCCATCTTCAGTGTTCGATCTTCAACAGCTGCTTTTCCTAATCCACTCCCTTCTATAGTCTCACAAGACACTCCAAGTCCTTCACCCATGCGATCTGTTCTAAATATATTTCAAGCAATTTGAGTCCATGAACATTTGCCCACCATAGAACTTGTGTCCCGCAGCCTATTTTCAATCCCAAAAAATGGTGGATGGTTTTTTTCTTCATAAGTATGCCTTTATAAAAGTGTGTTACATTAACAACAACATTAACAACAACATTAACGAAGCCTGATCCCAAGAGAAGTAACGACTGTTGCGTTCACTAAAACCAGTTTCGCAGTACACTTTTACTGAAACTCCTAGTAGGAATGTATCTTACAGCAAAAAAATGGTTCAAATGGCTCTGAGCACTATGGGACTTAACATCTATGGTCATCAGTCCCCTGGAACTTAGAACTACTTAAACCTAACTAACCTAAGGACAGCACACAACACCCAGTCATCACGAGGCAGAGAAAATCCCTGACCCCGCCGGGAATCGAACCCGGGAACCCGGGCGCGAGAACGCTACCGCACGACCACGAGCTGCGGACTATCTTACAGCAACCAATGCTATCAGAGCTCCATGTCTGCCATAATACGGATCACAACGTATCCTTAGCCGGCCGAAGTGGCCGTGCGGTTAAAGGCGCTGCAGTCTGGAACCGCAAGACCGCTACGGTCGCAGGTTCGAATCCTGCCTCGGGCATGGATGTTTGTGATGTCCTTAGGTTAGTTAGGTTTAACTAGTTCTAAGTTCTAGGGGACTAATGACCTCAGCAGTTGAGTCCCATAGTGCTCAGAGCCATTTGAACAACGTATCCTTGTTCCGAACATATTCTTCCCGCTAGTAACGCCACCAGAAGATCGAAACCTATTGCAAAACATTTAGACAATAGACTAGGTGATCAAAAGTATCCGGACACCCCCAAAAACATGCGTTTTTCACATTAGGTGCATTGTGCTGCCACCTACTGCCAGGTTCTCCATGTCAGCGACCTAAGTAGTTATTATACATCGTGAGAGAGCAGAATGGAGCGCTTCATGGAAGTCACGGAGTTCGAATGTTGTCAGGTGATTGGGTGTCACTTGTGACATACGTCTGTACGCGAGATTTCCACACTCCTAAACATGCCTAGGTCCACTGTTTCCGATGTAATAGTGAAGTGGAAACGAAGACAAACGTACAGCACAAAAGCGTACAGGCCGGCCTCGTCTTTGACTGACAGAGACCGCCGACAGTTGAAGAGGGTAGTAATGTGTAATAGGCAGACATCTATCCAGACCGTCACACAGGAATTCCATACTGCATCAGGATCCACTGCAAGTAATATGACAGTCCGGCGGGAGGTGAGAAAACTTGGATTTCATGGTCGAGCGGCTACTCATAAGCCACACATCACGCCGGTAAATGCCAAACGACGCCTCGCTTGGTGCAACGAGCCTAAACGTTGGACAATTGAACAGTGGAAAAACGTTGGAATGACGAATACTGGTACATAATGTGGCGATCCGATGGCAGGTTGTGGGTATGGCGAATACCCGTGAACATTATCTGCCAGCGTGTGTAGTGCCAACAGTAAAATTCGGAGGCCGTGGTGTTACGGTGTGGTCGTGTTTTTCATGGAGGGGACTTGCATCTCTTGTTGTTTTGCGTGGCACTATCACAGCAGAGGCCTACATTGATGTTTTAAGCACCTTCTTGCTTCCCACTGTTGAAGAGCAATTCGGGGATGGAGACTGCATCTTTCAACACGATCGAGTACCTCTTCATAATGCACGGCCTGTGGCGGAGTGGTTACACGACGATAACATCCCTGTAATGGACTGACTTGCACAGTGTCTTGACCTGAATCTTATAGAACACATTTGGGGTGTTTTGGAATGACGACTTCGTGGCAGGCCTCACCGACCGACGACGGTACCTCTCCTCAGTGCAGCACTCCGTGAAGAATGGGCGGCCATTCCCCAAGAAACCCAGCACCTGACTGAACGTATGGCTGCGAGAGTGAAAGCTGTCATCAAGGCTAAGTGTGAGCCAACACCATATTGAATTCCAGCGTTACCGATGGAGGGCGCCACGAACTTGTAAGTCATTTTCAGCCAGGTGTCAGTATACTTTTGATCACATAGTGTATGTTTAACATCTGTGTAGTACGAAAAGTAGCAGTTGACTCTAAACAGTAAAAAGTGTGAGGTTAAATTTCGATTAGACGATAATTTGCAGAAATATAAAGGCTCTCAATTCAACTACGTATCTAGGGATTACATTTATGAACAACTTACATTGAAACGTTCACAGCAGTATATGTGTGGGGCCTCTGATCCACAGTTCAAGTTTCCTCCACAACTCAGCGTTGCCAAAAAAAATCTACGATGGCGCTGGCAGGAAATCTAAACTGCAAGAGGGTGCTGGTGGGAAATTATAATAAAATGCGAGATTGCGCTGGCAGAAAATTAAAAAATGCAAGATGGTGATAGTAGGAAACTGAAAAAGGCAAGATGGCTTTGGGTGCAAATAAAACTCAGGATGGTGAACCAGCCCAGTTGTGTTTCGTATTCCTCTCCCCTGCCTCTCCTACTTCCCCTTCACCCCTTCCCCTCTCCAGCCAATCACAGTGTAGTGTTTTAGCAGGCACTCAAATGGAACAACCAATGACATCTACATCTACATCTACATCTACATCCATACTCCGCAAGCCAGCTGACGGTGTGTGGTGGGGGGTACTTTGAGTACCTCTATCGGTTCTCCCTTCTATTCCAGTCTCGTATTGTTCGTGGAAAGAAAGATTGTCGGTATGCAACGCAGTATTTCAGTGAGGCTTAAAACGAGGCAGCCAATAGGAATGTAACTATGAAATTATGTGAACTTTACTTGAATTGTGTAAATATGGAGCCAAGTTCAAATAAATTTGCCTCTGGATTCCATATATACAGGGTGTTACAAAAAGGTACGGCCAAACTTTCAGGAAACATTCCTCACACACAAAGAAAGAAAATATGTTATGTGGACATGTGTCCGGAAACGCTTACTTTCCATGTTAGAGCTCATTGTATTACTTCTCTTCAAATCACATTAATCATGGAATGGAAACACACACCAACAGAAAGTACCAGCGTGACTTCAAACACTTTGTTACAGGAAATGTTCAAAATGTCCTCCGTTAGCGAGGATACATGCATCATCCCTCCGTCGCATGGAATCCCTGATGCGCTGATGCAGCCCTGGAGAATGGCGTATTGTATCACAGCCGTCCATAATACGAGCACGAAGAGTCTCTACATTTGGTACCGGGGTTGTGTAGACAAGAGTTTTCAAATGCCCCCATAAATGAAAGTCAAGAGGGTTGAGGTCAGGAAAGCGTGGAGGCCATGGAATTGGTCCGCCTCTACCAATCCATCGGTCACCGAATCTGTTGTTGAGAAGCGTACGAACACTGAAATGTACAGGAGCTCCATCGTGCATGAACCACATGTTGTGTCGTACTTGTAAAGGCACATGTTCTAGCAGCACAGGTAGAGTATCCCGTATGAAATCATGATAACGTGCTCCATTGAGCGTAGGTGGAAGAACATGGGGCCCAATCAAGACATCACCAACAATGCCTGCCCAAACGTTCACAGAAAATCTGTGTTGATGACGTGATTGCACAATTGCGTGCGGATTCTCTTCAGCCCACACATGTTGATTGTGAAAATTTACAATTTGATCATCAGAATCGAGGAAGTACAGTACATACCGACGAAACTAAAATAAGCTCTAACATGGAAATTAAGCGTTTCCGGACACATGTCCACATACACTGATGTAGAAAGAAACCAATCGAAATGGCACAGACATGTTATCAGGATATCAGAAACTAGGTTGTCACCTGAAGTGCTCAAATATCAACCTCAAGGAGGGAGGATTTAGGGAGATTAGATTATCGTTGGACTGAACAGAACGGGAGCGAGGTGGCGCGGTGGTTACCAGACTGCACTCGCAGTCGGGAGGACGATGGTTCAAACGCGCGTCCGGTCATCCAGATTTAGGTTTCACGTGATTTCCCTCAATCGCTTCAGGAAAATGCCGGGATAGTTTCTTTGAAAGGGCACGGCCCATTTCCTTCCCCATCCTTCCCTAACCCGAGCTTGTGCTCCGTCTCTAATGATCTCGTTGTCAACGGGACGTTAAACACTAACCTCCTCTGTACCCATTACTGTTGTTGAATGATGATGATGATGATGACGATGATGTGGGCAGTGTAAGCTTCGAACACTAGGTTTGAGAAACGCTCTCCGATTCGCAGCCCTTTACTTACCCATCTTGCGTGTAATTATCAACAGTTATTTAATAAACAGGTCATTCACAAATTAATTACACCGGAAATCTTTTGAAGGCCTTCATTTCCAGCAAACATTGTGTTCCCTGACATTTCACATTCGCACTTGGGTCACACGTGTGTCCAAAACAAAGAACTAAGCTGTTACATATCTTCTTAAAATAACGTTTTGTGAAAGCACTGCTTGCAGACTTGGTGTGTCCCAGCTACACGAGCGGAAAACAAATGCAGGCAAGCAGCCAAATAGGTTCACTGAAACGCGTGGCAGCGACGCGGGACGCAAACAGGAAAATTACAGGCCACTTACTGCCAATTAGACTGTTCACAAAACACTAGCGCACCGTCTTTCCGCTTCTCGCCGGTTGCCCGTTTACCATAAGCAATTGTGTCGGTAAACATCCAGTTGATATCGTATTCTGGCAATGGAATAACTTGGAACAAGACCACCGAGCGAAGTAAAATATTTTTGGACGACGATGTTTTTCGGTAACATGAGGTTTAACGAGGTCAGGTGGCGTGAAGAGGTGTCTGCCTGCACCAAAACTGCGAAATCTATATCGGAAACCATCTCGTTTGAGGTTATCAACTGCGCTCTTTGAGTCGGAGCGATCTTTGTTTAGCTACGTTTATGACGTCTGCTGTACGATACGTCATATATTAAGAAACAGAGTAAATCATTCATTAAGTCGAATGATCTCAAAGTGAGTTTTCACTCTGCAGCGGGGTGTAGGCTGATTTGTGAATTTCCTGGCCCGTTAAAGCTATGTGCCAGACCGAGACACGAACCCGGAACCTTTGCCTTTCGTGGGCAAATGCTCTGCGAATTTAACTATTCAAGCATGGATACCTTAGTCGATAGATTATCCGGCACTAAAGGCAAAAGTTTTTGTCTCTGCCTGGCACAGACAATTATAATCTACCATAAAGATTCAATCGAACGTTTGTAAGAGCATCACAGTACGTTACGTAGCTTAGTTCTGCAGGACGTGGTGTTCTCCCCATCTTCTTACAGCCCGTGAATTGACTCATACCTACATTTACGAGGGGACCTACACTACAATATAAAATCCAAGTCACTTAACCATTTTTCATTTCTCACGTACTCACTGAACTCCTGCAGTTGGAGCTATGTTTAGCACAAAAAACTGACTAGGGCTTCCGGGTTATACTACAAAGAATCTTTTGTTCTCCCCTCTTAACGCTAAGCTACACAATCACGATCTCACACTGTTCAGAATTCCGTATCACATTGTATTTTAAAGCTTTTTCGAAGGCACGCATCTACTAATCTGGTATACCCATCCGACCACACTCCCATAGGCGTTAAAGCGCTTCTAATTGACGAGAGGTCGCCCTAAACTGAGGCAAGGAATTGTCTCACGTAAATACCTCTCTGCAGGGTGCAGACTGTGAACCCTTATGTACGAGGAATTTGCGACATGCCTCCTATTTAGGAGAAAGAGAGGCTCAGCCACCCATGTTAATGTTTGGTTTTTCGTTCAGTGTCATGTTCAGAAAGTAGTCGGCGAAAACGTGACTTACTCGCTTTGAAGAGACTCCAGATCAGTGTAGGCCGGCTATAAGAAATGTAACTACACTAGACCGAAATGAAGTCAATGCTCGTTTTCTCTGGTGGTTGCAAGATGCATATTTTTGGGAATTTGTCACAAAACTTTAAAGTCACCCTGCACATCATGTGCCAACAGACATGACTTCTATTCTTTTTCATGACTTCTATTCTTTTTTAGTTTTATTCCATCTTGTCAAGCGTTGTCAGAAAATTATACAGGAAACACGTCTGACATAATATTGGATTTCAATGCTCAAAGTCGTGATACTAAAACAAACCAAATATTAGGAATTCACGTAGACTAATTACCTACATAGGAAAATTATTTGTCAAACTATCACGTGTGATCTCTCAGGGGGGGAAACTCAGGATCTGGCAGTAGAGAATTATTGTCTTCGCAGTATTTTACTCCCACATCAGATATGGAATATTGCCATGGGATTGTTTTGTAGACTAAAATTTAATGTTTAAAGGAAAAAAAGTGATCAGATGCTTTGCAGGACAACTCACACAAATCATATGTGGACTGTTTCAAAGAACTGAACATAATGATAGTGCCTAGCATTTTCATCTACACTGAAGAGCCAAAGAAACTGGTACCCCTGCCCAATATAGTGTAGGGCCGCGCGAGCACGCAGAAGTGTTGCAACACGACGTGCCTTGGACTCGACTAATGTCTGAAGTCGTGCTGGAGGGAACTGACACCATGAATCCTGCAGGGCTTTCCGTTAATCCATAAGAGTACGACGGGGTGGATATCTCTTCTGAATGGCACTTTGCAAGGCATCCCAGATATTTTCAAAAAAATTTCACGTCTGGGGAGTTTGGTGGCCAGCGAAAGTGTTTAAACTCAGAAGAGTGTTCCTGGAGCCACTCTATAGTAATTCTGGACGTGTGGGGTGTCGCATTGTCCTGCTGGAATTGCCCAAGTCCGTCGGAATACACAATAGACATGAATGGATGCAGGTGATCAGACAGGATGCTTACGTACGTGTCACCTGTCCGAGTCGTATCTAGACGTATCAAGGTCTTCCGTATCACACCAACTGCACGCGCCCCACAACATTACAGAGGCTCCACCAGCTTGAATATTCCCCTGCTAACATGCAGGGTCCATGGATTCGTGAGGTTGTCTCCATACCCGTTCACGTCCATCCGCTCGATACAATTTGAAACAAGACTCGTCCGACCAGGCAACATGTTTCCAGTTATCAACAGTCCAGTGTCGGTGTTGACGGGGCCAGGCGAGGCGTAAGGCTTTGTGTCGTACAGTCATCAAGGGTACACGAGTGGGCCTTCAGTTCCGAAAGCCCATGTCAATGATGTATCGTTGAATGTTTCGCACGCTGACATTTGTTGATGTCCCAGCACTGAAATCTGCAGCGATTTCCGGAAGGGTTGCACTTCTGTCACACTGAACAATTGTCTTCAGTCGTCGTTGGTCCTGTTCTTGCAGGATCTTTTTCTGGCCGCAGTTGTAGATATGAGGTTTTAACAGATTCCTTGTATCCACGGTACACTCGTGAAATAGTCGTATGGGAAAATCCTTACTTCATAGCTACCTCGGAGATGCTGTGACCCATCGCTCATGCGCCGACTATAACACCACGTTAAAACTCCCATAAATCCTTATAATCTGCCATTGTGGCAGCAGTAACCGATCTAACAACTGCGTCAGACACTTGTTGTTTTATAAAGGCGTTGCCGACCGCGGCGCCGTGTTCTGCCTGTTTACATATCTCTGTATTTGAATACGCACGCCTATTCCAGTTCCTTTGGCGCTTCAGTCTATAACTATTTTCATTAAAAGAAATGTATGCTACTATGCCCTGAGGAAGTCACTTTGTGGCCACAACACGAGAACTAGACATAAAATTAACATGCGATACACTAAACTTGGCAAAGACCCATAACAGCTACAAATCTCATGATCTTGTCTACTTCAACGAATTATACGATCATGCCTACATATTACCGATACATACACTTAAAATTATCATTGCAAAATGGATGAGAAGTAAAGCGTTTTGCTCCGATCAAGGAATTTGTGACGAATGACTGGTACTTTTAATGTTAATGAACTGTTAATGAACAACACACTGTATTGTGTAACCGTAACTCATATTATACGTAGTATCATTTAACTAATTATTTAATTACTGAGGAATTTTAACCGGCATTTACACTGCCTCGAATTTCGGGAAATTTGCCGGCAGCAAGTCAACGGCTTGAAAAGCTTCATTGAAAAATTTAGTTATTTATTAGAAAACACAGAATGCACGAAATCCACTGAGGTGACAAATTCATGGAATAGCGTTATGCACACATTCAGATGGCGTTAGTATCGCGTACACAAGGTATAAACAGGCAGTGCATTGGCAGTGCTGTCATTCGTACTCATGTATACTCATGTGAAAAGGTGTCCGGTGTGATTATGGCAGAATCAGGAATTAACAGACTTTGAAGGCGGAATGGTAGTTGGAGCTAGACGCATGGGACATTACATTTCGGAAATCGTTAGTGAGTTCAATATTCTGTGATCCACAATGTCAAGAGTGTGCGGAAAATATCCAATTTCAGGCATTACCTATCACCACGGACAACGCAGTGACCGACGGCTTTCACTTAACGATCGAGAGCAGCGGCATTTGCGTAGAGTTGTCAAATGTTCAAATGTGTGTGAAATCTTATGGGACTTAACTGCTAAGGTCATCAGTCCCTAAGCTTACACACTACTTACCTAAATTATCCTAAGGACACACACACAACACACACACACACACACACACACACATGCCCGAGGGAGGACTCTAACCTCCCCTGGGACCAGCCGCACAGTCCATGACTATAGCGCCTTAGATCGCTCGGCTAATCCCGCGCGGCCTAGAGTTGTCAGTGCTAACAGACAAGCAACTCTGCGTGAAATAACCGCAAACATCAGTGTGGGGCGTACTACGAACGTATCCGTTAGGACAGTGCGGCGAAATATGGCGTTACTGGGCTATGGCAGCAGACGACCTATGCGAGTGCCTTTTCTAACAGCACTACATCTCTTGCAAGCTCCTCTCTTGGGCTCCTGACCATATCGGTTGGACGCTAGGCGGGATCAGATGAGTCCAGATTTCAGCTCGTAAGAGCTGATGGTAGGGTTGGAAAGTGGCGCGGACCCCACGAAGTCATGGCTCACGTTGTGTGCAAGGCACTATGCATGCTGGTGGTGGCAATATAACGGTGTGGGCTGTGTTTATACATGAAGACCATTTTCTGCCATTCATGGACTTCATGTTCCCAAACGTGTAACCGGACCACGATTCTTCGCGACAGATTTGAAGAACGTAGCGGACAATTCGAGCAAAAGATTTGGGCACGTAGATCGCCTGACATGAATGTCATCGAATATTCATTGGACATAATCGAGAGATCAATTCGCGCACAAATTCCTGCACCGGCAATAATTTCGCAATTATGGGCGGTTACAGAGGCAGCATTGCTAAATATTTCTGCACTACGCCGGGCAAAAGGGGGTCCGACACGATATTAGGAGGTATCCTATGAATTTCGTCACCTCAGTGTCATTTTCGTAGGTCAATAACTTGTGCGTCATTTGATATTTGAAGTATGTAATACAAGGTAGATGAGGCGAGGCCACATCGCATGTGCTATATTATAATAGTCAACACGAAAAGGCAACAGGTGTCTCAGCCCATAGTGACATGTTAGTACTGAGCGACCCAACATAATTGTGTCAGTCCCAAAATTACTGCCCACGCAAGTGAAGCGAAATGTCACAGGTATATTGAAGGATCAACAGGGGACATAGTCATACATCTTTCTATAATCTCACGAAACCTGTTTTTCTTAATTTTAGTCGACTTCTGGAGCAAGATACTGCATATAAAATATCAAGAACAGAAGTAGGATGGTCCTTTCGGCAGCAAAAGCAGCGAATACTTTCGTGGATGTAGACATCATTCGTGATAAATCTCTCGAAACGAACAGACCTGAACATAAGGTTGTTAGGCCGGTACGCTTATTACGAACGTCGAGATGGTGGCAGCTATTGAATCGTCAATTAAATTGCTCACCAGAACGACTCTTTCGCTATGCAGCGGAGTGCGCACTTTTGCACACTCCCTGACGGATTAAAACTGTATGCCAGGCACAGATTTTATCTGCCAGGAAATTTCACAACGGCCACCACTCCGCTACAGGCGGAATAGGCATCCTGTTAACAGGTCCAAGGAAGTGACAATGTCATTTCTCCTATCGTCCTGCGATGCTCTCCAGCAGAATATGCAGGAATCTCTGTATAGCTTGGAAAGAAGGAAAGAGGCATCGACGGAATTCAAGCAGTGTGGTACGGGGGTGCGTTAGGGTGGTCGGGTTGTCAGTCATGTACCTGGATATCTCAGTCGACAGAAACATTCATCTTTAAAGGCACAGAATTTTGATGTCAGGAAGTTTCAAAATGATTCACATTAGGTGAATGACTCAATGGGAGACAAGCCCTTTGAAGAAAACGTTCTGTAACATCCATGTCTCAGATTATTCCAGTCACAGCTATGTCTCACAATTTTTTATCTTTCTTAAATTATTGCACGAGTGCAATATGTTTCAAGATACGACATCATCAGGCAAAAATGTCAATTAAGGATTTTATCTTCAATCCACATAGATTAATTTACTAATTTGTTGTCTCGACGTGCAGTGTGTACAGGCTGGCGAGAAAAGCAACTGTAATACGTTTCAGAGAGAGTTTACTTTGTTTGCTTATCTATTGTTAACTCGAAAATGCGAGCAGTCAATCACTCGGTTTCTCAGAGTTAGCTGTTCACTTTTGGCGTATTCTCGTTGTTCCATCTCGGTGGCTCCCTGGAGTTTAGTTTTCCATTGTTCGTAATCTCGTGAAGTACGCTAGTAACAAGCTGTCAAATGTATATGAGACCACAGTTCATTGAAATCGAGATGGCAGTAGTAAAGTCGAGCCAAGCTTTGTTTCGATCGCTATCTTGGTTCTAGTGAAAAGTGGCGGTGTACAAGACTAACAGAGTGTTGTTTATGTGATTCACAGAATTCCAAACATTGGACAACAACATTACAGAGAGTCACTGAGATGGAATTGAAATAAAAAGCTAAAAAAGGACAGATAATTTGAATGAACACAGTCGATGACATCCATACGAACCCGCGCACCTGAAGTTATTTACTCGCATTCGTTAGAAGAAGCTCGGGTCGGAGTTAAATGTAACATTTGACTCCTGCCTATGGAATAAATTCTCGTCAGTTTAATTTTCTAGACAAAGGACGGACTGGATTAATTACCCAGTCCTTCCGCCGTGGCCCGTGCAGCGAAACGATGCTTGAAATTCGCCAACTTTAGCCAGCACTTACCACATAGGGTAGACTCACTCTCGTTGGTAAGGACCACTACTTCACTAAATGAGTCTGTATGCGAGTGAAAAGATCACTGTTTCGTCATTGGTTAGTACTGCTTATTAATTTCTTCTTTCTATCTGTGTATTCAGTGAACTACGTTTTTTTACTTTCATTAAACAGGGTAGCAATAGCGAGAGTATTTTAGTCTTTCCTTGCCTCCTGTAGATCTGTGTGTTTACTATAGTGCATTGTTGCTCGGTGCTAGTGGTACTGTCGAGCTCGTTACAACTGTGGGTAGTGCAATAGCTGCCGATCAACATTAGGTGCTCAGACCTACAATATCAAAGGGAAACAAATTTACAGTTCAATCTCGGAAATAATTAAGATTTAACAGAATTTTTATCTATTAGTGGTCTATTTGCCTTATAACTGCGCGAGGCTGAAATAATTAATTGGTTAAATGAAACTAGTTCTAAGCATATCATACTTTCCTGTACAGTTGTGATATGCGAATTAATGTGAACGTGAATCTCATGAATAAAGTGACCTGTTCCTGAAAGGACAGGATAGTGAGTCTCTCACAGGCTGAAAGCTATATATACAAGCATATACAAAACTCTCAGAGCTCGGGAGCTCTCCGAGGAAACTTCCGAATCACAGAACTGTCGTCCGAAAAGTGAGTTCAGCGTCTCCCACGTGAACTGAAATAGCGTAATCCTACTGAGCCAACTGGAACCCACTAATTCCCTCTCGGCACTCCTCGTTAATATCACATGTACTGAACAACAACCCAATTTTATGCCATGAAGAGTGTAACTGATTGATATAGCCTTTTAGTTAGAATAATCGTTCATATTCAAACATATGCTCCTAACTGGCTCAGCCAGCAATGGCGAGCGTCCAGTCATGGCTCTGAGCACTATGGGACTTAACATCTGAAGCCATCAGTCCCCTAGAACTTAGAACTACTTAAACCTAACTAGCCTAAGGACATCACACACACCCCTTCCCGAGGCAGGATTCGAACCTGCAACCGTAGCAGTCGCGCAGTTCCAGACTGAATCGCCTAGAACCGCTCGACCACTCCGGCCGGCCGACCAGTCATAAATGCATGGGAGCGGACATTGACACATCGCCCCGGAGACTCAGAATACCGAAAGGTCATCTGGTCCCGCTTCCTTCGTATGTTAGTGAGTCTCACGTTACGTGGATAATTAGCACGATAAATCGTAAAGATATGGAACGAGCCATTTTACATTCATATAACAAACTTATTGATAAATATGGCTGCATGCTGACCATTTACAAGACTTTTTAATGATATAGATTTGAGGTAGCAGTTTCTACTCACCATGTTCCACACATTACAACAATATAAAACGTTCTGCGGAATAGAAGGAGCTGTCAAGCAGAAATTTTTTTCAGTTTGTTTTCAAATTTTACTTTGCTGTGTGTCAGACATTTTATATCACTGGGTAAGTGATCAAAAATTTTGGTTGCAGCATTGTGCACACCTTCTCGTGCTAAAGACAACTTCACTGTAGGATAATTAAGGAATAAATATAATGTGAAGCAATACTCAAAATGCCTGACTCTTTAAACAGATGTCTACAAAATTATTGTGGATGAGCACCACAGACTATTCTTAGAGCACTTTTCTGAGCAATGAAGACTTCTTTCTTAAAGAGAGTTACGCCACAACATTATTCCATGTTATATTACTGAATACAAATGTGCAAAATGTGCCAGCTTACATATAGGTTACTGAAGAGCACAGTGGTTTCTGTTTAATAAGAATGGATGTAATAGCGTATATTATAATTCATGACACTAGTGATAAATTTGTGTCTTTATCTATACATGTTACCAGTTTTTAATAAGTCTTAATCTGCAGCATAGAAGAGGTATCCCAGAATAAATGATTTTAGACAAGAATTAAAATCTACTTTGATACCTATTAGAACTTTTATGATATTTTGGTGGAAAGGGTTATCCTCGCTCATTGGGTGGGAGTACAGATCGCTGTTTTCAGAAGCAAGGTTAGGGTTTAATGTTTTGTCGATGAAGAGTCCATCAGACACGGAGCACGAGCTCGTTTAGTTGGTTTGTGGGGTTTGAAGGGACAAGACTACAAAGGCCATCGGTCGCCACAAGCTCGGATTGGGGAATGAAATCAGCCTTGTTGTTTCAAGGGAACCATGCTAGCTTTTGCCTTTAGCGGTACTGAAGGAACTTGTAACAATTAAGTCTTGATGGATGCAATTCACAGATTATCCCCAGAACTACTGACCTCAGTCTTCTGGTCTGTAGATGAGTGGAAGCATTAAATCAGAGGCTGCGTTGATTTCGTACTGACTTGGGGTCTAAATTTCTTGACTATGCTATTTATTGGGCGGAGTTCTGTAGGATTCCACAGACAATTTCAAGCGTGCGCCACGTTCAGGAAGCAACGACACAAATATCCAATGTTGCATGATGGATAAACACTGGGCGTAGCGGTTCACCTGTACTTTTTCTTATGGAGGGGAGTACACTTCCTTGCAGGGCAGTAACAGGATATGTAAATTATTTACTCTAGAATCGATCAGGGTAAATTTCCAAAATTACTTTCACATTTAAACGGTAGTAATGCACATTTTAAAATGGAACAGAAGACTGGCTAAAATCAAAAAATAAATATGAATGAAATCTTGAATTCCGAATGAAATGAATGTCGAAAACGTGGAGTGAGACCAGTAGTAGTAGCATATTTACAGTGCGGCGACAAAAGTCATGGGCTACCTCAAAAAATGGTTCAAATGGCTCTGAGCACTATGGGATTTAACATCTGTGGTCATCAGTCCCCTAGAACTTAGTATTACTTAAACCTAACTAACCTAAGGACATCACACACATCCATGCCCGAGGCAGATTCGAACCTGCGACCGTAGCGGTCACGCGGTTCGAGACTGAAGCGCCGAGAACCGCACGGCCACACCGGCCGGCGTGGGATACCTTCTAATATTTCGGATATTCTTTTGCCCAGCGTTGTGCAGAAACTCGACGTGGCATGGACTCAAAAAGTCGTTGGAAGCTCCCTTCAGAAAAACTGAGCCATGCTGCCTCTATAGCAGTCCAGAATCACGAAGGTGTTGCCGGAGAAGGATCCTGTGCACGAACTCACCTCTCGACACTGTCCCATAAATGATCAATGGGATTCATGACGGGCGATTTGGGTGGCCAAATCATTCCCTCGAGCTGTACAGAATGCTCCTCAAATCGCGAACAACTGTGGCCTGGTAACATGGCGCATTGTCATCCATAAAAATGAAGTTCATGAATGGCTGTAAATGGTCTCCAAGTAGCCGAATATGACCATTTCCAGTTAATGATCGGTGCAGATGGACCAGAGAACCCAGTCCATTCCATGTAAAAACAGACCAAACCATTATGAAGCCACGACCAGCTTGCATAGTGCCTTTTTAACAACGTGGATCCATGGCTTCGAGGAGTCTGCGTCTCACGCGAACCCTTCCATCAGCTCTTACCAACTGAATTCGATTCTACACAGAGTACGCGAAAGAATTTGCCCCCCTTTTAACAGTCGTGTACCGCAAGTCTCTAGAGGAACGGAAGGTTCCAAATGATCGGAAAAGAGCACAGGTAGTCCCAGTCTTCAAGAAGGGTCGTCGAGCAGATGCGCAAAACTATAGACCTATATCTCTGACGTCGATCTGTTGTAGAATTTTAGAACATGTTTTTTGCTCGCGTATCATGTCGTTTTTGGAAACCCAGAATCTACTCTGTAGGAATCAACATGGATTCCGGAAACAGCGATCGTGAGAGACCCAACTCGCTTTATTTGTTCATGAGACCCAGAAAATATTAGATACAGGCTCCCAGGTAGATGCTATTTTCCTTGACTTCCGGAAGGCGTTCGATACAGTTCCGCACTGTCGCCTGATAAACAAAGTAAGAGCCTACGGAATATCAGACCAGGTGTGTGGCTGGATTGAAGAGTTTTTAGCAAACAGAAGACAGCATGTTGTTATCAATGGGGAGACGTCTACAGACGTTAAAGTAACCTCTGGCGTGCCACAGGGGAGTGTTATGGGACCATTGCTTTTCACAATATATATAAATGACCTAGTAGATAGTGTCGGAAGTTCCATTCGGCTTTTCGCGGATGATGCTGTAGTATACAGAGAAGTTGCAGCATTAGAAAATTGTAGCGAAATGCAGGAAGATCTGCAGCGGATAGGCACTTGGTGCAGGGAGCGGCAACTGACCCTTAACATAGACAAATGTAATGTATTGCGAATACATAGAAAGAAGGATCCTGTATTGTATGATTATATGATAGCGGAACAAACACTGGTAGCAGTTACTTCTGTAAAATATCTGGGAGTATACGTACGGAACGATTTGAAGTGGAATGATCATATAAAATTAATTGTTGGTAAGGCGGGTACCAGGTTGAGATTCAATGGGAGAGTCCTTAGAAAATGTAGTCCATCAACAAAGGAGGTGGCTTACAAAGCACTCGTTCGACCTATACTTGAGTATTGCTCATCAGTGTGGGATCCGTACTAGATCGGGTTGACACAGGAGATAGAGAAGATCCAAAGAAGAGCGGCGCGTTTCGTCACAGGGTTATTTGGTAACCGTGATAGCGTTACGGAGATGTTTAACAAACTCAAGTGGCAGACTCTGCAAGAGAGGCGCTCTGCATCGCGGTGTAGCTTGCTCGCCAGGTTTCGAGAGGATGCGTTTCTGGATGAGGTATCGACTGTATTGCTTCCCCCTACTTATACCTCCCGAGGAGATCACGAATGTAAAATTAGAGAGATTCGAGCGCGTACGGAGGATTTAAGACAGACGTTCTTCCCGCGAACCATACGCGACTGGAACAGAAAAGGGAGGTAATGACCGTGGCACGTAAAGTGCCCTCCGCCACACACCGTTGGGTGGCTTGTGGAGTATAAATGTAGATGTAGATGAAATTGGGACTCATCTGACCAGGCCACGGTTTTGTAGTGTAGCGTTCAACCGATACGGACACGAGGAGAGGCGTTTGCAGGCGACCTCATGCTGTTAGCAAAGGCACTCGCACTGGTCGTCTGCTGCTATAGCCCATTGAAGCCAAATTTCGCCGCACTGTCCTAACGGATATGTTCCTCGTACATCCCACATTGATTTCTAAGGTTATTCACGCAGTACTGCTTGTCTCTTAACACTGACAACTCTACGCAAACGCCGCTGCTCTCGGTCGTTCAGTGAAAGCCGTCGGCCCCTGCGTTGTCCGTGGTGAGAGGTAATGCCTGCTATTTGGTATACTTGGTACTCTGTTGACACTATGGATCTCGGAATATTGGATTCCCTTACGATTTCCGAAATGGAATGTCTCGTGCGTCCAGCTCCAACTACCATTCCGCTTTCAAAGTCTGTTAATTACCATTGTGCGGCCATAATGACGTCGGAAACCTTTTCACGTGAATCACCTGAGTGCAAATGACAGCCCTATTATACCTTATACTGTCACAGTCTGTATGTGTGCATAAAGCTGTCTCATGACTTTTATGACCTCAGTGTCTTTTCGGACTAAGATCAATAATGCCTGATAATATAAATAGTCAGAATACGAGGTGATCTGGGTGAAGATAAGCATCAATGCTGGGCTACATATAGTCATCGTACATTTATATTAACTACCTACATTAAATACGTAAGTAGACTGGAATATATACACATAAATTTCGCGATTATCATTATGAAACTGAGGAAGATTTCTTCTGGTCAGTTGTCAACTTGGGATTTGCATGCTTAGAATGGGTATCTAGGATGAGTGCTCATGTGCCTTTGTACTAAAGGTTTCTCTCGAAAAATACGTTGAGCTTTTGGGCTACAAGCCATTAGCGAGGAGAACGTCTTAGGTGTGCTGGCTATAAACAGACGTGAACTTATCGACCCAGTGAACACAGAGACAGAAAGCAGTGACAGCATGAATGGGCTCTGGTTGTAAACAAAAGTGTGAGTTGGGGCTAAATATTTATACTTGACAAATTCGCCAAGAAAGCGAATACAACCTAAGCGAAAAGCCAGAAAGCAACATTCAATTCTTGCCAGGAAATTGTAAAAGATCTATAGGAAAAAATCTGAAATAGACTACGGGTCATGGGAAACTGTGAGGGATGGAAAGGACTGACAGTGTGTCAGAACACTATTTGGAAAGTACAAAGCGCTTCCAGGTACATTTAAATATATTTTTGATGGACGCTTTGTAGTTTTTCATCTTCAGGAACAGAATTAGTTGTATAAATCAGCAGAAATAATATAAATCATCGGCAGTCTATACGTTATTTTTCATAACACAAAAGCTATTAACTGTATATTTAACGAAAAGATAGCAAGTGGACACACTAGAATTCACAGTACTTTCAAGAATATTTGGACCATAGAGTCTTATCCAAGTTTAAGTTTCTGTTTATTGGGTTTTTTTATGTTATGTTTTCAACTAAGTTGTTGTCCGCCCCCGGTAGCAGAGTGGTCATCGCAACAGAATGTCAATCCTAAGGGCCCGGGTCGATTCCCCCTGGGTCGGAAAGTTTCTCCGATCAAGTACTGGGTGTTGTGTTGTCCTAATCGTCATCATTTCATCCCCATCGACGCGCAAGTCACCACAGTGGCGTCATATCGGTAGACTTGCACCCGGCGAACGGTCTACCCGACGGGAGGCCCTAGCCACACGACGTTTGTTATGGCGATATGGAAATAGTGAAGTTCAAACTACATATAGAAATTTCAGGACTAATAGGAAAAGGGATTCAATATTCATATATTTTATAGGGCTGTGAACTATTTTTCACTAAAGCTCGTGTGTGTTTTGCGTTTAATTCACAATGTAACTCACCATGGTTGCGACTGCTCCGTGAAGCTGTGACGAACAGTTTCGACTAAAACTTGAGAACCTTGAAGATGGAGGTATCACTCCAAAATAGGTTTAGGTAAATAAGAAACCGAAATACGGCAGTTGACAGACTTTTATACAAATGCCATATGAGTGCTCGGCGTTGCTTGGGTATGTTTTTATTCCAAGTCTGTTGGTCCATCTCCTCCTTTCCTCTCTCTGTCAATCTGTGTCACAGATACAATAAGCTAGTTGGGAAAGCAGACAGTAAAACAAAGACTATTTTTTGATGCGAAATGTTTCACAAATTTTCAATCAGCAGCTTTCTACTCCAAATGTGAAACTATTTTGTTGACTCTCACCTACAAAGTCAGCAATGACGATCATAATAATACGAGGGCTGTCCAGAAAGTAAGTTACGATTGATCGCGAAATGAAAATCACAGTGAAAATCAGAAATGTTTCATTTGTAACAGTTAGCTACACCTTTCAGCTACTTCTCTACGTAGTCGCCGTTCTGACTCAGACATTCGTCGTAGCGTTGTACCAACTTTCCAATACCCTCATGATAGAAGGCAGCCGCCAGTGCTTTCCGCCAATTCTCTACGCTGTCCTAAAGCTCGTTGTCTGTGCCAAAATGTTGTCTTCATAGCCAGCGGTTCGTTTGAGCAGAGATGAAACTCAGTGGGAGACAGTTACAGGCTGTATTGTGGGTAACCAAACATTTCCAATTGAAACGATGCGGGAACATCTTCATTGCCCCTGCAGAATGAGGCTGAGAATTATCTTGAAGAAGAAGCCGCACGACAGTTATGTACTGTTGGTTGCATAGCTTCAGGGGAAAATTCTCACCAGGCCCTCGTACTTGGCGGGAGACACTATTTTCTATAACATCTTTACGCGTTCACTAAGAGCTCAGGAATGAAAAGAGCGACATAATTCTACCTAGAGTCAATCTAGAGACACTGCCCAACACATCTTTGCGAAGCTTTATCGGATTTTCATAGTCGTTTCCATTTCGCGACCGATCGTAACTTACTTTCTGGACAGCCCTCGTAAAAGACAAATTAGAGCTTGCACGGAAAGATTTAGGTGCTCATTTTTCCCATGTGGTATTCGAGAGTGGAACGGTCGATAAGTAGTCCGAAAGTAGTTATATGGACCCTATGACAAACACTACAGTATAAATTGCAGAGTAGTCGAGTATATGTAGACCAGATTGTCTTTTAGTCAGCACAGCATCTCTTTAATCTTCTTGGTTCGACAGAGGTATGTCTCTCACATTGTCTGCCTAGGACCATGTCTATTTCACTAGTGTCCCAGCAGACTAACGGTCTTACAGTGTATGAACGTTTTCTCGTTATGGCGTTCTGGAAAGTTCTGACGTAATATATCACACGCGTCAGGCTGTTCCTAGCGAAAATAGTCTTCAAATGTCTAATGTCAGAATTCAGGAAGTCGTCATTGTAACCTATTGTGTCAGAAATAGAAGTATTAGGTAAAAAAATTTGTTTCCACCGTTTTGGAATTGATGGCAGTAGCGAGAAGTGGTGGTGCAGGTGGTAGATCGTAAGTGTCGTACAATAAGCTCAGTCATTTGTAAACACAATGTCATCCAAATATTAGTCGATCTGTAATTGCATTAGAACGTTATTCTGGACTGAATATGTCAACTTAAGAGCCCAGTTCTCATTATTACAGGGAAATTTTAAGTTTCTGTTTTAACATAAAGAAATCTACGGCTGAGGCTCATAAAATGCTGGAGAAGACCTAAGGTGAGCCACCTATTAGTGAAAGAACGTGCAGAGAACGGTTTCCCCGTTTCCAGAACGGTGATTTTGACGGCGGAAAAGAGAAGGTTTTCGAAGCTACTGAAGCTGACGGAAACAATCATACGACATCGTTATCGAAAACAATTTATGCATTTGAGCCGAGCACTGAAAGACGAACATCCACAATACAACGATAAAAATGAAAAGATGATTTTGCAGCTTGTTGGAAGGCCCATCAAACGTAATTGGAAACTTTGAAATGGAAAGCCCTACCCCAACCCTGTGTTCTTCATACAACGTCCAATTCTTTCGCCGCGAGATCCGTATGCAGCCCGAAAGATGAGATAAAGTGTTGGCCAGCGACAGCCAATAGTTTGAATCGTAATTTACCCGTAAGTTTTCTACAATAAACTTCGCTTGAAAATAGGCGGAAGCAAAGCTGTGGACCTAATATTTCGATCACGGGTCACAGGACAAGAAAAATTTTCATGATATGCTACCGATTTTCATTTCCATGAATTCGACATTTGGTTCTCATCTCGTGTGATTCTGCTCACGTCGCGCATAATTCGGTGATTTTGAATACAGAGGACACATGCTTACATCCTATGTGGATCTGAATTTTTTATAAGCTGTTAGTTTATATTTGCTCGTACGTTTATTTTACAAGTGAAATGGAGCAATAGGGGGGTTAAAAACTTGATGGGAGATTGCTAGTTGTGCAGATTCACGTCCAGCAACAGAAGCTGTGAATTTTCAATGCGTATCGCGGTCCTTGCGTTCTGCTGGCCGCCCCTTGGCCCAGATACAGTCAGCACTGAAAAAGCTCGCCAGCTCTTCTCACGAAACACTTCCGCGAACAGCGCGCTTGCTGCCGAAAGCTGTTGCCTCTTCGTAGTTTCACGTTTCGCGCATCCACTTCTGGCTGCAGATGACTGCCTCGAGGCAGAAATTCTAGTGTCCGACCACGCGAGTAAGAACAGTAGCGATTTCCGCATGCATCTGGACTACGCGAGTAAAAACCACAGCGATCTGTGCATGCATCTGAGGCTTTAGTCCAGTGTCTTACTGTTCATTCTATTCGGCATACTGGGAACAGTTTTCATGCACGTTTGTGGAGCGTACGACATATTTGGTGCTTCAAAGTCTTTGTCTCAAACGTCTGGGGTTGATAGATCGTGCCAGCCACCGGGAACAACTTCGTTACAGGCAGACTCCTTGCGGACGGGTCCTGGCGACGCTAGACATCTCTCAGTGTTTGCCGGCCCTGGGACGCCGAGGTTTCCTTGCACTAGCGGATTCCACTAACCAGGTGTGCTGCTTAGTACCAACCCCAGTAAACTGATAGAGTGATTTTCACAAGAACTTCGGAATGAGTGCCTCTGAGCGGGAAAAGGTATTTTAAAAAGATGCTTTAGAAGCGGATCAGTAACTTTAATTTTGCTCGGCCTATTCCCTTTCGCGCTAAACACATGCCAACATCATAGGCAACACACAATGCATACGCACGCTGCAGAACCTCTACTAGAACTACTTAAACCTAACTAACCTAAGGACATCACACACATCCATGCCAGAGGCGGGATTCGAACCTGCGACCGTATCGGCCGGCGCAAAAGGATCGCCGGAAGTGTTAGCGAACATTTTGTCTCTGACAAGAGATACTCCGCGTGACGTGATTTATCAGCCCAAGACGTTCGACCTTGAAACACACTGTGTATATGTACTTCTACAATTACATCCATAATTGCAAACTACCTTGCTATATGTGGCAGAGGGAACTTTGGGTATCATTATCATATTCTCGCTTCCACGTTCAATTCACAAATGATGTGTGGGAAGAACGATTGTCGACAAACCTCTACATGAACTCCGGATTCTCTAATTTCGCGCTGTGGTCATTTCACGAGACTTATGAGGGAGGAACTAATATTTTACCCGACACTATTTGCGAAGTATCATCTCGGAATTTGAATAGCAAATCTCTTCGGGTTGCACAACGCATATCTCGTTGCATTTTCCATGGAGTTGGTTGAGCATCTGCATAACGCTTTCACGCTTACCAAATGATCCCATGATAAAACGTGCTGCTCTCCGCTGCATCGTATCTATCTCTTCTGTTAAACTTACTTGATAAGGGTCCCCACCTACTCAATACTCAAGAACCAGTCAAACGTGTATTTTGAAAACAGCTTTTATCGTGGATCAGTTGCATTTCCTTAAGATTCTTTCAATGCATTTCAGCCTGTTATCTGTCCCTCTCAGTGATAGTTTTACATTATCTTTGCCTTTTAGATCCATCCGTACTGTTACTCCTACGGATTGTACAGTTGTTACTGTATCCTCTGGTGTATTGCCGAAAGTGTAATCGAACAGTAACAGGTCTCTTAGCATCAACGTGATGTTTATTTACACTGAGGATCAATAACAGTTCCAGTCAATCCTCTCCAAGTCTTCCTGTATTTCTCTATAGTCTCCTGTTATTGCAACTTCCTGAAGACAACAACATCGTCCGTGAACAGCTTCGTGGAGCTTCCGAAGTTATCCACTAAACAGTAACGGTCTTATCACCCTAGCTTGCCGGCCACGGTGGCCGAGCGGTTCTAGGCGCTCAGTCCGGAACCGCGCGACTGTTGCGGTCGCAGGTTCGAATCCTGCCTCGGGCATGGATGTGTGTGATGTCCTTAGGTTGGTTAGCTTTAAGTAGTTCTAAGTTCTAGGGGACTGATGACCACAGATGTTAAGTCCCATAGTGCTCAGAGCCATTTGAACCATTTGAACCCTAGCTTGGGGTACTTCAGAACTCACATTTACAGCCATCTATTTCGTCCCATTAAGAACGACATATCAGCGAGGAATTCCTGAATCCAATCACAAACCTGCTCGATACTCGGTATAATCGTATTTTCTTCACCAGAGGATAGCATGAAACTTAGAACACCTTCCTGAAGTCATGGAACATCACATTAACCTGGGCGTCGGCGCTGTGGCTCTCATGGATGAACATAGCGAGCAGAGTTTCACAAGATGTGTGTTTTTGGAATACGTGTTTATTTCTACAAAGGAAATTCTCCAAAAACATGTGCTTGGGTAGAAAATATGTCACATGATTCTACAACCGACTGACTTTAGCGATAAAGGTCTTTAATTACGTGCATCTGTCCGAAGACCCTCCTTAAAAAACGGAAATGACCTGCATTTTTACCAGTCGTTTGGTACCCTTCCATCCTCCAGTTACGTACGATTAAGTGCTGCTGAAAGGAGAGCAAGTACTTTCGCGTAATCTCACAGGCATCTCAGCCGGTCCAGGCGCGTTTCTGCTGCTGACTGAGTTTGGTTGTATTTTTGTCTACAATAAGGAGCGATCAAAAAGTTTCCGTTCGAAGACCGTAAAGTCCAGAATCGGTGTGCCAATCAGGCAAAATCACCGTGAGCATTGAGGCAAACATCCCACCTACGCACCAGGTCGAAGATACCCAGCCGGCCGCTGTGGCCGAGCAGTTCTAGGCGCTTCAGTCCGGAACCGCGCTGTTGCTACGATCGCACGTTCGCATCCTGCCTCGGGCATGGATGTGTGTGTTGTCATAAGGTTGGTTAGGTTTAAGTAGTTCTAAGTCTAGGAGACTGATGACTCCAGATGTAAAGTCCCATAGTGCTTAGAGTCATTTGAACCATTTTGAAGGTACCCATTTGGAAAACACAGTGTCCAACTCTGTGCAGAAGTCTGTAACTGCCTGCGGCACATCATCGTCCGCCAGGAATCGTCGACCCTTCAAGGCCTATTTTATGCGCGGGGTAGCCGCGCGGTCTAAGGGCGCTTTGCCACGGTCCGCGCGTCTCCCCACGTCGGAGGTTCGAGTCCTGCCCCGGACATTGGTGTGTGTTTTGTCCTTAGCGTAAGTTAGTTTAAGTTAGATTAAGTAGTGTGTAGAGCTAGGAATCGAGGACCTCAGCAGTTTGGTCCCATAGGACCTTACCACAAATTTCCAAAAATTTTTAAGGGTCTAAAATAGTGACAATCGCATGGGAAGGGATTAGGACTAAGGGTCGGGTGCTAGAGTGCCTCCCACTCCAGTTGGTGTAACTTCTGCATTGCGACATTTTCGATATACGAAAATGCGTTATCATGGAACAGCAGTACTCCTTGTCGCACAATTCCACGACCGTGGTTTCCGATAGACATGCTGTCCCATATAAGTTGGTCATGTGTTGATTAAAATCTCATCCTGGTGCGATCTTACACACAGTACTTTTAGTACATAAATAAGCTATTCCTACAGCTGAAGAATGGTGGGAAAACGTGACGGCTGTTGGATGTGTCTAAAGGTAGTGGAACTTTCCAGATGCAGATCGCAACCCACCATGGCCAGAGGACGGGCACGGGCAGCTCAAGACAGCCCCGAGACTCTGAGAAAGGACGAAGCCTTAGTATGAGGGACCTAGGAGCGTCATACCGACAGATCACGTGGACAACAAGCTGTAGTATAGTGCCGTAGGACGAGTGGTGACGAGATGGACCCGAGAAAACAGTGTGGCAAGAAGAATAAGAACGGATGCTTCCAGAAAAACCTCATCACGAGAAGACCGTAGGATTCTTCGACTCTCTCTGAAGAAAAAACATAACAGCTGAAGTTCGGGCAAAGGTTACGGTCACCACACACATTCGGGAATAGATTCTAGAAGCTGTGTTAAGCTCTCGAGGTCCCTAGCAGGACGCGGGAAGCTATTGGATGTGACAATAGGACTAATTTAGCAATTGTTGCAGGGTGGTCGTATGCTCCCCAGTATGTGGCTGGTCATCGGAGCTCAGTTCGAAGCGGGACTCATCACTGAAGGCAATTCTACTCCAGTCAATGAGATTCCAGGCCTGAGACGTGTCTGGAGACGTCCCGGACGGTGGTGGGATATCAACCAGACTGTCGCCCGCCATAAAACCAGACAAACAGGAGTGGTGGTCTCCGGTGCCGTTTCATTTCATAGGAGGGCCCTTACAACACAGCGGTACGTCGATGGTATTCTACGCTCATCCTAGTCTTACATTTCCGCACAATAATGCCCGCCCGCACACGGCGAGAGTTTCTACAGCTTGTCGTCGTGCTTGAAAAACCCAACCTTGGCCAGGAAGGACGCCAAATCTCTCCCCAGTTGAGAAGGTTTGGAGCACGGCCCAGCAGCCAGCTGGGGATTTTGATGATCTAACGCCCCAGTTGGACAAAATTTGACACGATATCCGTCTGGAGGACATCCCATAACTTTCAATCAGTGCCAAATCGAATAACTGCTTGCATAACGGCCGGAAGTGAACCAACGCGTTGTTGGCTTGCTCTGTTTGGAAACTCTCTTAAATAAATCATCCAATTTTTCTGATACTGTAATCATTTGTTAGTCGGTATCTGTACACGACATCTACTGATTTCCGTCCTATTATGATATTTCCTTCGTGACCTAGTAGATGATGTCGCAAGTCCCTTAAGGTTTTTCGCGGATGAGAAGTCGAAACGCTAGAAAATTGTAGCAAAAAGCAGGAAGACTTGCAGAGAATCATCGCTTGTTGCAGGGAGTGGCAATTGACCTTCATCATAAACAAATATAACGTACTGCGAATGCATAAACAGGTTACTCTTTATTGTACGACTACACGACTGCACAACAATCATTAGAAGCAGTTACTTCCATAAAACATCGAGGAGTAAGCGCACGGACCGTTCTGAAGTGTAGCGACCACATAAAATTAATCGGGAGTAAGACAGATGCGAGACCGCGACTCGTCGGAAGAATGCTCAGGAAATGTAGTCCATCGACGAAGGATGTGGCTTACAAAATATTGGTTCGACCAATACTTGAGTATTGCTAGTCAGTCTGGGTTCAAATGGTTCAAATGGCTCTGAGCACTATGGGACTCAACATCTGAGGTCATCAGTCCCCTAGAACTTAGAACTACTTAAACCTAACTAACCTAAGACACCACGCACATCCATGCCCGAGGCAGGATCCGAACCTGAGACCGTAGCAGTCACGCGGTTCCGTACTGAAGCGCCTAGAACCGCACGGCCACCGCGGCCGGCTGCTAGTCAAAAATGGTTCAAATGGCTCTGAGCACTATGGGACTTAACAGCTGTGGTCATCAGTCCCCTAGAACTTAGAACTACTTAAACCTAACTAACCTAAGGACATCACACACATCCATGCCCGAGGCAGGATTCGAACCTGCGACCGTAGCAGCCGCGCGGTGGCTGCTAGTCAGTCTGGGATCCGTACCAGATAGGATTGGTAGAGGAAATAGAGAAGAAAAGCGTGTTTCCTTACAGATTCATTTAGAAAACTCGAAAGCTTCACGGAGATGGTCAGCCAACTCCAGTGGCAGACGCTTAAGAGAGGCGCTCTGCATTACGGTATATTCTACGGTTAAAGTTCGGAGAGCGTGGAGTCAGCCAGCTCCTACGCATATCTCGCGAAAAGATCACGAAGATAAATGCAGAGAGATTGGAGCACACACGGAGGATTACCAGCAAACGCTCTTCCCCCGAGCCATACACGACTGGAACAGGAAACGGAAGAAGTGACACTGATACACAAAGTACCCACCGCCACACACCGTAAGGTGGCTTGCGGGTTATAGGTGTACATGTAAAAACTTAATTAGGGATTTGTGGGATATGGACAAACGAGTTATCGCATTGACCTGCTTGAGATCTAGTTTTATAAAGAAGGTTTAATTTCACTAAGGTAACCGGGTAATTTAAAAAATCTTAAGTTGTGATTTGAGGGAAAATTGAAATATCTCACGAACATCTGCTGTTAACTAAGTAAATCGAGTACCAAAAAACATCAAATCAGCATAAACTGAAATTTGTTTGTCTTTTCTTGATCTATACGCTCTTGCTGATAAGAGAATACACATCTGTAGTTAAATATATTTAAATTTCACGCTTTCTGAACAAAACTTGAAAATAAAAAGAAATTGTAAAAAATGGTGAAATATTCCGTGAAATTATTTGTCTAAAAGTAAGAAGTAAAATATACTAGAGGAGCATTTGACACCTCTCTGAATGATGCTCAATATCGTGAGCAGGAACTGAGACGCTCGTGTGTTAGTGATGTAAGGAGACGACCAATTGAAATTCCATCAGTCAAATATCATCAAGTACTCTTAAAATTCTAAGATTAGCAGTGTAGTTTAAATTCAAAATGGCCAGCTCCTTTGCTGTACACGATTTCGAGCACAACTCTAAGGCGCGGTCAAATCTTTCTGTAACTTATCTTATTCTTACTTTTAGACAGATCTGTTCACAAAACATTTGACAATTCTTTTTCAAAGATTTTTTTATTTAAACGTCTATATTTCTCTTTGACTGCTTCATTTTATGGATCTCTGTATTTTTCCCTCTCGTCAGTTATGTTCAGTATCTTGTAAATTATCCAAGGGCTTCTACTACGTCTACATGATTACTCTGCAATTCCCATTTAAGTGCATGGCAGAGGGTTCATCGAACCACAATCATACTATCTCTCTACCATTCCACTCCCGAACAGCGCGCGGGAAAAACGAACACCTAAACCTTTCCGTTCGAGCTCTGATTTCTCTTATTTTATTTTGATGATCATTCCTACCTATGTAGGTTGAGCTCAACAAAATATTTTCGCATTCGGAAGAGAAAGTTGGTGACTCAAATTTCGTAAATAGATCTCGCCGCGGCGAAAAACGTCTTAGCTGTAATGACTTCCATCCCAATTCGCGTATCATATCTGCCACACTCTCTCCCCTACTACGTGATAATACAAAACGAGCTGCCCTTTTTTGCACCCTTTCGATGTCCTCCGTCAATCCCACCTGGTAAGGATCCCACACCGCGCAGCAATATTCTAACAGAGGACGAACGAGTGTAGTGTAAGCTGTCTCTCTAGTGGACTTTTTGCATCTTCTAAGTGTCCTGCCAATGAAACGCAAACTTTGGCTCGCCTTCCCCACAATATTATCTATGTGGTCTTTCCAACTGAAGTTGTTCGTAATTTTAACACCCAGGTACTTAGTTGATTTGACAGCCTTGAGAATTGTACTATTTATCGAGTAATCGAATTCCAACGGATTTCTTTTGGAACTCTTGTGGATCACCTCACACTTTTCGTTATTTAGCGTCAACTGCCACCTGCAACACCATACAGCAATCTTTTCTAAATCGCTTTGCAACTGATACTGGTCTTCGGATGACCTTACTAGACGGTAAATTACAGCATCATCTGCGAACAACCTAAGAGAACTGCTCAGATTGTCACCCAGGTCATTTATATAGAGCAGGAACAGCAGAGGTCCCAGGGCGCTTTCCTGGGGAACACCTTATATCACTGCAGTTTTACTCGATGATTTGCCGTCTATTACTACGAACTGCGACCTTCCTGACAGGAAATCACGAATCCAGTCGCACAACTGAGACGTTACCCCATAGGCCCGCAGCTTGATTAGAAGTCGCTTGTGAGGAACGGTGTCAAAAGTTTTCCGGAAATCTAGAAATACGGAATCAACTTCAGATCCCCTGTCGATAGTGGCCATTACTTCGTGCGAATAAAGAGCCAGCTGCGTTGCACAAGAACGATGTTTTCCGAAACCATGCTGATTACGTATCAATAGATCGTTCCCTTCGAGGTGATTCATAATGTTTGATCACAGTACATGCTCCAAAACCCTACTGCAAACCGACGTCAATGATATAGGTCTGTAGTTCGATGGATTACTCCTACCACCGTTTTTAAACACTGATGCGACCTGCGCAATTTTCCAATCTGTAGGTACAGATCTATTGGTGAGCGAGCGGTTGTATATGATTGCTAAGTAGGGAGCTTTGTATCAGCGTAATCTGAAAGGAACCTAATCGGTATACAATCTGGACCTGAAGACTTGCCCGTATCAAGCGATATGAGTTGCTTCGCAACCCCGTAAGGTATCTACTTCTAAGACACTCATGCTAGCAGCTGTTCGTCTTTCAAATTCTGGAATATTCCATTCGTCTCCCTTGGTGAAGGAATTTCGGAAAACTGCGTTCAATAACTCCGCTTTAGCGGCACAGTCGTCGGTAACAGTACCATCGGCACTGCGCAGCGAAGGTATTGATTGCGATTTGCCGCTTGTGTTCTTTACATACGACCAGAATGTCTTCGGATTTTCTACCAAATTTCGAGACAATGTTTCGTTGTGGAACCTATTAAAGGCATCTCGCATTGGGGTCCGTGCCAAATTTCGCGCGTCTGTAAATTTTAGCCAATCTTCGGGATTTCGCGTTCTTCTGAACTTCGCATGCTTTTTCCGTTGCCTCTGCAACAGCGTTCGGACCTGTTTTGTGTACCACGGGGGATCAGTTCCATCTCTTACCAATTTATGAGGTATGAATCTCTCAATTGCTGTTGCTACTATATCTTGACTAGGCGTCATCTTTTTACTAATCGATCCTATTTTGCCTTCATAATTTCATCTATCAAATCTTCCCATTGGTCTTCGACTGAATTCTTTCCGCTCTGTTCCAGTCAATCGTTTCCTCACGCTCTACCATCAGCAGGATTCGAGCTGGCTACCTCCGTGTCGAGTGCCACCGCACAGGCGTGCGTTAACGATAGCGGCTACGTGTCCCTTACGAAAGCGGTCTGGAAGGGTTTTGGGGGGGAGGGGGGGGGGGGGAAGTGACAGTGGTACACAAGAGTCCCCTCCGCCACGCAAAGTAAGGTAGGCGAGCGGGCAGCGGGGCCGTGCCCCCACCCGGTGCCCCTGGCAGGCGGCGCGCGACGCGGCTGCGCTCTGGCGGCGCGGGCCGGCGCTGCCCCACGCCAGTGTGCTGCCGCTGGCGGAATGCGCGACAGCCCGCAGCAGCCAGCATGTCGCGCGTCAGCATCGGCAGGCCCGCGGCGCGCACCCCCAACAGCACGCGGGTGCGCAAGATCAGCCGGGTACGTCCCGCCGCCGCTACTAACACAGCGCCGCCTAACCCTCGGGACAACTCGCCCCACCAGTTGTTTGAAAGCGCTATGTCACCACGACATTTCTCCTTTGTTTTAGAGCGTTTTGTTGCAGCCTACGAACTTCCTGAAGCGTAACCAGATTCACTTTCTATCGTACACGACAGTTACGAAAACGTAGCCATATATTTATGAGAATAACGTGTCCCATACCGTAATTAATTTTTTTTTTCAATATGAAGTTCAGTCGTTAGCTGCGTAATTGGAATATTTCGTTACATTTACTTGGTTTAGACACATTCATCTGTCATCTTCGGAATTTCGGAACACGGATATGTGTTAATGAAAGAATGATATGACGAATCGCAAAATCTAAATTGTGAATGCAAAAATTATGACCACAGATTTTGCGGAGCTGACGACTGAATTTTGTTTTGGAAAAAAAGTATATCGCAGTTACTGAAAAAATAAGAGCTACGAGTAAAATCATAATTTACGTGTTTTATTGGACATATGAACATAATAGTACACGTTTCGGACTTTCATCTGAGGCCTTTAACCTACAAAAGCCATCAACTGCACGCTATAAAAATAAATAAAACTTACGCTATTCATTTTGAGATTGAAACTCACACTTTTGTATGTGTACGTTTCTAAATAAAACATCGCTACCATCTTGAGCACACATACTTTTTTTCTTATTTTTGCCCAGACATGTTTCATCGAGGTTACATCATCATCAGTGGGTTTTTCATTTTCTTTCAATTGAATAACAGAAATATTACTCTTTACTGTCCGCACAATTACAAATTTTAGTCTTAAGAAATGCATTCACAAATTTGATAGCAGTCAAACATGCCATGATTTATGTAGTATTCTGTATTTTGTATTACAGTTGTTTTTCTATCAGTTTGTCACCTGCAACCTAGAGCAATTAATTTTGAAAATTATTTAAATCGAAAATTTACGCTTGAGAATAATGTGGTCAGCATTGTTTTATCCTAAGTCCTCACAGTATTTCCAGTCGCATATGTTCGACGTATATAATTTTCCACATTCTCTGGGTTGCAGATGACAAACAGTGAAAGAAAATCGACTGTAATACAAAATATAGAAAACCTTAAAAGCCGAAGCATTTGGTAATAATGTATATATAAGACTGAAATTTCTGTGTACTAATAGCAAAGAGCAGTTTTCGTATTATTTAACTGAAAGGGAATAAAAAAAGACCCACCGATGATGCTGTAACTTCAATAAAAAATGTCTACTTAAAAAAGAGAAAAAAACTGTTTGCTCAAGGTGGAATCGATACAAAAACAAATTTTATTTACACATAATCTAGCGTAACCTATTTTAGTCGCCTGCTTGCTGCTTCTGATGCCTGACTTTTGTTTATGAGCAGTTGAAATGCGCCCAACTGATGTTTCAAGTTCGGTATCTTGTTACTATAGTCATATTTTACAGTTGCGTCAGTAAATGTCGTCAGTAAAAGTGCAAGTTGTCAGAGGTTGTGAGGAAGCAGCCCTGACATGTTACAGACGCTGTTTATCTTCTTGTGGCATTATATTGTCGCACTTTCTAATCACTGCTCTGTTTTAAGCTTATGAAAACATTGAGGTAATTACATTAAAAAGTGTGCTTTGTGCTACGGCCTCACGCTATAAGATGATAAACAAAGCGTCCACAGAAAGCCTGACGCAGCTTGCTCGCGGCCTGTGGTAAGCTGCACTTTTACTGACAACGTTTGTAGACATTTCTGGAACATATGATTAATGTCGTTATATTTGGTTCCAGCATCAGTTAGAGCTACTCAGATGCTGGTAGACAAATGACAGACGTTAGCAGCAGCAACCAAACAACAACAATGATTGAGTTAGAATACGTTTCATCTTATAGCATGTGTTTTGCGTTGAAGTTAACCATACTAAGGCATCAGATGATGTGCGAAAGTCCGGAGCGGATAGTTCTACCCACTTTAACCAATAAAGATATATAAATTAATAATTTCATGAGATTCGCCGAGTCCATAAACATACAGTTACCGCAAATTTCCTTCTGTTGGAATCTACCTACATTTGTTTAACCTGTGATACTGAATTTTCACTCGTTTTGAAACACACGAGGAGCTATATCCTTAGGAAGTGTCACTAACACGTTTGCTTGGACATTACATATTTTTTGAGGATTCCCCCATGAGTAGAACTCAGTTTCTTGAAACTTCCTGGCAGATTAAAACTGTGTGCCCGACCGAGACTCGAACTCGGGATCTTTGCCTTTCGCGGGCAAGTGCTCTGCCATCTGAGCTACCGAAGCACGACTCACGCCCGGTCTCACAGCTTTACTTCTGCCAGTATCTCGTCTCCTACCTTCCAAACTTTACAGAAGCTCTCCTGCAAACCTTGCAGAACTAGCACTCCTGAAAGAAAGGATACTGCGGAGACATGGCTTAGCCACAGCCTGGGGGATGTTTCCAGAATGAGATTTTCACTCTGCGGCGGAGTGCGTGCTGATATGAAACTTCCTGGCAGATTAAAACTGTGTGCCCGACCGAGACAGAGTGAAAATCTCATTCTGGAAACATCCCCCAGGCTGTGGCTAAGCCATGTCTCCGTAGTATCCTTTCTTTCAGGAGTGCTAGTTCTGCAAGGTTTGCAGGAGAGCTTCTGTAAAGTTTGGAAGGTAGGAGACGAGATACTGGCAGAAGTAAAGCTGTGAGACCGGGCGTGAGTCGTGCTTCGGTAGCTCAGATGGTAGAGCACTTGCCCGCGAAAGGCAAAGATCCCGAGTTCGAGTCTCGGTCGGGGACACAGTTTTAATCTGCCAGGAAGTTTCATATCAGCGCGCACTCCGCTGCAGAGTGAAAATCTCATTCTGGACTCAGTTTGTTGTTTTTCCCTCTTTAATAATATACATTTCGGTGGCAGTCTGCTTGTCTTTATTTTATTGTCAAAGAATAAGTAAACATTGGATGAAAATGCTTACAAGTTATCAAGGGCGTACCGAGGATCTGAACTAGGCATGGGGGGGGGGGGGGGCAGGTCATACTAGTCTCAGGAAACAAGGACTCGAGACAACATACAGCACTTCTTATTAAATAAAACAGTAAACCAATGAAAAACTGCTTTTAATAAACATATTAAATACAAGAATGCACTTGTACAATCCGAGAAAACATGCAGAATTTCTTATTAAATAAAACAGTAAACTAGTGAAAAACTGCGAATATCTTCGGAGGGGGGGGGGGGGGGGGGGCAGCTGCTACCCCTCGCTGGGTACGCCCATGCAAGTTATACTAATGGTCATCATGTTATCATGTTTACAAAAATTGTTGCAGCACAAACATAAATCGTAATAACACATGTTAATTTTGCTGCCTGTGGTTCACACTACACCTGGTATTTCAATAAAGTTTGTCGTCTGCAGCTAATAGTATTTCCTTTCAGTGAACCGAAAATTTGCTCCTGAAGTGGAGTCACTGGTGTTTGAGCTATGTTTTTGAAGTACGGTACTTTTCTTAACAAAGTGAAAAATGGTCCTAAGATCTGCAGTTTCATCTTATGCCTGAATTTTAGCTTCACGGAAAGTACAGTGATTTAAGGAAGCCCATAGCTGGATATGATAAACAGTATTAAAACGTCAGCTCATGAACAACAAAATGTGTTTGTGCTAAAACACATTTTGTGAATGTGATGACCATATTTTCAAACTGTATGTAGTCTCGCCCAACATTTATTTACTATTTGACAGTAAAATAAAGGGAAACCAACTGATGATGGTGTAACATACCGAAAATTTGTATGGATAATGAAACAGGAACAAGAAATTATGTTTTGTTCAAATCAGAATCGTCATAATATATTTATTTTAGAACACTGTTCTTATGCAAAATTTTCTCGATTTTTCTTCTAAGCAGCAAATTTCGGCTTACATTGAATTAGTTCATTGAGTTCAGCAGGTAATATTGATAGATAATACTGCCGTATACCAACACCGACTCAAAGGAAGGCCTCGGCGCTTGTTGGTGACGTCACGTCAGCTAGGCACGGCGAACGCCAGGTCTGTTGCAGGCAGAAACGCCTGGGCGTGCTTATCACTATAAATCTCTTATTTTTGGGCAAAATGTTTGGTATTGTTTTGAATTCTGCAGTTTTATTTAGATGAAAGATTCTCTTACTATCGTAAAGCTACAAATGAAGATCATAGTTCTGTATTACTGAATCCTGTCGAAACAAACTTAGATCAATATGAGAAGATGCTTTGCCCATTGCAAGCTTCGGAAATTTTACATTCAAGCAACTATATTTACTTGATCCATTTTCTTATCGAAACTTACCCCAACCCCCTTACAATGAACTCGTTTCTTTTATTTATTTATTTTCGTTTCACATCGTCACTGGAAATGTAAACTAATTTACATGTGTAAATGTCCAGCTGTTGCCAGTCATTAGATTACAGTCGTTTTCAACGAAAGGAATTCTAAACAGGAAACAAAATAGCTTCATACATCGAAAATACTTCTGGGTTTTAACTTTTTTAAACATGCACATTAGAAAAGATAAATGTTCCCCTCTTGCAACTGAAAGGAGAAACTTTATGAGATAAAAAATTTTATTTGATAAAACAAGTATCTCTCTTTTGCCTCTTCTTCTGTCACCCACACCATCCCCAAACGTGTACAATCGCAAGATATTAACATTCAGCGCTCCTCACCCCATAGTCAACCAAGATACCTAAAGAAGAGCACCAATATGTTGACAGTTTCTTGTAAAAGCAACCCAGTACAAACGTAACTTCCTCAGATTTACAAATAAGGTAAAGAAGCACGAATTCTGTTGCTGCTGGACCATGAAGTTGTGTTTGTATGTCAAGCCTTAAAACAGGTGGAAAATTAAGTTCAGGAGTACACTATTTGTTAAGAAGTGTAATGAATTGCACAATTAATTGATTGCAGAAATCTCTCGGAACAATGTGTGTTGGTCAACTACCGCCAATAGTTTCACATTTTCCTGTGTCAGAGAGGGAGACACCACCATTATGAGTATGCCTGCAACAGACCTGGCGTTGGCCGTGCCTAGCTGACGTGACGTCACGAACGAGCGCCGAGGCCTTCCTTTGAGTCGGTGTTGCGTATACCCGACTTGACTCACTCTAACGTTTTTTTTTTTATTTTTTTTCCGAGTCGCAACTTGCATTTGCTAATGTCGTTCTAGAGCCAAGTTCTGCAGACATCACAGAAAAATATTAGACTATTTCATTTCTGAGCCGTTTATCATTCATTGCTGAATAAACGTCCCTAATACCGATACTAAAAGTCCATTGCACCAATCTGAAAAACCGCTTCTGAATACTCTTCACACGGTGTAGTTCGCTTTGCCTGCCGCGCTGCACATTCGTGCCTCGTGTTGAGACACCGAGAGGGTAACTCTTGGCCGAGCAACGAAAAATATTCGTGCTTAGCCAAGTTGTCCCATTGTGCAGTCCATGTCATGATAAAGATAATCACGCTTGATAGAAGAGGTTGCAGATCTTCTCAGAGGCTGCTAGAGTAGACAGTGAACTCGCGTTCCAGAGAATGATGGTTGACATCCCTCGTCAGGCCATTCAAATTTAGCTTTTCCCAGGATTACATAAAACGCTTAAGGCAAATTCCTGGACAGTTTCTTTCAAAGGACAAGGTCGATTTCCGTCCGTATCCTTGTTCAATACGATCTAGTGCTCCGTCGCTGATCAACAAATGGTTCAAACGGTTCTGAGCACTATGGGACTCAACTGCTGTGGTCATTAGTCCCCTAGAACGTAGAACTACTTAAACCTAACTAACCTAAGGACATCACACACACCCATGCCCGAGGCAGGATTCGAACCTGCGACCGTAGCAGCAGCGCGGCTCCGGACTGGAGCGCCTAGAACCGCAAGGCCACCGCGGCCGGCGCTGATCAAGAGATCGACGGAATGTTTTTTTTTTTTTTTTTTTTTTTTTTTTGTGGTTTTAGGGCGCACAACTTCAATGGTCATTAGCGCCCTGACTACTCTAAGAATGCACCGCGAGGCACAAGTTGACAACAACAACTAAAAGGGAAAACACAATAAAAGACAGACTGACAGGCATAGGATTAAAAAACATCATCAAATGTCCTTAGCGAGGTTTGTCAAATTGATAAAACAAAGAACACGAGCAGCTGCTCGTGGGTCATCCGCTAAAATGGCATCTAAAGTATTAGGCAGGTTAAGATCGAGGCGCAGTGTGGTAAGATCTGGACAGGACATTAAAATGTGTCTAACCGTCAGCAAGTGCCCACATGGGCAGAACGGCGCCGGCGCAGCCGTCAGCAGATGGCGATGGCTGAACCGGCAGTGTCCAATTCTTAACCTTGCTAAAACGACCTCCTCCCGCCGAGAAGGGCGTGAGGAGGACGTCCAAGCCTCGACGGAATGTGGAAGCTTACTATTCCTTTCTTCATACTCGGTATTGACCCGTGGAGTCAAAGGCCAGTGGCAACATGAGTTTCCTTTTCGCTATGGGTGCATTTGGCGCTGACACTGTACACGTGGGAAGTCCGCCCGACTTCGGCAGGAAGGCAGCTGACGGCGATAAAGCAGCGCAGTTCTTTGTTCCCAGTCCGTAAACAAGCGTGAAGAGTCTCCACACGCACTTCTAGTAGCTGCACGGCTCCCCACGTTCCCCTTGCGGAAGAGTTCGTTTTCTTCCAGAGCAGCGCGTACACGTTACATGTTATGGCGCGCGTGCGGTCTGTACCTAGATCTGCCAGGCACAAGCTTCTTCGTTTTCCAATGAAGTACTTGACACATGTTCAGGCTTCTTCCACGATCTGGTGGAATGCGATGGGTTCGCAGTTGCGATATTCATTGCGTAACGGAAAAAAACTTTCTACCATGTAGCCACTACATTTTTTTCTGTAAAGATTGCAGAACATTGTGGCTCAATTTTCAATGCAAACAGTTGATTTAATTAATTTCGAAAACATGCCTCATTTGCTAAAGAGTCATATGTGCGAACTGTGCAGTCCCAAACGGAAATTAAGGACACATTGGCTGTACGCCATTTAACAATATCAGAAGAAAGATTTCACACCTAATTACGGCAAAATAAACAGTAAGAGCAAGACCATGGCCAGCCACCAAAGCTAATGCAGAATGTTTTAAACGCTTTTCGAGAAATCGAAGATTTGTATCTTTTTGTCTTAGTTCATGAACGTAAATTAAGCTGTACGGAACCACATTCCGTTATGGTAGCCAACAGGGCATTGGAATGTTAAAATCGCTGATATGAGCTCTATTTTCAAAAAAAATCTGGAACTGATCATTAGTGTTTCGTCTTTGTGATGTCGTTCTTTTATGAATTTCGATCAATATGTGCCATTTTTGAAGTTCTTGAACCCTTTTTTATTTGCCATATCACTGCCATAGCGTTTGTCCTCTTATTTTAAATCCCCAAATGAATTAAATGAATTGTATCCATTGAAAATGGAGCTATAATGCTCTGAAACCTGTAGGGTAAATAAACAAGTTTGGTAGCTGCACGGTAAAATTTTCTTTCCCTTAAACTAAACTCATCGTCAAATTGCACACCGCACGTAGCAGCCTTCAAAACAGGTATCACGTGTTTACACCGTTTTCTTCCACGCGAAGATACACGTTTCAAAAGCGGTTTATTTTCCTGTAACTTGTAAAACTCCTGTTTTTACGAGCCAACAAGTCCCAGAATATTTTTGGCAGTAGTCGCGTAGCGCTGTTTGCTACGGCAGTAAAGTAGGAACCACCTTTGCTACTCCTCTGTGAGTTGGTAGGGACGGGGCCGGATTTTAACTAACGTTCTGCACAATATTTGTACAGTTATCGCAAGACTAGCCTGGCCGATAACGACTTCCCATTAGTGCCGCATCCTGATACTCTCCAGCTGCTGATAAGAAATGCTAATACATTTAAAACAGCTGTGATGCGCTGAACGTTAAGCCACCAGTGAGAAATTAATCTGAGCAAGAGTTTCACTTCCATTCAGATCTTTTTTTGTCCACGTAGTTTAATATGAATGCCAAACATTCAACATACTTCTGCCCTGGGAACTTGATGACAACAGCCTGTGTCTCACCTAATGCAGCCACTGTTCTGTATTTTACACGTCCCAGAAAGAAAGGTATTAATTTCCGGTGGTGAAAAAATTTAGCTTACTGTATTCATACTTCTTGGACCAGCATACAGCTAACAATGTACGTAATGGAGAGCAGAGTTAAATAGCGTAGTGCAATAATTTATTTGTTTGACAATAAAAACTATTGTACTTTCAACATTCAAGGTGTCAGATTCATCTTCTTTCAGTTCGAAACACGTGGGTACATTGGTAGTTGTGATGTAAGAAACGTGTGGGTATCTTGGAAGCAGACAGAGTACTATTATTTTTCAGTTTCCTTCTTGGCTTGTTATGAATTGCATTGGCTCTATACGCCTTTCAGTTTGGTTCTGCTATCTTGTTCCTTTCTACTCTTCAGCCATAATCGGTAACGGATGGGTAACGAGCAAGGTACAGAAAGCAAAAATTATGGAACCAAATGGGGAAAAGTTATTTATTACGTACAAAATAAAAAGAAAGAGATAAAGCTCTTTTCTTGAGTGGTCCTCTTAAGGAGAAGCACCTCTTGAGCCTTCAGAAACTATCAAAGGAATCATTTCTACATTTACCTTAAATTAATTAGATTAACTAAAAAAGACAAGAACGGTATTCAAATGAAGTGTTATAGAGGATTGCTTCCAGTTTCCTGTAATTATTATAATTAGCACATTTCGTTGTACGCACAATACATAAACTTACGTGAAGTCGATACGTAATACTTCCTGTAGGAACTACCACTGTCTCATCTACAGAATTAGTCAGTTCTCTGTGAGAGACTAATTTTTTTTCAAAATCTGTCAATTTTCATGTACACTCATGAAACAGAAATAACTATTTTTGTAGAAACTTTATGAGAGTGGATTCGTACAGGAACATTCTTTTCATTTTATGTAAGGAGAATCCAATATGACATCGTGATCATATTGATCACAATAAAAATAAACCGTAGGATTGGGAGCTTTATACATCTACATATGCACTCCCCTGTACAGAACGTGGAGGAGGCCACCCTGTATCAATGACAGCCCTTTCCCAGACCCCTTCCAACAATTCTACATTTCCATTCGCTTTCCCTGCAGTTGGTTTTACGTTTTCATCACATTTCATACCGCCTTTCAGTATTATCTCAACATACTTGTTCTGTGTGATGTGCTCCAGATGTTCAACACTAATTTTGTAATCGGGTACCAACACCGTCTTTTTCTTCGTTATGGACTTTATCTTGCAGTTATCCACATGTAAATAGAGGTACTATTTATTAAATCAGGAAGAAATTTTGTCCACGCAGATGTATGGGTTCATATCAATTGGAGCACAGCACGTCGTTAATAACGGAAAAATCTTCAGACGTTCAAGTAGCGTCTTATATACTTAAAGGAAATGTTACGGGAACATTACTGTTCACAGCATAAATAAATGATGCAATGAATGCCTTCAGATGTTCGATGAGGTCGGTCACGAATGATGCTGTTTACAGAAGTCATCGTTCTGGGAAATTGTAATGAAATGCAGGAAGACCTGAAGAGGATCGACGATTGGTGCAGAAACTCGCAGTTGACACTCAGTGCAAACAAATGTGGCGGTTTGGACACAAATACGTGCAAAGAATCGTTGTTGTTAGGTCACACCATTGCTGAACAATCATCGGAAACAGTCACATTCTTTAGATATTCAAAATTATGCGTTCGAAGCGATTTAAAATGGAAAGACCTCATAATGTTATTCGTGGGAAAGTCAGATATCAGACTGAGATTTACCGGAAGTGTAGTCCACCTACGAAGGACGCAGCCTATGAAACCCTCGTCTGATCAGTAACCGAGTACTGCTCTTTATTCTGGAACCCTTACCAGGTAGGATTGAAAGGAGAAATAGAGGACATCCAAAGAAGTGCAGTGCGTTTTTTCACGACTTAGTTTAATAAGCGCAAAAATATTATGGAGATGCTCAGACAGCTGTGCAGAAGCTAAAAGTGTGGTATGGTGCATCTCGGTGTGGTTTGCTATTAAAATTCTGAGAGCATACGTTCTCACAAGATTCGTGCAAAATGTTGCCCCCTTCTGCACATATTTCGTTAAAAGATCATGAAAGTGATGGTGGTAATACCCTCTGCCACATAAAGTAAGATGAATTGTGGAGTGTAGATTTAGATGGCTTATCACAGTTTTTCGTTTCCCGAGGCGCACGCTCTCCGCGTAACTTGAAGACGCTCCACGGTTTGCCTTTATAATCAGTCTGGCCAAGCACAAGTCGATCGTCGCTGATGAGTGGGCCATATGCGACACACCAACATCTGTGCTCACCTGCGCCCACAGCGACAGGAATGCCTCACTTCTGTGTGGAACTGTGCTACTTTGTTGGGTTTTCGAACATTGGTATGTAAAACTTAAGGACGAAAGTAACTTTCGCACGATGTGCAGTTGCCAAGTAACATAGCTCTATGAAACCTGGACAATACGTAGAAAAAAACTGCTGCAGTATAGTACAGAAGGTGATAGAGAAGTACGCAATGAGACGAACAGGAACGACATTTTTATTCAAAAACAATAATTACACTGAAATCATTCGATTTATGATGGTCCGCTGGACATTACAAAACGCAGGACAGGCCAACGCATGCTCTACAACGAGCTCCCATCCTGTGCTGTTCTTGTGGCAGGGCGTATCATTCCTCGCGTCTGACAGCTGCTAGTTGATCGTTGGTGAATGTGAACGTTCTGAAAAAAGTCTGCCCAACGCATACCAAACGTGCTCCACGAAATCCAAGTCGTGTGAATGGAAAGGCCAGTCCATTCGCCGAATATCCTCTCGTTCCAAGAGCTCTTCCAGCTGCACTGTTCGAAGCGGACGCACACTGGATTCCAATTCATAAAAATTCCCGATAAGAACAATATATTTAAAAAATTCTGATATTAGCTCAATGACGATGAATATGTCTGTTTAAACAAGTATAAGTAAGTATGTATAAATATGTATGTACGTATATATAAATAAGAAACAAAATGGTTCAAATGGCTCTGAGCACTATGGGACTTAACTTTTAAGGTCATCAGTCCCCTAGAACTTAGAACTACTTAAACCTAACTAACCTAAGGACATCACACACATCCATGCCCGAGGCAGGATTTGAACCTGCGACAGTAAAATAAGAAACAAGTAAACTGATTTCAGGAAGACAACCTACATGATGTGGTACTGCAATGTGCCTTCCTATTTACTGAGAATCTGTTCAACGACTAAATCTAGCCGGCCGGAGTAGCCGTGCGGTTCTGGACGCTACAGTCTGCAACCGAGCGACCGCTACGGTCGCAGGTTCGAATCCTGCCTCGGGCACGGATGTGTGTGATGTCCTTAGGTTAATTAGGTTTAAGTAGTTCTAAGTTCTAGGGGACTGATGACCACAGATGTTAAGTCCCATAGTGCTCAGAGCCATTGGAACCATTTTTTGAGGTATCCCATGACTTGTCACCGCACTGTAAATATGCTACTACTACTGGTCTCACTCCACGTTTTCGACATTCATTTCATTCGGAATTCAAGATTTCATTCATATTTATTTTTTGATTTTAGCCAGTCTTCTGTTCCATTTTTAAATGTGCATTACTACCGTTTAAATGTGAAAGTAATTTTGGAAATTTACCCTGATCGATTCTAGAGTAAATAATTTACATATCCTGTTACTGCCCTGCAAGGAAGTGTACTCCCCTCCATAAGAAAAAGTACAGGTGAACTGCTACGCCCAGTGTTTATCCGTCATGAAACATCGGATATTTGTGTCGTTGCTTCCTGAACGTTGCTGGAAAAATGCAGTGGGTCTCACATCTCGTACTTGCAATGAAGCCCAAACTGCCTTAGAAGCTATGCATGCGACTTATCAAAGGTAAACGACATACGTCATGCGTCACGTTATCACATCATTGCCGTTTCCCATGACGAGTCATCCCTACGATTGCTGGCGTTAGTTTAAGCTCCTAACTCCTTCATGCCAAAGTCGAAGTTCAAAATTATTTCAAATATATTTTTATATTGTTGTTCTATATAGACGTCAGATACCTGTTGTATTTCAAGGAAACGGGTTGCTGTGAAGAGCTCTTACGTTTGCTTGCTCAGCTGTGAGACACCACATGTTTTATTGTAAATATTGCTCGGAATATCTTAGAACTGTTCATAGTTCTCTGCCATCTATAGATCACTCCTTGTAGGCAATATTAGCCGTCAGATCAGTTACAAATCCGTTTTTGTAATGCATTTTTCTAGGTACGGTATTTAATTTACCCACAGCGTCCATTTATGATGTTGCAGTATTTGAACGTTGAGTTCTACGCTGAAGAGCCAGAGAAACTGAGAATTGCCAAAGTCCGTCGGAATACACAACGGACATGAATGGATGCAGGTGATCAGACAGGATGCTTACGTACGTGTCACCTGTCAGAGTCGTATCTAGACGTATGAAGGTCTTCCATATCACACCAACTGCTCGCGCCCCACAACATTACAGCTTGAATATTCCCCTGCTAACATGCAGGGTCCATGGATTGGTGAAGTTGTCTCCATACCTGTACACGTCCATCCGCTCGATACAATTTGAAACAAGACTCGTCCGAACAGGCAACATGTTTCCAGTAATCAACAGTTCAGTGTCAGTGTTGACGGGGCCAGGCGAGGCGTAAAGCACACGAGTGGGCCTTCAGTTCCGAAAGCCCATGTCAATTATGTTTCGTTGAATGCTTCGCACGCTGACACTAGTTGATGTTCCAACACTGAAATCTGTAGCAATTTGCAGAAGGTTTGAACTTCTGTCACGTTGAACGATTCTCTTCAGTCGCCGTTGGTCCCGTTCTTGCAGGATCTTTTCCCGGCCGCAGCGATGTCGGAGATTTGGTGTTTTACCGGATTCCTGATATTCACGATACGCTCATTTGATAGTCGTATGGGAAAGTCCCCACTTCATCTCTTCCTGAGAGATGCTGTGCCCTCGTGGGCCGACTATAACACCACGTTGAAAGTCACTTAAATGTTGATAACCTGCCATTGTGGCAGCAGTAATCGATCTAACTACTGCGCCAGACACTTGTCTTATATACGGGTTGCCGACCGCGGCACCGTATTCTGCCTGTTTACATATCTCCGTATTTGAATACACATGCCTATACCAGTTTCCTTTGCGCTTGAGTGTAATTCCGCTTTCCCTCTTGGAAAAGTAATTAGAAGTGATAGAATAAAAAACCTGACTAGCGTATGAAACTCTAGGAAAACAAAATCTATTTCAAACTTTTGTTCTTATGGAATAGGTATCCCAGAAATGAACTATTGCAGTATATGGAAACTGTGGTGCACGAATATCTCATGTGATGAGTAATTATTTTATCCTTCAGGTACGCAACTAGTTTGCCGTCACCCACATAAAGTTATCGATGCACCGCTCGTAGTGGGCACAGTGGAGTGTTCTGCATATGCAGACTATGACAGAGAGATTTGTACATCTTGTTCTCATAGAGGCGCGTGTCATCTCTAGTATGGCGTTTCATTGTTGGGCAAGTGCGGTCGATAGTGTCGCCCCTGTTTCCAAACAGCGATACATTTTTCAATACGACAATACATCTAATTATTGCACAGGCTCAGTGGGTGAACAGTTTAGAGTAGATATGTAGAGTGGCCAGCACATTCGCGATATCACTGTCCTATGAAGCAACTCTCACACGTGATAGACTTATACGTTTGGCCAGTCGATTTATTCCTTGTCCTGATATAAAAACACTGTGCTGTACATTGCCTCTCTGATTATACCAGAGTCAGGAATCTCATTAAAACTGTATTACGTCGAGCCACAACTGTACAGGAACGCGAAGGGAGCGCCAATACAATATCAGTTAATTCAGTCATCATATAATGAATATACTGCGAAAATAATTATTTAAATAAAAATGAACTTTTGATATAACGTGTTTTTAAATCGAACTAATACGTTTAAAATAATTTCTCCTAACCACATACAGATTCCTAGCCCCAGACAGGTTGCCCTGAAAATCTGTAATTGTGAAATTTTAATAGCTATGAAAATACTTATAAGATTGAAACGAAAAACGTGATATGCATGCATAGCAAGGAGGCGAACTATCAAGCATCAGTAAGCAGTGTAATGGCGAGGAAGTGAACTACTAATGCATCACTTATTTACTGCTTGCACCCTACGTTTTTCGTTTTAAATATTACAACTATATTCATAGCTGTTAAGAATTCACAATCACAGATTTTTAGGATTATCTGTATGACGTTAGGAATCTGTGTGGAGCTGGAAAAAATTATTTAACACTTTTTAGTCCAATTTAAAATCGTGGTATACTAAAAATCCATTTTCATTTATATAACTATTTTCTTCTTTTTGGTCTTGTGGCTGTGAAATTTTTCAATCGATTTCAAACATTTTGATGAGATTGGAACAGAGATATGTGGTTAATTTCAGGTTCATTTCAGCTTCTCTTCACCTCACTCTCTCCGAGAAATAGACCGTGAAGGCAAAAATGAGAGATATTACAGTTCATGCAAAGGCATACCAACAATCATTCCTCCCACGAACCATTCGCGACTGAAACAGGAAAAGAGAGAAATAACAGAAGTAACCTCCGCGACACACCAGACAGATAGAGAGTTAATATCGCATTATCATCCATTTCTGAGCTATGTTGAGAATTTAAAGCCTCTAGATCACTGAGAAATTAGTTTAAAATCAATTACAAAATTTGTACCGAATGGATGGACAGACAGGCAACAAAGCTATACCAATCTCCTCTTCCCCCCTTCTCTCTCTCTGCTCATCCTGTCGCATACCGCCTGGAACGCATTCCTGCTAGCTCTACCCGCGCTACACGTCAGTCTTACAGGTCAGCCAAAATGTCAAATGTGAGGCATTACCAAACATTTTCATCCCCCGCCCTCCACCGAAAAGCCAGACAAAAAAGCGAGTTAATATTGCATGTCGTCCTGTTCTGAGCTTTGTTTAAAGTCTCTAGTTCATTGGGAAGCTGATTCGAAATCAATAGCAAATGTTATTTAAATAAACAGACGGACAGACAAGAGAGTGACCTAATAAAGATGTGGAAAAATTCAAAGTGTGAAGATGTACACTGAAGTGACATGGTGTGGTTTAATTAATGTAAAGTGGTTATGATAAAAAAAGAGTAATTATTTATGATGTCAGGCAGATGCAAAAGTTACATCAGGATCCATGTCCCAAATCAGGTTCGGCCTATAAAATTTTGAAGGAGTTCGGATCTGTGCTACATGGTCTTAGGTCAGTATGGGACCAGGAAGACATTAACACTTGCGTATTAATAGTCTGAAGAGGAAGCTGTAGATTATTATAATCTCCGTTTCAGAGATCGGCATTTCAGGTCAGTACATGTCTGGAATTAGTACGAAATACTACTGAGCCTTGAAAGGAAATAGGTTCACTGTACTTGAAGAACTATCACGTCGAAAGAATCTTCAAGGAGGTGGGCTCAGCGAATGTAGCGCACATAGTGTTCCGTGGGTTTATACTTAATTTGAATCAGTCAAATAACTTGAAATAATCTGCCTGATGGTGCTACGTTTTCCTTGTCTGGCGGCAGGTGCACTATTTGTAATTGAAAAGTTAGCAGCTGACAATGGCCTCTGCCCATGGCGGCGCTTGACTCCTCCTGATTATTCAACAGTCTTACTGTTGCCTTGTTCTTCCACCAGTGTCCTTAGAAGTTTTCCGTTTTGTCTTCCACCGAGCTGTTTAATTCGCACGTTTCATTGTTAACGTCTCGATCGCGATCTTTTTCGAGGTGCTTCATTTGCATTCAAATTAGTAGTCGTTTGATGAAAGGAGTAAAGAACAGTGTTTATTCTCTTCTTTGCAAATTCTTGTTGCGTGAGGCCGGTCTTCTGTTCTTAAAGCGCATCTAAAACGACGAGTCCTGCTTCCGCATGTTCGTTTCATCAGTGACCATATGCTTCTTTCTATTTCCTTTTCCTGAAGTGCTGAAGAAACATTCATCCATTAGGGACCTTGTCCTACGAGGACTGGACTTGACGTGATCATAGTAATTTGCTCGTCTTCTTCAGAGTGAAGTTTACACTCACGTAGTTTCTCTGCCACAGCTATACTATCGACTGGAATAGTCCGGGTTAGGATGGCTCGGGTGAGCTGGCTTCCAATACTCGTGATCTGGGTTTGTATGGTTTCCCTAAATATTTTCACAGTGAATACTGGGATAGTTCCTTAAACAATGCCACGTCCCATATCTCTTTCCAAACATATCCAACTGAACTAGTGCTGCGCTCCTGATTATCTCGACATTGATGGGCTGTGACAATTCTTGTCCTTTATTTCATTGGAATACATTTTGCGGGGCTTGTGGGTGGTTTTCTTACTGCTCGTTCTGTAATGGGCTGTGATTGCAAATTTTTGACAGTTTGCGCAATTTATTTCATGATGTGGTTACTCTATCCATAAGGTTATCACCTAATATTCCTGCCTCCAGATACTTGAATATGCTAATTCTTGGTGCTTTGGTTGCATAAAGCCTAATATCCCCTAACAGGTATTGGCCAGTGAAATCGAGGTTGTAGAGCGTGATTTCGGTTTTAGTTCTGCCATCGGCCGGGAAGCGCACAGATTGGCACACTGGACTCTCATTCGGGCGGACGACGTTTTAAATCCCGGTCCGGCCATCCGGTTTTCCGTGATTTCCCCACATCGCTTAAGGCAATTGCTGGGATGCTTCCTTTGAAAGGGCACAGGTGATTTCTTTCCCCATCCTTTCTTGATCCGTTCTTCTACAGCATCTTCAATGACCACGTTGTCGAAAGAAAATTAGACACTAATCTTCCTTCCTTTGAGTTCTGCTGAAACACAGACGGGTACTACATAAGACCTTTACAAGTTAAACTTGATTTTACTGACTGTTTTATGTCATCAGCGCCACGTCGTCGAATGTAATGACGTAGGACAGCTAACATATTTACTAGGTAGGTTGAAGATTGGTCAGTATGTTCGACACGCAAAGCTTTATAGTGCAGTTACTAGTGTGCTTTCGTAACGGACATAGGAATACTCAGTTCTTCTTCGATCTGCTCTCCGTGGGACTGCTACGGTCGCAGGTTCGAATCCTGCCTCGGGCATGGATGTGTGGTGGTGGTGGTGGTGGTGGTGGTGGTTGTGGTGGTTAGTGTTTAACGTCCCGTCGACAACGAGGTCATTAGAGACGGAGCTCATGCTCGGGTTAGGGAAGGATTGAGAAGGAAATCGGCCGTGCCCTTTCAAAGGAACCATCCCGGCATTTGTCTGAAGCGATTTAGGAAAATCACGGAAAACCTAAATCAGGATGGCTGGAGACGGGATTGAACCGTCGTCCTCCCGAATGCGAGTCCAGTGTGCTAGCATGGATGTGTGTGATGTCTTTAGGTTAGTTAGGTTTAAGTAGTTCTAAGTTCTAGGGGACTGATGACCACAGAAGTTAAGTCCCATAGTGCTCAGAGCCATTTGAACCATTTTTGCTCTCCGTGGCCAACCGCCGATTGGCACAGGATAAGTCCTCGATATCGCGACTACAACAGGGCGGCTTCCATGCAGCCTTTTAACGACAATTGAGACGCTGATAATGAAAGAAATAATGGATTCAGTTTAGAGAACCGAAATTAACAGCGTTCAAAGAGTATATTTTGACAAATTTGTCTTCTTGGCAAGCTACACTGTGACGTCTGCATTATCTCCACTTTATGCTGATGGAGACAATATATATAGTTATAGTTCACTCATTGTATCTTACGCTCAATACAGCCCCTTCGATATTCAGGTTTGCAATAATCGTCCTATAACATTTTGACCGAAATACGAGCTCTGTTATGGAAATTAGCTGTAGGAAATTTGAAGTGCGATTAATCACTGAAGTTCAAAATACTCAACATTTATTTCTTCACAGTATTTTCCGAATGGAGGAATATTAATGCCCACCTGCTCCTTCTTTCAGTGGAATTTTTGGTCATTTGAACGGTGTGCAACGGCGTATAATGACATTTTGAGCGATGAATCGTTATCGAGGCCGTAGACATTTGAAGCCAGAGTTTTGAAAGACATGGCTTGTAAAAAAGGAATGAGGTTAGGATTTAACGCCGTGCTGAGGACGAGGTGCATCTCTGCTTCTCGAAGATTCTGAGCCATCTTCAGGCCGCATACTAAACATATTAGCTATTCTGCATCATTCCAGCCAATGACGTGGCGCTAATATCGTAAAACAATGAGTACAATCAAGTTAAATTTGCAGAGGTCTTGTATAGCGCCAGTTTGTGTATCAGCAGAAGTAATATCAAAATCACGCTTTGCAACCTCAATTCCAAGCTAAAAATTACAAGCACACTTAATAACCAAGGATTTATTTCTATCATTCTTATTTACCAATAGTTCACGTCAAATTAATATAATTTGGATATCTCTCCCTTGAGAGAGAAGGTCTTGGACGGTGCGTTAGCTCTGATTCTTGACGCTTTGACAACATGCTCTTGTGCCTGGATGAGGGAAGAGAAAGAGGGGCGTAACAGCTCTGCGTTGTAATAGATAACTTATCAACGCCCAGCTGTTCCAGAAGAGAACATGTGTAGCTCGTATTTCGCATCCCACGTACAGCTCATTGAAACAAAAGCAGGCGCCTACCGTTATCACCAGGCTCGGCAGATTTTGGAAAGCTAGAGTGGTGCTCTCACTACTGCACCCAACGCCTTGCTTGTACTCTGTCCGTGAACTGAAAGGTGTGATACTGTTTTTGTCATAAAGTTTGTACCTCAGTAACAACTTACTCAGGTTTCTACGTGCGCACAATTTTAATGCTTTAGATTCATTTTTTGTTAATCATCTTGTACTAGGAAGAATCTATCTATGTACTTCCTATATAGTCAACATCATGTCAACATTATCACCACCGTTACGTGCTATGTGCGCTGTTCCTTACTGCCTCCACTTTCTGCGATCGACTGCTTCCTCCTGCAGGTTGTTGTTATTATATCCTTTAAGCAGATCGTCGAGAATATGAATTCACTTAGTTCTTGCCTTCTCTTCCCCTTCACATATCCTTTTTATAATTCTATCATGCTTCTCCGTTGCACGCCCAGTCTAATTTCTATTCCTGCGTTCAGTTACAAATAGTAACTGCCTGTATTCCTGCACTCTCTGCGCCATCTGTCTGTTATTCTGTCTTTCCACGGTGTGTTTTCAATTCTCCGCCACGTTCACATTTCAAAAGCCTCCCAACTTTCTGTCAATCTTCCAAACGGTCCAAGTTCAGGAATAGTGTTGTAGGGCACTCGAGACACTTCGTAAATCTTTTCCTTAATCGCATTTCCGGAATGCTGTGCAAAATCGCCCCATTCTCAGGGAATGCCACCTTTGCAACTGCTGTGCACGATTTGATATCTGTATAGTGCATCCAGTTGCTTTCTATTCTACTCCCTAAGTATTTAAAATATTCCGTATATTGTAATTTCTCTCCATTAAGAATTATTTTTACCGTTTCATATTCCCCTAAAGACATTATTTACTTTTGCTTGCATTTATTTCAATTCTACAAGCTTTACCATCATTCATTAAATGTGTTGTAAGAGCTGTTACTTAATTTTCATCATCAGGTAATAGAGCATATACGAGAATATTATTAAGTTGCTTGTCAGTTGTAATCGTTATGCAAATTGTTGCCTACTGATGAAAAGGTTTCTGGTGCTGCAGTTCGGTACTGATGAACAAACAGCTGTACACAAATGTGCTGTATGTACAGTATTCGAGGTGCAGCACATGTTTCGAAGACAACCAGACAACACGTACACTGAGCTCTCCCAATGCGCCAGCTTCCATTGCGGATCACGTCAAAAACCTCGGCATGTCACCAAGCATTTTGGAAAGAAAGAAAGTATCTTAAAACATTGCTCGCTGGGTGACCCCGAGGGGTAGTTTCACTTGCCTAAAGGGGAAGAGTTTATTTGCTCCCTACAAAATGGTCCCCTTCATCGCGGTAAGTGATAGTTGTGTCGTTAGTGTATTTGTTGCCCGCATCTCGTGGTTGTGCGGTAGCGTTCTCGCTTCCCACGCCCGGGTTCCCGGGTTCGATTCCCGGCGGGGTCAGGGATTTTCTCTGCCTCGTGATGGCTGGGTGTTGTGTGCTGTCCTTAGGTTAGTTAGGTTTAAGTCGTTCTAAGTTCTAGGGGACTGGTGACCATAGATGTTAAGTCCCATAGTGCTCAGAGCCATTTGTGTATTTGTTGAGTGTAGGTGACAGTAACAGATGTGTGTTGCATTATGGTGAAAGAACGGTACGGGAAAACCCAGTGCTGGCGCATAATCTCCTACTCGTCAATTACACATAGGAGGTTGCCGAGTTTAACGTCCTCATCTGACGGACGAATCACCATTATAGTGTCACACGTCTTCACTTCATGAGACAATGCCGCGAGGTCTGCAATTTAATCCAGGACATTAGCACAAACTCTGGTGATCAAGAACTCTACGCCGCCACCTCTCTTCCCCCCTGCCGGCCAAATAGTAGCGGCGAAAATTTATTTCACCATCAGGATTGGAACCGGCTACCTCCGAGTCGAGCGCCACGATACAGGCTACCATTCTGTAAAATACGCTTGCCGGATTTCTGTTGGAGAGTCGCCACAACAGTTTATACACAACGCTGCTCCTCAAGTGCTAATTGTAACTGAAAAAATAGTACTGTGTTAGGATTACTACGACGTATTAAAATTCTACCTAGCACGGAAGAAAAACATTCCAGATCTAAGGAATTAAGCTGTTTCATAAAAAAAGGACCTTTTAACCTTTCGCAGTTCCAACCTCAGATTCAGCCAAAGAACAGGCCGTACTTAGCTACAGGTACGCTTAAAAACAGAAACCCTTTAGCTGTCAAATTACTCTGCCAAATGCGTTATACAAGTTTTTTTTTAAAAAAAAGTATTTTCCTACAGGAGGTAGTATTGGCCCAAACCATAAGAAAAGTCCCTATGCTTGTGTGTGCAGCACCACTATCTGTTGAGATGCGGGCCATTTTGCATGTGACTAGTGAAGTGTCAGACGTGGCAGGATTCACAAGAGATAGCACGGTACATTACCTCAATATGCAAGTGCAGTCAGATGCAAATCCTCCAGCAGTCATAGACGCGAGGCATCAAGATCGCTTCAGTATAAGTGATTGAGTAGAAATTGTCTGTGAGAGACTTATGGGCCATACACTTTACCGAACAGATTAACAGGTGTCACCGATTTCTGCGCGATGGAGCACTAATGGAGAATGTTACGCCTACAGAAAGACATTGACTGTGGTTTATGCATGCCGTGGCACCACCCAATTTCCATTGATCATGCGACAGTATCTCACTGAAACGTTACATGACCGATGGATTGATTGAGGAGACCCGGTAACATAGCCTCCCCGTTCACCGGACCTGTATCCGTTGGATTTCCGGCTTCTGGGACTGATTGGTGTATGCCCAAATCATCGACAATATGCTGATGTTACAGGAGGTCCTTATCAATGCGCGTGACAGTCCGAATGAAGTGGGGCGAGATGTATCTGAAAGAGTGCGAAAAAGGGCTGAAGGATGTGTTAACATCATGAAAACAACATGCTGCATGTCTGTAGTGTATGCTTCTACGTAAGAGAAAGACGAGAATGAGAGGACTGATTGGGTTATACGTCAACAGGTGTTGGTGTCAAAGCATATCGTTAAAGAAAATTTCCTTATAGTTTTTACCAGTAATAGCACCTGCTGGATTATGTGACGCTCGTTTTAAACATCATTATATTTAGCTCTCCAACATTACGTATAAAGGCCTCCTCTCGACTTTTCCTTGCATCACGCATCCTGAATGCTTTTTCGTGTAATCTACTCACGTTCAATTATGTCGTCTTCTCGATCTTGTATTATGTCTTGGTTTTCAGCAAAGAGTTTCCCACAAACTACTGTAAGCTTCCTTATTTTGTGATATTGAATGCTTAGTTCTGGTAACCCTGTTCAGTTTTCCAAATCCACTCCGTGCCATTTTTACTTTTATGTTAATTTCTTTCCCTGTCCATTCAGTAATTGTCATCAACTGTCCTGAAAATAGGTCTCATCCGTAGAGTCAGTGATTTCATTGCTAATTTGTACTATCTTCTTTTCGAAACGTTTGTATAATATTTCATATTTTTATCGATTTCCAAGTCGGCTTTCAAACTTGGTCTATCAAGTTCATCCATTCGTTAACGAAGTTTATATGCTCTTGAGTTAAACAGTACAATATCGTCAACACATCGAAAGTGGTTGAACCGAAACTGAAAGAGCTGAAAAAAAATAAGTAGCCTGGTCTGGGTGAACTCTCAGTTCGATTTTACAGGGAGTAATCTACGGCACTGGCCCCTTACTTAACTTTAACTTATCGCGAGTCTCTCACCCAGTACAAAGTCCAAAGCAAATGGAAAAGTGCAGGTGGCACCCTTAAAGAAGAACTGTAAAAGAAAGGACCCGCAAAATTACACACCAATATCCATAACATCGGTTTGCTGCATAATTCTTGAACATATTCTGGATTCGAATATAATACACTTTCGTGAGACTTCTGCCTCAAATCAGCACGGATCTAGTAACCATCGCTCGTGGTAAACGTACCTTTCTCAGACGATTTCCTGCGAACCATAGATGAAGGGCGACAGGCAGATTCCATATTCCTGGATTTCAGGTGCCCCACTGCAGACGGTTAACGAAGGTCCGAGCATAAGGATTGAATCGACGAGACTGTATCAAGCAGCACATTATTAATGCTGTATTCGAACATTACGGTATAGTTTTTCTGCTCATCTGCATTACTTACATTCTCTTTTCACATTCAGAGTATGCTGCCATTCCAGCGATCTTTCTTTAATTCTGGTACAGTCCTGAATCGAGTGAACGCTAACTACGATCACTTGACCCAACGAAGAGAGGCTCGTTTCGTCACGGGATCGCTTAGTCGGCACGAGAGCTTTGCGGACATGATCAGAAAACTCCACTGGCAGACGTTACAACAGAGACGTTGAGTATCACGGAGATATTTACTATTTAAATATCGAGAGAGCACTTTCCGGTAAGAGTCGGACAACATTAATTCCCCCCCACATACGTCTTGCGTAATGACCACGAGAAAAAAATTCGAGAAATTAGAGCCAATACAGAGACTTACCGACAACCATTCTTCTGACTCGCTATTCGGGAGTGGAACAGGGTTGGATGGCTCAATTAGTGGTTCAAAAATGATGGATGTAATGTTCGATCTTCAAGTACTGCACAAGCTGTGTCACGTCGGCTGAACACTCCATGTCCCCCCGTTCAAAAAGTCAAAAAGTGCTGAGAACAACTGTGAAACGGTATCTCTAGTGGGTCTCCAGGCTGTCGTCGGTGCAGATGGTCCTCGCAATTAGCAACGTCTGTAGCCTCAAACATGAACATGGTACACAATTACTCTCGTGTGGAAGTTAAAATGTGTTTCCATCAATGGTTCATTCGTCATCTCTCTTCCGCATGGCTTTACAAACGTTCCCACAAAGTTTCATTGACCTACGGTAACTCGTTTTTGATGGGGACCCTATCAAGTAGCAAAATTTTAGTTACAACCACCCGGTAAATGTTAGAGGTTACGCTTGTCGAGTAACGTCTGCGACATATTAATTATTGTATACTCAGTTATATGTTGTGAAATTCATTATTTGTTGTCTGATGTGGAAGTTAATTTTTCACTAAAACGTGTTGAATTGCAATCCATGTACTTCCATTTCTTGGATTCCTACCAAAATAAATGTTCATACAATCACTTGTAGAAAACAACAACCTACCAGTTACACATTGTATTATGTGTAAATGGAATGCAAGTTCAGTTAGCTTTCGTTGCGAAAGTTGTCTGAAGGTCTATTTATAGTGCTGCACGTTCACAGCTGAAAAAATACTGAAGATATATGATTCAGAAGGCATTTTACCAACCGACTGCAATTTCGAATATTGGCAGAAACCATATTGTTATATTTTCATCCTTTTAACGTTGGCGTGGCAAAGAACTAATTTTTATACCAATATTATGTGACGTACAAAGCCACCTTGTTGCAACAGAAACTTGACAGTAGCTAACTGGAAGCGTGTAGTGTGCTCCGAAGGGTCGCTGTTTTGCCTCTTCTCAAATAATGCGCAGCCAATGGAGCGTTTAACCTGCAGTTCATGTGGAGAGAGTGGTTCAGGCCAGCGGTGGTTCACTGATTCGGAGTGTTTTACGAACCATGACCTGGGTCCACCGATTCAGAGTTGAACCAGGATGCTTATTGCATCATCCTCGAATACTGGGTGTTGTCCTATCTTGTGCATCTTCATTATGAGTGTGCTGTCGGCCACCTCCGTAGCCGAACTGCTAACGTTGCCGACCTTGGCGTCGAAGGACCTGGGTTAGATTCCCTTTTACCCCTCAGATTTTTTCTGAGGCTGGGAGGTGTGGAATGGCGTCCTCTCAGTTCTTGAGAGGCTTGAATAAAGAAGCAGCGGCATCATCAGTATTCATCTACTGGCAATAACGGCTGGAAGGGATGGCGACACGCTGATCACATGTCCCACGATCATAGGCCGCAAGCTCCTTGTACCACGTTGTAGGCAGCTGTCAGACAGTCAGAGCATGCCTAAGGGCTAATCTGTGGGCGGTGTTAACGGTTACGTGTCTGCAGCAGGCACCTGCGTCTTAGAAAATGGCAACAGCCGTGTTCACAGGGCTGCACACGTGCGTTTGTGGTTGTGACAAACACTCAGGCGCTTCGATTGACCCGGAAAATTACCCTGTTGTAATCCCTTCAGTATTGTCTCAGACTGTTTGAGACAGCGGCTGAAACGCAACAGTCAACATCCTCGAAATTTGGTGGCTCTGCCAGATCTAATCAGCAATCAGTGGCGTGCCTGAAGACACTTATGGACTCTCTTCCTGGTCTATTTGAGGACATTTTCGTGTTTAGCGGCGGTACTAGTGCGAAATCCCTGTGCGTCATAAACGTTCTGCACGGTGTATTTATATAATCTACGTCTACATCTACATGGTTATTCTGCAATTCACACTTAAGTGCCTGGCAGAGGGTTCATCGAACCATTTTCATACTACTTATCTACCATTCCACTCTCGAATGGCGCGTGGGAAAAAGGAACACCTAAATCTTTCCGTTCGAGCTCTGATTTCTCTTATTTTATTATGATGACCCTACGTAGGTGGGTGTCAAAATATTTACGCATTCGGAAGAGAAAGTTGGTGATTAAAATTTCGTAAATAGATACGCCGCAAAAAAAACCGCCTTTGTTTCAGTGACTGCCACCCCAACTCGCGTATCATATCAGTGACACTCTCACCCCTATTGCGCGATAACACGAAGCGAGCTGCCCTTCTTTGCACTTTTTCGATGTCCTCCGTCAATCCTACCTGGTAAGGATCCCATACCGCGCAGCAATATTCCAGCAGAGGACGGAGAAGTGTAATGGAGGCTGTCTCTTTAGTGAGTTTGTCGCATCTTCCAAGTGTTCTGCCAACAAAGCGCAGTCTTTGTTTCGCCTTCTCCGCAATATTATCTATGTGGTCTTTCCAATTTAAGTTGTTCGTAATTGTAATTCCTAGGTTTTTAGTCGAATTGACAGCCCTTTGATTTGTGCGATTTATCGTATACCCAAAATTTATCGGATTTCTTTTAGTGCCCATGTGGATGACCTCGCACTTTTCTTTGTTTAGTGCCAATTGCCACTTTTCGCACCGTACACACATTCTCTCTAGATCATTTTGTAATTGGAATTGATCGTCTGATGATTTTACTAGACGGTAAATTACAGCGTCATCTGTAAAGAATCTAAGGGGGCTGCTCAGATTACCACCTAGATGATTTACGTAAATCAGGAACAGCAGAGAGCCTATGACACTACCTTGCGGAACACCAGATAAATACCTTCGCGATGTTATCCAGTCCTTTTGAATACGACGACTTTAAACGTCTATCAAGCCACGGGAAGGAGGCTTCCCATCGACTGCAGGATTTTACTCCTTAAGTCCATCTTTATACAGATCGTTGAAGGACCTCGGCTGTTCAGTATAAAATGTCGAATCAAAACACTTTCAGCCACCTAAATTTCCACTTGTTATTTTATTTGAGCAACCAGTTTCGGCGTTACATTACGCCATCAGGCCCCATGACCGACATGTTGAAAGAATCCCATCTCTGATCCAATCAATATGAGGGCCAGCTTTCAGAGACTGCTATCGGTAGATTTCCATTCAAAACAAATAAGTAGGAAATACCAAACTTGCTACGTCTTACGTTTCTCCTTTCGTTTGACACTTCTTATTCGTTTTGATCAGAAATCTACGGATACCAGACTACACCAGAGGTGGGATTCTTCCTAAACGTCTGTCAGGGGCTAGAAGATTGTGTAATGTAGCCCTGAAAGAGGTTGCTTAAATAAAATAACTGGAAATTTAGACGGATGGACGTATTTTGACTCAATATTTAATAATTTTACTGTTTCCACAGTACTTATTCTTAGCACTCCTGATCTCACCTGACATCCAGCAGAAGATGTCATAACTTTTTGCAGGAAAAGCATTTATCAATACTCAATAGACAATATACCTCTAGAGGAACGACTTGTTCTCAGCCTTACTCAAGATTCGCAGCCCACAGACAGCCTGGTAGTAAGTAAAACAGTTTCTTGACACTGAATCTAATGAAACTGATACCGAAAAATCTGATCTATATTGCCGGTACAGTGAGACCCACATGCTCTTATAGGATTGCCGTCGTATTGTGGTATGCCGCCGCGCTTTCACAAACACTTCACTCCGTCTCTAAACCTACACACACTCCATGTCCTAACCAACGCAACATCAATCAACTCCTTCTCCCAGGCAATGAGATCTGCCGTGATGTTTATCACTCCTACCAACTTTCGTTCTTCCCTATCTATCCCACTCCACATCAGGACTTCTCTCTCCTTTTCCCTCTGCACCCACGCCTATCCGTTTCTTCCTATACTACTAAACTCTCAACACATCATTACTCCTGCTACCTCTGTCCTCCCCATCGTCTGTATTCCCACTATCTGCTTCATCTCATATCTATACTCTCCATAGTTTCCCAACCTAACAGACTCCTGTGCCTTTACCCACATCCGCCGAACCTCTGCGGAACATATCCTCTCCTCCCAGAATGCTTCTTGACCCAGTGCAGGTCGTTCAGATTTTCAGTAGATGCTCAGTGCTCCAGTGTCCTTTTATAGAAGAATTTCACCTCATTTCAACTATGTTTCTAAACTGTATATATTCTTCGTCCTTTTAGCTGAGCGTCATTAATCTTTCCAACATAAAACATAAACAGTCCTCATTTTTATTTTTCTATCGTCTTTTATATCTTTCTCTGAATAGCCTTGCCCAAAGAGCGGAGTACTGTAGCGCTGACAGACTACCCCCCTCCTCCCTCCCCCCCCCCCCGTCCATATTGGGCCCAGATGATGAAATAACAATAAAGAAAAAAGTGGGACAACCCTAAACCACTAAAACAGTCTCCATAAAAATTAAGTAAGAAACTAAAACGATATTGAGCTTTCCGTGTATTGCTGACAGATACAACGAGATCGTGGAAGACGTTGATTGTTTCGATCAACTAAAAGAGCGGTAGCCTACCGGTCGGCGTCACTGCATATGGTGAGAAAGGATTCTTTTACTTTTCAATCGATTTTCCAATGAGTCGTTGACGCTTTCACAATGTTTGTGCAAGCTGAGTGTAGAGCATCAATGTCGCCAAGATCTACACTGTTTACAGCTGCTACTTGTAGACAGGTGATTTATCGGTTCTCATCGCTGAAACATTTTTTCTAGAGAAACAAAAATTTTTAAAAAGCTGGTGTCTTCATGACTTTAAATATCTTGATATCGACAAAATCCCAAACATGTAATTTTCGTCCTTCCTTCTACATAAAATGAATCTCATAGAGATAATAATAAAATTATCTTCTTTTTACTACGAAATTCGATAGATTCCAGCGCACAAACGTTTAGGGACGTCCTAATACCGGATTCGATACCGTACTTGATATCGATATGAGCACCTAAATGTCCGCGCAGCTACCCCCGTCGTAGGTTCGAGTCCTCCCTCGGGCATGGGTGTGTATGTTATCCATAGCGTAAGTTACTTTAAGTTAGATTAAGTAGTGTGTAAGCTTAGGGACCGATGACCTAAGCAGTTTGGTCCTATAAGATCTTAACACTAATTTACAAATTTTAGCACCAAAATTATATCGATGCCTCCATGATACCGGAACAAATGTGTCGATACCTACAGTGTAGTAAATTATTTATTTTTTAATGTATTTCTAACATTTTCATCAACACAAAAAACTTATTCAATGCGAAATAATGAAATTATGCAATGTTTGCACTAACTGAATGGAGAATAAAATCAACTGACAACGAAAGAAATAAATGAAAAATACTATAAACACAAATAAAAATATAGGTCTCCGTTACACTTCACGTTATACATGGATGCCATAATTATAAACAATATTCAGAGGCACTGAACAAAAACGAATTCTCATCTGTAAGTCCCGTGTCTTCAACTTGCTAGAATTTCGAAATGGTGGTACTCCCTTTGAATTGAGCTGCCCTATGACCGATAGTGAAGAAGGGAGTTGTCTGCTGCATATACAAAGGCGGTTCCCAAATACCCACTCTTAGAAGGAAAACTTTCTTGAAAAATACAAAGCTAATAAATTATTAACGCCTTCCTTTAAGTCACATTTTAATACTCTAACCACTGTCAAGGCAGTGAGGAAAAAACTCAGTACTACTCGTATATGTTGGCGAAAACTGATGTGTTCATTATAAACTGCGCGTCGCACGTAATTTATATTTTTACACCTGTGTTTCTTTATTACATAGATACAACATACATTTCATTTCTCATTAAACTAGTAGTGATAGTCTCTTATTTGCTCCCACATCATACGATGCTTCTGATACTGATCTAATATTTCTTGCTGTATAAGGAAGTATTGAATACTTGGTGTCGTTGCTGATATTGCAGATATCGGAACGAGTATCGACACTTTAGCTTGTCAGTACTATCGGAATGTACCTGTACATGTGAGACAGCGAACGAGAACGAGAAGAGGCCGGGATCGCAGCTCCTGGGGTAAACATAGAAACCGTCCTGACGATCCGATTCACGACCGCACGCTAATCGCGTGACCGAAGGCTAAGATAGTTGTACGCGAGCTGCCTGCTGCCAGTGAACAAGTTCACCTTAACTGACCTCATACAGTTTCGGAGTCACACGGCAACAATTAACTAAAACTTCAACACACATACATCTTGCGTATTGTCCACGAGGAGAAAATCCGAGAAATCAGTGCCAATACAGAGGCTTACCGACAATCGTTCTTCCTACGCTGTATTCGCGAGAGGAACAGGGTAGGATGGATCAGATAGTGGTACCGAAAGTACCCTCCGCCACACACCATTAGCTGGCTTGCGGAGTAGGATGTAGATGCACATGTAGGTTATAAATAAATCTGAGAGTTTCAAAAACGAGACAGTGCTGGCTCATCGAGGACGCAGCACATAACATCAAGAAAAGGTGATAAGTTATTTCCGATAACTTCGCCTCATATGGACAAAGGCAAGAGGAAAGGAAGAGAAATGAGGCCTAAGGAAACAACGTTCTTGTCGTGATCGGGTTGTTTCCATTTTTGTAGAATATTTCGATGACGCATCCAGTCTTCTTCAGGCGTTGCACCACAACAGCTCGACTGTACACCCAGAAATAAACCATCAACGTTTCATATGAGGGTGTTGCTCAATGACTCCCATTTTCCATATCTACTAGTAAGATTACGTTAAATTCTGAAGCAGATAAGGTAATCAAGACTGAAACTTGCTATTCAAAACTTTGTCCTTAGCTAGAATTTACTGGACACAAGACGCTGCAGTCACGGACTGTGCGGCTGATCCCGGCGTAGGTTCGAGTCCTCCCTCGGGCATGAGGGTGTGTGGAGGAGGAGGAGGAGGAGGAGATTAGTGTTTAACGTCCCATCGACAACGAGGTCATTAGAGACGGAGCACAAGCTCGGGTTAGGGAAGGATGGGGAAGGAAATCGGCCGTGCCCTTTCAAAGGAACCATCCCGGCACTTGCCTGAAGTGATATAGGGAAATCACGGAAAACCTAAATCAGGATGGCCGGACGCGGGATTGAACCGTCGTCCTTCCGAATGCGAGTCCAGTGTGCTAACCACTGCGCCACCTCACTCGGTGTGGGTGTGTGTGTTTGTCCATAGGATAATTTAGGTTAAATAGTGTGTAAGCTTCGAGACTGATGACCTTAGCAGTTGAGTGTCAGATTTCACACACATTTGAACATTTTTGAATTGGACACAAGGGACCACATCAGGAAGAACAGAATGGACAATTAGGTCCTGGATACGCATGAGAAGAACCTAAGGACGCGGTAAAACGCCAGATAACATCTGCCAGAGCAGGCCTGAAGGGTCCAACGGTTCCTATCGACCGCCGTGTCACCCTCAGCCCATAGGCGTCTCTGGACGCAGATACGGAGGGGCATAAGGTCAGCACACCGGTCTCCCAGCCGTCGTCAGTTTTCGTGACAGGAGCGCTACTAACAATTAATTAGTTGTTCATTTGGCCTCACATGTGCTGAGTGCACCCCGCTTGCCAAAAGTCTCCTGACCGGGACGGTCACCCACCCAACTGCTGGCCAAGCCCTACAGCGCTTCACTTCATTGATCTGACGGGAACTGATGTTACCACTACAGTAACGCCGTTAGTCAATCAAACTAAGTCCATTTAAATTATTTTTCGCGTGTAATTGGTGAATATTGTATATAAGTCATTCAGTAAATGCTGTAATTATCAACTGCAATTAGCAATCAATTTATATCCACATTTCAGCTTAAGCAACATAGTTTATGGTTACTATATTACGGAAAAAGTTAATGTTAAGCACTTATTCAATTGCCCGAAAATGAGATTACCTTGTACTAAAGACTTGAATTAATAAAAAGAAATTAGACAAAAATACTTCAGTCGATAAGTGCCAAACTATAAATCGAAAGGTCTGGAGTTTCATTCTTGATCAGCCATAGGATTTTTATTCTGTTACATATCGCTTTTTTTCTCTCGAAATGCCAAGCTGTTCGGATCAACGTTAAACTCTAGGTCCCCCTATGACTGACTGCAGAAGTCAGATCATAAGTTAGAGGAAGAAAAATGCATTCCACCTCCATTAGCACCACTCCCAACAAAGCACAGTGGAGTTCAAACCAACCTTCGGGTTGAGGACCGTTTTACTTTACTATAGTCACTTACGGTGTGGTTTCTGTAGCAGGAATGATTACGATATGTACGGGAAGGCGGCCTGCAGCTTACGGAGATGGCGCCAGCAGATCTGCAAAGTTCCGTCGAAAAATGGCGAAAATGTTGTAGCAACTGGTCTCTCTTTGACATGTAGAACAATTTCAGATTCTTGGAGCAACCTCACTCAACTGTTTCTTGAAACTCAATCATGGTGCTTTATTCCTGGAAGGAGAGCTGTGGTTGCAAGTGTTGCGCAGTTTGATTCCGAGAACAATACTGGAAGCGACGTGACGTCTCCGAGCTAAGGCAACGTATTAAAACTTCAGTCTGCAGGCACAAATAAAATCGTGTTTGGAAGACCAGAATACAAGAGGTAGTACTATTGCTCATTTCACAGACGTGGACTCCCATAAGCAAACAATAACTGTGGTGCCTCGAGCTTGCTAACCGTTGGTTTCGTGGTGCTGACCGGAACTATGGATAAGATGCAAGAGATTGTCTGGAGGGCTTCTTGGGTTATCCTATTATCGTCTTCACTGTCGAGTATGACGCAGATTAAGAGATGATGATCTCGTTTTCGACGCTGCAATGGAAATGGAAATGAGCGTTTGGCGTCATTGGCCGGGAGGCCCCTTGCGGGGCAGACGCTACAATAAAACACAAACTGAAAAAAAATACTCAGGTTCTACTTAGTTAGTTACTTAAGATTTCAAGTTAGCAGGAAATCGAAAACTGGGAAGCAGGCTTCAGGCTGTTATCTTGTTTTCTACATCCCGCCTTATACAGAGAAAGACTGCAGACAGATGCCATTGCTAACGCAGCTGGTGTTACCATCATGTGCATCCATCTGGTAGATGACGCTGAAAGAAACGTGATACTGACAGGTTACTTTGGTTTTGTCAGCTATTTCTGTATATTGTGCTATATGGGTTTTAAGGAGATGGAAGAAGTGCAGTATTGTTTAGTAATATTCGTTTTTGTTCCTTGATGGGAAAGTGTGCGACGAGATAAATGCGAAATTGGACGTTGTTTTTGCTTATTGTTCGCCGTCAGTGACCCTAGTTAGATATTCGTTCACCGAATTTAAACGCAGCCCAATATTTCTTTGTGGTGAGGGTCGTCTCGGACGACCAACAGACAGAAAGAAGAAAGATGACCCGTCAACGACAAGGGCATTAGAGGCAGAGCACAAGCTCGGAATAATTAAGGATGAAAATAAAAATTGGGCATGCCCTTTTAAAGGAACAATCCCGGAATTAGCCTTAAGCGATGTAGGAAAATCACGGAAATCCTAAATCTGGATGGCTGGGTGGGGATGTAAAAAAATTTGTAAATTTTTGATAAGATCTTATGGGACCAAACTGCTCAGGTCATCAGTCCCTAAGCTTACACACTGCTTAATCTAACTTTAACTGACACTATGGAAAATGGACAACACACACATCCGTGCCCGAGGAAGGAGTCGAACCTCCGACGGGGGTAGCTACGCGAACTTTTAGGTGCTCATATCGATATCAAGTACTGTATCGAATCGGGTATTAGGACGTCCCTAAACGTTTGTGCGCTGGTATCTATCGAATTTCGTAGTCGAAAGAAGATAATTCTATTATTATCTCGATGAGATCCATTTCATGTAGAAGGAAGGACGAAAATTACATGTTTGGGATTTCGTCGATATCAAGATATTTAAAGTCATGAAGACACCAGCTTCTTAAAAATTTTTGTTTCACTAGGAAAAATGTTTCTGCGATGAGAACCGATAAATCACCTGTGATTCTTGAGTTTCTCCCGGCGTTTTTGACAATCAAAATATCCACGGGTGTACTGCCGGTCTACAGTGTCCAACGGGCACAATATTTCGGCGATCATACGTGTCGCCATCATCAGGTGAACTGACGGACGCGGGGCGCGGAGTGAGCGCGCCGCGGGAGGAGTAATGACAGAACTCTACTCTCACAGGGCCAGTGTTTTGTGTGTTCGCAGTAGCTCCTGGATTCAGTTCGCAGGGCCATTTGGTTGACGCAGTTATTAAGTTGTTTACTGGACTCTACTGCAAACCTGAGAAGGGCCAACGAGTTCCCCGGAATCGCGGATGCTTCGCATTCTTCACTTTTAGCAGCTGCAGCTGCAGAATCCACACTCACATTTGCCATTTGTAAGGCAGAGATAAAACACTGACATGCATCTCCCTCAGAGGAAAGAAAATATACCAAATATTCATTCGTGTTACCATAGGTGAGACGGAGTTGTGGACTCAAGACTTCGTAGTAACTTCGTTCCCGTAGGAATGTTAGTTTGTCTGTACGACTTTAACACACAATTTATTCTGATGTTCAACTTACGTGCAATCGATTTTATAACCATACAGTCTTATCGTCAGGCACTTACAGGAAACAAATCCGATGTATAATCATAGTCAAAGCACCTATCATGTTAAATACAAATAGTACTTAATAAGGAAAGATGTAAATAACTTATGGAATAAAGGAAACGAGGAACATTCACGGCATTATGACAGTTTCATGGTGCCCTATGGCTGGTAAAGCCATCTGCGGTGGCATCTACACTGAAATATTATAGAAACGCACATGTAGATCTACTATAGTCACGAATAACTGAAAGGATGCCATATATATGTCGTACCAAATTACCAGTATGTCCAGTTTGGCACTGATAACAGCGGCGATTTTTCGTCGCATGGAAGCATTGGGGCCTTGGTAAGTCGCTGGAGGGAGTTGGCACCACATCTGCACACACACACACACACACACACACACACACACACACACACACACACACACGTCACCTAATTCCCGTAAATTCCGGGGAGGGGCGATGAGCTCTGACGCCACGTTCAGTCACATTCCAGATGTGTACAATCGAGTTCAGATCTGGCGAGTTGGCAGCAAATCAATTGGGATTCGCCACTGCGTTCCTCGAACCACTCTGTCATATTCCTGGTCTTGTGACACGGCACATTATCTTGTTGAAAAATGCCATTGCCGTCAGGAAACATGATCGTCATGAAGGGATGTTAGTGGCCTGCAACCAGTGTACGATACTTCTTGACCGTCGTGGTACTTTGCACGAGCTCCACTGGACCCATAGATGCCCTCGTGAGTATTCCCAGATCATAATGGAGCCGCCGCCAGCTTGTCTCCGTCCCGCAGTACAGGTATGAAGGAGCTGTTCCCCGGGAAGACGACGGGTCCGTGCCTTCTCATCAGCACGATGAAGAACATATCGGGATTCTTCAGACCATGCAACGCTCTGTCACTGCACCAACGTCCTGAGCCGATGGTCACGTGCCCATTTCAGTCGTAGTTGCCGACGTCGTGGTGCTAACAACGGCACATGCATGGCTCGTCGCTTGTGGAGGCCCATCGTTAGGAGTGTTCGGTGCACTGTGACTTCAGACACACTTTTACTCTACCCAGAATTAAAATCTAATGTTAGTTCCACCTCAGTTGTGTCCTGTTTTTCCGGTCTGCCCAGTCTACGACGTCCGACATCTGTAATGAGGGGTGGCCACCTCACCCCACGACACCTGGATGTGGTTTCACCACTTGCTGAAGACACTCACCAGAGCACTCCTAGAATGCCCGACAAGTCATGCAGTTTCCGAAAGGGTAGTACCGGGCCTCCAGACCCTCGGCAACCTCAGATAGGTCGTGCGCCTTCCCCATTCGAGACACGGTCATGACGCTCACTGATTCTGCATGCATCGTGCGTCTGTCATTCCTCGTTAGGTGGCGCTACTATCGGTGGTGATCAGTGTATGTGGTAACGCACCGATATGAATGACACCCCTTTCCCAACACACCGTGCCAACGAAATACCTCTCAAAACACGCATTTTTGAGAGAATTCATTTCATGTTCACACCATCTTGAGATGTTTACATTTACTTACACGTCGTGAATTTTGTTTCTTGGCTTACGACATTTTACAATAGCTTGCTGAGAAACTTAAAAGCTTCCCTTGCAAAATTCTGTGACGCCATTAGTACAGAAATAATCTTCATGAGATGTAAACAAATGTAAACATCTGAAGATAGAATGCCAGCCATCCAGAGCAGCACTGCCCTGTATACATTTAGAATTCGGATGTTTGCTTTTAAAGTTCTGTCTCATATATTTACATTGACTAATGCAATATGGTGACTTAAACCATTTTAACCCTTCATTGTTGAAGATGGTCCAAGACCGAAACAGCTGATGGTTCAAATATGCAACTTACATATTATAAATTATTTTCAGTTTCAACAGTTGCATTGTTGTAATACATCCACAATGGGTAGAATTATTTATTAATGTTTACACGAGAAACAACACAAAAACAAAATACGGAAATGAGATAGGCAGTCCGAGACGGCAATTACTTGGGAGTAAATTTGCGATTTTTGGCCACCGATACATTATTCGACTGCTCGAAATTTAGTGTTTACACAGCCACAAACACTATCATCAACCAGTTCTTAAACTATTATTGTCCAAAAATAGTTTTGTAATAACTTTTGTAATAAATAGTAAAATGCTCATTCAATAATTACCATGCAAAATAACAATAACAATGTTCAATTATACGATGAAATATAGCGAACCAACTACATAGGTGTATTCTGATGGCCACGAGCTGCTGCGCACTGCTATACTGAGTTACTGATTTTTTCGTAGTGATGCCCAACAGTTGGCAGCACTTGCGCATGATGAAAAAGCTGAAATTCACAAATGTGTACCTCAGGTTTCCACTGGGAAAAATACTTCTGTTGCAGCTAAGATACAGTAACAGTTAATGTACACAACTATAGCCAGATGGTCTCAAAGGGATAATGTGTAGCTAAGTACTTACCAATCGCTGTAAAACAAGAAAATAGATTTATGTTACAGTTATAAATATGACGTTCACTGTGGTAAAGTGTAGAAGTTTATGAAAACGATGTGATCCCATACAGTACTATTGAATGACACATATCACTTGGTATGGAAGTGCTGCCTTGAGCAACTGTGGGAAAAGAAAGTTTTGCAATCACATGCTTCGTAGTACGTCGTGAAGGCCAAAACACGGAATCAGGTTTTATAATGGCTACTCCCTCTTGAGTATATTTGCCTCTGATATAAATTTCTAACATTATTTAATGTTGTCTACTCGTACTTATTTGTCACACTGAACGATTGGGGTGTCGTAGAACGTTGCAAACGGAAATAGTTTTTCGTAAGACGTTACTCTGTACAGAATAACAGTTAATAGATCTACCACTCGAAGGGCTATTAGTCCCTTACATGGTCTCAAGAAGAATTTCTGCAAATACAGTTGTCGGAAGGAGAAAACAAAACCGTACAAGGTACAAAAAATCCTTTGTGAGTTACACAGTAAGCATAAAATGTGCTTCAGTCTGTTAGTATTGCAAAAAGGATAATTTGAAATCATTAAAAGTATTCTTCCAAATTTTATCGTGCAGAAAAAAACTGGGAATGATAAACGTTTGGACATACAAACAATCTGCAGATAGTACTCAGTCAGCACTACACTGAATTCCAATTAATTGTAAACTCCCCCTCTCCGGTTTTGAAAATTTCAGGCGAGCAGGAGGGTGATTGCGGCCTGATAACGAATTCGTACCAACCGTGGCTCAGTTCCTTCACACTTACAGCGGACAGGCATCGAAGATGACCCGTTCTGTACTGTTGAATAAACCAAAAGTATATGTTTTCATGCAGTTCCTTCAAAGCATAGCACAGTCGCCTACTGCCTGAATTTGCGAAACTGAAGGTGCCCCTCCCAACAAGTGCTCCTGCTTTATGGCGTCGAGAAGATACTCAGATCGCCAAAGACCTCTGATTTTCTACGAGATAGTAACATGTTCTATGAATTTTTCTGTACTATCATTTGTTATGTAAACAGTTTAAACGCCAAGCGTATCTTCACCATCTCTGTTGAGTTATTTTTTACGCTCAATTTTTTCTGTAGTTGATATCATGTCAGGATTCCTTACCTATAGATATTGTCTATGTAGATACTATAAAATAAACTTAAATCTTCCTTAAACACTTCATGGAGGTTTTCATATTTGTGTCAAGCTACTGGCAATATGGGCTAATAAACACAAGCCAAACAGAAAAAGATAATATCCAAATTAGTGACTTTACCGTGTGGTCAACGTTCCGATATGTTGGTGTCTTTGTTTTAAGTATGTTTTTTCATTACTGTACAGGAGGAAAAAGCAAACATACGACACAAAGGAGGTGACTCTTCTTGGACTCGAGTCAGATGTGCGCTTTGAACACCGCAGCCAAGTTCCCCCACGAATTTACCATCACTGCCATGCCCTGAAAGAGACTTTTCTCACTGAGTTCGCGCCGGAAGCAAAACTCGCTTCTCGGTCCCAGGCTTTGTGCCCTTCCGACAATCGTTTTCGACTGACGAGGTTTCTAGAAATACGAACGCTGAAATTAGACTTTGGCCACGTTTCAGGATTTACGCAAAGTGGGACCCGAAGTTTCACGGGAAGGCGATCGTTACCCTCTCTACGGAAGCTGCTGGCGTCTGTGGCCTTCCAGACAGGTGGCACTCGGCACTCCATAAAACCGTCGGATCTCTGCTGGGTCCATTTCAATTTGCAGTTTCGAATTTTTGAGTTACTCAATCAGCAATAAAGTCTCAGTCGTAAATTCTGGAGAAAGTAAGTTTTGCACTTTCCCTGGTCTTGTTAGTTGAGAAACTTTTCATCGCGTGTCCGCAAATGAGCTAGCTTTTTATGGCAAAGAGATTTGCCCAGCTCTTTTCCTTCTGAGAAACACAAGCACACACCCGCACCCCCCCCCCCCCCCCCCCCCACACACACACACACACACACACACACACAATAAATTTAATTTGCTTTACTTTGCATATTTTACTGCACCCGTTCGTAAGTTCAAAACAAGTAGTCCATCCCTGTCATTGATTCTCAGCGTGACAAATAATGACGAATTCACGACATTAACGACGACCATGCTAACCATAGGTACGAATTTACTAAGCACACGTACAGACACGGCTGACGGGATGTGTCACCCTGTTTAGTAAACAAGCCCTATATGAGTACTAGTTGCGAGACACGTTAATATGTTGCCTAACTCTTTTTCAAGAACAAACATACTGCTTCTCTCATTATACATGTCCCGTAACCACTACGACAATAAAATCAGAACACGTCGATTCATGCAGGAAGTAAAGTCGACCTTTATTGCTGGGCAACAGCCGCTAATGGAACTGTAAGGAGGGAAAACACACCATGTACCCTCCTCCACACACAGCAGTGAGGCTTATAGAGTTCGGATTCGGGTATAGAAACGCTGCCTCGAGAGAAAATGCATGCTGTGAGAATAACGAACATATGAACTGTTATCGTTCTCTCGTACTTTGCTTCGATTTGGTCAACCTCTGACATGTACAGAAAGGGCGTAATAAACCAGACATGGAAAATATTTATGACTGACGCAGAATTAATCCTTGTTAAGGAATATCAGAACTACCCATCACAGAGCATGCTGCAAACCGTAATTCTGAAATACCAATCGGTTGCTACCACATAAGTGCACACGCGCATCCCTCGCATGCTCCGTCCCGAGTATTTCGCTGTGCTGTGACGTTTGAGTGAGTGAGAGGAGCAGGCGAGCAAGCGTGTTTAGTGACCAGCTGAATGCAACCATGTTAAAACCGCGCGAGTTCGTCGTGTGCGGAACTCATTGCGAAAGAGATGGAAGTGTTTGGCGAAATTGCAAGCGAAGTTAGCAGTGTTGTTGGCCAAACTTTGTCCTCTTCGAGAGGAGATCACATTGCCCGTCGGCTACAGACGGAAGCAACTGCCGAGAGCGACGACTCTGTCTCTGTGGACTTTGATTACAAGAGTCACGCGCCATTCATCAACTTCCTCTGCGTCATATCTCTGGAACACGAGTGTCACCTGTCTGTATGCCTGCAAACCAGCAGATACATAACCAACTGAGAACCCTGCCCTCCTGATTATCTGTAAGAAGACCGGGACTATACTTACGGATTACTTTTCAAATTACCTTATTTTCCGCGGGCGCTTCCCGACATTTAATATGGGTATTTATCGGAACTCATGTTGTACCACCAGCGAACGTTACGAAAAACCTTCGTTATTGCTAATTAAATGAAGCAGGCAAAAAGGAATACAAACGTCTCAAAAATGAGATCGACAGGAAGTGCAAAATAGCTAAGCAGGGATGGCTGGAGGACAAATGTAAGGATGTAGAGCTTTGTCTCACTAGAGGTAAGATAGATACTGCCTACAGGAAAATTAAAGAGACCTTTGGAGAGAAGAGAACCACTTGTATGAATATCAAGAACTCAGATGGCAACCCAGTTCTAAGCAAAGAAGGGAAGGCAGAAAGGTGGAAGGAGTATATAGAGGGTTTATACAAGGGCGATGTGCTTGAGGACAATATTATGGAAATGGAAGAGGATGTAGATGAAGACGAAATGGGAGATAAGATACTGCGTGAAGAGTTTGACAGAGCACTGAAAGACCTGAGTCGAAACAAGGCCCCGGGAGTAGACAACATTCCATTAGAACTACTGATGGACTTGGGAGAGCCAGTCATGACAAAACTCTACCATATGGTGAGCAAGATGTATGAGACAGGCGAAATACCCTCAGACTTCAAGAAGAATATAATAATTCCAATCCCAAAGAAAGCAGGAGTTGACAGATGTGAAAATTACCGAACTATCAGTTTAATAAGTCACAGCTGCAAAATACTAACGCGAATTCTTTACAGACGAATGGAAAAACTGGTAGAAGCGGACCTCGGGGAAGATCAGTTTGTATTCCGTAGAAATGTTGGAACACGTGAGGCAATACTAACATGTTTTGAGGCATCAAGGGATCACAAATTTAGCATTGGAGGGCAGCGTGGAGGGTAAAAATCGTAGAGGGAGACCAAGAGATGAATACACTAAGCAGATTCAGAAGGATGTAGGTTGCAGTAGGTGCTGGGAGATGAAGCTTGCACAGGATAGAGCAGCATGGAGGGCTGCATCAAACCAGTCTCAGGACTGAAGACCACAACAACAACAACATTGCTAATAGTTTCGACTGTACAAGTTAGCATCAAAACAGGCAGTTTTTCAATCACAGTATTTGTGTGACTACATATATGACTTTCAGTGACACTCTGCATTACGTGAAAAGTTGTCAATAGTAAAACAGTATAACTTAACTTCTGAATATATAAATTGACATCCACGCACTGCAAACCACTTTAAAATGCATGGTAGAGAGTACTTACCCTTCTACCACATATTAGGGTTTCTTCCTGTTCCATTCGCATATGGAGCGCCAGAAGAATAACTGCCTAAATATCTCCGCTAGTCTTGTAACTAGCCGAATATCATCTTTACTATCACTACATGAGTGAAACGTAGTAGGCTTTAGCATATTCCAAGACTCCTCACTTAATATTGACTCTGGGAACTTTGTAATTAGACTTTCGCGGCGTATTGAGCTTCTGTAAGACGTATTTATTTTTATAACGTCTGTTCCTTCAGACATGCATGCATGTAATAATAAATATTACAGCCGAGACGAGTAAAACGATGATTATGCTAACGTTGAACACGGTTGTCTCATTAACCCTGTTGCGGGAATCCAGGTAAGCTGCGAGAAATGGGGGCGTAGACACTGTGGCATAAGGATGTTTGGATCAGTCCTGGAAGTGTGCACGAGCGGGATTAGCCGAGCGGTCTGGGGCGCTGTAGTCACAGGCTGCGCGGCTGCTCCCGGCGGAGGTTCGAGTTTTCCCTCGGGCATGTGTGTGTGTGTGTGTGTGTGTGTGTGTGTGTGTGTGTGTGTGTGTGTGTGTTTATCCTTAGGATAATTTAGGTTACGTAGTGTGTAAGCTTAGGGACTGATGACCTTAGCAGTTAAGTCCCGTAAGATTTCACATACATTTGAACATTTTTTTGAAGTGTGCACGGATAGCCGATGGTTAAGCCGACCGCTCGCGATAAGTGGGAAACTGGGGTTCGAGTCCAGGCCCGGCACAAATTTTCATGTGTTACCCAGAGATATGATTTCCACGCTTAATGTCAACAATGTTCGGAACTGCGATAAAATTTCGTAACCTGTGAGACGTTCAAACTTCTACCAATTAAGATTTTTCATCATATCCATGAAGCTCTTCAGTGGGTAAAATAAACCTGTGACTAGTCATGCTGCCCCTCCAATTCGTACGAGTTCTAAACACTCGAGCAATATTCTACGACGGGTACCATGAGTGTTTAGCAAGAAATCTTTGTAAACAGACAGCATTCCTCCAGTTTCTTACCAACGAAGCGACGTCAGCGATCAGCTTTAACTACTTTTCAGCTCTTGTGATCATTCCATTACATATTCCCACAAACTGTCACACCCAACTTATAAAGCGTTAGAACACGTAGCTTTTAGATGTGCGAACGACTCAGTCATAGTTCACTCATCAAATAGATACGTTTTCTGTCACTTTACAAATATTCAGAACTTGGTGAAGTTATATTGTTGTATTATTGATGACAATGGATCTTCTGAACAATGTTTAGATTTTATATATCAGTTTACAACGTTCGGTTCACGTTTTGATGTTGTGTAGAATGTTGTTGAAAGTCTTAACATCATGTGTGTATCCTCCATGCCCCCTCCCAACATTGTAAATTAAGAACCTTCCGTTCTTGATAATAATTTCTGGTATTCGAATCTGTCAGCAATGGTTCAAATGGCTCTGAGCACTGAGCACTGCTGTGGTCATCAGTCCCCTAGAACTTAGAACTACTTAAACCTAACTAACCTAAGGACATCACACACATCCATGCCCGAGGCAGGATTCGAACCTGCGACCGCAGCGGTCGCGCGGTTCCAGACTGTAGCGCTTAGAACCGCTCGGCCACTCCGGCCGGCTCTGTCAGCAATGATAAACGTTTTTTTCATAGCAGCTGATGTTGGTAAAATACGATTTTATATAAGAACAAACGGTGATGGAACTTAGAAGCATGAAATCTAAATGAGATGATATCTTACGATGTAAGAAACTGCGACAGAATGAGTGTTGCCTTTATTTATGTAATTAGTGTGATAAAGTGTTGTGAAACTGGAAAAAGATTTAAGGAGTGAGCAAAGTCTTACAAACTTGCTAGCGGCAATTTGTTTGCTTATCGTGATTTGCGACGTGAGATAAGACGCATCATAGGTGGCTATACGCTTCCGCGTAAAAGTATTGACCTACGTCGCCTCAGTTGTTTCGCTTGAACCTTGAGGCTGCACGGTAAACAAACACGCAACGTCAGACGTAAACGTGGACGGAAGCAGAAAAGGCCTGGACGTGTGCCATGCTCTGTCGCATAGGAACCATTCTGCTTGCAATACACGCGCTACGTGGAGGGAGTAGAGTCGTAGACCATCGGCATCCATCTCCTTTCCGAGCATCAAAATAAGCGTGGCAAACATGTACGTCTGATCACTTGGTGGTGTGGAAGAAGTATCGTCTTGTATCGTGGGCATCCCTGGCTGTCAATTGCACTGCAGATTTCCTATCGTGTACCTCAGTCATCCGAATTTAATAATATGGTAGTTCAAGAAATCTTCTGGAGCTTCCATCTAGATGGCTGCGTCGAAATTCCGCAACGTTTCGATGAATGTCACCTTCAATGCAGCAGCTCGAATGGAAGCCCGAGAAGATTACGTCAGTATTATTCGCCGCGAAAGTCAACGCTCTCATATAAAGTCACATCTCTTTACTAAATCCCAGGGGCCATCCTTTCTCCTGCAAAAATATAAAAGCATTACTTCGTTCTTGGCTGAGAAATTCACTAGAAGTTCAGTAGGATAAGTCGAGAAGATATTCTTTGTTTACAGCCACTGGACAACTTTGCGGACTACGAATGGTGTGTCTTAGCTGTAATTTTCCATTTTATGATAGAGTCTTGTGGTCGTGTGACAATGACAGAGAGAAATTAATCTCGATGCCGCACATACACTGCTCCTCTTGAACGGTACCAAGGGCAGCCTGACGAACAGAGTATCAACGAAAGTGTTACAAGCTCTCAGCACTTTGGACGTTACACAGACGTTTGTGATTTAATCTAAGGCATTATCGCATAATACGATGATGTGGAGTTTTTCAAGCTGAGCTGAATTCACTGACCTGAAATGAAGAGAGGTAAAGGAGATGATATTGAAGATGCAATGACATGACACGATATCAGTGATGCAGCGCTCAAAATTACCGAAATCTAATGTGATGAATAAGTCGTGAATGATGAAAACCTGTGGGACACCACAGATTTCCTGCAGTTTGCGAACAGTCGCCTTAACGATTAGGCTCTACGAATATGTCTCCAGGCTCGATCCGAATTACCATTGCCACTGTTCCTTTCTATTATTTTCTAGAAACAAACATAGAAGGTTCTCTGTACTGGAGTAGGACCACGAGAAAAACGGATATGATGGGCGATCCCAGCTTACCCTAACGAAAAAAGTATACAGACACCCCTCTGTAATGCACGATTGGCCACTGTATGTCACGAAAGGTGGACCCACAAGTATAAAAGGAGGCGGGGTCAGGGGAGCGAGTGACTTCGAATGTGGACTGGTCACTTTTGGCACCGGAAAATAAATCTATCAGGGGCGCTTCAGCTTTTCTAAAGGTTTCCAAGTCGACTCCTTGTGATATGACTGAAGTGGAACTAGGCAGACGTCATACACTGACCGACAGGGACCGTCGAGCATAGCTGAGGGCGGTTGTAAAAATACAGCGGAAGAAATCAACTGCTACTAGCAGTCCAGCCAACACGATGACTTGAAAAGAATGGGGTACAATGGTCGAACAGCTCCTCATAACCCACACATTTCTGTAGTCAGTGTTAAGGGACACTTACGGGACGCCCCAAGACAGTGGATGACTCGAAACGAGTGTTTTAGAGTGACAAATCACGCTATATTCTGTGGCAATCACATGGAAGGGTCTGGGTTTGGCGGATACCTGGAGAATGTTACCTGCCATCACGTGCAGTGCCAAAAATGTGATAAGGGCAGGTGGAGTTATGATATGATTGCATCTTTTTTTATTAGGATGTGGTCCCTTATTGCGCTTAAGAAAACAAATGTGAAAGGATATGCACAAATTTTACAGCATCGTGTACTGCATGTAACACAAGAACAGTTCGGAGCAGTATCTGTGAGGGAATGATTTGCGGACAATATCGTTATTGAAATGGACTGGCTTGTCAGGATTCCCTACCTCAACCTAATGGAACAGCTTTAAGATGAGTAACAACGTCCACTTCGCTCCAGACCCAGCGTCCAACATAATTACTTTTGTAGTTTCGGCTCTTGGGGAAGAATGGGCTGCCGTTCCTCCACAGACATTCAGACGTCTTATTGAAAGTGTCCCCAACAGAGTTCAAGCCGTCATTAAGGTGAAGGTTTCATTAAGGCGAAGGATCGATTCACACTGCATCAATGCCCATTAATAAATGTCTTGACACAAATGAATTGAATCCTCTGCCATGAAATTGATGGAAGCAATGGAAATGAAACAAATGAAGATTCAAGTTCACTGAAAGGGTATCAGTCTCAAACTGGCACATTTTCCTTGCTGTAGAAATATTCAAGTGATTTCCCACCAGCAGCACTCTCCAAAATATAAAGCACTCCGTCTTCAGGCCACAAGTGGCCCATCGGGACCATCCCACCGCCGTGTCATCCTCAAACAAGGATGCGGATAGGAGGGGCGTGTGGTCAGCACACCGCTCTCCCGGTCGTTACGATGGTTTTATTTGACCGGAGCCTCTACTATTCGGTCGAGTAGCTCCTCTATTGGCATCACGAGGCTGAGTGCACCCCGAAAAATGGCAACAGCACATGGCGGCCCGGATGGTCACCCATCCAAGTGCCGGCCACGCCCGACAGTGCTTAACTTCGGTGATCTGACGGGAACCGGTGTATCCACTGCGGCAAGACCGTTGCCTCCAAAGTGTAGGTGATGAAAAATTTTTCCGCCATCATTTTTGCTCTTCCCACTTTATAACCTGCCTGCGGATGGCCGGTACAAAATAATATAGGCTCCTGAGACGAAAATTTAAAAGATAATTGCGAAATGGAACTAAATGTGACAACATCTCAACAGCTGAACAGCATCTGTGCAGTGTCATCATACGCGTTTCGATTATTTTGGGCAGAAGGGTTCTGGCATCGCCCTAATGCTGCAAGATATACAGTGTTCATTCCTTTACTATGGACATAACGAACCACATTATAAAGTCCGACGACACTTAGAGTGTGATTACAGCGTCATAGCGATGTTTCAGTTGCTGAGGGCGTGATGCAGAATAGTTACAACTTTCCGCGTTGACGATCTCATCTAATTACCGTATTGTTGCACAAATCCATTCATAAACGGGGTTAGTTACATGTAGGGTTCTATGTTTATCTTTCATTACAGTAATTAATTGAAAACAGCGAACGCAGGTACAGAATGATTTTATAAACATAATGGAAATCCAGCGAATGTGAATAGAAAATGATCTGTGTATGTACATAGCTTGCGTGGCAGCTTTCCTTTTCACCGAGCGTAAATAATTGTGGAAATACCAGCCTTTAAGGAACTTCACGCCTCCATTGCCGTGTCACTAATAGGCTCCAACACGGTGCTACTTGAGCTGGAGTCAGCCAGTACGAATTCTGGAGGTAGAAGACTGCTTCACAACCAGAACGTGGTCGGCACGCATTGACCACTAGGCTGTAAGCCAGTGTCCGCTGTCTTCACTAACTGCCAGATGTGGACGTGATCCTCTTTAGAAGAATCATGTTTTATCTACACAAAATTCACTTACAGGTAGCGGTAAACCAACTCCAGTGGGACCGTCTCAACAAAGCAATACTGTGTCCCCATCCTGATCTTGACTTTCAATCACTTCAGGATTTCTGATCCGACAAATTGCTGTGCTTGAGCATAAAACATATTTAATAATTCTACAACAGACATGTCAACGATATTGCTGCGGAAGATCGAAAACAGCCTCAGATTCTTCAAAAAACCTTTTATGTCATTGCCATTACCAGTTTCAGGCAACTACGCCAATTTGCAAACGATTACATTTGTGGATGATTTCTATGGAAATTGCGCCCAATGGCTTTATGATGTTTTTAATTACTTTCCGCATTACCCAGCCTGCATTGCGACCGTAGGTCAAATGCCGGCTTATGAAAGAGTAATTCTTTTTAAATAAACTTGTTAACCATAACAAGCGTCTTCCGTGTACGTATGTTTGAGCGCTACCACGGAATTCCTAAAGGCAGCCACCATGCACACGCTCTGTATTCGAATGTGGCACATGAATAACATTTAATACTACTCTTAACAGTGTCAGTTACATGACATTAGGCATTTCCTGAGGTATCGCAAAAATATATACGCCTAAAGTAGGGCAATATATCGATCATTGGAGCATACATTAAGTCACGATTTATTGCATTGATCATGTAATAAACACAGTTTAAGCGATCTGAATACGGGCATAGTTCCCTTAAAACTGTAAAAACCACGAATTAAAGTTTTTTAAAGTTTATGTGGCTAATTGTGGTCTCCCCCAGCAGGCAAATCGTCGCTGATGCAGAGTGAAACGATTTTGCTCAAAAGAGGAAGATAGCTGGGAAGTGACGTTAGTGGAGAACTACGCCAAACAGCCTTAAGATTGATACCTGAACAGAAATGAGAGAGTACGTTTTTTCCTCAGTGCACGTTTGGAAAGCAAGGGGTTTCAGGAAGTTGCGAAACTTCTGCAACAAACACGAATTCAGTGTTTTCTCATAAAGTAAACGTGCCCCTGTACAACAATACATTTTCCTATCTTTCGCCATATCGTATATACGTCAGCTGTTTCCTTCACTAGTAGAATCCGCAAGTTCTCTTTTCGTAAATACGTAGACGCCAACACAATCATGTCCTTTTTACAAACTCGTTTCAGACAGGAAGATCACACTGTAGCACCTCCCTTAAATCTCTGCACGAACGACTAAATGACATATCGGAACAAGTGTCCGTGGGATAGAAAAGCAATTAAAGTCGCTTAGCAGAAGAGAAGGCAACTAGACCTACACTGAGTATGTGTAAGGTCGCTTTTGGAGCGAAGAGCACATAATGATTGGGAAAAAAGTTCAGGTTGTTCTCCTTTCCAAGAAGGTTCATCGAACAGACGCACAAACTATAGGCCTGGAACACGATTTGTGCTCGCGTATTGTGACATCTCTGAACACCGGAAATCTCCTCTGCAGGAACCAACATGAGTACCGAAAGCGACGACCGTGCGGAAACCAGCTCGCAAAATTCGTCCACAAGACCCAGAAAGCAGTAGACGGAGGCACCCAGGTAGACGCCATTTTCTTTGACCTCCGGAAGGAATTCGATACAGTTCCACACTGCTGCCTAATGAACAAAATACGAGGGTACCGAATATTAAAACAACTGTCACTGGACTGAAGAGTTTCTAGCAAACACAAAACAGCACGTCATTCACAACGGAGAGAAGTCTTCGTAACTTCGAGCCTTCCTCGCGGAAGTGTTATAGGACAATTACTTTTCATTTTTATATTAATGACCTAGTAGAGATTTAGGAAGTTCCATGAGGCTTTTCGCGGATGACACTGTTGTACACAGAGACGTCGCATTGATAGAAAATCGTAGCGAAATGCAGGCAGACTTGCAGAGGATCGACGTTTGGAGTAGGAACTGAAAGAGTACACAATGGCTTATCAAAAATAACAAATGCACTAACGGAGGCAAAATATGACCACACAGTCTCAGACAACATTAAAGGCTTGTAAGCGACGACATTTCGAGGAAGGCATATTTCCAAAGCTGTAATCCGCTCCGTACCGTTCTTGACCATTCGAACAACTGCCGAAGTAATCCAGTTTAGTCCACCATGTAAATCATTAAACGTTAACGTTAGTCAAACTTAATATCACGTACAATTGATGGTAGATGTAGCAATGATACTGTTGTATTCAGAGGAGTCGCAGAGGTAGCAAATTGTAGAGAAATGCAAAAAGACAAGCAGAGGACAGACACTTGCTGCAGGGAGTCAACGAATAAATACGGTTTATCAACAGCAACGGATGCACTGGCGGAGGCTGATGCGACCAGACCGTCTTAGAAAACAATGTTTTCTTACTCCCAACTTATTAGCCTTGTCCTCATAAACAACTGCCAAAGTAACTCAATAAAAAAAATTGACGTATTACGTGTACAAAGACATTTTGGGCAGCAAGCTGCGGTTGTTTGCTAAAGATGCTGTGGTGTACGGTAAGATGTCGAAGTTGAGTGAGTGTAGGAGGATACAAGGTGACAAAGACAAAATTTTTTGTTGGTATGATTAATGGCAGCTAGCTCCAAATATAAAAAAATCGAATGAGTAGGAAAAACAAACCCATATTGGTAGAGTCATGCTTGACAGTCACGCCGTTTAAATATCTGGGCGTAACGCTGCAAAGCGGTATGGCATGGAATGTGGTAGGGAAGGCGAGTGGTCGCCTCCGGTTTATTGGGAGAACTCTTTGAAAGTGTGGTTGATCTGTAACAGCTACCACAAATAGGACGCTAGTGCAATCTACTGCTAGAATGTTTGGGATCCATAACAGATCAGATTAAAGGAAGACATCGAAGCAATTTAGAGGCGGGCTGCTGGATTTGTTATTGGTAGGTTTAAGCAACATGTAAGTGTCACGGAGATGCTTCGGGAACTCAAATGGTAATCCCTGGAGGGAAGGCGACATTCTTTTCGAGGAACACTATTGAGAAAATTTAGAGAACAGTCATTTGAAACTGACTTCAGAACGATTCTACTGCCTCCAACATACATTGCGCGTAAGGACCAAGAAGTTAAGATACGAGTAATTAGGGCTCATCGTTAGGCGTATAGAGAGTCGTTTTCCCTCGCTCTATTTGCGAGTGTAACAGGAACGGAAATGACTAGTAGTGGTACGGTACGGGATACCCTCCGCCACGAGCCGTACTGTGGAATGCAGTGTATCTATATAGATTTAGACGTAGATATTGTGATTACACGGTTGCAGAACAATCACTGGAAGCATTTACTTCAATAAAATATCTAGGAGCATGCGTGCGGAACGATTTAAAGTGGAATGACCACACAAAACCAATGGCAGATAAGGCAGATGCCAGACAGTCATTGGAAGAATCCTCAGGAAAAGTAGTCCATCAAGAAAGGAGGTAGCTTACAAAACCCTCGTTCAACTAATACCTGAATACTGCTCGTCAGTCCGGGGTCCGCACTAGAGAGGAATGATAGAAGAAACAGAAGAGCAGCGCGTTTCGTTTCAGTTTCATTTAATAAGCACGAATGCAATACAGAGCTGCTCAGCCAACACCAGTGGGAGACGAAGCAAGAGAAGTGCTCTGTTAGATCTCCGAGATCGCACATTCTTAGAAGAGTCAACCAATATATTGCTTCCACCAACTTTTATATTAAGATAACACCTTGAAGATCAAATTAGGGCCGGCCGTTGTGGCCGATCGGTTCTAGGAGCTTCAGTCCGGTACCGCGCTGCTGCTACGGTCGTAGGTTCGAATCCTGCCTCGGGCATTGATGTGTGTGATGTCCTTAGGTTAGTTAGGTTTAGGTAGTTCTAAGTCTAGGGGACTGATTGTTGTGACTCGGCAAGACAGCCAAGTCGCTATGAGACAGCCGAAAGGCACGCGTTTAAGCTCACGCAGGCTGGCGTGAGGTCTCTAACAGTTAAAGGAGTTGAGTCTAGTAAAAAAAGTACATACCATAATTGGTGAACATCGGTCTGACGGTACATGCATCACAAGATAAATAGCAAAGGATAATGGCACTTTGCTATGTCGTAGCAAATGACGTAGCTGAAGGCTATGCTAACTATCGTCTCGGCAAATGAGAACGTAATTTGTCAGGGAACCATCGCTAGCAAAGTCGGCTGTACAACTGGGGCGAGTGCTAGGAAGTCTCTCTAGACCTGCCGTGTGGCGGCGCTCGGTCTGCAATCACTGATAGTGGCGACACGCGGGTCCGACGTATACTACCGGACCGCGGCCGATTTAAAGGCTACCACCTAGCAAGTGTGGTGTCTGGCGGTGACACCACATTGATGACCTCGAATGTTAAGTCCCATAGTGCTCACAGCCATTTGAACCATCTGAACCATAAAATTAGAGATATTCGAGCCCACGCGTAGGATTACCAGCAAATGTTCTCCTCACTAACCATACACGACTGGAATAGTGACACACAAAGTAGTCTCCGCCACATTCCGTAAGGTGGCTTGCGGAGTATAGATATAGATATAGATGTAGATATTCCCTAATCATAATAGTGATTTAAGATAGCATAGCCAAGATTGGCATATACCGTAGAATCGTTTCATTTGCACAGACAGGTAAGACGCAATTCTTATTGTACGCATGTAGCGAAAGACATTTCAGCATACTGTCGCGCAGGTGAATTTCCTGTTGAGCATACAATCTTTTTTTTTCGAGTTATTAATGGAAGTCTCAAATAATGCAATTCAATATAGTCACATTCGCAACTGAATGGGGAACCTCACAAATATTAATACGGTTTCGTATCACTGAAATAAGTTTGACGCTTGCTCGTTATGTCGATGTTCGGAAAGCAATCTGTTGTGGCTATACATACTGCTTGAAAGGCATAATCCCGCTCAGTTAGTCGCTAATAATTTTAGCAGAATTACATCAGCATGTCACAATGGTGTCAGGATAAGCCACTGACAAGAAGAGCTCGATTCAGCCTATGAGGATAGTTTTTACAGCATCCGTGGCGGCACGCGCTGAGAAACCTGTTTTGCGTCGACCGCCTTCTGCTGGTACAGCATATAGCGTCACGGTCGCCATGTTCTTCCCCTGCTCCAGCTTGCACACTTCTTGGGAAATCATTGTCTGATTTCAGGGGACAGCTGCTATACCCGCTTAGCCTGTAAGAATGGGGTAGGCGATAGAATAGGCAAAATAGGCCAGCAGGATAAGCAACACGTTCACTAAGATGGTAAAAGGGATGGTTGTCTCATTTCTCAGACGGAGATAAAATCATTTGATTTGTGTAGTGGACATGTAGAGTAAGTACGGTTCACGTCCAAACTAATAACCGACCAAACTCCTGAAGAATATGTACTTAGCATTATAATTAAAGCTGGAATGATCCTGCTTGGTATACAGGCAATATCGGTAAACGCTTTAACAAGTAGTAACTACTGTACAGTATGTATGTGCCTGTTCGAAACAATCTTTCCGACTCCTTTAGAGTGGATCGCTGTTGTGTGCAACTCTTAGGCATGGCTGTTGATAATACAAGATGCATGCGTCGCTACGTCCCGAATTGTCACGATGAATTTCCTTGTCTGTTACTCACAGGAACACTCACTAAAACAACTTGACGAAACTTGCGAAATTTACTAGAGGACTCAATCTAATGATTATAGCTTTCATGGTCCTCTTTCGTAGGAAAACACCAATAGGAGGCAGAAATTTCCAAACGCGTCTATCACAAAGGGCAAAATACAATTTATCAACAAGAGACACTTAATATATTCGTTTTACAGCCACACAATGGGCTTCTTTTCCAGGGGAGAGGCAAAGCACTAATCAACAATCAAGAGTGTCTCGTTTTCCAAATTGTCTTTGCACATAATATATACACAACAACATTCACACTGTTCATGTTCCACAAATCCGAGCACGTAGGAGGTACATCCACTGTTGCGATTCCGGCCAGATACTTGTTATCGTGATTGTACAAGCAGACATTCATTCCACTTTCCATCAGTGAATGAAACAAGAGATAGTAATCTCTGCCACACTCTTCATAATGATTCGTAGAGTGTGGATATAGATACAGAACGTAAGGAGCTCAGATTTTTTGTTGTTCCAATCATACTATCAGCTACTTAAATTCAGATTTGCAATTTTCATTGTCTCTGGTTCACATATTTAACAATGAACTAACTATCCATCTACTTTTGTAGGTCTGTGGTCGCTTGCTTTCCTTTAGTACATAACCTCGAAAGTGTCCCACTACACATTTTTACTTACTGTCGTATTAGTAGTATTCCAGAAAGAATAGAGTTGAAAACCACTTTGATGTCGATACCATAAAAAACGGACCACTGATTAAATTCAAAATGGGTTCCGAAAGGAATTCCCTGTGTTTTCATCACTTTAGGCAAATAGTTGCTGGAAACATGTGAGTCTATGTCTGAGGCGATGCAATGAAATTAAAGAAAACCCGTCTATGGACTCCAGCAGAAAAAGTATCCTAACGATAACACTGAGTTACTCAGTGGTTTCCTAAGTATCCTTTTTCCTTAATCTATTTCTATTAAATGCTACTTTTTTATGACCGTAACTATTTATGTTAACACAACAATCTATATATTTGCTGTAAAATGTACTTCGCAAAGTTTCCGAATCTTAGCTCTCACACGTATGATGAGTTGTGCCTATATTGATGCCTCCCTTGTTTAGTAGCAGGTTGGTAAAAAATTCTTTCTTCTTACCGTCGGCTTTTAATTCATGTATTGAACATGTTATTTTGCTTGTTTTCAATTTTAGCAGTATACTTTTAAAACGTTAAGATATTGTTATCATCCTACCAAGTAATGAGTAGCATTATTACTCATTTTTCCCTTTAGTTTATAGTAAATGCGTTTTCAACTCTGTTGCTTGTCCTTAAGTGTTTGTTACATGGAAGATATACTTCGCTTCTATAAACATTTGTTCATTAAATGAATTTATCAATACTTACAATCGTTCGCACGATCTCTCACTTTTTTCTGATCTCTTAGCATTTATTACCTTTTTACAGTGTCAAAAAAGTAGCTTCTTGAAAGAAATTAGTATTTAAGAACCAAGATGGTGACAGTCACTGAGGGAATTTGTTATCGGTTTGTGCGTGAATAGTCCTGTTTCGTATCATACCAGCCTTTTATAAACTATTCCACACACAAGCCATGTTGGGTGCTCGAAGAAACTAACAACTATTGATTTGACAAAATGATTTGTACAGATGTTGTGAAATATAGACTGATCGTCTTAAATTTGCATAAAACTCAACGACTTGCAAGAACGCACAGAAATTTCCTTTATCCCCGCCCCTACGTCTCTCCTCCCTGTATATTCTAGCGTTATACACTATGTGATCAAAAGTATCCGGACACCTCGCTGAAGATGACTTACAAGCTCGTGGCGCCCTCCATCGGTAATGCTGGAATTCAATATGATGTAGGCCCACCCTTAGGCTTGATGACAGCTTCCACTCTCGCATGCATACGTTCAATCAGGTGCTGGGTTTCTTGGGGAATTGCAGCCCATTCTTCATGGAGTGCTGCACTGAGGAGAGGTATCGATGTCGGTCGGTGAGGCCTGTCACGAAGTCGGCGCTCCAAAACATCCCAAAGGTGTTCTATAGGATTCAGGTTAAGACTCTGTGCAGCCAGTCCATTACAGGGATGTTATTGTCGTGTAACCACTCCACCACAGGCCGTGCATTACGAACAAGTGCTCGATCGTGTTAAAGATACAGTCGCCATCCCCGAATTGCTCTTCAACAGTGGGGAGCAAGAAGGTGCTTAAAACATCAGTGTAGGCCTGTGCTGTGATAGTACCAAGCAAAACAATAAGGGGTGCAAGCCCCCTCCATGAAAAAGACGACCACACCATAACACCACTGCCTCCGAATTTTAGTGTTGCCTCTACACACGCTGGCAGATGACGTTCACCGGGCATTCACCTTACCCACATCCTGCCATCGTATCGCCACATTGTGTACCGTGATTCGTTACTCCACACAACGTTTTTCTACTGTTCAATCATCCAATGTTTACACCAAGCGAGGCGTCGTTTGGCTTTTACCGGCGTGATGTGTGGCTTATGAACAGCCGCTCGACCATAAAATTCAAGTTTTCTCACCTCCCGCCTAACTGTCATATTACTTGCCGTGGATCGTGATGCAGTTTGGAATTCCTGTGTGATGGTCTGGACAGATGTCTGCCTATTACACATTACTACCCTCTTCAACTGTCGGCGGTCTCTGTCAGCCTGTACACTTTTGTGCTGTACGTGTCCCTTCACGTTTCCACTTCACTATCACGTCGGAAACAGTGGACCTAGATATGTTTCTTAGTGTGGAAATCTCGGGCACAGACGTATGACACAAGTGACACCCAACCACCTGACCACGTTCCAAGTCCGTGGGTTACGCGGAGCGCCTCATGCCGCTCTCTCGATGTCTAATGACTATTGAGGTCGCTGATATGGAGTACCTGACAGTAGGTGGCAGCACAATGCACCTAATATGAAAAATGTATGTTTTTGGGGGTATCTGGATACTTCTAGTCGCATAGTGTGCGTCCAATGAATGTAGGTTCTTGGTAAAGCAATGTCTAACAAGGTCATTAGGGCCGAAATATTTCCTCTGGACAGTGAAACCGGAAAGAGACAAGAAATAGAACAACACCGGTTTTTCCTCTTTCTAGTAAGATGCGTTTCTAATAGCGGAATTTTCTCAGATGCAAATTAAGAACTCTGAGGCGTGTAATGGGATGATGGCGCAGTGTGAAGCTAATGAATCCTGACCGGAGCTGAAATGTTTGACACTCGTATCGTTAATTCAAACTGCTTTACGACAAGGACTCCACAGTCACATACGGTGGTCTCGAGTGGAAGACAATGAACAAAATACGAGCGTAGGGGATATCAGACCAACTGTATCACTGGATGGAACACTTTCTAGCAAACAGAACCCAGCACCTCATTCTGAAGGGAGAGAAGTATTCAGATACCAAACTGACTTCGAGCGAGCCCCAGGAGAGTATTATTGGACAAGTACTTTTCACAATATACTCGTACATAAATGACCTAGTACAAAACGTCGTAAGTTCTATGACGCTTTTCGCAGATGATGCTGTTGTATTCAGAGAAGTTGCAGAAAATTGTAGCGAAATGCAGGAAGACATGTAGAGGATCGACGCCTGGTGCCAGTTGATCCTCAGCATAAAAAATTCAACGTATTGTGCATACGTAGACAAAAAGACCCGTACGATTAGACAAGTGCAGAACACTGGAAGCAGTTATTTCCATAAAATATCTAGGAGTATGCGTACGAATCGATTTGAAATGGAATCGTCACATAAAATTAAATGTGGGTGAGGCAGATGCCAGACTCACATTCTTTGGAAGAATTCTCAGGAAATGTAGTTCATCAACAAAGTAAATGGCTTACAAAAGACTCGTTCGACCAGTACTTGAATACAGCTCGTCGGTATGGAATCAGTACCAGATAGAATTGATAAAGAAAAGAGAGAAGATCCAAAGAAGAGAAGCGCGTTTCGTTATTTGTTCATTTCGTCATAGGTTCATTGTAAGTACGGAAGCATCGCTCAGATGATCAATGAACTCCAGTGGCACACGCTGCAGTAGAGGCGTTCTGCAACACGCTGCGGTTTATTGTTAAAGTTCCGAGAGCGTGCGTTCCTAAAAGAGACAACAAATATTCAGTGGCTCCTTCTACGTATATCCCGAGAAAAGACCATGAAGATAAAATTAGAGAGATTCAAGCCCACACGGAGGCTTACAGACGATCATTCTCCCCGCGAACTGTTCGCGGCTGGAACAGGAGTGCAGGGAAGTGACAGTGGTGCATAAAGTATCCTCCGCCATACACAGCAATGTCACTTGGGGAGTATAAACATAGATGTAGATATAGGTAGAGACATACGAAGAAAGATAATTCGCAGAATCTGTAGAGTACTTTCAAGGGATTGCAAACAATGCCCTTCCAACGCTTTATCCACGATGAATACGAAATAAAAATTTCAAACTAATAGAACAATATGTGTTTTTATACACACTTCAAGATTATATAGCCAAATCGGAAAACATACTTTTCCGTGTACAAGCTCATACCTTGTATAAAGATCGTATCGAAAAGACAGAAAAAGTAGTATCGCTGCAGACATTCCACGAGAATGGAGAAAACTAAACCGAATTCATGTATTTGACATCGTAATGCGGTGAAAATTTATAGTTGTGGTTACAGAATGCCGAAGCAGATCTTTGGCTCTAAATCTGGGTGAGTGCTTCTTCGTTACATTTCTCCGACTCGTGTCACTCCAAATACCTGGGAGTAACAACTCATACAATTATAATGTTGGACTGAGGCGTAAGCTCAGTCGTACGTAAATCAACCGGCAAACTGCAGTTAATTCTTAGGCTAATTGGAAATTGAGGTTTCTTGTAAGAGACAATCTACATTCTCTGTCAGATTGGCCTAGCAGGGACGTTGAGTTTACAAATATACGTCATAGTGGATAGCCCCAGAACTTATTTGACTCGCCGGTGAGTGCAGCAGAAATTTGGGGAAATCATGATTGACAGACACTCGAGAAAGACACCTAATATATCGCAAAGACCTACTTTGAAAATTCCAAGAATCTGTTTTCAGATCGTATCGTTCGAATATTTTTCAGTCACATGTGTATCGCCTTCCTTAGGACTCACTCTAACCAGAAACAAGGAGGCATTTTACCACTTATTCTCCTCACTCTTCCGTCGCGAGTATAACGGAAAGTTCTCGTAAAATGTGATAAAATAAAAATTAAACCCTGTCACGAACTCATTTACAGAGTATAGAAGTAGCTTTAATTAGCAGCGAAAGTCTCGCATGTGTGTTAGATTTTTACCCGCCTTCCTGTGTTGGTTGTTAACGAATTCCGCTTTTAGCCTGGTAGGTGTCATTCGTGTGAGCTCCGAGGGTGCCTTGCGGCGACATACGTACGTATGTGATCAGCACGCCACCCTCCCGGCCGTTTTGCTGACTTTTCATACCGTGAAGCCGCTACTACTGGGTCAGCTCCTCAACTGGCGTCACCAAGTTGGTGCACCCCGTACCAGTCCTCCCACCAAGTCAAAATCCATCGAAATGCTGCAAATCGAACCTACGTCCTCGGCACGGTAGCCACCTACGCTGACACTCAACTATGAAGGCTGAGATCGAATAAGGTGTTCCACAATTACGGAAATGTTTGGGTCGAGGCGGTGAAACATGTTGGCTCGATGTCTACTTAACAGCGGCGAGTGTTTAGCTTTATTACGGATTAGTCGGCAACGCCCGTTTGCCGGTACTGGGCGAGGTCATCAACCTTCTTCCAAATCATAACCGTGTACGTTTTACGATAACACTCAGATTAGATACCCTTCCAGCTGCTCAACAAAACCTTTGTCCCACGGAAAACGGCATTTGCGTCTGTTATACGTCAAAGACACCTACATAGTCGCAGCCATATACAGCATTACTTTCAATACCTTTCGAAGAATTCGAGAAGGATATATGTTAAGTTGAAACTTTCATAGATTAACTTGAGTGAAAAGGGATCTATTTTGATTTGCAACTTTGACGTGATGAGGTGCGGCGAGAAAAGTTGACCGATTCCAGTGGGGACTTGTTAATGTTGTAGCCATAGGATACTACGTTTTCTCGGATTTTTTTAAAAGCATACAATATTGACAGTAGCCTAAGAGTTGTTGCTATCTTTCTGCAACTCACTGCACAGAAGTCTTATCAGATCTTGATAAGATTTCGGAGTGGTGCTAAGATTGGAAATTTGGGGAGAAATGTCAAAGTTCACACTTCAAAAAGGTAAAACATCGTATCTTGTGCCTATATCAATGAATTACTATAAGAGATAGTCAACTCATAAAATTCCTGTATGTAACTATTCGTGCCGATATGATGTGGGTCAGTAATAGAGTCCCGAAAGCGACGCGTCAACACGCCCCGCTAGCCAGGCTGGTACTTTCACTGATGTGGAATGGACATTCAGCTGAACGTTTGAAGAAAGTTGCATAAATAGTCCTGGTGCTCTTGCCGCGTCAGTTTAGCACAAAAACTCTAGCTTTCGACTATGACCTCGACCGCCTTCGTCAGCAACAACTGACTGTCGGTGTCTGTAATACTAGTGGCTCCTGCTGGATCGTAAATAGCTGGGCAAATTTTCATGTATCCTCTCAAACTCAAAAGCACGCTTCCATGTACCACTAACATTAAGGCCACTGTCCCGGTCGAAGTTATTGTTGCACATTCTGGTCTCTGCGGCCTCTTTTTTGACAGAAGCATAGAAGCAGCGGCTGTGAGTATCGGGACAATAAGTTAGAGATCTTCGAGAAAAGGGAATGGGAAGATATTCCATAATCCGGATCCGCTTATTGCACTCCCTCATTTCTGTGGTACTACATGTAATAAAATAGGCTCTCTGTGATTTGAATGGAGCACGCCAGGTAGACAATTCTGCTGTATCATTTCAGAACTCGATTGCTATCCAGACATTGACGGGCTGACGTATTCCGCTTTGCTCTCACTTACGCTTTACTTATTCAGTCGATTATCGTACAAATCAACGCCATGAGATGCAGCAGAGATCGCTAACTATATTATTATTACTATACTATATTAGTCAAACCTTTAAGTACGTGTAATTCGCAAAGTCGAGGAAGAAGGATTTGGAGTTTGTCTCATAGACAACGAGGTCATGCAGGGACGGAGCGCAAGCTCTGAGTGGGGAAGGATGGAGAAGGAAATGTACCGTGCCCTTTACAAAGGAATCGTAAAGTCAAGTACTCAGACAATGCAGATAACTCTTGAATAAAGTTGTCATCTGTGCTCAGATATGTCACTACTGAAGATAAAAAATATTAATGAATTATGAAAAGTACTTCTTAAGTAAAAACTGGTATTCACATATGAAAGGGGAATTACTTCTCAAACAAAAGCGAAATTCTTACGTTATTGGAATTTGAACTCGTGCGTTTCCAGCCAGCACTTATGTTGATAATGTTTCGGGAGTGCAGCCAAACGTCTTTTTTTTTTTTTTTTTTTTTTTTTAATCATGCACAGTATTTTGTCTGCGCACCGACCAGGTATCTTCAGCTGAGCTGTCGAAGATGTGTGACTGGTACGCGGATGAAATGTCGGGCACAGTAGAAAAAGAGGACCTGTTGCACACCAGAAACATCATCGAGTATATAGTACGCCAGGAAAATTTAAGATTCACTGCGTTAATGTTGTCACTTGGTGTCGTGGGTAAACGTACTACAAACGTAACAATGTATATATCTCTCTTTCCTACTTTCTCTATACAAAAAATAAAAATAAAAAAAAAAGAATTAAAATGTGGGTTTGGCATTATTGACTGAGAGCCTCCGTCTGGAATGTTTGGCCGCCTGGGGGAGGTCTTTTTATTTGACGCCACATCGTTGATCCGCGCGTCTATGATGATGAAATGATGATGAGGGCAACACACACACATTTCCGAGCGGAGAAAATCTCTAGCCCGGCCGAGAATCGGGGTTTAGCAATAGTAACCAAAAGATTACGAGTTGCTGACTTCTCTCAGCAGAACGCTGATGTCAAGTTTTTAAAAGGATAATCTGCATTTTTGGGTACTACGTGTGGTCTAATTTGACAACAGTGATACACACAAGGAGTGACAGGTAATGGAGTTCGGGAGTAGTGTTGCAAATGCTTATCGGTTTCCTGTAGGGCACACACTATACGTACCTTTAAAGTTTTAATTTAATACGTTAGCCATTTTCTACTGGTACCATCCGCAGTACCAAAATCACAAGGGAGGTTGTTATCGTTCTTAACTTACGCGAACGAAGGAACTATTCCGATTTCGTTGAGTCTTCTAATAAAGTATTACAATCTTGTGCTCTTCAGACAGTTCCCTAGTTCACATACTGTTGCAGTGTCATATGGCTCATAACCAGAAATAAGTAATAAATTCCTTAGTCACGTACAGAACGATCGAAACCTTTTACGTGTCTGCAGTGTGGCGGACAAAGGGGAATTTGAAGGCACGAGGAAGTTGTTAGTTCCAAGGCCAGAATCCTTCACAGAAACATAGGCAGGAGTTTGTTTTGCCCAGTGTGAGCGGCGGGCGAGAACTCACGTGGTCTCAGCGAGCTGACCTCGGCCAATGTCCTCTCCGATAACTGATGCGGCCTGGAAAGCTACGCCCAAGGACGCCCGCTGTGTTTGTGAAATCGCTTCTTCTGGGCCTGGCGTTTCTCACAGCAACATGCACTGAGGCCGCTATGGCTGCTGACGTACAGCCGCGGGTCAAAAAAGTGCCGTTACGCATTCCCCAGCGCTGTTCTTTTATTTTCTTTTGTAGATCGGACAGAATATGGAGAACATACCGGTCGCCAACTCCGTCAATAAATCATCATTTTATGTATCTTCTGCCGTTCCTTAGTCGCTAAATCTATGTATATTTTTTATTTATTTATTTATTTATTTATTGTTCCGTGGGACCACATTTAGGAGAAGTCTCCATGGTCATGGAACGAGTCAATACATGAAATTATAACACGATTGTAGAAACACATAAAATGAAACAAGTCGTTAGTTTAAATAAAGAAAATCAAGAATGTAACACTGGAATTTGCTTAATTTTTTATCTCTTCCAGGAGCTCCTCGACAGAATAGAAGGAGTGAGCCATGAGGAAACTCTTCAGTTTAGACTTAAAAGTGTTTGGGCTACTGCTAAGATTTTTGAGTTCTTGTGGTAGCTTATTGAAAATGGATGCAGCAGAATACTGCACTCCTTTCTGCACAAGAGTCAAGGAAGTGCATTCCACATGCAGATTTGATTTCTGCCTAGTATTAACTGAGTGAAAGCTGCTAACTCTTGGGAATAAGCTAATATTGCTAACAACAAACGACATTAAAGAAAATACATACTGTGAGGGCAATGTCAAAATTCCCAGACTATTGAATAGGGGTCGACAAGAGGTTTTCGAACTTACACCATACATAGCTCGAACAGCCCGTTTTTGAGCCAAAAATACCCTTTTTGAATCAGAAGAATTACCCCAAAAAATAATACCATATGACATAAGCGTATGAAAATATGCGAAGTATACTACTTTTCGTGTTGAAATGTCACTTATTTCAGATACTGTTCTAATGGTAAATAAAGCGGCATTTAGTTTCTGAACAAGATCCTGAACATGGGCTTTCCACAACAGCTTACTATCTATCCGTACGCCTAGGAACTTGAACTGTTCCGTCTCGCTTATAACATGCCCATTCTGTCTGATTAAAATGTCAGTTCTTGTTGAATTGTGGGTTAGAAACTGTAAAAACTGAGTCTTACTGTGATTTAGCATCAAATTATTTTCCACAAGCCACGAACTTACTTCATGAACTACATTATTTGATAATGTTTCAATATTACACACAAGATCCTTCACTACCAAGGTGGTGTCATCAGCAAACAGAAATATTTTTGAATCACCTGTAATACTAGAAGGCATATCATTTACATAAATAAGGAACAGCAGTGGCCCCAGCACCGACCCTTGGGGAACGCCCCATTTAACAGTGCCCCATTGGGACTGAACATCATTACCACTCTCAATATTGCGGAGGATTACCTTCTGCTTTCTGTTCTTAAAGTAGGAGGCGAACCAATTGTAAGCTACTCCCCTTACTCCATAATGTTCCAACTTCTGCAGTAATATTTTGTGGTCAACACAGTCAAAAGCCTTCGTTAAATCAAAGAAAACACCTAACGTTCTCAACCTTTTATTTAATCCGTCCAAAACCTCACAGAGAAAAGAGAATATAGCATTTTCAGTTGTTAAGCCATTTCTAAAACCAAACTGTACATTTGACAGCAAATTATGTGAATTTAAATGCTGCAGTAACCTTGTATATACAAGCCTCTCGATAACTTTAGCAAACACCGATGGCATAGAAATAGGTCTATAATTGTCAACATTATCCCTGTCTCCCTTTTTATAAAGTGGCTTCACTACCGAGTACTTTAATCGGTCAGGAAACCGACCACTGCTAAAGGAAAAGTTACAGATATGGCTAAGTACTGAGCTAATATACGTGGAACAATACTTCAGTATTCTGCTAGATACCCCGTCATATCCATGAGAGTTCTTGGTCTTTAGTGATTTAATTATTAACTCAATCTCCCTCTTGTCAGTATCATGGAGGAGCATTTCAGGTAACAGTCTCGGAACACTTTTTTCTAAGAGCGCTATATGATTCCCTGTTGGGACTAGGTTTCTATTTAGTTCACCTGCTATATTCAGAAAGTGATTATTAAGTACTGTACATATATGCGACTTATCAGCAACACGGACATCCCCACTACGCACTGATTCTATATCCTCGACCTGTCTCTGCAGACCAGCCACTTCCTTTACGACTGACCATATGGTTTTAATTTTATCCTGAGACTTAGCTATTCTATCTGCATACCACATACTTTTTGCCTTCCTAATAACTTTTTTAAGCACCTTACAATACTGTTTGTAATGGGCTGCTGCATTTAGATTTTGACTGTTTCTAACGTTTTGATATAATTGCCACTTTGTTCTACAAGATATTCTTATCCCTTTAGTCAGCCACCCAGGCTGCCTGTTTGTGCTAGTACCCTGTTTTAAACGTTCTAACGGAAAGCAACTTTCAAAGAGCACGAGAAAAGTCTTGAGGAAAGCATTATATTTATCGTCTACTGTATCAGCACTATAAACATCTTGCCAATCTTGTTCCTTGATAAGGTTTACAAAAGTCTGTACAGCAACTGGATCAGCTTTCCTAAAAAGTTGGTAACTATATTTAACATGTGTTGAAGCACAAAAATCTTTTAGACTTAAAATTTGTGCATCATGATCTGAAAGGCCATTCACCTTTTTGCTAACAGAATGCCCTTCTAATAATGACGAATGAACAAAAATATTGTCTATGGTTGTACTACTGTTCCCTTGCACTCTCGTTGGAAAGAATACGGTTTGCATAAGATTATATGAATTAAGGAGGTCTACCAGCATCCTTTTCCTTGCACAATCACTTATACAATTAATATTGAAGTCACCACATATAACTAACTTTTTGTATTTCCTATAAAGTGAACCAAGAACCTCCTCTAGCTTTAGCAAAAATGTTGTGAAATCGGAGTCTGGGGATCTATAAATAACAACAGTAAGAAGTTTAGCTCCACTAAATTTAACCACACCTGCACAACATTCAAACACCTTTTCAGTGCAGTACTTTGAAACATCAATTGACTCAAATGGGATACCGTTTCTCACATACATGGCTACTCCCCCACACCGCAAAGAGCTCCTAGAAAAGCTGCCAGCCAACCTGTATCCTGGTAAATGAAAGTCCCCAGACTGTTTTTCTGTCTGTATGTGAAGCCTACTCTCAGAAACTTCTGTAAGGATTTCGATACGGTTTCCAGTAATAGATAGAGTGATTCACGATGATGGTTTGTGTATACAATTACAGTAATGATGAGTAATTATATATTATAATCAGTTCTATATTTAACTGGCATATGAGACGACATCGCGTGGCGATGTTGGGATCTACGAGCTGGCGGTCTGTAGCAGGAAAAGCAGTAAACAGCGACCGCAACTCCATAGAGCAGCGAAGCTTCACCAGGCTCTATATATAACTATACGTATTATAAATCAAAGTTCACAGCCACGTTTTTCGATGCATGAAGACTAATCTCAGGAACTGCAGTGGGGATGTTGATACGGTTTACAGAAATAGACAGACTGATCCACAAGGCACGTTTGTGTATATAATTTAATACCGGTACACCAGACAAGTCTTCGGGCCCTGCAAACTTAGTCCTACTTGTACGAAGCCCGGGCAGGTCGCTAGCTGATTAATAAATGATCAAATTGATACGAGTAACAGTTCACTGATCACATTAGCCAGCGAAACAAAGAAACTGCGATATAGAACTAAGCCATGCTAATGGAGCCCCCCTCATCGCTTTCAAAATAATGTTTAAAAAATCTCACGATAAAAAACAATATTACAACCTGTACGTGCACCCCCCCCCCCCCCCCCCCTACTCACGCCATCGCCGTCAAACGCACAACAAAGAAACGATCGAACGAGAACAACTGAATACAGCCACCACAGCACAAACAAAAGACGACAGAAGAATGCACCGTGAAAGTTGACAATACTAGCCGCAGTCAATACACGTTTTAACAAACATACGTATGAAAAGCTGAGGAGTACGTAGTATACTATTTGCGTAAATGTTGAAAATAGAGCATTCTGGATTATAACCTTCATTATAATCTTCCTCCCTTCTTCCTTCGTGAGTAATAAACTAAGGTTTAGCGCCTGTTTTGTGTTTTTGTTGTTTTAACAACAGACATTACGTCGAAATTGTGAGAAGTGAGTGGACTCTCTTATACGCGTTAGCGTCTGAATCAGTCGACAGGAGATCGGTAATATTCACGCCGGGATAGGGACGTGCCAATATGATTGATACGAGTAAGCATCGGTCCTTTTTTTCGATATCTGTGGCATTGTTGTCGATGTCACGCATTTGATAACTTCGTAATAGCGAAAGACATATCACAGTATCTTTATCAGAAGTATCGAATGGTGTTGTGTAAAATAATAACCTTACAGTACTAATTCAGCGAGAATTAAAATGTCTGCACAATCTATACAGCACACGAGAAACCCAAATACAGCAAAAAAATTTGATAGTATGTGCATTCTATTGAAAAAAAATTTATTATATTTAAGCAACATAGTCTATACCAGACAGTTATACAGACAGGTTATACTCGAGTTGTTCATCCGAATTTAGTACTATTCTCATATTTTGCTTTATTTTCGAAATAAGTAATTTTGTCTAAGAAAGTTTATTGTAAATGAGTACTCGTCTTAAAGTAAAAATAGTCACGATGCAGTGTAGTAATGACACGTGTGGGAAGCGTAAACTTTATTTCAGGGTCTGTATTTTGTTTGTGAAAATGAATATTCTTCCTGGCTAATGGCTCTGAGCACTATGGGACTCAACTGCTGAGTTCATTAGTCTCCTAGAACTTAGAACTAGTTAAACCTAACTAACCTAAGGACATCACACACATTCATGCCCGAGGCAGGATTCGAACCTGCGACCGTAGCGGTCTCGCGCTTCCAGACTGCAGCGCCAGAACCACGCGGGCACTTCGGCCGGCCTATTCTTCCTGTAATCATTACTTTTTACATTCTATTTTACACTCAAACCGTTACATTAAAACATATCACAATTTCCAAATTTTGTCTTTTATTCCAGATAAGTCCTTTCGTATCAATGCGATGCGACAGCGCTGGTATCGATACTCTAGTTTTCATATTTTCGAGGCGATACGCTATCGAATGCGGTATTGGCAAGTGTGCGCGGCCGGACGCTCCTCGCGCGGCGGGCACGCTGCAGCCAGCTGGCGACTGCGGCCGGCCGCTGAAAGCGAGGATGACGCCGAGGTGGGCGCGCAGGTTGGCACGTTGCGCGCGGCGTTGCCACGTCAGTCTGGCCGCCGCCGCCGCCGTCGATAGCCCACCACGGAAGCACAACACACTAGTGCGATCGACCCCGGGCGCGGGCTTCCTAGTGCTTCTGCGCTTCCCTCCTGGTCGTCCACACTGCGACAGCCAGCGCCGCTGCCGCTCCTGCATTGCAGAAACCACACTCGAGTTATTCGGCTCTCGTTAAATGTACTACAGTGCTTCATTAATCGGGTTTGTCTCGCGAGCTACCAAATATACTGTCGACCCACATTACGGCCATCCCGTGCCATTATCCAGAGTAATAGACGATGGCAGCCTGTTTTCGAACTGGAAGTGACTCGTTCGGGTATAATGACAGAAATTTTAGTGACCTGGGAGCGAACGCGAAATAGAGTTTCAATTTATGATTTGCTCCTGTTCCACTGTACAAAGTGTATTATAACTAATAGTGAAAACTGAAACTTGTGAAAGTATACGATAGCAAAAGCAATAACATTCCAGTTAACACGGATCCGTATTGCGAACGTGTGGTTACAAGCCGCCACTGCCTCCAAAATGAAATATTGTCCCGCTTAGAACAAAGTACCTTAAATGTAAACCTTTCGATTAAGGCTCCATCTAATCGGGGCTCACATGTCACCAGTGCTCTGTGACCGGGGAATGTGGTTTCGTGCGTGATTGGAAACCAGCACATTTTGCTGCTGATGTAAGACTTAAGCACCAATATGGTCCAAAATGTGTTGGGCTGTTACTTGGCCTCCGAGATCACCTAACCTCAATCCACTGGACTTCCTTTCTTTCATTTGTATGGGGTTATCTCAAAAGAGAAGTACTAGAACCAGAACAGCGGATTTCACAATCTTGTCAAGATTTACGAGATGAGCTGGGAATTTTTGAAAAAATTCGATACTCAGTTCAGAGACGACTGTAGTATTGGACAGAAATACGAGTCCATCACGTGGAACACGTCCTTTAGCAGCTACGAGTATATAGTAAAAAAATCAAATGGCTCTGAGCACTATGGGACTTAACTTCTGAGGTCATCAGTCCCCTAGAACTTAGAACTACTTAAACTTAACTAACCTAAGACCATCACACACATCCATGCCCGAGGCAGGATTCGAACCTGCTACCGTAGCGGTCTCGCGGTTCCAGACTGTAGTCCCTAGAACCGCTCGGCCACTCCGGCCGGCCGAGTATATAGTAAATACAGAGTCCAGTCACATTAAGGTGACAACCGCCTATGTTCGACGTCAACATGCAATCACCCCTTACAGATGGCACGTGGCAGCACTAACAGTGGAGGGTGCATAAAGTCTATCGAGGAAAAGCGGAAAGAAATGCAGTCGTTGTCGTAATGTACAAACAGTGCGATTCATCTGACGTCGGAAAGGGCGTTAGCATTGGCTTTGGGGCGAAGTGTGGAAGCATTTCTTTGTTTGCTTCGTTGTCCAATCTCTAGTGCAGGTGCGAGTTGTCTTACGGAGCGGCAAGGCCCCCTCTAGATGAAAACTCGAGCATCTGAAATGTTCTCTGGGGTACGTTCCGCACGAGCGACACCTGAAGGCTTCTTTTTCAAAGCTGAACCAGTTTGTCGAAAGTTACACTCCCACGTTATAATTGTATGAGCAGACGGGACACGTCCATGAAGTCTTAGCTGTCGAAATAATCTTTGCGCAATGGTCACAGTATCACCCAGCTTGTAAAACGCTCTCACAGCGATAGTGCGTTCCGCATCATAGCAGTGCTGCGTGATTACTAAAATGCAACGCTTTCACAAGTAGTACGCGTCGGTTCCGAACAACTACCGCCACTCCAGTGTTGACAACGCTAACGTTCAAAATTTCCTAAAGCAGGCCAAAAAATGGTTCAAATGGCTCTGAGCACTATGAGACTTAACATCTATGGTCATCAGTCCCCTAGAACTTAGAACTACTTAAACCTAACTAACCTAAGGACATCACACAACACCCAGCCATCACGAGGCAGAGAAAATCCCTGACCCGCCGGGAATCGAACCCGGGAACCCAGGCGTGGGAAGCTAGAACGCTACCGCACGACCACGAGATGTGGGCTAAAGCAGGCCATGAGTAAAATGTAAGCCCAATTAGAAGGGGACTTAATCGTTATTTTACATGTGAAATACATCTCATCTAACTAGGACATGTTTTATAGTGATGTTAGAGACTCCTCGTAGCTGCACGTCCCATTTATCTCTCAAATGGCTTGTCTGCGGATCAGATTTTAATGGAACATCTTTTAATTCCATTACCTTATAGTTTCAACCATGTTTTTTAATTATGCTACACCTGTATGTGTGAATGATATCAAGATACATCATGCGAACTACTCAAGCGTTATAATTAGTCCTATTAGACATAAAGCAATTGAAGATATTTTAACAATGTTTTTCAAAGAAATATGAGGCGGCTCTCTGAAAAAGGACACTCCCCTATTTTTTAATAAAAAAGTTTATTCATTTCAGTACAAAAATTAGAATGACTGAAACAATTAGTGTTCACTCTAGGAAAAAAAAGAAAAAACGCGACGCACCACGAAGGAGTTACGCAAATTGGTTACAAACTGATATTAATACAGGTATCGACGAAAAATGCGAAATAGCAAACTTTGGCGGCCGATCGATGAATGTGTGACGCTGCAGCGCAATTCGACCTCGCAGCTCGCAAGGATAGCAAACAGGGGACATGTCGACACGAGGGCACAAAGTCTTAGCCAATTTCATTCATTTTCCTTAGTTGGACTGTAACTATGCCTCGCTGACAGGCGCGTGAACTGAATACGCAGATATCAGCATTTGAGAATGGACGTGTAGTTGGGCTCAAAGAAGCCAGCTGGGGAAATCGGCGAATCGCTCGATATTTGTATAAGAGTGATGCGGCTGTTCGAAGGTGTTGGTAGGAATGGGTGAACGTCGGCCGAACATAGAGTCAGGAAGGAAGCGTCTACCTGGAGAGACGACGGAACATGGGGCCCGGACACCAGAGAGGCACTCAGAGCCCCGGATTCATCATTATCGCTGATCCGACGTGCAACTGGTTCTTCAGGGGCCATAAGGACCAATTGATAGACCTCTGCACACCAATAATCCCATATGCAGTGCTGTCGGGCACGATCGGCGTGGAATCTGATTGACTGGAGTAGAATTGTCTTCAGTGATGAGTCCCACTTCGAACTGAGCCTCGATGACCAGCTAAGAGAGGGTTGGAAACCAACCTGACTGTCTCCCAACAACCAGGAGTGTTGATCTGGGGTGCCATTTCATTGTCTTTGCCTGTCATCTGTGGCACGGTAGTGCGTCGACGATTTTCTACGCCCCATTTTGTTGCCCTTTGTGGTAAGTCATCACGGGCTTGCAGACAGTGCCCGCCCGCAAATGGCGAGAGTTTCTGCTGCTTGACAAGCAATGTCGCCGGACCCCTTCCCAGTTCAGAACATTTGGAGCATTATGGGCGTGACCCTCCAATCAGTTCGCGTTTTTTATGATAACGCGCCAATTGGATAGAATTTGGTACGATATCCTCGAGAGGACATCCAATAACTCTTATCATATGGCTCTGAGCACTATGGGACTTAACATCTATGGTCATCAGTTCCCTAGAACAAAGAACTACTTAAACCTAACTAACCTAAGGACATCACACAACACCCAGCCATCACGAGGCAGAGAAAATCCCTGACCCCGCCGGGAATCGAACCCGGGAACCCGGGCGCGGGAAGCGAGAACGCTACCGCACGACCACGAGCTGCGGGCTAACTCTTATCAACCAGTGTCAAATCGAGTAACAACTTGCATAAGAGTCAGAGGTGGACCAACGCTTTATTGACTGGCTAAGTTCGCTCAAATCGCTCTGAGCACTATGGGACTTAACATTTGAGGTCATCAGTCCCCTAGAACTTAGAACTACTTAAACCTAACGAACCTAAGGACATCACACACATCCATGCCCGAGGCAGGATTCGAACCTGCGACCTTAGCAGTCGCGCGGTTCCGGACTGAGCGCCTAGAACCGCTAGACCACCGCGGCCGGCGACTGGCTAAGTCTGTAAAGCTCTTTCTCTAGAATAAATCATCCAGTTTTTTTTCTGAAATTGTAATCATTTGTTTGTCTGTACATGCATATCACATCTACCGATTTCCGTTCCATTCGGATAATTCCTTCATAGTGCGTCGGGTTTTTCTCTCTACTCTTTTTCTTTCTTTCGTCTTCGAACGTACATTACTGGCTATTAAAACTGCTACATCACGAAGATCACGTGCTACAGACGCGAAATTTAACCGACACGAAGAAGATGCTGTGATTTGCAAATGATTAGCTTTTCAGAGCATTCGCACAGGGTTGGCGTAGGTGGCGACACCTACAACGTGCTGACATAAGGAAAGTTTCCAACTGATTTCTCATACACAAACAGCAGTTGACCGGCGTTGCCTGGTGAAACGTTGTTGTGATGCCTCGTGTAAGGAGGAGAAATGCGTACCATCACGTTTCCGACTTTGATAAAGGTTGGATTGTAGCCTATCGCGATTGCGGTTTATCGTATCGCGACATTGCTGCTCGCGTTGGTCGAGATCCAATGACTGTTAGCAGAATATGGAATCGGTGGGTTCAGGAGGGTAATACAGAACGCTGTGCTGGATCCCAACGGCCTCGTATCACTAGCAGTCGAGATGACAGGCATCTTATCCGCATGGCTGTAACGGATCGTGCAGCTACGTCTCGATCCCTCAGTCAACAGATGGGGACGTTTGCAAGACAACAACCATCTGCACGAACAGTTCGACGACGTTTGCAGCAGCATGGACTATCAGCTCGGAGACCATAGCTGCGGTTACCCTTGACGCTACATCAGAGACAGGAGCGGCTGGGATGGTGTTCTCAACGACGAACCTGGGTGCAATAATGGCAAAACGTCATTTTTTCGGATGAGTCCAGATTCTCTTTACAGCATCATGATGGTCGCATCCGTGTTTGGCGACATCGTGGTGAACGCACATTGTAAGCGTGTATTCGTCATCGCCATACTGGCGTATCACCCGGCGTGATGGTATGGGGTGCCATTGGTTACACGTCTGGTCACCTCTTGTTCACACTGACGACACATTGAACAGTGGACGTTACATTTCAGATGTGTTGCGACCCGCGGCTCTACCCTTCATTCGATCCCTGCGGAACCCTACATTTCAGCATGATAATGCACGACCGCATGTTCCAGGTCCTGTACGGGCATTTCTGGATACAGAAAATTTTCAACTGCTGCCCTGACCAGCACATTCTCCAGATCTCTCACCAATTGTAAACGTCAGGTCAATGGTGGCCGAACAACTGGCTCGTCACAATACGCCAGTCACTACTCTTGATGAACTGTGGTATCGTGTTGAAGCTGCGTGGGCAGCTGTACCTGTACACGCCATCCAAGCTCTGTTTGACTCAATGCCCAGGCGTATCAAGGCACGCCATCCAAGCTCTGTTTGACTCAATGCCCAGTCGTATCAAAGCCGTTATTACGGCCAGAGGCGGTTGTTCTGGGTACTGAATTCTCAGGATCTATGCACCTAAATTGCGTGAAAATGTAATCACATGTCAGTTCTAGTATAACATATTTGTCCAATGAATACCCGTTTATCATCTGTATTTCTTCTTGGTGTAGCAATTTTAATGGCCAGTAGTGTAGTACATGAACAATGTGCACAACATTCTAAATTTTTGAACTGGAAGAAGTATGTTAATGAGCTGTTCAAACAACTAAGATCAGCGACCTTCCCTATTCGAGTTAAGCGCTAATTTTGGAAAGAAACCAGTAAGTATCTTAAAATATTTTTCTTCTATATTCGTTACCGTCCTATCGCGTAAATATTTGCTGTAACTCATCACTCAGGAAGGAAATAGTGATTGCACGAAAGCGAACAGTGGAAATAATATGTCGTGTTCACCTATATTCGTTTCCTAAACGCCTCTTAGACGAGTTAATCAGTTTAGCCGCAGCTTTATTGTTCGTTAATCTAGTCACCACATTTGAGAAGAAAAGTGATATATACAGCTGAAACAATATAAGAAGAAAAGCCATTATTTCCAGTTACTACGCCATAAAAACTCTGATCGTTTACATAATCTGCTTTCATATTGTCTTTTATGACTGTAGTCTATATGAGGCCCTTACACTCTCTAAATTTTTCTCGCTACGACGGTTATAAAGGTTTAGAATTAATTTTCTTTGTTTCTGAGAGAACACTCGCATTCTGTTACGCGTGTCATTCCCTCCCACAATCGTATTGTGTTTCAAATACAAAATGGAATAAATTAATCGTAACATGTTTAATAGATCATGCTTTAAAGTAAATTATAATTCTACACCCACCATCGATCAAAGTTTTTATTTCGAATTTTGAAAAGAATGGAGTAAAATAATCCAGTATTATCTGAACTGACAAAGGAGAAACTAAGGAAACACTTGCCTTGGATTGTTGTACGTCGGCAGTGCAGACCACACAGGAAACTTTGAACTGTATAGTAACCTGCAGTAGGTCCAAGTCCCATAGTGCTCAGAGCCATTTTTGAACTTTTCACATCCACTGAGTGCTTGCTTTTCTTTTACTATTTTCAAGAATTAGTACGTCTCTGACAGGAAATAAGTTGTAGCTTATTCGCGCTTTCTACTTTATTAATTACCGATCTGTATACAAATTTTAAGGCGCATAGTAGTTAGCTCGTTTTGATGTTGTCACTCTTAAGTTGCGCTCTATTCTGCCCGCTGACGTGTCCCTGAAGTTTCTGCAACTGTCTGTGTAGTGTCAGGTTCAGAAACCGCAGAGAGCTATTGTGACGAGTCGTAACTTAATAGTGCAGCGCCAACGAGCGGGATTAACATTACAAATGACGTATCGTTTCTCACTCTCATGTGGCCTTATAACTGTGTTTCGCAATACGTTGACTAGGTAGTTTCATAAATAAGACTATATTCTAAAAGAAAATCAAAATGTGTAATCACTGAGACTTTCGCAGTCTCTTCTTGACATGTTGCTTAGAGAAGTTTCTTTCGGATCTTTCGGCCATCGGATGTTCGGTTAACAGTGTAACATTTCCCCAACACGAGTAGCTGGTATTTTCAAACATTTATCCTCTACTGTTCATGCAATGCATTCCGTCGGTGCCGACCGGAGTGGCCGGGTGGTTCTAGGCGCTGCAGTCTGGAACCGCGCAACTGCTACGGTCGCAGGTTCGAATCCTGCCTCGGACATGGATGTGTATGATGTCCTTGGGTTAGTTAAGTTTAAGTAGTTCTAAGTTCTAGGGGACTAATGACCTCAGCAGTTAAGTCCCATATTGCTCAGAGCCATTTTAACCATTCCGTCGGTCGAAAAATTTGTAACAGACGCCTCCAGGTGGTGTGAAAAAAATATTAATAAAAACCATCACTGCTGTACACATACACATTTATTAAGTCACGACCGATTTCTTTCACAAGAACGTCGTCAGGTTACACTTCCAACAGCCTTCATAAGAAATTCTCCAGAAGATGTGTCAGAGTCACGACTGAAGACTTCTAGTTATCTTATGCAACGTTCAGGCGAGTTTTGGAACATGACGATAATGTAAACACTCCGTCGACTCCCTGGCACAGAAGTAATGCGAGTAATGCGTGCAAAAATCCAAAATGTCTTACTACGAATCCTAAACGTTTTTTCCTTGGACGACTTCCAGAACACATGAAACCTTCTTTCCTTATTAAGGGTCGTAAAACGTTCCTGTCACGATTTGTCTATAAGTACAGGAGAGACGAAGCCGCACAACATTCATAGAAGCTAATTACTACTATGTCCCAGGAGCCTTCATTTAGACTTATGATATTGTGAATAAGTCGTGTGAGTTAAGTTTTATAACGTTTGAAGAAATCTATTTCATTCCACAGTACCTCCAAATTAGTTTAGATTTCCGCAACTAATTTCGGGCGGTCTTCCTCACCTGGCTGTCACCGTAGTGTAACATAAGCATTTCAGTGTAGCGCGATGAACTGCAGCTTGCAGCCGCTACTTCTCATTCAAAAAGCTCCTCAGCTGGCTACAAGAGAATGAGTCAACCCTGTTCCAGTCCTCCACATGGAAAAGTCCTTGGAAGTATCGGGAATTCAACCTGCGTCCTCCGTAGCTAGATGCGTTGTTCACTCTGCTACGGAGGCGGTCGTAGCTTGTTTAAATGCGGATAAATGTAATGTGGTGTCACCGCCAGACACCACACTTGCTAGGTGGTAGCTTAAATCGGCCGCGGTCCATTTAGTACATGTCGGACCCGCGTGTCGCCACTGTGTGATCGCAGACCGAGCGCCACCACAAGGCAGGTCTTAAGATACGGACTAGCACTCGCCCCAGTTGTACGACGACATTGCTAGCGACTATACGGACGAAGCCTTTCCTCTCATTTGCCGAGAGACAGTTAGAATAGCCTTCAGCTAAGTCCATGGCTACGACCTAGCAAGGCGCCATTAGCCTTACATAGTTTGATAGTTATCGTATAAATGTCTCAAGAAGAACGATGTATACAACAAGGATAGATTAAAGTTAAGTATTCGAGGAGCTGCATACTTTTCTTATTAGAATTCACTACTTATCATGTTTCAGACCTCTATCTAGCCTACGTGAGATTACGCGTGCCTTTCGGCTACTTCAGTGTGGCGTAGCAGTCTTGTTACGCCACAACATGTAACTAATGTGGTTGGACAGGAGAAGCATTCCCGTCATATTCTATTGTCGCATTAATGGGGTACCACTTGACTAGGTCATTCGAAAGCAAACATTTACGTGTAACGTTGCGAACCGAGCGTACAGAGTCAGTTGTAAGGAAGGCGAATGACCTGGTACGCATTATGGAGAGAGCTCTGAGAAGGTTTAGTTCGGCACTACAGGAGACAGAGTACAGACCAAATATGTGTACCATTCTTGAGTATTTCTCAATTGTTTACGATCCCCACCAGTTCGGATTAAAGGAAGGCATTAAAGCAATTCAGAGGTGTACTGCTAGATGTATTACCAGTAGGTTAGACAGCTACGAGATTGTCACAGAAATGTTCCGTGAGCTTACGTGGAATCTTTGGAAGGAAGACGATCTTTTCATGAAAAGCTCTTGAGGAAGTTTCGAAACAAATAGTCGCGACAGTCTGTAGTAAGATTCTAGCGCCTCCACCGTTCATCTCGTGTTCGGACCGCACGGGCAAAATAGGGGAAATTAGGGCTCGCACAACTGCCAACTGACAATCATTTTCGTTCCTTCCATTTACAAGTGGAGCAGGAAAGGGAATAACTAACAATGGTGTAAAGTACTCTCAGCCAAGCACTGTACAGTGGCTTACGGAATATGAAGGTAGATATAAATCAATCTATGCAACTTACTAAATTAAATTACCATGTCGCACTTACCTCTCTGTGTGTGAAGGCTAATCTCATAAACTACTGTAGGGGTTTTGATACAATTTGCACTAATGGATAGACTGATTCACGATGAAGGTTTGTGTAATTTAATACCCCTGACCAGACAAGATACTTAGTGCTACCCGTACGAAGCCGGGGATGGCCGCTCTACTAATCTAATATTTTCCACTTTACCACCTACTTGTTTATCTGCATGGATTCTCAAGAAGTGACTGCATATCATAACTGGACCTCCTGCACTAGTTACTCAGTAAAGTTTCTGTTTCCCTGGATACTCTCTCACTTTTGTAACATGAAATTTGGTCTTCAAAAAATATCGTTTAATTCGAAAATGCCTTTTCTCCCTTCTCCGAGGAACACGTAACTGGTAACACAACGTGATATCACATGGCTCGTTTCTTTGAAAACTACGAAACGGAAATGATGATAACAGCATCGAATATTAGGTGAACAATTCTAGGAATCGAACCTTTTTTATTTTTCTATTTTATTTTTATTTTTTATAAATAATGGTAATACTTTTATATTTTATCAGCCGAGATACAGAGGCAAATATGGCGTTTTAAGGCAACTGATTTATCTAACGGAATTCTAAACCATTTGTAAAGAGGTAGTTGTTGATATGATGTTTATTTGCAGAAAATTTCTAGTAAAAGTAGCCAGACAATTTTCTAGATGTGAGTGTCAAGACAGACTGGAATACGCTCTTTCTCCTCAGCTGAAGGCATAAACATCACTGTACTGGGCTCGGCAAGGTATTATAGAACAGCGTCTTTACGGTGGTGATACGGCTTCTTCCTACTAGCTTTGGCACTTGTGTTTAGAAACTCTACTCGCTATCTTTTTCTCTAAAATTTCACTACAAAGCATAACAAGCGTTAGACTGGCCACTACTCTTTCCATGAGGTTTTCAATGCTGTGAAAGAAAGTCTACTATCTGAGTAATAGTACCTGGACACCGCTAAAGGCCGGTCGGGGTGGCCGAGCGGTTCTAGGCGCTACAGTCTGGAACCGCGCGACCACTACGGTCGCAGGTTCGAATCCTGCCTCGGGCATGGATGTGTGTGATGTCCTTAGGTTAGTTAGGTTTAAGTAGTGCTAAGTTCTAGGGGACTGATGACCTCAGTAGTTGAGTCCCATAGAGCTCAGAGCCATTTGAAACATTTTGAACACCGCTATGTGATGCGTAACTGATCGCCATCTGTCACGAGAGACGGCCCCGCTAGTATACTGTTGTCAGTGCAGTCGGTCAGCAGAGCTCAGGGACGGCGACCGCCCACCAGTCACTCGATGTCATACGCGTAGCATTTCCATCTGGGAAATTACTACCCTTCTAAAGCTGCCCAAGTCGACTCCCGGTCATGTAATTAGGAAGCGGAAAAAATAAAATAATACTAGGTACGCCTGGTAGTACAATGACTGTGCATAGGAAGTTAAAAACAGTGGGGTATAGTGGTCGAGGAGCTCTTCACATGCCACACATTTCTGTAGTCAGTAGTCAGCGGCACTTGAGGTGGTGTAAAGAGGGACGCCACAGAAAAGACTGATTTTGAGTGATGAATCACGCTATATCATGTCGCCATCCGACGGAAGAGTTTTCATTTGGACAATGTCTGGAGAACGTTACCTGGCATCTCGTATAGTGCCAGAAGTGAAGTACGGTGAATGTGGTGTTATGGCATGGGAGTGTTTTTCGTGTTTAGAGTGTGGTTCCCTTAATGTGCTTAAGAAAACGTTAAATGCGGATGGATATCAACACTTTTCACAGCATTGTGTAGGGGAACAGGGCTAAGACGATGATTACTTGTATCAGCATGATAATGCACCCAATCACAAAGCTGTATCAGTGGGGCAATGATTGGTGGACAACAACATTCCTGAGATGGTTTAATCCGCCCAGAGTCCCGACCTGAAGCCAACAGAACAGCCTTGCGGTGAGTTAGGATGCCGACCTTGCTACAGATTTTCTGATTTCTGCTCTTGAGGAAAAATGACACTCAGACACCTCATTGAAAGTTCCTCAGCAGAAATCAAACAGTCACTATGGCGAAGTGTGGGCACCCCACTTATTAATGTTCGCTACAAGTGTGCGGAAACCCTCCCGAGTTGCAAAGCGTGTTAAAGCGGCGCCTCCGAGACTGGAACGTGCACCGGTCCCTGATCGTATCTGCCAGGGGGATTGACGATGAGGATCGGTATTCTGGCCTACCTAGATGAGGTTTTTAAGCTTTTTCCCACATTCTACTGAAGTCCCGCCTCAGATACATGTTTCGTAAACATTTAGAAACCTTTTAACAGAAATAACACTGCACGCATATAGTTGGGGTACACATATTGTCCTGGTGGGTAACGGGATGGCGGCAGGAGGGGCATCCGGCCACCACTTACACTAACGATGTCAAATCCATTAATAATCATTCCAACCCTGCGCCGTGCGGCACAAAAGCACAAGCAAGAGAAGTAAGAATAGGTGTCCGGATACATTTGAAAGACAGTGCCGCGCGGGGTAGCCGCGCGGTCTAGGTCGCCTTGTCACGGTTTGCGCGGCTACCCCAGTCGGAGGTTCGAGTCCTCCCTCGGGCATGGGCGTATGTGTTGTCCTTAACGTAAGTTAGTTTAAGTTAGATTAAGTAGTGTGTAAGATTAGGGACTGATGACCTTAGCAGTCTGGTCCCTTAGGAACCTACCACAGAAAAAAGACAGTGTATATCGTTCTGCTGAATAGTACCATGGTTGCTTCAATAATTCCGTAGATAAAAAAATACATGTATTACCAATGAAACAAATTACATTCCCGTTGGCACACTATCATTTACCTGAACTCTATTTCTATACCTAGAACTGTTTACGAAATATTTGGGGTGTCGATTTTACGTGTTTCACCCCGGATATAGTTTTATGTCATATTCCCCTGTTTTACCATCTATGTTATTTTATGCAGAGGAAACCGGTAAAGATTTTATTGGAATGACACGCCGCGAAAACCCTCATAGACACATCTTTATTGTTATCGTCCGCAGCTCGTGGTCGTGTGGTGGCGTTCTCGCTTCCCGCGCCCGGGTTCCCGGGTTCGATTCCCGGCGGGGTCAGGGATTTTCTCTGCCTCGTGATGGCTGGGTGTTGTGTGATGTCCTTAGGTTAGTTAGATTTAAGAAGTTCTAAGTTCTAGGGGACTGGTGACCATAGATGTTAAGTCCCATAGTGCTCAGAGCCATTTGAACCATTTTTTTTATTGTTATCCCAGTGTTTTTCTTTTTTAAAACACTGAATGCCCCCACCTCCTGCCACCGAACATGAGTTCTATTCTTTTCATTGTCACACAGAGCTGATACGATTGTGAGCATTTAGCCGAGTAATGCCCAGCAGCATATAGGTTTTCTTTCAAAGACACCGATACCAAAATATATTGTGCAGGATGGTAATGTACATTCCAGAGGCAGACCACTTTTCTCCTGTTTTCATATGAACGACTGAAAGTGCTGAGTTTGTGGAACAGAGAGACAGACAAGCGACCATAGCAGCTCCACCTGTACTTTCAGCGGCCGAGCGCTGGTTGTAAATAGCTACCGTTGCCAACATACTGCACGTGGCGTCTTACCAACATGGCTCCACGTGTCGAACAAATTTTCGGTACGCAATATCTTTCACTTAGTGAACCTGGCCACTCCGATAGCAAACAACATTCGTCTGATAAATGTATCGGCCGAAGCATCCTTCCGCCTCCAGCGACGAGGCATTAATACATCTTATCCTTCCTTACTTCTTTCCTACAGAACATTCATGGTGCTAGTCAAGTATAAGGGCCGGCAGAATGAATAGTAGGATATAAAAACGAAAGAACTTCGAAACAAGCTATCACGTTTATTGAACGAAACATTGAAAATAAAGATAAATATATGCCACAACATATCATATACCGTTACTGCACAGCCATCAAGATCTTAAAAAGATATGGACCGATGATGGCGAACAAAGCCGCGTCGACCACGCGTTACGTGGTGCCCAGTACCTTCAGTTCCGCTTGCTTACACCACTGTGTAGAATAATGAAAATGGGTCTTAAACAACATCAGTATGTCGTTTCGTATTTGCAGGTCAGCTGCTAAAAGTTCTAGGAAGCACAAGGCGAAGCTTCGTTGGGCAAATTTATCTTGTTCGTTACTTTCTGTACGAAATGCAATGATGGATGATGCGCCACAGGGAACGATCTGACTTTGTTAGCGCCAAGGCCTGTCCGGTAGCAGAACGGTGTGGACTTCGGATGAGAGCGAGACGAGCCTCCTTGACTCTCTCCGATGTCCTCTGCGTCTGTTGACCGAACTTTTCTTCTTTGTACAAGAAGCAACAGAAATCAGCTGTAGCACTCAACGTACAATCGTCCGGTGATCCGGGAGTTTATCATGTCGATTCAACTGGAAATGGCGGTGGAATTATCGCTGAATTGTGATGGGACACTAGTTATTTTTCAAATACACCTCGACAGCGATTGCACGATGCTCTGAACTCCACAGTGCCGTAATTACAAATGGCAGTCCTCCCTCAATGCAGCACGCGCATACTTATTTTACGCAGGTGCAGCAGAAACGCTGTACTGCGTGACTCGAATTCTAATATTCATTCTGCCGTAAGCCGTACAACGTTCCCCAAGCAGACACTAATGTTTATTAAATAAAGGTACGGCAGCAAAACCAGAAGACAGTATCGATTTGCGAAATAACCAACAGAAGACTGAGGAGTGGTGTCGTCCCTGGCAGCTGACCTTGAACGTAAAACAATGCAACCCACTGCGAATAAGTAGGAAAAGAAATCCACTACTGCACAACACTCTGGGCGAAAAATTGCTGGAAACAGTATCTCGCGTAAAATATCTAGGAGTAACTATCCAGCGCTACCTTAAGTGGAATGACCACGTGAAAGAAATCGTAGGAAAAGCAGATACCAAATTGAGATTCATAAGAAGGCTCTTAAGGATATCTATTTCAGCCACGAAAGAAGTGGCTCAAAAGGCGCTTGTGCGACCGATACTTGAGTATTGTTCATCAGTCTGGGACCCTTACGTGGTAGGACTGATAGAAGAGATAGAGAAAATCTAACGAAGAACGGCGCGTTTCGTCGCGGGATCATTTGATAGGCGCGAGAGCAGTACAGGGATGCCCAACAAATTCCAGTGACAGATGCTACAAGAGAGGCGTTGTGCATCACGGTGAGAGTAATTTCCGGAAAGAGTCGGAAAGCATATTACTCCCCCCCCCCCCCCTCACACATCTCGGAAAAAGGCCATGACGAGAAAATTCGAAAAATTAGAGCTGATACACAGGCTTACAGACAATCATACTTCCTGCGCTCCATTCGCGAATTAAACAGGGAAAGGGGCGGGCATTTGGGGGTGGGGTGAGAAGTGGGGGGGGGGGGGTGGTTCAGTTAATGGCAGTACAAGTACCCTCTATCAAAAACCGTCAGGTGACTTACCGAGTGTTGATATAGGAAAGGAAGCAAGGCTTCAAGGGAAAAAAGAACGTCATGTCAACGATGAGATCGTTAGAGACGAGAGAGAAGCTCGGAGCAAGAAAAGATGGGGAACAAATGGACTGTGCCCTTATCAAATGAACTATCCCGGCATTGGCTTTAATCGATTTAGAAATATCATGAAAAACCAAAATATGCACGGCCGGACGAGTATCTGAACCGCCGTCTTCCGGAATGTGAGTTCAGTCGCTAACCACTGCACCAACTCACTCGGTAAGGCAGAGGAAGCTGCTATGTAACGCAATGCCGAAATCGAATGCTCCATCACTGTGAAGTGAAGTTGTCGACTGTGAGGAAGACCAGAAGACTATAGAGGTGAATATATTCGATGTGATGCAAGTTCTTAGGCTAATGTTAGGCAGGAGCCTAATTTTGGAAATGCTGGTATGTATGAAATTCTCACATTTCCAAAACTCGGATTCTGCCTAATATTCGCCTAAGAACTTGATTTATACCAGATACAGTGTTTAAGAATAACAGAGTTGGGATCGCACCTGTGCCAAATGTAAATTACAGCAGCGTCAGTCGACATCTGTGCACAGACACAATGTCCACAGGATTTTTGTGATTCTTACAAACATTTATGCTACAATTAACGGTGTTGTGCTAATGTGTGTCATTTTTTGTACAGCGTGTCTTCTCTGCTAACAATGTGCGAGTGTTCATAGACGTCTTCTGGCGTACGGCATTATGAGCCTCATACAGACCTTAGTAACAGAAACTCCGCAGTACTTACATCGTAGATTCGTCTGTGAAGGTGCCATTTCACCTGCTGCACCCCAGTTTTCCACCAGACACGTTTCGTTAAGTATGGCAAATGTAACACTGGCTCTGAACTCCAGATGAAGTAAATTCGTTGTTAGTATTTTTTTGTCTAATATTGGGTAAAGTGTGATCACCATAGATAAGATTTTCAGACGGGTCCCAAAGACGTGGACGTGTCGTAACAGTTCATTTCACACACATAGAACTGTTCACAATCCAATACGGTTTATACATTTCACAAGTGTACAGCGCTTCACTGTTTCTTGTTTGAAAAGTAAATTAACTTTTGATGAACGTAAAAAAATCTGAAAGTAGTTTGGATCCGCATATACTACTGCAAAGTCTATCGAAAAACAGTAGTTGTAAAGTGAATACAACTGGAAAACTTGAGTGAAACTACATTGCGCTTTCTACTGCGAGGAAATGACTCACTATTCTTAAGTAGATTACAAGCTGAAACATCCTATATCTTTCGATGCTGTTAAATTCACTTTAAATACACATGTAGATGCATTTCAACAATTTTTCATGACAGTGAAATTATCTAAGCAGTAACGAAAAAGTAGTGCTACAAAATAGATATTGGAGGTTTATAAAAACGCTACAATTAAGACAATCGATGCATCATTAAACATGTAAGTAGGCTGTTTAGGTTTTTTATTGGTAACGCCACCTCTGTATGACAATCACTGGCTGTGCTGTGGGCAGTCTGTGTCTGCTTTGCATTGTTGTAATACTCGCCATTGTAGTGTTAGGCAGCTGGCTGTGAACAGCGCGTAGCGTTGCGCAGTTGGAGGTGAGCCGCCAGCAGTGGTGGATGTGGGGAGAGAGATGGCGGAGTTTTGCAATTTGTCATGAACTGATATATATATTATGACTTGTGATGATATTAAGGTAAATACATTGTTTGTTCTCTATTAATATCTTTCATTTGCTAACTATCCCTATCAGTAGTTAGTGCCTTTAGTAGTTTGAATCTTTTATTTAGCTGGCAGTAGTGGCGCTTGCTGTATTGCAGTAGCTTGAGCAGCGAAGATTTTTGCGAGGTAAGTGATTTGTGAAAGGTATAGTTTAATGTTAGTCAGGGCCATTCTTTTGTAGGGAATTTTGAAAGTCAGATTGCGTTGCGCTAACAAAGTATTGTGTGTCAGGTTAAGCACAGTCCTATATAAATTGTTCAAAGGGGATGTTTCAAACATTCTTCTGATTATCTAAATCTGCCAACGAATTCCACTGAGGCTGTTATGGGAAAACGTAATACTGATTGGTATTTGACGAAAATTCCTAGTGCAGGTACATCAGCGGATGGTTAAGACATTGGTCCAATGTTGGGAAGGAGCGGAGTGCCTTCTCCGTCCGCCTAACCCCAGTTCTGTTTCCTTTATTCACCACAGGCGAATGGTATGATCATTTTACATGTTACTTTGACCTTGTGTGACTGTGTTGAACATATAATGGAATAAAATTAAAGGCCAGCAACACTGTTTTATAAATGTGTACTTCTTTTTTCAAGACATAACTCGTTTCATTCATACATCCCCATCTTCAGATGATTGCATTCGCGTATTTAGCACTGCATGTTGTCAGCACTATGTTGTCTCCTAATGTTACAATGTGCGAGAAATAAGTATTTTGAAACCTAGAAGTAAAAACTTAAGCAGCCAAGATCGCACAAGACTGCACAAGCTTATGTTCACACAACAGGTTCAAATGGCTCTGAGCACTATGGGACTTAACATCTGTGGTCATCAGTCCCCTAGAACTTAGAACTACTTAAGCCTAACTAACCTAAGGACATCACACACATCCATGCCCGAGGCAGGATTCGAACCTGCGACCGTAGCGGTCACGCGGTTCCAGACTGTAGCGCCTAGAACCGCTCGGCCACTCCGGCCGGCTCACACAACAGGTGAAAGGAGTCTACTTTCATCTGTTATGTGAACATGGCCTTGTGTAGTCGGTGGGATACGCATTATATTTTATGTAGATCTTGTCTTATTATTGACATGCCGGTTTACCACTTTCTACATCTTCCTGGAATGACATGTCACAACTTGACACGATATATTGTACATATGACGGAGATGTTTTTCCATAAAATCAGTTGAGGACAACCTAGATTTTCTGAAACCAGTCATCAAAAATAAAATTATACCTTGGCTATTGAAGTTTTTATTTCTATATTCCACATTACTCTAGATTGCCCCCACGTTTCAGCGATGTCAAGCATATATAATAATTATTTCGTCATTCTGGCAACGATTGTTTAATTGGAGGCGATATAGGACAGTTACATTCTCTACTTGTTAGCAGCAAGCAGTAGAAGTTAGTGGTGAATGCCTACTTAGATATATTCCAGTTTATGACTCGAAAATACTCATTGAGTTGCGCGATATTTAATGTGAAGAATTGGTTGTGTTCATTAAAACTGAAAGTGAATAAAAAATGAAAGTTACATTTTTCCTCATATGCTATAATATTAATTAAGCTCCCTACGTAATTCCACAACTATATTCTGTTTACACAGTCATTTTAAAACGTTTGGCCGAATCCTGGTGCCACAGCCAGGAAAAGTTCAGAGAACTCGCAAGATGTGCTACCTTTCTTGATGGGTTACCAGTTACGTTAGGAATGCTACGAGTCGTGATGGGATACAAACGGTAGCAGTATTTCTACAATAATTTGTACACTATATTGTACATATGATGGAGCTGTGTTGGCATTTTCATGTTTGTGGTACTTTGCTTTGAGTAAACTCTCAAAAATGGCTATTTAACTCCAAACATGTGACCGAAATGAGGTTTTAATAAAAATTACAGCCTTAGTGGAAAAATCTCGCCGTCTTTCCCCAAATTTGTAGCTGAGGTGCGCACCATAAAGAAGATGCAAGTGAATAATTATAAAGTGCAAACAATGTACGTGAATTCAATCATTATATGCTAATAGGATGTTTAAGCACTTCTATCACTTTAAATATAATGTACGCAAAGAGGATTTCCAAGTCAAAATCAATCGGAATACTCGTACGTAAGAATTCGTCAGTAACTTCTCCCGCATGCTACCGACAACTAGGGCATCCTTTTGCCACTCCTAAATAAATACGTCGATTCCAGTTAAATGAACATGCCCTTACCGACGAAATAATTGTTTCGGAAACGGCTTAACAGCAGACGACATAATGCTGACAACATGTAGTTCTTATTGTGTGAATGTAGAAAAGGTGCTCTAGAGTCTTTGCATGAAACGTTTAGCGGTGATAGATCACGTCATTGGAAGCACATTTTGTTGGAGACTAAATGTTCGTCGATGATTCCCGGCGACGGCAGTCGTCATTTTATTGAATTCACCGGTCCTGCGAAAACGAGATTTCACTGAACTAGCAGCGCATATAATGAGATGCGCTGCAGGTGCACACTACCTAAGCCAGTAAATTTATAAAGTGATTTTCAACAAAACAACCGTAAGAATGAGTGTATCTGAGAGGAGAAAGATCATTTAGAAGCGAACCAGGAACTTTAATTTTGTCTTTCATGCGAGGCAAGTGACTAGATATAGGCAACACACATTGCATACGTACATCACAGATCGCCTGCGCCCTACTGCCTCTCAGGGGCGTAACCAACAATAAAACACAACTAGTGTGGCCAGGAAGCGTCAGCGAACATTTTGTCTCAAACAAAAGTTGGTCCCCACGACGTGATATAACACCCCTTAGATGTTTGATGCAAACACCCTAGAAATAACCCGTATATGTTTTAAACTGGTTATAACACGAGTAAAGAGGCATATATTTATAAAACACTGACAGCTGGGTTTTAATTTTCACCTGACGAATCGCGAAACAATTCCTTAAACTCAACGGACTCTTCGATGCTTCATCCTACTCCACCTCAGCTATCTTTGCGTTCCTAACAACATCGTCAGCAGCGAAGCCTTAATTAAATGTTAACCCTCCCTCCTTTTATATGTAGGGCTTTCTGAGTCTGACTGCAGTTTTGCGGACTCTGAAACGTAATATATCTCTAAATAGGGCACGCATTTTGCTGCTTTCTGCACTGAACTCTGACAAGTGTGCCTCTATGACGCAGTGCTGCGAGAACGAGCACGAGATCTTTTCAAAAAAATGTGACCCAGAAAGTGGTGCGGCTGGTGTAATGTAATACGTGACACAATGTTTGATGTAGGTCGTCGGACGGTAAGAGTGGGGGTAAGGGGCGGCACACTTTCACGCAGCGCAGAACTCGTCCCGGCAAGAAGGCGTGCCCGCGGTCAGGAGCCGGGCTGTTCGGTTTCTCTTCTGCACACTAGCTGCTGAAGGTGATGCCGAGGTTATTAGGAACGCAGTGCTAGCTCAGTTGGAGTAGGATGGCATTTAAGGAACTGTTTCGTCATTCATCAGGTGATAATTAAAATCCAGCTGTCAGTGCTTTATATAGGCGAACTTCTTTACCACAACCGATTTAAAGCAAATACAGAAACAGTCTGAAAAGATTGTAAGGTGCTGCGGAGTAGGTTTAGTTGAGATAATACGCTTGTTCGCCCACTGCTTGAATACTGCTCAGCAGTGTGGGATCCGTACCAAATATGGTTGATAGAAGAGATAGAGAAGAGATAGAGAAGATCCAACGGAGAACAGCGCGCTTCGTTACAGGATCATTTAGTAATCGCGAAAGCGTTACGGAGATGATAAACTCCAGTGGAAGACTTTGCAGGAGAGACGCTCAGTAGCTCGGTACGGGCTTTTCTTGAAGTTTCGAGAACATACCTTCACCGAGGAGTCAAGCAGTATATTGCTCCCTCCTACGTATATCTCGCGAAGAGACCACGACGATAAAATCAGAGAGATTAGAGCCCACACAAAGGCATACCGACAATCCTTCTTTCCACGAACAATACGAGACTGGAATAGAAGGGAGAACCGATAGAGGTACCCTCCGCCACACACCGTCAAGTGGCTCGCGGAGTATGGATATAGATGTAGATGTAGAATAGCTAAGAAAGTATTCGATACGTTGCGCAGTTTCCTAGTTAATTAGGATCGGAGATAACCAATTATGCCGTTGTGCTCGCAAATTCAAGCGGCCCGCCAGAGACGGTGTCGTCAAACATGTTCTTCGTTTGATTTCCTAAAACGGAACAAGAGAGCGATACAAAAACCGTACACGGGACGGTATTAAGCATCGAACCCGAGTCAAAGGCTGAGCAGAGTCGCACACTGTCATCTACGCTATGAGAACAGCTCACACTAACTGTATCTGGCGCTTGAATTTGCGTGCGCAGTGGTCTGATTGTCTAACTTCAATGCCAGTTAACTGGAAAATGGTGGTGATGATGATGTCGAGTGGCTAGGGCCTCCCGTCGGGTAGACCGTTCGCCGGGTGCAGGTCTTTCGAGTTGACGCCACTTCGGCGACCTGCTCGTCGATGGGGATGAAATGATGATGATTAGGACAACACAACACCCAGTCCCTAAGCGGAGAAAATCTCTGACCCAGCCGGGAATCGAACCCGGGACCTTAGGATTGACATTCCGTCAAGCTGACCACTCAGCTACCGGGGCCGGACACTGGAAAATGGTGCAAAGTATCGAAAGTTTTTCTTAAGAGTTATTTCTCAGCGCGACGTACCCTGCAACACCCTTACAAGCTTTTCAGACTGTTTCTGACCAGACTGTACAGGGTGTTTCAAAGTCTTTGCATAAAACGTCTGGGGGCCTTAAATCACATCATTGAGAACAACTTTTGTTAAAGACAAAATGTTCGCTGATACATTCCGGCGGCACTAGATGTGTTTTACTGTTGGTTATGCCCCTGAGAGGCACCAGGTCGTAGGGACTCTGCGGCGTACGTATGCAATGTATGTTGCCTGTAATTCAGTCATAAAAGGCAAAAAATAAAGTCCCTGGTTCGCTTCTAAAATATCTTTCTCCGCTTAGACACACTCATTCTTCAGTTTATTTTTTTTATTTTTTAAATCACTCAACCAATTTACTGGGATATGTTGTGTGCAGACGCAGCTCACCTGATTAGAAAACCCTGCTGGTTCTGTGAAATCTCTTTGTCCCAGGCTGTTGAATTCAACAAAATGACATCTACCGTCGCCGGATGGTGTCAAAGAACATTTTGTCTCCAACAATATTGGCTCACCATGACGTGATCAATCACCCGTAGACGTTTAATGCAAAGATTTTAAAATATCTCGTGTACATTCACACAGTAAGAACAGCATGTTGTCAGTATTATGTCTGCCGTTACGCTGTCTTTGAAACAAGTCTTTCGCCATCAAGGACATCTAAATTCATATTCTGCAAACCAGTATTAAGTGCATGGAAGAGGGTACTTCCCGTTATACGACAGTTTCTTCCCCGCTCCATTCGCGGAAGAGCGTCTCTACTGCTGTAATTTTGTCTTTGAAGTCCCTACTACAGCAAAATGTAGAGGGCTCTAATATATTCCTAAATTCGTCAGTTGATAGTGGTTCTCAAAACTTTTTGAACAGACTTTCTTCAGTCGCCTGTTAGTTCAGTTTTTACAATACTTCAGTGATGTGAGTCACTTAAATCTGTGACCTTTTGTGCTGCCCTTCTCTGTGTACGTTCATTATCCCCTGTTATTCCTATTTCGTATGGGATACAGGTGCCTGACCAATGTTCTAGGATGAGCCACACGAGTGTCTTGTAACCATTCTCCTTTGTAGACGAAATGCACTTTCCAAGTATCATACAAATGAACTGATGTCTCCGAATTGCGTTAGCTACGACTGAACCTATGACATCATTCCAGTTCATATCCCCCCAAATTTTTAAACCAAGGTATTTGTATTAGTCACCGATACCAACTGTGACATACGCATATAGTACTCATAATATACTCCTATAAAGTGCTGTGAAGGCTGAGTTTGAAATTTCTGAATCTTTAAAGTGCGTTGCTAATTTTTGCACAACTTACAAATATTATCGAGATCTTGTTGGATATTTGTGCATCTTTTTTTTCTGTCTGCGAAGTAGCGACAGGCTGAAACGTAAACTTCAAGGAATAATGATCTCTGTTACCGAGATCCAAAAGGATTCGAACACACAGGCGAGGACCTAAGGGTTTTAGGAGTGCAGGCTAGATGCTAGGGGCACTGTACGCTCCAGTCACAACGCACGCTCTACTCCGTTGCGTGTGTACTTGCTGAGGGTTTCATATCAACTGCTGCGTCTCGAATGAAGGTATTCATATGTAAATAAAGCTGCATGCGTTGCTTAAGTTTGTTTTTCCGATAACGTTTAACTCTGTGTCCCTCAAAAACACTGTTTTTTGAGTAGAGATTTTTTCTGCTATGCATTCTTTCTCGTGAGATTTTAAGGAGACTATTAGGAAAGAAAATGATTATTTTGCTAATTATAGTTTCCTATCTGCAAAGTGGTACGCGAGGACTTGTTCTTGAATGTCGTATTCGAATACTCGACGCCACTTATCGAGATCACATTCGGATCGACAACTTCTCAGTTGTCCCATTGTCTAACACTACTAAGAGGATTTGCGTGACGCAACAGCTGCAATTTCCTGACAGAATGCCAAAAGAGAGAGTGCTGACCGACTAACGCGTGTCCCAGGCAAAAGTATATGACGTGGCGTAGGTAGGGAAAGGCTTGACGCTACGAAAGGAACAAATAGAAAGTTTGAATAGATAACGGGGTATCCAGTACACAACCTATCACACGCGTAGCGAAACGCGAAATATTGCAGTTATCCGTCGACTTGCTTTCGGCTCCACGACCGAGCGGGGTGCCGTAGAGATACACCTGGGCTCGTGTTCGCTAGAATGACGGCTCAAATCCCCGTCCGGCCATCCAGAAATAAATTCACGTATTTAGCAAAATGCTAGGATGCTTCTTTTGAGCGGACACGAGTGATTTCGTTCACTGTCGTTGCCCAATCCGAGTTTGTGCTGCGTCTCTAATGAGCTCGCTGCCGTTCGAAAGTTAAACCCTAATTTTTCTTTCCTTCTTTTGGATCCCCGAGGAGCAAACTGGATTTGGATTACAGAGATTACATACAGTTATTTAATATGGTCAACGTAATTGCCGCTCTCACCATATCTTTGAGTAATAATGAGAAATATTTTTTCTTATTTTTTCGTCTGTATTTATTTTTTTATACCATCTCTTTGTCTCACTTTTTATTATTACTAGTCGTCCTTTATTATAATGTTTTATTAGTAGCACTTTCATTTATAATATTAAGTTGAAATTAGTTTTAAGTGGTAAATCAATAATTGTTAAATAAGTGGCATAGAATTAGCAGAAGAAATAAGTGCAGATCAACGTACAGTTTCAGGCTCTTAATTGTGAATTGCAGAACAGTCATGTAGATGTAGAATGGTCGTCTCCTGAAAGGAAATTGGATCAAAACAAGATAATGGGTACTTTAAGAGATAACAAGAAAATTCATGTAAAAATGTTACAGTTTGTTTAAAAAATACTAACGTATAAAATTGCGGTACATATTAGTTACCTACGTTATAAAACACAAGTAAAGATAAATAACAACAGTATGGCATTATAGGTCCACCTTGATGCAAAACACTTTTATTTTTTGTTTATTTATTCCCCAAACTACTTCCAGCGACAATATCTCCATCATCACTAGGTTCCTTAACTCTAAAATATGCAAAAAATAGCATAGTTATAAACATTGTTACATTATACTGTTTGGTTCTAAATATTGTGTATTGTGAATACTTTCATAATACCTCATTTACTTTTAGGTACAGCATAATTTTTATATTGGTTGCCGCTATTTCCGGCATATTTTCTATGCTTCTGTTGTCGTTTCTTCGGCATACAGTACGTCATCTGCAACTTTACGAGTGGCTATTAGTAAAAAAAATTTGAAAAAGTGAACTTTTTTACTAACAGCCATTCATACAGTTGCAGATAACGTGCTCTATGGCGAAGAAACGGCAATAAAAACACAAAAACTAAAGTAAATAAGGTATTATGAAACTATTCACAGATCACAGTAATTACGTTTATAACTATGCTATTATTTGCATGTTTTAAAATTAAAGAACCCACTGATTACGGTGATATTGCTCCTGAAACTAGTTGTGGGAATAAATAAGAAAAAAACAAAAGTGTTCTGCATCAAGGCGGACCCGCAGTGCCATGTTTTTATGGAAAAATTGACCACGGAAGAGTTTCAAGCCAAAATGAAAGAGAAATACGTAACTTAATAACAATAAGTCTACATACTGCTAGAATAGATTTATTAAATGCAGAGCTTTCATTATATTTTTGGTGATAAGCACACTGATTTTTGGAGCGAAAATTAATTCCTGCTACTAAATCAAAACGCTGAAAAGGTTAAATGTGATTTTATGCTAATTCAGTATAATTTAACTCGTACCGTTCCATGAGATCACATTAGTCAAAGCTACCGCGTCCATGGAGTGCATGACTACATAATTCACAGAAAGCTAGCAAGAAAATTTAGAAATCAGACAAAAAGACAAAGAATCTTTAATTAAATTGCGAAGAATTACCATACAAATAAAATGAGTAGCCATGAAGAAGCCTTTCAACTCAAACTACAAAATGTAGAGTTTACCGCTCGAAAGTTTCAGTTCTGAAAGTCTACCGAAACATGAAAGGTGCAGGTTAGTGCACACCATTCTGTACAGTGGTTAAAGAAGTGTTCTCCAAGGGCAAATCGTTTTTGAATCTGTCATTCGCTGATTGAATCCCGCAGTTCTTCTCGACTGAATCCATATTATTAAACCATGAATCCTATGGAAAAGAAGAAGGAAGGTTAGGATTTAGCGTTCCGTTGACCACGAGGTCATTAGTGAAGGAGTAAAAGCTTGTATTCAGGAGGGAGGGATGGAAACCAACTGGGTCCGTTGCAAAGGAGGAATCCCGATATTTAGGAAAAAGATGGGAACTCTAAAACAGGACAGCTCGGCGGAGATTTGAACCGCCGTTGTCGCTAATGCACCTAATGAAACTGGTGAAATTGGCTGTGATTGCATATTTTCGATGTCATTTTTGACTCTACCTTAAACTGCAATGAACGTTAACACTAGTGTAATTTGTTGTGTCAACTGGGAGTGTTAACGTTGTGTAATATACCTGACAGTTCATTACAATACGCCATTTGGAAGCAAGGTTCTGCGTCTTGTGTTTAATAATATTTTTGTCTGTTGCGTATTTCAGGCCCAAATTGGGAATCGACAGAATTCATTTTTGACTGAATGTGACAATACGTATAATAATTTGTCTCCGAGTGAACTGTGCATCTTAGTCAGGAATAAGTTGCACTTCTGGTTTACCGCCTTGCGTCGTAAACTAATATTTTGCACGGTTTATTGTAGGGGCAACGAGAGAACTGTCAGTGTAGCTGTCGTACCTCATAAACGGTTTTTGGGGAATGATTCATTCTTGAAAACTCAGATTGTGCACTCAACTCCGAGTTTGCACTTCGTTATGAAAAGGTTTTTCATAAAAAAAGCATCCCAAATTTTTATTTCATAAAGAAACTGTTTTTAGGTACGAACCACACCTTCAGGCTACAAAAGGACAAATAAATAATGAAGTTTTTCTTTACACTCTTGGCATGAGCTGCGGTCATCTTGCGCAGGAAGAGAAGGATAACCTAACACGAACGTTCGTATGTCTAGTGATGGCATAGTTTTTTAAAAAATGATGATCCGCGATGTTCACATCTAATGACTGAGTCTTGTGGTGTGTTCAGTTACATCCTTTGCTATGGCTCTCTGGCGCTTGTAAACTGTTTATAAACTTGCAAACTTGGAATTGTACTACCTTAGCAATGACGATTGTAGTGCCTCTTATAGAGTTACAACGAATAATATCTAGTACGCCGTAGGCAGCTGCGCCCAAGTTGATGGAACATCCGTTGACTTTTGGAAGGCCTTCAGTAAAGTTAAGCACCATCATTTAGAAAACAAAATACAGCTTACCGAGCATCGCAACAGATTTTCCACTCAATTTACACCTCCGTAGCAGACAGATCTCAGCAGATCGTTTCTAACGGGCCGGTATTGACGTTATAAAGGTAATTTTCGGGTAACACAAGGGAATCTTACTAGAGTAGTGGGCAAAACTTAAGGATGAAAGTAGGTTTCGCATGACGTGTGAATGCCAAGCGGAAGGTAACGGAAAGAAATACACAATGAGATAGACGGAAACGACACTTTTATTTAAAGACAATAGACATTACGAAGGCGGGACGTGGTTGCTGACAGGGTGTGCAGTCACCACGGAAGGCCCTGCGCGTTCTACAGCGCGCTCTCATGTTCGGTAAGGACTTCCATTGCTCCACCGGCGCGGCTGCCTGCTGCTGGATGGTTGTCGGCGTGCTGTGGTACGTCTCCCCAACACACGTGCTCCATGGGATATAAGTCGAGAGAGCGTGCAAACTTCGCCCAATATTCTCTCGTCCCAGTCGCTCCTCTACTTGCAGCTGTTCGATGCTGTCGTGCATTTTGATTCATAAAAAATGAAATCAGAGTCGAATGTAGCCCTGAAAAGACGCACATAGGGAAGGAGTACAGTGTTGACGGTTGAGTGTACTGTGTTCAATAATTTTCAGTTCGGCGCGTACTACGTTATACTTTCTCACACCACAACACCAGGACCACCAAAACGAACATGTGCCACAATGCATTACGTATTCCCACCTCTCGCCATATGATGGTACTCCCAGCATTGTCGTATGTGATCATTTTGGCGGTCCTTGTTTTATAGTGTGGGGAGGCACAATTTTACACTTGAGTACTGGCCTCCAATTCCTCGAACACTCACCGGCCAACGTTATTGTGGCACTATACTCGAGCCGGCCGGTGTGGCCGAGCGGTTCTAGGCGCTACAGTTTGGAACCGCGCGACCGCTACGGTCGCAGGTTCGAATCCTGCCTCGGGCATGGATGTGTGTGATGTCCTTAGGTTAGTTAGGTTTAAGTAGTTCTAAGTTCTAGGGGACTGATGACCTTAGAAGTTAAGTCCCATAGTGCTCAGAGCCATTTGAACCACTATACTCGTTTCCCAGGTGTGTCTTTTTAGGGATGTATTCAACCCAGACTTCATTTTTATGGATGACAATGCGCGACCGTATCGAACAGCACACGTGTAGGAGCTTTTGGAACGAGAGAATATTTCGCGAATGGACGAGCACGTGTGCTGGGGAGACGTCGCGCTGGTTGAGGAGTGGAGCGCCCAGCCACAAGAACTCGTCGCCCACCTTGTGGCCAGCACCGAAGCCCACTGCAAAGCACCCCGCCCGGGGTGATCACACACCCTATTAAAAACCGGGTCCCGCATTTTGTAATGTCCGGCGGACCATCATGAATCGCGGTCACTTTAGTGTAATTATTGTCATCGGATTCCGATCTGATCATGTAAGTGTAGAAAAGTTGTGGAATGTTTTCAAAGAGATAGTATCGACAGCAACTGAGAGATATATACCACATAAGTTAGTAAGTGATGTTACTGATCCACCACGGTACACAAAACGGGTCAGATCGTTGTTGCAGAAGCAACGAAAAAAGCGTGCCAAATTTAAAAGAACGCAAAATCCCCAAGATTGGCAAAGTTCGAAATATAGAGCGTACTTCAATGCGGGATGCTTTTAATAATTTCCACAACGAAATTTTGTCTCGAAATCTGGCAGAAAACCCAAAGAGATTCTGGTCATACGTAAAGCACATCAGTGGCAAGACGCAATCAATACCTTCACAGCGCGATAACATCGGTGAAGTCACTGATGCCACTAAAGCAGAGTTATTAACACTGTTTCCCGAAACTCCTTCACTAAAGAAGACGATGTAAATATTCCTGAATTCCAATTCAGAACAAATGCCAAGATGAGAAACATAGAAGTAGATATCCTCAGTGTAACAAAGCAGCTTAAATCACTTAATAAAGGCAAGGCCTCCGGTCAAGATTGTATACCAGTCAGGTTCCTCTCAGAGTGTGCTGATAAAATAGCTCCATATTTAGCAATTATATTCAACCACTCGCTCACAGAAAGATCCGTACCTAAAGACTAGACAACTGCTCAAGTCACACCAATACTCAAAAATGGAAGTAGGAGTAATACGCTGAATTACAGACCTATATCACTATTGTCGATTTGCAGTAGGGTTTTGGAACATATACTGTTTTCTAACATTATGAAGTACCTCGAAGGAAACGATTTATTGTCACATAGTTAGCACGGATTCAGAAAATATCGTTCTTGTGAAACACAACTAGCTCTTTATACTCATGAAGTAATGAGTGCTATCGACAGGGGATGTCAAATTGATTCCATATTTTTAGATTTCCAGAAGGCTTTCGACACAGTTCCTCACAAGCTTCTTCTAACCAAACTGCGTGCCTACAGAGTATCGCCTCAGTTGAGCGACTGGATTCGCGATTTTCTGTCAGAAAGGTCACAGTTCGTAGTAATAGACGGAAAGTCATCGAGTAAAACAAAAGTAATATGCGGCGTTCCCCAAGGAAGTGTTATAGGCCCTCTATTGTTCCTGATCTATATTAACGACATAGGAGACAATCTGAGTAGCCGTCTTAGATTGTTTGCAGATGATGCTGTCATTTACCGTCTTGTAAAGTCATCAGATGATCAAAACGACTTGCAAAATGATTTAGATAAGATATCTGTATGGTGCGAAAAGTGGCAATTGACCCTGAAAAAGAAAAGTGTGAAGTTATTCACATGAGTACTAAAAGAAATCAGCTAAATTTCAATTACGCGATAAGTCACTCAAATCTGAGGGCTGTAAATTCAGCTAAATACTTAGGAATTACAATTACAAATAACCTAAAGTGGAGCGATCACATAGATAATATTGTGGGTAGAGCAAACCAAAGACTGCGATTCATTGGCAGAACACTTAGAAGGTGCAACAGGTCTACTGAAGAGACTGCTTACACCACGCTTTTCCACCCTATTCTGGAGTAGTGCTGTGCGGTGTGGGATCCGCATCAGATGGGACTGACGGATAACATCGAAAAAGTACAAAGAAGGGCAGCTGGTTTTGTATTATCGCGAAATAGGGGAGATAGTGTCACAGACATGATACGTGAATTGGAGTGGCAATCATTAAAAGAAAGGCGTTTTTCGTTACAACGGTATCTTCTCATGAAATTTCAATCACCAGTTTTTGCCTCCGATTGTGAAAACGTTCTGTTGCCACCAATCTACATAGGGAGAAATGATCATCACGATAAAATAAGAGAAATCAGGGCTCGCACATAAAAATTTAAGTGCTCATTTTTCCCGCGTGGAGAGTGGAACGGTAGAGAGACAGCTTGAAGGTGGTTCATTGAACCCTCTGCCAGGCACTTTATTGTGAATAGCAGAGTAACCACGTAGATGTAGATGTAGATGTCATTTCTGTTCCTCTCACTGCGCATTTCTTTCGGTCACTTTCTATACTACACTGTAGCAGTTCTTTCTGTGTATGGTCAAAGGTTCATCGAGCTTTGTTACTTGGCAGAAACGCATCATGCGAAAGTTACTTTCGCCTTAAGTTTTGCACACAAGTGTATTTACAACACACAGTCACAAACTCCCTGACGTTGTTCGCGGACGATTCCGTTACCTAGAGGCGACTGCAGCGATGACACTCCATAACGAAATGATAGAAGATCCACAGGGTTCCTACGAATGTTGCCTGTTGGCCCTCCACGTAAATAAATGTAACTTATTGAACATAAATGGCGAAGAGATACATTACTGTTTGGTTAAAATATTAGAGGATAACTAGTAACAGTAACAATTGTAAAATACGTAGGAGTGACCTGAAGTGATCTAAAGTTTAACGAACAGATTAAACTAACTGTAAGAAATGCAAATGCGTGGCTGAGATTCATCGGATGATTGCAGAGGAAATGTATGTCACCACGAAAGAACTGACTTACAAAACAATCGAGAGACTGATTCTCAAGTATTGCTCGTCAATCTGATGCTCTTGACAAGTAGGATTAAGAGAAGAGATAGAGAAAATCCTAAGTAAAACGGCTAATTTCGTTCCGTTTTATTTTAATAAACGCTAGAGTGTTGTGAAGAGGCCGATCAAAGTTCAGTGACACACTATGCAATAGGGACACGTTGTGCTCTACGGAGAGTTGATCGTATAAATTCTGAGAGTATGCATTGCAAGTAGAATCAGCTGAGTCCTTAATTTCTCCTACGTACATCACTCGAAAATTAGGGAAACTACAGCTCATTCGGGGGATAACGGACAGTCGTTCTTTCCACTTACGATTCGTAAATCGAAAACGAAAAGAGGGAAGTGATAGTGTTTCCAGTAGTACACTCCGCTAGACGCTGTATAATGGCTTGCGGAGTACATATGTATATTTAGGTGTAGATGCAGATTTTCTATTTTGTTTCTTGTAGTAGAACGTAAGAACTGTTTTGTTCCGACCAAGAGTGAGTGTTGTTGTTAAGCGTTTCTGTGAAGAATGTGAAACGAACTCGGCTGCTCTTGCACGCTTCTGACCAGCAAACACTTAGACGCTTTCCGCTTGGTTCAGCACTGTGCTCAGGTTACGCGTGCTGGAAGTGACGTCCTATCTCGGCTACGGGTGTCGCAGGAGAGCGCGCGTCTACTTGTACACAGGATACCTATTGAGCCCTGTATACTGCTGTCTTCCGTGACTTCTGCCAATTGGAATATACTTCTGACAAGCATTACTCGAAAAATCTTGTCAGGACACTCCCTCTCAATAAGACATCGTAAAAAGTTCCCGCTATCACTCGAATTATTATTTCCATATTAGGTTATTTGTAAAATGGGGTAATATTATTTGAGGGATAAATGAGTATTAGCGTTTTCACTCTATTTATAATACGAGGGTCTCCCGGAAAATAAAGACTGCTTGGTTACACAAATTGAATACACATTATTATTTGAAAAAGAAGAAAAAAGAAAGAAAATCTATTCTGAGGTCATTAGTCCCCTAGAACTTAGAACTAATTAAACCTAACTAACCTAAGGACATCACACACATCCATGCCCGAGACAGGATTCGAACCTGCGACCGTAGCGGTCGCGCGGTTCCAGACTGTAGCGCCTAGAACCGCACGGCCACTACGGCCGGCGCGAGCTTGGGAGTCGCATGTTATACGACGGCGTGCCGAAAAGTAATGCCTCCAATATTTTATGTGAAAACTCTTAAAGCTTTTTAAATAAAACAAACGTTAGTAAAATTATACATCTTTATTTTTCATGGCTACGTATTTACTTCTCAACATAGTCATCCCGGTAATGAACACATTTCTCCCAACGAGTTTGTTGATACCGTCACTGTAGATTGTCTGACTTTGTTGACGGAGCCACAACCTCACCTCTGATTGCACAGCTTCATCACTGTCAAATTGAAGTCCTCGAAGGGGTTCTTTAAGTTTTGGAAACAAATGAAAATCGGATGGGGCCAAGTAGGGACTGTACGGAAAATGATCGATGACAGTGAACTAAAGGCGTCGGATTGCTGCAAATATCGCAGAGATCATGTGTGGTTTGGCACTGGCATGCTGAAGGAGAGGGTGCCCCATGTGTGGACGAAATCTTCGAATTCGAAACTCGATTACAGCACGCTGTTTCTCAAGCACAGACGCAATTACATTACGCACCACCATGATACACGCTACAATTGGGATCCCTTCAGCGGCAGAAGGCTGCAGATATGAAGAAAGAGATGAAACATATTAATAAAGTTTGTTTCATTTTAAAAGCTTTAGGAGTTTTCACATAAAAATTCGGAGTCATTACTTTTCAGCACGCTCTCGCTCTCTACTGCCTTCGGTTCATTAAACCAGGTGGTCACTGCATTCAAACAAAAGACCGCTGCATTCAAACGAAACGCCGCTCAGCATTCACATTCTTGACCAGATATCACACAGATTGAGATGCCATCTCCCGGCAGGATTGTGGTTGGTGATGAGACCTGTGTGTCTCACATCATCCGAGTGCCAGCATTCTTCATCACTCACCTTTCTGCTAGCGATTTCCACCTTTACCCTAAGCTGAAAGAGTCTCTGGGCGATAAACGTTTTGGAAGTGATGAAGGGCTGTACAGTGAACTGGCGGCAGAATAATGTAGTATTTGACTTCTGAAGCTCTTGACCAGATACGACAAATGTTTAAATCTAGGAGGTAATTATGTAGAGAAGTGAAGGAACCCACCCGTTTGTAACAGAATTACACTACTGGCCATTAAAATTGCTACTCCACAAAGATGAGGTGTTACAGACAACAACCATCTGCACGAACAGTTTGCAGCAGCACGGACTATCAGCTCGGAGACCGTGGCTGCGGTTACCCTCGACGCTGCATCACAGGCAGGAGCGCCTGCGATGGTGTACTCGACGACGAACCTGGGTGCACGAATGGCAAAATGTCATTTTTTTCAGCTGAATCCAGGTCCTTTTTACAGCATCATGATGGTCGCATCCGTGTTTGGCGACATCGCGGTGAACGCACATTGGAAGCGTGCATTCATCATCGCCATACTGGCGTATCACCCAGCATGATGGTACGGGGTGCCATTGGTTACACGTCTCGGTCACCTCTTGTTCACACTGATGGCACTTTGGACAGTGGACGTTACATTTCATATGTGTTACGACCCGTGTCTCTACCCTTCATTCGATCCCTGCGAAACTCTACATTTCAGCAGGATAATGCGCGACCGCATGTTGCAGGTCCTGTAAGGGCCTTTCTAGATACGGAAAATGTTCGACTGCTGCCCTGGACAGGACATTCTCCAGATCTCTCTCCAATCGAAAACGTCTGGTCAACGGTGGCCGAGCAACTGGCTCGTCACAATACGCCAGTGACTACTCTTGATGAACAGTGGTATCGTGTTGAAGCTGCATGGGCAGCTGTACCTGTACCCGCCTTCCAAGCTCTGATGACTCAATGCCGAGGTGTATCAAGGCCGTTATTATGGCCAGAGGTCGTTGTTCTGGGTACTGATTTCTCAGGATCTATGCACCCAAATCGCGTGGAAATGTAATCACGTGTGAGTTCTAGTATAATATATTTGTCCAATGAATACCCGTTTATCATCTGAATTTCATCTTGGTGTAGCAATTTTAATGTCCAGTAGTGTAGTTTTTAAATAAATATGGTGTTTTTTTATTTAGTATAACTATACAGCCTTTGTTTTTTGGATGACTCTCATATTAAAAAGTGATCTTAGACGGGTTAGATTCATATCAAGTACCCGATATCTCATCGAATGTGACCGGTCTGTGAAGAGTCGAGACAGTCTAGGAGGTGCGCTCGCATAACATTAATTGGTAGCGCACTGTCCTCGAAATTCAGTGAGCCGGGTTCGAGCTCCAGTCCAGTTCAGTTTTACCTTGGCACAAATTTCCAGTGTTATTTGTTGTGTGCGAAGTTTTCAATCAACTCACTTGTAATCTAGGTCCAGTGCTTTTAGGATCACGTTCTAACTCCAGTAATATTTTTGGAGGCGTGACAAGACGAGATACACGTCAATTGTTATTATACTACGTACCTCGGTGAGATTGTGGGCAATCCAGATATTCATAATCGTGCTCCTCCAACTACTGGTCGACTAGATAGCTCAGTATGGCTGACATCCATTTAATTTTCTTTTATCCATTTTAAATGGTTGACGACAGCCTGCGATTGCTTACAAAACAATTTTTCTCTGCCGCCAGTCAGGATTTTCTTTTAGTTTATCGCGGACCACGCGTTTTGAGAAATGATGCTCATTTTCGAGTGCGTTTCTCGTGTGATACAGTATTTAATTTCTTACGCTGCCGATATATCACAAACACAGCAAATATCTTCATAAAGCGCAAGCTAAAAACTGGTTTGTCTGTCTACAATACACTAGGGGGGGGGGGGGGACGGTTGGGGTTGTTTTTGGGGGAGGAGACCAGACAGCGAGGTCATCGGTCTCATCGGATTAGGATTAGGGAAGGATGGGGAAGGAAGTAGGCCGTGCCCTTTCAAGGGAACCATCCCGGCATTTGCCTGGAGCGATTTAGGGAAATCACGGAAAACCTAAATCAGGATGACCGGACGCGGGATTGAACCGTCGTCCTCCCGAATACATTAGGCCTGCAAGGGAAACTGATAATAATATAAAAGTGTACTCATGACCCATATTCTGATTCTGGAAAATAGAAAATAACGTACCAGGAATGCTCCAAGTTGTACCTAAGACAAACAGGCCGAGATTTCAACACCAGGTATACGGAGAACATTAGAGCTTACACACGCAACAGATGCACAACATTTGCAGTAGCTACACACATACAGAATGTAGGATACCCATTTGGAACTGTAAAGCAAAATGTCAAAGTATTTCGTCGACTAAATTAAGATCATGGGCCTGTTGGAAAAACTGGTGGTTTATTCACATCACAAAAAGTATTAAGACAAAATATTAAACGAAAAACTGGAAACTGACTCTGTGAATTTCTTTAGATGCTTCGATACCATCCTTTAATAAAAGAATACAATAACGATAAATAGAAGTAAGCATTTTCGTTAGTATATACGATATCGTACAAGCAAATAATGATTCAAATAACATAACAAAAATACTCTTTCCTCGGAAGAATATTGTATCATGCTCTGTGGACGATCTACAGCGTTATCCCTCTTGACTATGTGTGGAAATAGCTTTGTCATTCTTTTGTGTTTATACATTTGTTGTTTACGAGATGTACTATGCAATGAAAATTGTGTGAGTGATATTTAATATGTGTGAGTTTCTGTATAAGTGGACTAAAGAAAACTGTAAGTATAAGTTTTTTTACAAAATTGCCATTAACTTCTAAGATCGATCAGAAATTACGAAATTTCGTATCTTTATATTTTACAGTAAAGATAGCAGAAATAAAAAGAAAATAGTGACTGGCAGCAGAGAAAGTTATTTTCTAAGAAAACCATTGATTCAGTTTTTTTTGCGATTTATGTATGAGTTGGTGATGTCACACGTAAACAGTATACCGTGAGGACAAAGAGTACATGTTCAGACACAGTTCAAGAAAGAGTCGGAAGGCTGGGTGACCCTACGAGGAAACGACGTAAATGGAAAGGGATTTCTTACATCGTGCACAATGGCTCCTTTCCTCGCGGTGTATGAGAGATGTGTCACGAACGTATCTGTTGACTGTCCGTGGGTGTAATGGATGTGAGTATGGTGTGGTGGAGAGTTTCTGTTGTATGACGAGAGAAGGGAGAAGGGGACACACGGTGCCGGCACGTATGCTACTCCTCTCTAACAGCACTAAGGGAGCAGCCGGGCTTGACCTCCCCTTACGACGAACGGATCTTCAACTACACTCTTCAGTGTCACATGCTCCTACTTCGTGACACAATGCGGAGAGCTTTGTAATTTGATACAGGACACTGGCGCAGCGTCTAGTGACCTGTAAAGTTAAGCCACCACTCCATTCTGCCACATACTCTGAGAGGCACCCATATGCCTTGCTCATACTGTGGCATCAAGCAGTCAGGCCTGCAAGATGAGTGGTCTGCCAAGCGAGTGGATTCATTCTTATTTATCGAGTGACATGAACTCTAGTACTCACACTTAAGTTACAAGTTATCCTCCTATATGATTACTACGCAACGGAAACACGCATCTGACTATCAGTAATTTACAGAACTCTGACTGTACGCTACGCACTGGCAATACCACATTTCCTTTTTGTCTTTTATTTAACGGCTTTTGTCAACACGTGGCCACCGCACTGAATATGAATGGCGCACACATTATAAATTCGGGACATTATGACAACATACAATTCGAAGGAAAAGTCCACCAATCTTTTTCTTTTCACTATCTTATTTATTCCAATAAATTCTCTAACCTAAACACACAAATTCTATAACCTACAACAATAATACATGAGAAATTCCGCCCAGTGGGCATGGCTTTACAATGGTGAATCTCTATATTATGGTCTCGTAATTATTTTTAACGCTACAGTGCACTTTCTGGATAGGATGGTGGATCTTTTATTATACCTCACACTTCGACTCTCACAATCATCATCACTAAACTTTCCTCCAGACCGAGCGGTACCGAAGGAACAACCATAACCCACTAATCTTTTGAAACTACCTCGCTGCTCTCCCATGCAAACCACACATACCCAAATTACATGACATACACCACACTACAACATGAAATACTACACAGAGAATAGTCACAACATTATCACTTTCAGCTTTCCCTCTTCAATTAATATTTATCCCAGTTTCACACGACACTGCCCCACTTCATAATTCCACTTTCCTACTCTGAACTCTGGAGATATATGCACGTCTTCCTGTGCAATGCAAGCCAAGTGGCGTTGCTGGATAGACGGCCGACTCACCATTCTTCTCTCTCAGAGTTTGAATCTAGCGTCACACGGAATCATATCACGCAAAGTAATATTAAGAACGTATTCATCACACACGCGAGTCCTCAATTGATACCATGGACGAGTACTTCTCTTTATCTTTTGTCTCATACACAGTTTGAGACTCACACAGTACTCACCACGTGGAAGTACTCGTCTCTAATTTCAAGTCCTGCACACGCCATTTCTTAAATATTTCAACTTATGGTACACACGCTATTTCTTAAATATTTCAACTTATTGTACACACGCTAGTAATTCAGCTTAACTTAAGCACACAGAAGTATTTCAACTTATTGCTACACATGGTTTCATTGTGACCTTTGGTCACTTCCGAAGATTACTACAATCCCATTAATATTACCTGCCTGACATTTAATTCTCCCCACAAAAGTTCCTGAAATAGAGAAATTATTATTTCAAACTACTCTTAAATATTCCACATGCATACCATGTCTCCACTCCTTTGTCATTACGGAGCACAACTAAAACAGGTCTTAACAGCACAAGATCCAGCGGCAGAGTCCTGAAATATGGCCGTTCTCCAGGTCATCTCGCACCTATCTCGAGGTGGGGGAAGACCATGCTACCGTATTGGTCAGCCACATTTCAGGCGCTCAAAGCTCAGGTAAATTTCATCTCTTTGGTCCCACCAAAGGTGGCCAAAGGATCGTCTCAAAGATGATCATATATTCACATTCACTATCTGTGGTTAGCAGACGACCATACATTCATTCATTTCACAGATCTCACCAAACTGGATGTAGGGATTTACTTTGTGGGAGTGCACTTGTGATCAATTAAATAAATAAATTGTCATTCTTTCCCACACTGGTATCCGGCCTCGCTGTATTAATTGAAATTGAGTTATTTTACAAAAAAAATGTGTTGTTCTGACAAAAATAATGAAGTATGTTGTACCTATTTTCAATGTCGGGCAGTACTGTACCCTTCCAACTTTTACCACTACTATTCAGACTGGCTACCTACCGGCAGAGCGCCACCGCCCGGGCAGCCGTTTGCGGTTTGAGCTACAGAGGAGATTATCTGAAGATAATATTTGTGCTAAAAATCTCACGTATTTGAAATTTCAGACATTTTGTCACATTTATCACCTGCACAACGCGCCAAATTAGAAATACATAGTGGGTTCGAAAAGTACGTTACACATGTCGTCGCACGCTAAGACCATTGCACAACAAAAGTGGCGCACTATTAGAAGAGGCTGTTCTTTTCGGTACAGATAATAGGTGACTTGCAGCGAGCGAGTCAAATGGCGTGGCACCTGGAAACCTACTCCATAGCTGAAGTGCACGAGATATAACGATTATTGTGAGCAAAACTAAACTACGCACGTGTTTACCGTGGAATTCTGGGGGTATGTGGACCAAACGCATTGTCGCGTCCAGCCGGAATGAAATGTGACCGAGACCGCGCAGACGTGAATGGAAGTCCAGATCGTGCACCATGCGATTTCCATCTGTTCGTCAAACTGTAAGAGCATCTGGGGAAGGAGGTTTTCCAACGATGAGGGCGTTCACACAGTGGTTCTCGAATGGCTCGGTGATCAAGGAGCGAACTTCTGTTGTCAAGGAACTGGACTATTGGTAGAACGTTCCGACCATTGTTTACTGACACTTGGTGTCTATGCTGAGAAATAGTGTCTCGCATCAGCGTCTCTTTGTCGTGTAGTGCAGTATTCAATAAAAGTTATTTGGCCTGCCATAATAATAACTTTCCTTTAGAACTGCCCTCGTATAAGGTACATTGCGTTAAGTAAATTCAACCATAAACCTTGGCGGCATTTGACGCATAGCATGTATTCATGAATCTGAGGCTCTGAAAAATATCAACGGGCGTATCTTTATCCTAAGGCGATCGATAAGTGTTTGCACACATGCAAAGAGTGTAGTGTGAGCTACATGTGAGCTACAGAGGGTGATGAAGTGTGTCTGATGTCTAATTGTAACTCCACAGCCTTACTTCTACTAGTATCTCCCTCCTACCTTCCAGACTTCACAGAAGCTCTCCTGCGTTTGTTGGACGACGACTACTCCTGGAGAAAAGAGTACTGTTGAGAAATGGCCTGCTCGCAGTTCAGGAGATTAAACTTGGCTCATACAGGTCTGAACTGAGTCGGTGAGAGCATTGCCCATGGAAGACATAGTTCCGGCTTCGAGTCCCTGACGAGCATTCAGCCTTATCTATAGGGGAGTTTCAAAACAGCGCACACGCCCTTCAAGAGTGAAAAAATCCCACTGGATTACAAATATGAGGGGTAGTCAACCTACCGTAGACTACCATAAGTAAGAGTATACAATGGTAGTTTTCATACGAGGTTGCCCAGAAAGTAATGAGCTGCCGTTTTTTACTTCAACGATTCTTTATTGAGCATAATGAGGATTACACACACGAAAGAATGGTGTTTTATCTGCACACCCTATTTTTCCACGTAATCTCCATCCGATTCTATGGCCTTCCTCGAGCGCGAAACAAGGGCGTGTATGCCCTATCAGTACAAATCCTTGTCCTAGTGGCGGAGCCAGTGCTTCGCTGTGTTAATCACCTCCTCATCGTCCTCCAAATGTCTTCCATGAATGGCATCTTTTAATGGCCCAAACAAGTGCAGGTCCGAGGGGGCTAGGTCAGAAGTATCAGGTGTGACAACCGTGGATGGTTTCTTCGATCGCCCTAAATCGTGGAGCTCCGCCGAACCGCCTTCTGATGACCTCACCCTCCGTGTCCAGCGACTAACTCTACTTCTGTCGACAACAGGTGCTCCATAGACTTTGCACAGGCATTTGTGACTATTCCTCATGGTTTCTTTCTCTGCAGTGAGAAATTCAGTGACGTCACGTTGCTTGTAACGTACGTCACCTACAGACTCCATTTTGAAACTGTTCTGCAGCTATGAGATCTGTCGAAAGTGATTGAAACTTGGCGCACTCACTCAGGAGACTTCAAATAATACATGCGAAATGTTTCGGATTCGTGGCATTGTTTTCGGCTGAGAAAAAAATGCAGTGCATTACTTTCTGGGCAACCTTCATAGTATATGAAGATGGTATCTGTTCTTTCGCACATGTCCGAAAGAACAGATACTATCTTCATATAGATAAGGCTTACTGTCCAATGATCTTCTTCAGTGCGGATGCACTCACATTGCTCGAATTCTTACGGGAATCGGTAGATTGACTGCCGCGAGTAATGAATATAGTGGGCAGGGGCACTACAAATGTAGTGTGTATCACCAAGTTGGAAATGTGGGTCTCACGGGGAGCGTCCTGCAGTCGCACTATCCTCTGTGTCCTCGATGGCTCATACGGATAGCGGGTATGCCATGTAAGCAGGAGATCCCGAGTTAGAGTCCCGCTCTGGACACACACATTTTCAACTGTCCCCGTTGATATTTATCAACGCCTGTAAGCAGCTAAAGGTCTGGATTTCATTGTAATTTCACCCACGTAGTAGGTTTGCTCAATTAAGGTCACACCAGCGTAACCTGCACGTCGGGAGTGTAGCATACACATCGGGCGTTACCTCATATCAATCGCTTTCTTTACATATGCGTTAAGTGTCTTACTACATTCCCCTAAAACCCGGAAGCGATGAATAGCTTAGAAACTGAGTGACTATATACAAGGTGAACAGTAATAAAACCGACGTACTTAGGGAGAGATTCCTGACTGGAAATGGAGAAAAAGGCCCCATGAACATGGGTCCGTAAATGCATCATTGCCACGGTAGACGGCACTGACGAATGACAGTTCCTGTGTCCTCGTCCCGTGTATTTGCTGTATGTTGCAGGCTGTGTGATTGACGCAACGTACTGTAAGCAGCAGAATGGTCCTATGTTCATGTCGGGAACAAGCCGAGATGGTGTTTTTGTACCGCCAAGCAGATGGATATGGTCGAGAGGAAGCGCGGCTACACCAAAACAAGACACCAACCACATCACACCATTTCAAGCGCTTTTTGAACGTTTGCTTGATCACGGTTCCTCTCACGCAGATGAAAGTGAAGGGAGGCAGCGGACTGTGTGTACAGCAGATTTGCAGCACCAGGTTCTACACGATATTGAGACGAATCCTAGTACAAGATCCAGACAGGTGGCTCACCAACATAGTGTAAGCCAAAGTACAATAGCAGCGCGGGGTAGCCCGGTCTAGGCGCCTTGTCACGGTCCGTGCGGCTCACCCCGTCGGAGATTCGAGTCCTCCCTCGGGCATAGGTATGTGTGTTATCCATAAGTTAGTTAGATTAAGTAGTATTTGCAGCACCAGGTTCTACACGATATTGAGACGAATCCTAGTACAAGATCCAGACAGGTGGCTCACCAACATAGTGTAAGCCAAAGTACAATAGCAGCGCGGGGTAGCCCGGTCTAGGCGCCTTGTCACGGTCCGTGCGGCTCACCCCGTCGGAGATTCGAGTCCTCCCTCGGGCATGGGTATGTGTGTTGTCCATAAGTTAGTTAGATTAAGTAGTATATAGGCTTAGGTACCGAGGTCCTCAGCCGTGCGGTTCTAGGCGCTTCAGTCTGGAACCGCGTGACCGCTACGGTCGCAGGTTCGAATCCTGCCTCGGGCATGGATGTGTGTGATGTCCTTAGGTTAGGTAGGTTTAAGTAGTTCTAAGTTCTAGGGGACTGATAACCACAGATGTTAAGTCCCATAGTGCTCAGAGCCATTTTTCGATGACCTCAGCAGTTTGGTCCCATAAGACCTTACCACAAATTTCCAAAAAAAAATTTCCAAAGTACAATTATTGTATGTATCCTGCATGACAACCGCTACTATTTCTATCTCCCGCACCGAGTGCAAGGATTATCAGCAGTAGATTTCCCTCTATGGGAAGAAATTTGTCGATGAAATTTGCACCAGACCATCACAATTATGAGATTTTTGCCATCAGTGCTCTTTACAGTACACAAGGAACACACGCACGTGGTCAGAGGAAGTCATTTGTCAGCGGCATCTACCGTGACAACGGTACATTTCCGGGCACATGTTCATAGGACCTTTTTTTCTCTATTTGCAGTCAGGGATCCGTCCCTGTAGTTTGTCGGTTTTATTAATGTTCACCCTGTATAAAGGGCTGGGTAATCTACAAAATATATTAGTTTTACGTAGTTATCCTGTTGTGTATTACTCATGAATAACTAATATTTATAGAAAAATTGAAATTGTCGAATCTTAATTAAGGTTGTATTCAAAAATTGTTGATTTGTAACATGAAGCAGAGAGTTGTAGTAAAAATACAGAAAACAATACAGATTTATCATTGCGCTATAAAACGCAATTTCCTCAACAAAAAGGTAAAATTCGAAAAAAACGCAAAACAAAAATACATCAAACATCAGTTCAATACTTCGTCGAACTTACTGTTCCTTGAATGAGATTTTCACCCTGCAGCGGAGTCAGCACTGGTATGAAACTTCCTGGCAAACTAAAACTGTCTGTCGGGACAAGAACTCGGGACCTTTCTTTGTCTTTCGCAGGCAATGACTCACAAACTGAGGTAGCCAACCACGACTCACGACCTCTCCTCACAGATCTACTTCCACCAGCAGCTCGTCTCCAACATTACATATTTTACAGAAGTTCTCCTGCGAAACTTGCGGCAATAGCACTCCCGGAAGAAAGGAATTACGGAAATATGGCTTCACCGCAGCCTGGGGTATGTTTTAGAATGTAAGGGACGAGGTACTAGCAGAACTACAGCTGCGAAAAGGGGTTGTGAGTCGCGCTCGGGTAGCTCAGTTGGTGAGCTCTTGCCCGCAAAAGCCAAAGGTCCCGAGTTCGAGTCTGCGTTAGGCACCCAGTTTTAATCTGGCAGGAAGTTTCATGTTTCTGTTATTCATATCAACTTTCGCATTTATGAATGATAACAGGAAACTCTTGCCTTTGATATTAATGAAGAACGTTCTATTGATTGCAAAGTAACAACAATAATTACACATTTTTTTGTTTTTGCATCTAGACAGTACTTGCATTAAAATTAATTGCTTTGGTTATACAAAACAGCAGAAATTTCGCGATCAACTAACGTTCTTTACTTAGAAATTACAATTTACATTCTGTAAGGATATAATATGCACAATGAACTAACACTGAATGACGTACGACTCTAATTATGTGCAAAAAGAAAAAAGAAAGGGAAGTAGTCGGCTCCCAGTTTTGTCTTACACATTCCTTTATGTTTCTTTTCCCTACCAATTCCACCAATACTATCGGTAATCCTACCGTTTACTAGGTTGTCCATATAGTGTACCAAAATTACAGAACCGTAGCTTTAGTAGAGCGCAACTCTACAACGTACTTTAACGAATCAAAAAGTACTCAGTTGTAAAAGCTGGAAGCCTCGCCATGTATGTCGTGTAAGCTTTACGATGTGATACGTAGGTTTCGGAGCAAAAGGGTGGCGCAGATGGGTGTCAATAAGAGCGTGCAAAACTTCCTAACAAACTGCTTGCGGTTTTCAGAGATGGTCCCAACTTTTGCTGGTTTCAGTGTGGGCGATGGCGAATACGCGATAAGCAGGGCTGAGGACGAGCAGCAGGCCATTACGCGCTCCTCCAGCACTGCAGGCGCCGGCGGCTATTTTTACCGGCGCTCTGGGTGCGACACCCTACCGCGGGCTGCTGCCCTTTGTCGCCCGCTCAAAGCATCCCACACCGAGACCAACATATCGCCACACACACCAACATCGATCAGCTCGTTTCCGCGCTAACTGCCTTCCTTAAAACATCGGTATTTACGTGCTTCGGGTCCCGTGCGAAACAGTTTGTTCGACAGAACCGAAAGTAACATCGGAAGCGTCAAAAGAAACCGTAATATGACCTCTCATGAATTTGTTCAGTTGGTGCATAAGTTTGTAGCGTTTTTGATTGCATGTTGGTAATCCGTTCGTAATGGTTTTATTTATCGATTGTCATTTTTTATTTTTGGATCGCCGTTGCTATTTCAGTTTACGTATTGTCATTTTGTCGTTTGGAGATAGCGAGTAGAGCTGTAGACGCTAGAAGACGGAGTGCCAAATAGATAAATCGAAACATTTACGACATATTCTTCTGTTTGAATTCATGACAGCAGCAGAGGCAGCTAGAAACATTTGCGCCGTGTGCAGGAATAATGCCATTGGATGGAGCACGGTACGAAAACGGTTTTTGCGTTTCAAAGAGGATCGTTTTGACTTTCGTGACTCTCCACGTTCGGGAAGACTTTCAGGGTTTGATCTACATCTACATGATTACTCTGCAATTCACATTTAATTGCTTGGCAGAGGGTTCATCGAACCACAATCATACTATCTCTCTACCATTCCACTCCCGAACAGCGCGCGGGAAAAACGAACACCTAAACCTTTCTGTTCGAGCTCTGATTTCTCTTATTTTATTTTGATGATCATTCCTACCTATGTAGGTTGGGCTCAACAAAATATTGTCGCATTCGGAAGAGAAAATTGGTGACTGAAATTTCGTAAATAGATCTCGCAGCGACGAAAAACGTCTTTGCTTTAATGACTTCCATCTCAATTCGCGTATCATATCTGCCACACTCTCTCCCCTATTACGTGATAATACAAAACGTGCTGCCATTTTTTGCACCCTTTCGATGTCCTCCGTCAATCCCACCTGGTAAGGATCCCACACCGCGCAGCAATATTCTAACAGAGGACGAACGAGTGTAGTGTAAGCTGTCTCTTTAGTGGACTTGCTGCATCTTCTAAGTGTCCTGCCAGTGAAACGCAACCTTTGGCTCGCCTTCCCCACAATATTATACATGTGGTCTTTCCAACTGAAGTTATTCGTAATTTTAACACCCAGGTACTTAGTTGAATTGACAGCCTTGAGAATTGTACTATTTATCGAGTAATCGAATTCCAACGTATTTCTTTTGGAACTCATGTGGACCACCTCACACTTTTCGTTATTTAGCGTCAACTGCCACCTGCCGCACCATACAGCAATCTTTTCTAAATCGCTTTGCAACTGATACTGTTGTGTTTATTAAACTTGTGGAAAAACGCTACGAACTTATGCACTAATGCAATAGATACTCGAACGATTTATAATAACTGTTCAAAAATATCTTGAAATATCCAGACACCCCTAACTGATGCAGATCGTTTAAACGCTTTAATCTACTATGATCCACCCTGTATCGTTACTGGTGACGAGAGAAGGTGTCTTTATGCTAACATAAGGAAAAGAAAGGAACGGTTGAGCCCAAACGAAGTAGAAACTCACCGTACAAAGACATGTGTGCATCCACAAAACATAACATTATGCATCTGGTGGAACAGCGACGTGTCGTGTGCTACGAATTGCTTCTCCGAGGTGTAACCATCGTTGCTGACATTTAGCGTCAACAACTGAGTCATCTTGCAGACGCAGTTCAAGAACGACACAAGGAAGACGGTGTGAGGCGATGCTACTGCACCGTAACGCCCGCCCGCGTTATGCTAGACTGATAAAAAAACACTATACAGGAGTTGGGTTGGGAAGTCATTTCGCACCAACATTAATCATCTAATCTTGAGGCCTCAGATTTTCACAGTTTTCGTTCTCTGTCGAACAACCTCAAGGAACGTACTTTCCGGATGGAAATGCGCTCCAAACAAGGCTCGACGAGTTCTTTGCCCCAAAACTATGTGATTTCTACATTCGTGGAGTTGAAATGTTATCCCAACATTGGCAGACCGTTGTAAGCAGTGAAGGAGAACGTATTTTTGATGACTGAAGTCTCTGTTATATGTACCTGTTGTGTTTATTAAACTTGCGGAAAAACGCTACGAACTTATGCACTAATGCAATAGATACTCGAACGATTTATAATAACTGTTCAAAAATATCTTGAAATATCCAAACACCCCTAACTGATGCACAAGTGACCACTAGATGACACGAGAAGCGGACTCGGTAATATGAAAGGGGGCGGGGGGTACTGTGTTACTAGTAGAGAAGCGATAACAGCAGCAAGGAACGTGAACTGGCCATTGTATGTCATTAGCGTAAGTAATCCATCAAGAATATTTGAACGTTTCTAAAGCTTCCTATGTCGACTGTTGTTGATATGCTTGTGAAGTGTAAACGCGGAGGAAGAACCACAGCTAAACCGAGACCACTCAAACTTGGTGTACTGACGGACAGGGACCGTCGAACATTACGGAGACGGTTGCCAAAAACTCGCGTAAGGAACCATCCGTGACGTACAAAGTGCCACCAGCAGCCCAGCTAGCGCACGGAGCAGAAGAGAATGAGGTACACACAGTGTAAAGAGAGACGCCACTGGACAGTGGATGACTCGGAACGAGTGTTTTCGAGTGATTGCTCAGCTTATGTCCCATTACAAAACGATGGAATCGTTTGACTTTGCTGAATTCCTGGAGAATGTTGCCTGTCATCACGCGTAGTGCCAATGGTGAAGTATCGAGTTAATGGTGTTTGGAGGTTTTCTGGTTAGAATATGGTCCCCCCCTTATGACGCTTAAGAAAACGAATAATTCGGAGTATGACAGTGCAACCGGTCAAGAGCAGCAATTATGAGGCAATGGTTTGTGAACAATAAGGTTCCTGAAATGTAGTTGCTTGTTTCGAGTCCCAACCTGAACCAAACAGATTCCCTTCGGAATGAGGTACAGCGCCGATTTTGCTCTTAATCACAGCGTCTACCATCACCCCCCTCCCTGGTTTCGGCTCGTGAGGAAGGATGGACTGCATTCCTCCCACAGACGTTCTGACACCTCACTAAAAGTGATCCCAGTTAGGTTCATGCCATCATAAAGGCGAAGGGTGGACACAACCCATATTCGTGCCCTCTCGTCAGGATAATTTTCATCAGATAGTGTGTCAGATAAAGTCAGCGTCACTATCAGATTATTCACTGACTATGTCGTGGTCTAAATAAAAGTATAGCCATTGGACAGGTAGTACGGCAGTGCTGAAAGCCTTGGGCAAAATTTCGACTTCGTGGAACGAATGGCAGTTCTCTTTAAATTTGGATAAATCCGAGATATTTTCCATAATAAATGAGGAAAAACCTTATACTATAAGATCACAAGATTAGTGGTGGGCATCTGGAACACGTCTCATCGCTCATATATTTAGAAGTAAAGCTAAGAAGCGATATGAATTGGGACAAACACATAAAACGGTGTTAGAAAAAGTGAACAGAGAAATATATTTGTTGAAACGCACAATTCATCCGTAAAGAAAATCGCATACAAGACACTGACGCATCCATTTCTGGTGAGTCACACCAGTGGTTGGAGCCATTATTAAGTAAGCATTACGCCAAAAGTCGATCGAAATTAGAGATGCGTTGCTAGAATCGTAACTGTCTACCATAGCCCATACGTAACAGATATACTGAGATAACTTAACTGGGAATCGATTGAAGCGAGGCAACGTCGTTCCTGCTTAACTCTGTTGGGTAAAATCAGAGAACCGGTACTGTAGGAAAACTGAGCTACAATCTCGCGTAGGGAGCATGAGAATGAGATAAGAGAGATTAATCCGGATAGACAACCACTTTTCCCTCGCCAATACCTGAATGGAGTAAGAAAGAAAACCATCCTTCCATCGCACTGCCACAGGGTTCAGCGTCATTCATCACTCTAAACCATTCGTTTACAGTCAAAGACTCTCCAAAGGCGTCGCTCCATGCACAACCTCAAGCTTCTTTTATCACTGACTGCTTCACCATTGTATACCATTCTTTTCTACGCCATGCGTACAGTCGCTGTTCTAGATGGACTGCTGGCAGCACTTTGCAACTCACAAGTGATTCCTTCGGCTAATTTCATGCCCGTTTTTACAGCCATGCTCGACGGTCCCCGTCCATCAGTACACTAAGTTTTCCTGGTAGCGGTTTAGCTGTTTTTGTTGTTGTTCCTTCGCATTTCCACTTCACAGCCGTATCCCCAACAATCGAGCTGTACATCTTTATAATGGTTGAAATGTGTCTCAAGGATATGTTAATCAGATGAAATCCAATGGCTCGTGTACGTTCGAAGTCACTGAGTTCTCATAAGCGAACCATTCTGTTGTTACTGCTTCTGTACTGACATCTAATGGTCAGTTCCGAAGTGCATAGGATGTCCAGATTGCTTACAAACAGTTAGTGTACATGCGAACCACTCAGGTGCTACATGCCCGCTAGTAGGCGCTAGAGCAGCAGCGTAGCACCACTCAGCTGAAGGGTTTCGAAGGGTTGCCTCCCCACATGCGCCTAGGAGTCGGTCAAGGTTTGTCTTGTACAAGAAGGGTTGAATCGTCTGGGGGGTGTCAACAGTGTCAAAGGTTGTCAAGGACGTCGTTCTGTTGCATATCACATTTTAAAATGTGTACGAAAATGAACGCCCCCAAGGAACGGGGTGGTTTCATTGACAACTTTCATGCCACCTCCTGATGGTATTGATTCTGAGCGGCAGTGTGTCTGAAATGTTTTCCTCAGCCACCCACAACAAAACCGCGTGATTTAAACGCAGGGCCGTCGCGCTTCTGACCTCCATCGCAGAGGCGTCAGGAGAAGAGGTTAGATGTAGGTAAATAGAGGTGGGCTGTGCCGATCTTCCCATCGTGTGAGACGTCCACCGTGACGTTGGACAGAACTATGGTGATATTTGTGCCAAAATCATGTCAGCAACCCATCTGACACTTCACATGCACTTCTGAGTTCTGGGCTGTCTTTCGCATGTCTCGACAACACCTTACTCAAATGAAGCGACACCGACCCCGAGGACGGCGTCGAAGTGTGCCATGCTTCTGCATCGTTTCAGAGGAATGTTGTGGGTACCTTTCAGTTAAATTTAACACTTCTGTGTTGCATTACGGGAAAGTGACTGGGTTTCAAACCTGTTGCCCTTTAATTGCTTTGTACAGTGTAAGTATTTTGCAAATGTAGAATGTGAGCTGTTGCTTTCTAGCTCTCAAAGGTATTAAGAATGTCTTATTCTGAACTTACTGTGTATCTGATCTATAACGAGTGTTTAAAATTTTCCGTGTTCTTGTGGAAGGAACTACTGGTCGAAACTAGAAAAAAGCCCCATAAACATACGTCCACAAACCAGTGTTTGTTGAGATATAGGCTATTATGTTCTGTGACAGCGACGGGTATGTTGAGTCACGAACTCGTACGAGGTCTTCTCGCTGCGTTTTGGTTACGTGCACTGAACAAACGCTCCGGGAGCATGTAGGCGTTATTGATGGAGGTGGAATACACAATTGTATTTAAATGCTGCCATGGTCAGAAAACTAAGGGATTGCGCTGTGGGGAAAAGGGAGCTCATGCTACTGGGTAACCTCGATCACTCCATCCATCATTAAACACAAAATGAAATGGTGCACGGTACTGCATAAACCACTTACTGTTGTCTGCCTACAAGGGTAAAATTCTCAAGTATACGTAAACCCCGTTACACGCGGATTCGTTATCCGCGTTTTCGCGCATTACATGATTTTAGTTTTAAGTCCGGTATTGCTATTTGTTAACAGTACGTGAAAGCAGTAATGAGTTCGCTCGTCTTCTGACGTGTTTTTCGAAATGTGAATCGTCAGTTCATATCAGTAGAGGTGTGAAGTTGCAATTGACAGGGTCTGCATTTAAAAACTCAAATAAAAGGAAAGAAAGTGTGCCTGTCGAGGGAAATAAGAGTGTACGGATGTAGTATTCGTTAGAATTTTTTGATCACTATGAGAAAGTTGAGAGTATTGTTGACGTTCAGCTTGATTTAGGACTTAGAGTGTCCACAGTGAGAACTACTCGTAACAATGCCCAGTCAGTTCAAAAAACTGTTCAATGCTTAACTGACTTACGTGTGCCTAGAGCAGAAGCTATGGAAAGAATAAAAGAAACACTACGTCACCGGATTGAGCATCAGGACCAACAGCACATGCCTCTCTCTGAAGCTGCCATTCAAACTAAAGCCAAGAGCTTATATGGGGATTTAAAGGAAGAAGAGTACGACCCAGCACCTTTCTCACCAGATCAGGTTGGTTTTATCTTTTCAGGCATCGTTTCAGCTTTCTCAACAATAAAATGACAGGAGAGGCAGCTGCGGCATATGAAGTTGGAGCCGAGGATTTTAAAAAGAGGGTTAAAGAAATTGTGATAGGAATAGTTTACACTGCGAAGTTGGGTTTCAATGTCGATGAAACGGGCTTATTTTGTAAACGAATGCCTAGTCACGCGATCATTTCTATTGAAGAAAAAACAGCACCTCGATTACAAGCTGCCATGGACTGTTGCAGCCTTTTTTTTCGGAGGATATGCCGCAGTGGATTGTAAATTAGTACCCGTTATGATCTACCACTCTCACAATCCTAGGGCACTTACGGGTTGCGGCAAGAGCAGGCTGCGAGTTCATTGGGGGGATGGCGTACAAAAATAGGTTGACTTCTGCTATTTTCAGAGACCATTGCATCGACTGGTAGAGAATTGAAGGCCTACTGTGAGAAAGAAAAATACCTTTCAGAATTCTTCTGGGCCTTGATAATGTTCCCAGCGACACACTTTCCATTACTGGTTCAAGTAAAAACAGTGAACTCCTGTTTCTGACACGGAACACTACATCTATCCTGTAGCCCAAGGATCAGCGAGATATTTCTACATTCAAGGCGTACTATCCGCATAAAACTTTCTCGAATCTCAGAGAAGAATGTGATTTGGATGACGAACTTATCATCAAAATTTTCTGGCGACAATTTCCAATTAACATGGCGACTGATGTTATCAGAGACACACGGACTGATACGACTCCAAAATGTGTGAATGGTTCATGGAGGAAACTGTGTTCAAATGCTGTGTCAATGTCAAAAGATGTGGTGATATTACTATTCCAACGAGAGAAATTGCGGATATGGCACGACAGATTCGATTCACTGATTTCGATGAAGATAATGTGTGTGGCCTCCTATACTCTCATTCCGCAGATCTGAGCAACGAAGATTTGATGTAAGGAAATCCGTTACGGAAGCTGAACTGACTGTAGCGCCATCAGATTCCTCTGATGTAGATCATCCAGAGGATATTTAGGTCGTACATGGATTTAGTGAAAATGATTTTAGTGTGTTATTCTGTGTTTCAGCGTTAAATTTTAGGTGTATTAATTTTGCATTAAAATTCGTTTCACAAAGATATTGGCTATTTTTGGAAAAGATACAAAGAAACTCCGCTATTTTAAACTTAATATGTGAGTAAATGAGAACATAACCCGACTTTTACACGTAAAATGTCGCTCAATTTACGCGAATTCGGTGTACGTGGCGATTTCGCGGAACGTAGCTATCACGTATAACGAGATTTCCTGTGGGTGAGAAACAGCACCCGACAATTTGCCTGGTAATAAGCATGGCACTACGAGTTTGTCACCCACAATTACTGCACACACATCGATACTAAAGCGAATCTGATGCCTCGCTCCCACGCCCGTTCGAGAATTTATACATGCCCACGCGCAGCTACTGTGGTAATTGGATATGCCAATCCGCCTGAACTCCACCTCGTCGCCGGCCGGTGTGGCCGAGCGGTTCTAGGCGCTTCAGTCTGGAACCGCGCGACCCATACGGTCGCAGGTTCGAATCATGCCTCAGGCATGGATGTGTGTGATGTCCTTAAGTTATTTAGGTTTAAGTAGTTCTAGGGGACTGATGACTTCAGCTGTTAAGTCCCATAGTGCTCAGAGCCATTTGTTTTCCACCTCGTCGTTAAACAAAATTCCAATTGAACTGTGGACTTCCAGGGCTCCGTCTTAGAGCCCATTGCGACAATTGCAATCTGGGATGATGGCCTTGCGCCCAAAGAACTCGTACAAGCTGTAAGTGATACGAATAAAGCACCGGCACCAACAAGTTGGTAGTTTATACCATCATCAGCACCTCCTTCGCATACGTGTTTCGGGATCATCATCTACTGGTCGCAGCACTCTCTCTGCATATCCGGCATGCGAACTGAGTGAGATCCACCGCAATACCATAATCTTGTTGCAAATGATCGTTGTCTGTTAGACCCTGCAACCACTTGCAGAACTTTTTTTTCCCCTTGGTGATGGAATGCGTTGCGGCTGTCGTTCAGCGTACATGAAATGTACCTGTGGACAAAGGCCTTTGTTTAAGCCACAGCAGAGTCTTCTGTTTTCTCCTTGTTTAATTTATTCAAACTCACAGAAGCACAAATATTTTCCTCAAAGCGATACGTACGGAGTGGCTGGCGTACGAGACAGCATACGAGTTGAAAAAATGTGGAAATGCATGCTTGAACACAAATACAAATGCCAGCCTAGCTTACAGGTTGCGCTGCTGTATTTGACCACGAAACGTTGCAAGTGTTCGTCGCGGTCAGAGCAGTATTCCGTGTAGTAGTGAGAGTATTATGGCGGGGCGAAGTGGGCAAATTGTTGGTTCTCGTATGGCGTGTGCATCCGTAACCAACATATCCGAAATGTTTGGTGCTTCAAGAGGCACAATATCGAAGATTTATACCGCATACGAGGAAAACAGAAAAACATCATCCGCCTTAGTCACAACGCGGACGAAACTGTGTGTTGTGTGATCTAGACGGGCGGTCATTAAAGAGGATTCTGACGAAAAATAAGAGGACGACAGCTGCAAAAGTCACTGCAGACCGGAATATCGCACTCGCAAACCCTGTGAGCGACAAAACAACACGAAGGGAGCTCCATAAACAGAGAAGTAAAGGTCGAGCTGGAATTCCAAGATCAGTGATCAGTGATGTAACAGGAAAACGTGGTGCCGAGGCCATGAAACCCACTCTGTGGAGCAGTAGTCATTTGGCCGGATGCGTCCTTTCCATACAAAGGTGTATTGTTTGTCCCACAATGGTGATTCTGCGTTCCAAGACGGCAGAGCCCGTGTTCACACAGGACTGGGCTCGTGAGCACCAGGATCCATTGTCGCATCTCCCCTGGCCACTACAGCCACCAGATCTTATTATTACTGAGCCACTGTTGTCTGCTTTGGAGAGAAGGGCGCGTGATCGCTATCCACCTTCAACGTCGTTACCTTAAACTACCACTGTTTTGCAGGAAGAATGGCGTAAGATACCCTTCAAAGCCACACAGTACTTGTATTTATTCATTCGTAGAAAACTGAGAACTGTTTTGAATGCCAGTGGTTTTCCTCCACTGTTTTAGGTATGATGAGGTGTTGTGACTGTGTTCTTTCCATATTTTTGTCCATCCCAATTATCTCTACGTTTAACAACAGGATCACAGAGGACTAAGTGCAGAGACAAACACAAGCAAAAAAATGAGAAATGACTGTCAAAAGAAAGACTACCTGCACACTTGAGTACTGACCATTCTCCACACAAGTAAATGTCCTATGTCTCAGTAAGTACGTTTATAGGACTTTACCTCTAGTTTCAACCAAAACTTTAGTTTGTGAAAAATGTAGGACACTGTTCTAAACACCCTGTAGACTGATTGAGAAGAGTTGCACGTCCACCTCACAGCACTGCCTCTCTTCAGTCGTTTCGCAACGCTACGCTTCGCAATTTTCAGGTTTTGCCAATCGAAATCAGGCTGCGCTGTGCAGCTTGAAGTGAGGTCGGCAGTGTTGCAGTCATCTGGCCAGATGGCAGGCGGCCTTGGCGATGTGGCTCCTGTTATCTCGGTCACGCTTCCCCACGCAGATTGCCGTCAACACGCCGAGCAAAGCGTCCAGCACGCACTCGCGCAAGCCCGCTAATCGATTAAGGCACGTACAGCATTTCCGCGTTCCTCGAACTAACTACTACGACTAGCAAGAACAATTTTAAAAAGGCAGGAATAAATTAAAAGCAATTCACAACGTTTTTGTTGTTGTTATCGTTGTTTTTGTTGTGGTCTTCAGTTCTAATTTTTTTTTTAATGCAGCTCGACACACTGATATATCCGATTCAGGTTTGTTTATCGTTGCATTACTACTGCAGCCTTGATCCACTTGTACCTGTGAGCTGTTGACAAGCCGTGGTCTCCCTCAGACTGTTACCACCCACAATCTTTCCATTACCACATTACGTATTCGTTAATTCGTTTAGTCGAGTTGCGACAAGAACTACTTTTCTTCTCGATTCACTTTAGTACCCCTTCATCTACCAGTCTAGTTTTCAGCAGCTTCAGTTCTCTTCTTGTACTATTCATCGCTCACCTCTCAGTTGCATATAAGGTTACACTCCATACAAACACTAAACACTATAATTCATTCTAAGTATCAACATGCCTTTTTTTTTCAGGAAAGTTCATCATTAAAGGGTTTCAAAATTCTACATCAGACGGACGTTGGTAATACATTCTCCAGTCACATTTAAGTGACCACGTGTCACAAGCCTGAATAATCACCTTTGCAGTACACACGTCTGAGAGCCGTGCAGGAAGAGAGTAAACGAGGTACGGACAGGGATGTGACTCCAGTTCCGCGGTCGGCTACTCTACGTTTCTCGGTTGTGGATCCATGGCTCGAACAGCCCGATCGAGGTGGTCCCCCAGATTCTCCACTGGGCTTAAATCCAGGGAGTTTGGTGACCAAGGGGGTGTGGTAACTCATCGTGCTGCTCTTCGAAACACACACGCATAGTGCGAGCTGTATGACACCTTGCATTGTCCTGCTGGTAGATGCCATCGTGACGAGAAAAAACAAACTGCACGTAATGGTAGATATGGTCTCTGGGGATAGGTGCATTCTTGTATTGATCCATTGTGCCTTCCAGAATGAATAAATCATCCAGGGAATGCTACGATCACATTCCCCAGACCATAACGCTCCCTCCTCCGGCCTGAACTCTTTGCGTTCAGACGTTTCACGCCTTACACACCAGCGGTCATCTGTCCGAGGGAACCTAAAACGTGATTCATCTGAGAAAGACACCTGTTTCCTCTCAGTGGACGTCAAGTTTCGGCTTTGGCCATCAAATTCTAGTCTTCGTTGCCAATGAACAGCAGTCAGCTTGGGTGCGGTCGCTGAATGTTCGTTGAGGAGACACTGTTGGTAGCCCCTTCGTTCATCTGGACGATCAGTTGCTCAACAGTTGCACTTCTATTCGCCCATAGACGTCGTTCACACCTGTTATCTGTGGCCAGTAGTGCACTATATTTTTCGGAAGGTCGACAGTTCAAACCCGCGTTCTGCCATCCACATTTAGGTCCCCTACGTTAAACCTAATCTTCCTTTCTTTTTGCACCACCTTTTCCTCGGCGCCATTTTGCCACTCGCGCTATACCTTAACCACAGCGGCAAGCGAACAGTTTACAAATTAGGCGTTTCGGAAATGCTTGCAACCTTGGCCCGAAAGCCAATGATCATGCCTTTTTGGACGTCAGGTAAATCGCTATTATATTCCAATGCCAGTGCTGCAACCTGCCGTTTGTGAGTAGTTATTGTTGCATGTTGACGTCGAACATTAGCGGTGATGAAATTAATGTATCTGGACCGTGTGTATGGTTACAGTTCTGCTCATTTTTTTCGAAAGCCCTCTTTGAATACGGGAATGGCTCACAACAGTATTTATTCTTATCAAATGAGTTTGTTTTCCAGTTTTAACGTGTAACCAGTGCATGCATTTTCAGATCCAGATTTTATTAATGGTATAACATGTGCAGCATCTAGTCTGGAACGGCTGACAATTCAGAAAACTAGAGCTCTTGAAACCATTACACTGTATGTACTTTGCGGTAATCTAGTTTTTAAACTGCTGAATGTATGTCCGACGTAATTCTACGACGTCTTATGCACCTTCAGACAACCGCGTAAGAAAATTCAAGATACGTGTGTAGCTGTAACTCTTGTCATCCAGTAAAAGTTGAAATTATTTGGTTACATTGTTAGAAGGCAAGAGGCAATGGAAAGAACAACAATAGAGGGAGAATTCGACGGCTGTAGACCTTGAGGATGCGCACCATTTCGGTGGCTATGCCAGATTAAGAGCTTCACCTGGGTGAGCTTGCACCAAGAAAGACTACACTACACTACACTACACTTGTGGGTACGGTTAGACCAGAGAGAGAGGGTGTGTAACTGTAGAATGCCTGACAAAACTCATTTCAAACGCTATTCGGAATCTGTGTTATGGATGGGCGCTCCCCTCGCTTTACATGTAGCACGGAAGCAGATAGTTTTCTGTTTTGAAGTACTTTATTTGGATATTCCAGAACGTTCAATTCAATCTTACAAGATATCTTAGTCTTCATTTTTAATACTGAATATCAACATACGACGGCTTAAAAAATTCTCGGAGGAAATGAGATTGTCACGTCCAGAGATGTATCAAGAACACGTCCTTGTGGTGGTGAAACATACCTGCAATATCTGTTCTGTCCTACACTTTCATTACTAGAAGATTTTATCACGCTAGACAACCTCTTCCGTAAACAACTAACAAAGAGTAGAACAAGACTAAAAAACATGGGCAGAAATAAACTGGTAATTACGGAATACATGACAACTTGCAGTGGTTGCACCGTTTTCAAGTTTCAGTCTGTTTAAGTAGAAGCTGTGAAAGTCTTTTTGAAGTGTAATTCAAAATCAAAGTGATAATACGATGCAAATGTACTCTGTCATGTACTCATATGCGCTCGAGAAATATCTTTAAGGCGCATCTACAACGCGTTTTGTAGCCGTTACAAGAAAGAATTATTTGAACACTATTATCAGTCTGCGTTGTTGGGTTATTTACTAACTGGTGCTCTCGTCACTCACGACCTCGTTATCCAAAGGTCGTTAAACCATAATCTTTCCCCAAAGACTGAATTCAATGTATGTGACACAAAACATTAATTCTTCAGTTACTATGCGATTCGCAGACTTTACTCCATCATCAAGTGACAATTTTGATTTATAGATCTGCAGTATTGCTTCCTGAAAAACAACGATACCGCAACTTCTATTAATATTTTAAATTTACTTCCTAGATTTCAACTACATACGCTGGATTAGGAGAATGAAACTCCTTCAAAATTAATTATAAATGAAAAGCAAAAAGTTATGGATGATTTGCACTATTAACTTATTAAGTTAACAGGTTTTCGGCTTTTGAACTTACATTGCATACTGGCAGTGCTGAGCATATGTGTTACCATATTTCCCACGAGATCTCTGCACTTGCGTTACACATACTCACTGTTCACAAAGTGTTCCTAAGATGTTACAGGTGTCTTACATCTTCTTAGAGAGACGGTATAGGGTTTGTTTGTAAGGGTGGGGGGAGTCAGGGGGGGCTTAATGGTGTGCAGAGATGATTACAGCAATTTTGAACATCAGTGTAAGTTATTTTTGCATAGTTCTTCCTAGTATTTTCATAAATAACGTATTTGATTTGTTTGTTTTACAAATACAGGGTTGGCAGGAGGAATGGCCAGTATTCAAGGGCATGACAGGAACGATCATTTGAAGCAAACATGGGCTCTAAAAGCCATGTGCTAAAATCTATGAGTACTTCGTTACTGTGAAACAGACCTTTTCTACTGCTTTCCTTATTTTTGGAGGAGAGAGTATGGACCAAAACAACAAAAAATTGCCTAGTAAACATTGGCTTCAATACTCAAGAGTTATGAGCAGTTGTGTGGTAGAGGAGATGTGTTTCACTGCAGAGAAGATGAACGAGTGCTCATAGCCTTAAGGTATGTTCTTTAGGGCCCATGCTTACTGGACATTTTTTTTCTTGTTTTGATCAGTACTGCTACCACTCCAAATAGGTAAAGCAAAGATCCTGCGGTAGAAGTATTTGTTTCATAGTACTGAAGACGAAGAAGAGCTCATAGGTCTTAAGGTATGCATTTTAGAGCCCATATTTACTAGACCTTTTTGCTTCGAATGATCGTTCCTGTCATTGAACACCCTGTATACCATCAATAGAATTTGACAATTATTTCTAAACCAAATTTGGATACTGAATTTCATTATATAAACTAAATTTGGATCTTATATCCTTCTTCTTCTTTTTCTCCTCCCCAGCTATACTAGTATGTGTAAATCGACTGAATCTTTCACGTATCTGTAAACTGGGGAAGCCACTATGTATTTCTCGATATCCAGTACAGACAAACGAAACAACACGTCCACCAAAAAGTGTTATCGCATGTTTATAACACCAAACTAATCGTAGTAAGTGTTATGATATTTATCTCTCTAGGAAACAAGACGTTTAATTCCCTAGGCCAATGATGTAATCACAGTCTTATGCAGACCCACGTGCCCACATTCACTCTGAAATGATGTTCGTGGACGTTATCCTCATTCAGATATTCAAGAAAATGAAATTCAACAGCGAAAGGCATGTGCCTAGGACGGCAGCTGAATCTGAAGTCCCTTGTAATGCTGTTGTCATCTCCTACAATGAAACATTGTTCGTATTTCGAAATTGCCGAGATACATTCCTCGTGTGTTTGGCTGAGACTTACTTCAACTTCCATGCCGCATTCCAGATATTTCTAAGTGTCTGTTAACTTATACTTCGACCCGACGAAAGATATAAACATCATTTCACAACGGCACAGTGGTGTGAAACTAGTTTTCTCCTGCGTTTCAAATACTTTTGCGAAAATGGGGTCCATACGGAAACAGCTATTTTACTTCATAGATAGTATACAACGCTAATTTGTGAAGGACACTTTTACTAAATTAAACTTAGGTCTGTGCCCGCCTAAATGTGACGCCATCAGCAAATATTAGTAAATAACTGTCAGACTAAACAGGGCCTACTGAATTTGTTTGTTATGTTCGATACAAGATACTTAGTGGAATTACTCTGCTTAAGAACGATACTAGATCTAAAATATTACGATAGTATACTAAGGACTGAACTCGTATTTACGTTTCTTACACCGTTGGCAAACAAGTATCATGAAGAAAATAAGATAGGAAACTCAAAGTACAATCTCTTGTCGAAGACGGAAATCAGTGGAGACGGAGCAGTGGGTTGTAGCCTGTTTCAGGTACCGTCCCGCTACCCGACTCAAACTACAGAACTGCTATGTCTACATGGGCTTTAAAATCGCGTGTTCGCAATACCTCCTCTGGTTGGTCATGTTAACGCATTATTGTCGGTTTTGCGTTTGGCTGCCGGATTTCAGTTCCCAAAATCGACTCTCTCTCTATATAACCGCTCTACAGCATGTGAATTGCGATTGGATTGTCGAGTTTCTACTTTTCTTTTTTTTCATGTTTGTTACCGTGAACGAGGAGATTTCGTGTGGAATGAATGAGAAGTATTGAACTGAACTTTAAATTAATCGTATCTTCTTCGTTTCTTTCGTGTGCTTCTGTCCCACATCCGCGCAGGATCGACATGGTTAGTAACAGATTTGTCTTGGTTAATTTAAGGGGTACCCAACTGTCTGCGTGTAGTGTTATTCGTGTGAAACGGTGCGAAAGCTTTCGAATCGTTTAACTGAGACGGGACTTGGGTACTAGCCCGGTATTCACTTAGCCGGATGTAGAAAACCGCCTAAATACCACACCGAAGCTGGCCGGCACACCGGCTCTGGTCATTCCGCCGAGGATATTCGATCCGGGGCTGGCGCGTCTCACCGTCACAGAAGCTGCGCTTTAACACGTATAGTCATCCTGGTGCGTAACCATTAAACTAGGCACTTCCTTTATTTAATTGTATAGATGTATATTTTCCCTTCATTACATTGATTGAGACACTTAAATGCTATTATATTCATTGAATTAGCAAAATGGAATTATTTTGGCAACAACCCTATATCCTGCGTATCTAATTTGTAAACTGCTGTATGTACTCTCCCTTTTAGTAGGAAACGCTCTCGTATACAATGCCTGGTGACAAAATAGTCGCTAAATCTGTGGGTGCCTGCACTCATTCGAAATTATCTAGCCGTTACAAGTGTCCAAAATATTTAAGTACAATGATGTTCCACCAACGATAACTTCGCACTTTTTTCCGCAAGCACGTCATATAGAAGAATGTAATAAACCAGTTTCGCATACCTTACTTAATCTGTGTGTAGAAGATTTTTAAACACCACTTCTAGAACAAGCTCCGCCTTCTCCTCCACTTCTTTAGGAGCTCACTGACACTCATAAGAAAACCTCACTCTTCTTCTTTATGAAACAACTGCGAAGGTTCTAACAACCTCATTTGACTGTACTTAATATATCGAAATAGCTGGTTTACGGACACCATTCGCGTAAAACAAGTGACCCTCGGAAAAATGAAATTGGTTTTGGTTATTAAAATCGGTTCAGTCCTACCAAATTAATATGAAATCGAAACCGGTTTCTGGAATTAAGTTTTCATATTCTGAAACTCGTATCGCATTTAAATTATAGTGAACATCCTCAGCGCGATGAGTAACCGAACTCTACGTCCAACCAGACAGATCATAAAATAGGTTCTTGTTACAGTGTTAGTTATTGTGTAGAACTCTGTTTTCTGTTATACGTGTATCGTTTTTCGCTGCACAAATTGCTTCATCGAGTGGAGGTGTGTGCGCGCTCTATTAGAAGTCCGACAACGCCAGTCTGTCTGATAAACAAAACTATTGAGGCAGCGAAAGGACAAAAGAGCGCCCGCAGAAATAGCTGGCGGCTGGGTAGACGGCCCGCCTGTCTCTGCGTTGTGCATCGAACGTACACTGTTTATTCACTTACACCAAACTTCCTACTATCGAGTCGTTAAGTATCCGAAAGATCAACATTCGAACCAGCACAAGTTCATGTTGCACTAAAGGGCTGTCAAAAAAAAAAAAAAAAAAAAACGAACACGTGGAAATTGCTGAAAGATAAATTCAGCTCTAAGAATACTAGCGCAGTATGTTCTCAATTTTTTTTTCTAAAAACAAAACTGTTTAGAGAAATATATAGCTCTTCCTACCTCACTGTGATGCTCACCAATGCATACCGCTCCATTCAAGAAGACATTGTCGTCGTGTCACCAATAATTACATATTCTGTCCGTTTAATAAGGCAGCAGTCTTCGTCATTTATAATAATATAGAATATCGTCGCACATCAGTAAAACGAGAATATTATATCAAAATGAAGCTATGCTTCGAGATGTCCTGCGGAGAAAAAAATACACCACTGAGAAAAGATATAGACGGACTTTATTAGTAAGCTCTTAAGTAGCGTCACAAGCTAAACCTAAATCGTTCAGTTATAGCCCTGTAAAACAGAACAGACCATTCCTTTTCTTAGCAGGGTTGGCAGTTTGAATTCTAGCGTTGAATTCGCCGAAAGGTAATAACGAATAGAACTTTTTTTATATACAGTGTGAACCAGAGCTCCACTGACAAACTTTCACAGGTTGTTCAGGGATGCCTTCTGAATACTTTGGCTGAGAGTCCCACGGTTTCCGATAACTCATTAGGGTAATAATGTAATTATGATTTATTCTGTTTGTTCCACAGTCATCTATGTTACTGTGTCCATCTTTCTGCTTCCATTTTGATGGCCAGTTGGTACATCACTTCACACACTTTTACCCAATCTATATTTATTTACACTGTGGCAGCGAAACCTTGCCAGCATACAGCGTGTGTTATATAACTAAACCATCTGAGGATGAATCTGAAAAGGTTCGAAAACCGGTTCGTGGAATAATAAATAACTATTCAAAAAAGTGACTGGTTGCAGTATTGTGTATTCATATCCCTGAACTACCTCTGCAAGTTTGTCGGTGGTGTTCTGGTTCACCCCGAATAACATCCGGTTTAGGATGGAAATTGGAAATTTTTAGTAAGTTACTATGGGACCAAACTGCTGAGGTCTTCGGCCCCTAGGCTTATACACTACTTAATCTAACTTAAACTAACTTACGCTGAGGACAACACACAGACCCATGCCCAAAGGAGGGCTCGAACATCTGACGGGAAAACCGTGGCAAGTCGGCTAGACCGCGCACCGGGTTAGGATGGGCCAGCAGTCTGAGGAACCTGTCAGAAGAAATGCGAGAAGCCATCCACATCAGGAGAAGCTTCTTTTTAGCCCTGAAATACTGCATACACTTGAAGCTGCTTTCTTAAGCTACCATTTGCTTTATTTTGGATACATAAAGTAGCACTCACGGACAAATCTTTCCCGAGGCAGCAATTGAGGAATTTACAGGCATCAATCAACAATCAGTCCCTTGCACGCTACCGTGTTTATATTCTAACAGAAGTTCTGGAATGATTTCAAAGAATGTAGCAATCTGCCGTTACGAGTAGTGTTGATAGTGTGTATCTCCTCTTTTAAATTTTTGGGCACATGGGTCGCAAAACATGTTGTAGTCCGGCAAACAGACACGAAATGAATAACTTTTGCATTCATAACGTATTTTCGGCGAAGAGTACAATTACCATCGCCAACGTTCATGTTTTATGTCCAGCAAAAGGACGTAACTCAAATCTGGTCGTCGTGCGGATCTTACAACGGGGCCGCACCTACCCGTCATCACCGATTTCGTCAAAATTTATGGTATTTGCAGAGATGGCCCAGCAATAAAATTGAGAGAAGTGGGAACTCCAGATGGCCAAGCATTTTGAAAAAAAGATTAACATTTTTGGAGCGGGCCGGGCGAGATATGAGCCATTTACGGTGGTGTAGTTACCAGGTAGCGGTCGGCGTAGCGGTAAACCGAGGGGTGTGAGGTCGAGTCTCCAAACAAATACTTTCTTATTCTCAGTCTTTTCGTTACTTACGCTGCAAATAAACCGAAATTATGCTCAATATATAGTATTTATTGATATTTTCACAAAAGACATGGAAAGGAAAGGCGAAGTAAAACTTGGGATTGTAAACAGAATTGCAGGACGGAACTGTAAGGAGTACACGAGAACTTCATACAAAAATTAGATACTTATTTATTTTAGGGTCGATGATGTACACTTGCTGTGATAATATTTATCGTAAAAACGGGGGAGGCTGCATTTTCGCCCTGTTGCACGCGTTATAAACGTCGCATTTTTACAATTACATAGTTGTTTTAAAGTTTATATACGAAAGCAAATTTGGTTTACTTTCATAAAAGGTTTTCACTAATCGTACAGTTTGGCAGCAAACCACGTGTAACGCATCATTTCGCAAAATATTGGCGAGGATAGTTGGTGATGAACAACGGAATGCTTTTTAATGCAATACTCTCGGGATGTGACTTTTTTCTCTCTCTTTGCACAGTCCTCATTGATGTTGTAAGTACAAACCTTTCTTGGAAGTTTATTTGCAGTCCCAGATTTTCCCTTGTTTTTCTTTTGACAGTTTAGTGAAAATATAAATTAAAGCGATATATTGAACATTATTTCGGTTTATTTTCAGCGTAAGTGAAATAAAAATTGAAAATAAAAGCTTACGAACAAAGATTCGACCCCATCACCTTCGGAATAGAGTTCCATAGTCTTTACACTGAGCCACTCACTTCCCCGCAGCCACTTTCAAGCAAATGGGTCATACCTCCCCCGACCCGCGTCAAAAATGTGATTTTCTTGTAAAACGTTTGGCCATATGGAGCTCCCGCTTCTGCGATTTACATTTCTGGCCAAGCTGTGCATATACCATAAATGAGTACGAATTCAGTAATGACGTGTAGAAGCGGTCGCCGCGTGGGACAAAAGCAAAGATAGAAACAGGAATTTGAACTTATGCGGAAGGTCAGCACTGTAGATAGCAGACAGAATAGATATCAAGGAAGTGCCGCTCACGATAAGAAAGTCGTGACGGGAAGACTGAAGGCACCCGCAGAAATAGGAAGTCTTCCATTCCAAATCAAGGTTTAGGAACTGCTTTCGTTTTTTAAGCTGTAATTTTCCGACATTAAAGAGATTTCTGTAGACAATAGAACTTACAAAAAACTGTTTTTCGAAGTAAAATGCATTATTTCTCCTGTCGTTTTAAATTGATAGTAAGTTATTTCAGTACCAGATCGGTCTGACGGAGGAGATAGAGAAGATCCAAAGAAGAGCGGCGCGTTTCGTCACAGGGTTATTTGGTAACCGTGATAGTGTTACGGAGATGTTTAATAAACTCAAGTGGCAGACTCTGCAAGAGAGGCGCTCTGCATCGCGGTGTAGCTTGCTCGCCAGGTTTCGAGAGGGTGCGTTTCTGGATGAGGTATCGAATATATTGCTTCCCCCTACTTATACCTCCCGAGGAGATCACGAATGTAAAATTAGAGAGATTAGAGCGCGCACGGAGGCTTTCAGACAGTCGTTCTTCCCGCGAACCATACGCGACTGGAACAGGAAAGGGAAGTAATGACAATGGCACGTAAAGTGCCCTCCGCCACACACCGTTGGGTGGCTTGCGGAGTATAAATGTAGATGTAGATGTAAATATAAAAGGGAACAAATTATTACCTCACTGAGATCTGGTACATACTATCTGGGACAGTTCCTCAGTGGAACGTCCTATATTGTTCTTCTCGTTGCAGTGGAGTGGATTCCATTTCCTTCTTCTGATATGAAGATGATGAGTCGTATGTGTCTGTGTACCAAGTGGGTAATTATGATGACCGCTGTCCAGTGTAGCTTTATGTTTACGTTGTTAAGGATGAAAATGGAAATGGAAGCAAGAGTGGTAGTGGAGTCTGCTTCTGACACATTGCCTACTCATCCGCGTTAACGGCAGTAGGACTTGACGTCCACATTTGATCGCCATCAACATTGTCACATGCCTTCACTGAATGAGACACTGTGGAAATGTTTAAGATTTAAGGAAAGAGGGTGCAACATTAGCGTTTAATGCCCCGTCGACGACGAGATCATTGTGGATACCGGGACAAGCCGAACTGGGAAATTACCTGGAGAGAAAGCGACTATGTCCTTATCAGAGTAACTATCCAAACATTAGCTAACATAAATCACATAAAACATAGGTCTGGGTGGCCCAACAAAAGTGCATTCCGGCCATCCCGAAAGAGAGTCTAGAGTGTTAACCACTGCTCATAAGGAAGGCTACGAGTAAGAAATACCAGTTACCAACATCTGTGCCAACATTATCAGCAACCATAGACGTCGTAGTGTATAAAGAACTTTACGTCTTTCTAAGGAAACGAAGAAAGGAGAGAGATATAACATAATTCACGTAAACCAAATGACTCTGTGCAATCTCAGTATGTTGTTTCAAGTTGTTTTATACTTATCTTTAATGTTTGTTTTACCAATTTATTATTCATATCTGTACCATTTCTATACAATTCCGATTTTATTACGTGTGTGGATGCATCGGGTATACTCAGAGGCCAATAAGTAAGAAAACAAAACTATTGTACCACCTCGATCGGTTTGATGTTTAACCCGGGACATTTGGCCAGAATGATTAGAAGACGTATGCACTAACGTCTCCTTAGCTTATCGTCCAAACATAGCTAGCGATAAGTTGTTCCACCAACAGAATTCATACGGCTGTCTTAAGGATAAAAGGTCGCTCACTGGCAAGCGTTAGCGAGAGTGTCTTTAGCGGTAGTCCGTTGCTATAACTGCTCTGTCAGGAGATGCATTTTTTATTTAATTTTGCAGATGATGCAAGTATACGATTAGAAAGTAGTAGCAGTCTTCTTCCTGAAAATGCAACAATGAAGTATTTCAAAATATCAACAGGTGTATAAAAGCAAATGGATTATCATTAAATTTTGACGGCCCAGTACATCTCATAGAAGGGAACAAACGATAGTAAAAAATACAAAAAGTAGAAAGTGTTAAGTTTTCGAAATTTCGTATAGATCACAACCTTAATGGAAAATCCTTGCCCTCCTAGAATTAATTAGGTGTATTAGTTCATCTACACATAAACTACCTGGTATGTATGAAGAAATTATTTTATTCTGCAATTTCCATTCGCTAATGACTTACATAATTTATTTTGGGAAGCTCAACTTACAGGAATAACGTTTTTCGAATACAGAAATCAGTTATAAGAATTACCCCATGTATCTCATTTTAATTTTAAAACATCGTACAGAGCTCTCTTACAAAATATATGGAATTGTGACAACTACTTCACAATATGTATATCGGTTAACGTCAGTTATTCTTACCAATATTTCTCTTTTCTCAAAAACAGTGCAATGTATGACTGCAACAACAGGACGAAAGAAAACCTCTCACAACTCGAAGAGGTTAACTTCAGTACAGGAAGGAGTCGGATCTGTACACACGTATTCAACGACTTGCTCGAGCATATTAATGTGTTGTGAGTAATGTGGCGGAGTTTCAGATTAAATTAAGAAATTTTCTGTGGGCAGTTTCTTCTACTGCATGAAGAGTATGTTCTCTTAAACTTACATTTTTATGATTTTATATAATTAATAATAACATTTACCAAATTATGTAGTAAATTACAAAAAACCGCCGTAGTTGCAATATTTATTTTCCTTACTGATGGGGACGGATGACCTCAGCAGTTTGATTCCATACAAACTTACCACAAAAAATTTCCTTATTGATGATTATTTTCGAGCCCTAAGCTCATTATCAAATCATCCTATAAAACGAAAACCAGATAGTAAGTACCCAGTACATTGCAAAACAGTAAAAAAGAGAGAAAAAAGAAAATATGTAAACTAAAGTTACTGCTAGAGGGTGTAGTTACGACAAGCGCCACCTGTCCTAGTTTTGCTAATACCTTTCACACCGTTTTAGCCCCGCACCACCTTACAATGATATGTTTAACTAAAACAGTCATGTGGCTGTATTAATGGATGGTACTGCATATCTTAGTGGTATATACCACCTATCATCAGTTACTTTTGTTATGTGCCACCATGTTTTAATGTACAGAGTACTTACTATTTGGTTTCTGTTTTATAGGACGATTTGATAATGAGCTTAGGGCTCGAAATTAATAATCAGTAAAGAAAATAAATATTGCTGCTTCCGTGATTTGTTTTTTTTTGAAATTTATTGCGTAATTTGGTAAACCATATAGTTGCTGACGTTGTGCTTTCCACAATTCTTGAAGTTAGTAAATAACAACACTATATATAATACAATGATATTTCATAATGCTACGTCATTTCAGTCGGTTTACTATAAATAATAATGTTTACACATCCCAGAGACCCCTTTTCGTGGATCCGTGAATTATGACAAATGTAATGTCATGTACTCCAAAGTTAAATTTACTCGTTGCTTTTCATTTTGGAACTACGAACTAGTTTGTTGAGTACGGCTGCTTGTGACTCAACAAACGTGTCCAGGTTAACTACAAATTAATAATATTCATTTTATTCTGAATGGTAGTTGCATTGGTATAGAAACGATCCTGACGTGAAGTATAAGAGGTGTGTATCGATTCTGTCTAGGTAACTTGTAATGGATGCGTGTAGTGTGGTGTCAGATTGGTGTTATATGATGGTTTGAGAAGGGAGATGCAACATAAAGCCTACTCCTCTTGAAGAGCACCGATACGGTCACCGTGCTTAACATTGCCATCAGACGGACGAATCACCATCAACAGTGACACATGCTCTCACTTCATGAGACACCTTGGACAGGTTTGGAATTTAAACCAGAACATTTGCGCTAAATCTAGTGGTCAGGAAATTTACGCCACCACCTCTCCCCCTTGTTCTTCCACCACCTGGGTTCGAACCGCATTATCTCCGTGTCGATTGCTGCCGCACAGGCGTGCAAATTTTTTATTTTTTTTATTTTTTATTTTTGCTATCTGTATAGCCCGACTTTATGCTGTCCAAATGAGCGATCTTCGGCGGGATTCTATGCCATAGTTTTTAAAGCTCCTTTTCGAAAATCGAGAAAAATTAATACTTTTCTTAGAAAAGAATGAAACTCTTTCTTAAAAAAATCAAGCTCTTTTTCGTAAAAATTAAGGCTCTCCTTCGAATAAAATTAAAACTATTCTTCAGAAAAAGTAGCCTTTCTCGGGAAAGAAAAATTAAAGACTTATTCAGAGAAAACGAAAACTGCACTGCGGGTAAAAAATTAAGCCTTCTTCGGAACCTCGGCTACGATGGCAGGTTTCGACGGGGCTGTCTGTCCACAAACAGGGATCGTATCGGCATTTGTCGGTGAGACACTCACACTCACGCACGGACTTCGGAACGATGGAGTGCCGGGAATGCTTACTGGCGGCGGCGAGTGAGAATTTCGTCAGAGTTGGCCCCCAGGTGGTTCTCGAACAAGGTCGCGGCAGGTCGGCGTTGCTCAATGGGCGCGGACTGTGCCAGTTCGGAGCCTCGTTGGCTGAGGCGCCCGCGTCGAATCCAGGCCACGGCGCGGCGCGGCGCTGCGCGCTTGTTGCTAGGCGGGACCAGTTCGCGGCAGTTCCAACTGGCTAACGCGCCGCCACACTGCGCCGGCCGGCCACGCGAAGGCTAACTTCCAGCCTACGGCGCATCCGCGCTCCCTGTACTGCGCCTTCTTCAGTCGCTGCGGTCGGATCGCTCTGCTGTTTTCAACCTAGGAGTAGCTCGCAGGAGGAACTTTCGTTTACAGAAAGGTGCTGTTCGGATGCAACTTGTGAAACTTGTAGGAAATCAATACGCGGTGAAGTGGTACATGGCGTGCACGTATCTATAGAAGTGACTTGCATACCACCGAGTGTCGGGCCCAGTGATGCAGTGCAAAGCCAGTACCTGCAAAGTGAGAGGTTACGGTATTGAATCCCAATGGGATGTTCCAAAACGCCGAGGATAAAAGAGGGACATTCCGGAGCTCACACCTCGGGTTCTATTGGCGGTAGAAAGGTAGGGTCAAGTGACTTTGATACCCTTTGGGCTAGAGATCCTTTGTATATCCAACACAAGGATAGTCTTACTGTAACTGTCCTACAGTAAAGGGCAAAGTTTGAATGTTCACAGTTCCTCCAGTATAGGCAGATGGAGAAGAAAATCGGTTGGTTATTTTTGTATTTGATGTAGTTTACGGTGCACCTGAAAGAGCTTATGGAAGTGCCATTTAGTTCGTGGGCGGTTCCTCAGAAAACCCGAAAAACATTGTTTTTGGGTATCAAAACAGAGTGACGGATTTCAAGATGTCTACGCACAGTTAATGGCTGAAATTTTTATGGTATAGTCCTAAGATCCCGATCTCGGATAAACGAAAATGTACTTGAAACCTTTACCCATTTCCGAGATACAGAGGTTCAGACATACCCTATTTGAACACGTAAAATACGCAAGTAAAATCCGCTGTGAGCCGAAAACGTAGTTTATAAAGTGACGTAGAACGTAGAAATATGCTGTAAAGTGTCTCCGTCATCATCAGAAGGGTTCTGGGAAAATCATGTTGTTGTAGTACTGAAGCACATGCAACATTTTTGTGCACATGAAATCCGGTCTGAGGTGTAAAATTATATAGTTCTGCGCTATTTCAGTTTCTCGTTAGTAAACTATCAAAATTTTATTGATCTATAAAGTTATTTTCATATAAGTGACATGCCCTGCTATGGCAGGGAAAAGAAGGGAACCAGTGAAAAAATTCTCCTATCGGTGCACAATAAAGGCTAGTATCCTCCGGTTTCAAAAGACTCTGGCTGAAGAGGGCACCTTTCGAAATTTTCCCAAAAATTTTGGCACGTGAACGTATTCGTGTTCTTTTTATGCTGAGAGAGAAGGAGACAGTGGCGGTTGGAGAGGAATAAAGAGAAAGTGGTAGTGGAAGTGGATGAGAGCCAGTGATAATGAGAGACAGAGTCTGTGACAACGAAAACGAGGAAGAGAGAGATAGTAACAGTGTGAAGAGACAGCAGTAGTGGGAAGCAATCAGTGAGACAGTAAGAGTGAGAGAGAGCAAGGGGGAGAAAGTGACAGACTAAGGAGACGGTGGCTGTGAGACAGTGGACAGCGATGGACACAGAGAGCTAATGACATTGAGTTGGACTGGTTGAGTGAGCGAGAATGGACAGTTGGGAGTTGATGACTACGACCAACTCACAGCGATGGACTACTGAGTGTGGACGAGCATTTAGGGGAGCTTGTGGCAGAGAGAGTTGACTTTTATGTTAAAAAAAGCGCGAATATGTTCGCATCTCAAAATTTTGGGAAAATTTTTAACATGCTAAGGAAGGCGGAATGAGGCATCTGGTACCCCACTTTTCAGTTAGACTCGTTTAATAAATTGGAACATATTCGCATTTTTTGTGCTCCGATAGGAACATTTTTCTGCTAGTTTCAATTTTACTTTTAATCTAGCCTTCACATCGCCACAATGTGAATATTCGGCGGGAATGCCTTGTGGTTCGGATTCTACGTTAAACAGTATATCCCCTTTTCCCGGTACGGTTACTGGCGTAGGTTAGGGACACCCGCGTCGCCGAAGTGGCGTCCACAAGGAAGACCACGTCAATGAGCCGAACGTAATTATTTTTAGCCCACAAAGTTGTTGTTTACGATCGTCAGCCCGAAGTTTGGTTTTATGCAGCTCATCATTTTTATGACTTGCCATGTGATCTCTTAAGAACCAAAATAACGGCTGCATCCCTTCTCATGTATTCATGTCTAGGCTGCACCTGCGATCCTTTTCTTCAAGTATCCCTTCAACTACTGTTTTGAGCAAAGACTCGAGTCGTAATTTTTGTTCCCAAGCATTCTATCTCTTCCTTTTATTGTTTTCTTCTTCAGACATTTTTTTCTCATTAACTCGTTTCAGGGCGTCTTCGTTCCTTGCTCTAACAATCCATCAGATCTCGAACAGTCCCCTGTAACACCACATTTCAATGGTTTCTAATTGTTTCATTTCTGTTTTCCTTGATGTCCACCTTTCGCATCCACATAGTGCTGCCGGCCGCTGTGGCCGAGCGGTTCTAGGCGCTTCAGTCTGGAACCGCACTGCTGCTACGGTCGCAGGTTCGAATCCTGCCTCGGGCATGGATGTGTGTGATGTTCTTAGGTTTAAGTAGTTCTAAGTCTAGGAGACTGATGACCTCAGATGTTAAGTCCCATAATGCTTAGAGCCATTTGAATCATTTTGAACCAGATAGTTCTGAGCTCCAGACATAGCTTTTCCTGAACCTTGCTCTGGTCTTATCGTTTCCATTTTTGGATATTAGTGGCTGTTTCTTTCGAAGCTGCTCGTGAGCGTAGCACGCTGGATGGAATCTGTGCGAGGTACTAACAACCATGGCTGGCGTACCGGCCAGACTGACTGTGATTTTACGGCGGTTTCCAACGCTCGTTTAGGCAAATTCTGGGTTGTTCCGCACCTTTGCCTCAGAATATACGATACGCAAACAGTTAAAATGCGATCACATATTGAACACAGTTTGCAAAGTTCATAGATAGGTGGCGCACAAGATTTTCCTGCGTTAGATAACTGACGACTGAGGCAATGCGAAGGGCATCCAGCTGGAAACTTAAGTGAAATGTACAGCGCAGCCAATACCAGATAGGGTACACGCTAGCGAAAACAACAATTAGGTGTTTCTTTTGACAGAAAGCTCATCCTATTATGACAGCATAAAATCGTTGGCTGCTAACTTACAGCAAACAAATTGGTGGGATCATCCAACGGAAAGTAAGATGAAACTACCGATTGTATGCTATTTTGGGGTGGGTAAACTCAGTATTGCCATTCGGCTAGTAAAGTCGTGGTAGATGTACGTAATAAAAAGGAAATGAAGATTAGCGTTGGGCGTCCCGTCAACTGCGTGGACTTTAGAGGCGGGGGTTCAAGCTGACGTTGGGGAAGGAAATAATTCGTGTCCTTTTGAAAGGAACCATCCCGGAATTCACATAAAGCTATTTAAAGAATACTCAAAAATCATTATCAGGGCCGCGCCGAGTGGCCTCGCGGTTTGAGGAGGCATGTCACGGACTGCGCGGCCTCCAACGCCGGAGGTTCGACTCCTCCCTCGGGCATGGGTGTGTGTGTTGTTCTCAGCATAAGTTAAAGTAGTGAGTAAGTCTAGGGACCGATGGCCAAAGCAGTTTAGTCCCTCAGGAATTCACACACATCAGGATAATCGGACCGGGATTTGAATCGCTGTCCTACTGATTACGAGGCGTGTATTCACTCGGTGGAGAGAGACTTTACTCGCGAAAACGTATTTCACAGTACACTCTTTTCACACATTCTAGAGTACTGTTGATTGATATGAGGTTCTTACCACGTGTGCATAATAGATTAAGAATGAAAGATTAGGGCTTCGACAACGAAGGCATGAGAGATGAAGCACAAGCTTGGATTAGAGAAGGATGTGGAAGGAAATCGGCCGTGTCGTTTCGAAGAAACCATCTCGGTTCAAATGGTTCAAATGGCTCTGAGCACTATATGACTTAACTTCTGAGGTCCCCAGTCGCCTAGAACTTAGAACTAATTAAACCTAAATAACCTAAGGACATCACACACATCCATGCCCGAGGCAGGATTCGAACCTGCGACCGTAGCGGTCGCTCGGTTCCAGACTGTAGCGCCTAGAACCGCACGGCCACTCCGGCCGGCGAAACCATCTCGTCATCTGCCTTAATCTATTTAGGGAAATCACGAGAAATCTGAATCTGTGTGGCCGGACTGGGATTTGAAACGTTGTCCTTCCGAATGAGAGTCTAGTGTGCCAAGTGATAAGAGAGAAAGAAATATTTCAAAGGAAGAATAGAGTAAATGGCAGCTGCATAGTGGTGCCATTAACCCTTTGAACCAATCATCGGGACCTTCTAGCTGTACTACCTCGTTAGTCGGGGCAACACATTAACAGTCGAACTCATTATGAGCAGAGGTGTCTTCGTGTGACATAAGTAAGCTACTGGTGTTATTGCCGCTAATTAAAACAGAGAAAAGTAACGAATTTCGCTATGCCCTCCCAGTAATCCCTCTTTTCATTGAATCGGCATGTTCTTGACTGACGTGCCAATCACCAGTAACCTGAATTTAATTTCAGAAAGTATTTGAAAAAAAAGTACGAAAGAAAACTAAGTGAAAACGTTAGTTAAATAAGCTACATTGTACATCGAATTATCTTATTTGTAATATGTCATGTAAATGTGTACCAATATCATTGCAGGTGAAGTTTTTGTAAATACACTCTAAAACGAAAAAAAGATACAGCATGAGGGAACTAAGTGATTGGCACGAAAATCGGTAGATGTTATTTACATGTGCAGACAAACAAATTTTGCCAAACCTAAATTATCCTAATGACAAACACACACAGCCATGCCCGAGGGAGGACTCGAATCTCCGCCGGGACCAGCCGCACAGTCCGTGACTGCAGCACCCTAGACCGCTCGACTAATCCCACGCGACTGAGCAAGTTAATAAGAAGTTTGTCCGCCTCTGGTCCTTCTGCAAGCTTCTCTAGACACGACTTCGCTGGTCATCTGTGTTCAGTTCGATGCGGGACTCGTGACTGAAGACAATTGTACTCTAGTCAATGAGATTCCAGGCCGAAGACGTGCCTGGAGACGTCGCAGACGGCGGTAGGTTACCAACTTGAGTGTCGCCCGCCATACTGCCCGAAACCAGGTCTGGGGTGCCATTTTTCTTTTCATAGCTGGAACCCTTTGGCTGTCATCCGCGGAGCCCCTACTTCACAGCGGAACGTCAACGATTTTCTACGCTCTGTTTTGTTGCTCTTCATTACAAGCCATTACGGGCTTACATTTCAGCAAGGTAATAGCCACCCGCATACGCCGAGAGTTTTTACTGTTTGTCTTCGTGCTTGCGAAACCCTACCTTGGCCAGCAAAAAATTGTTCAAATGGCTCTGAGCACTATGGGACTTAACTTCTTAGGTCATCAGTCCTCTAGAACTTAGAACTACTTAAACCTAACTAACCTAAGGACATCACACACATCCACGCCCGAGGCAGGATTCGAACCTGCGACCGTAGCAGTCGCGCGGTTCCGGACTGAAGCGCCTAGAACCGCTCGGCCACCGCGGCCGGCACTAGGCCAGCGACGTTAATAGGTCTCTCCCCAGCTGAGGAGCAGGAGCATTATGGCATGGACCTCCAACCATTAGGTATTTAGACGATCTAACTCGCCAGCTGGACAGAATCTGGCACGATATCTCTCAGGAGGACATCCAACAATTATCAATCCATGCCAAGCCGAATAACTGCTTGCATAAGCGTCACAGGCGGACTAACGCTTCATTGACTTGCTCAGTTTGTGAAACTCTTTCACTTGAATAAACCATCTAAATGTTTCGAACTTGTAACCTACTGTTTGTCTGTATATCTACGTCATCGCAGTTACTGATCTACTGATCTCCGTCCCATTCGGATAATTTCTTCGTGGTGCGTCGTTTTTCTTTTTTGTCTGAGTGTCTATTACTATCATATCGGAAAAATAAACTTATTCTGGCGCCAACTTTAGAACAGCACTCACAGATTTCATCATTAAAACCTAGAGACTGTTATAAATTCTGAAGACAGTAATCAAAACGAAACGTTAAATCACCTACAGGTAATTTATAACTTATGATTTATTTCATTTAATCGTACTTTACAGCTTGGTGATTTCTGAATCTGGACATGTATTCCGGAGGATGGTGGTTCAACTTCATGTCCGATCAACCATCTCCAGATTTTCCATACTTCCCCAACTAGACTAAAGCAAATGCCTGGATGGTTTCCTTCGAAAAGGAAACAACTAATTTTTCTCCCCTGTCCTAACTTGCGTTCGGTCTGTAACGACCTTGTCATCGCCGGACGATGAAGGCAGAACGTCTGCAACGGTTGCGACAAACGACGAACTCGTTACTACATTTCCACGAGACTAATAATACTGGGGATTCAGTTTGGATCACACCCTTTTCTTTCCTATGGATGTGTCAGCTACTTCTCCAGTTTCAAAGAAAGATTTTGTTGCTTCACCTGAAATCACCTGGAAGAAGTAATTCGAATTCTGAACAACACAATCTGTTTTCCGTCTGAGGCTCTGGATATCCTTTTTCCGCTCACATCCATACAAAGACCAAATAACTGCAGCCATCACTTAACCTCTGGTAGAAATGCCTTGAATGTAATAACAATGACTCAGGCATATAAGCCACGATTGCCCAGTGATGGCTGATCATTCTTAGAACGTGACTCATAAATTCGATCGACAAATGCTCAGTGTCGTTTTGATGTACGTGCAACACAAGATGTTGACGTTAAACGGGGTATTTCGATTAAGAGAAGAAAAACAATTAGATAAAGTGCTATCTGATACAGAGCACACACGTGGAAGTACCTGCCTCAAACGATACGATTTCATGTTCCTTGCTTTGCTGGGGCAGTATATTCGCAAAAATGGACATGTGACAAGGTGAGTGCAGACACATCTACAGCCACAAAAGGGCGTATACCGAAGAGTCTTCTGCGCCGGTATGGATTGAGAAATCATACTACCTCTTTGGTAGACATTTGATGATTATGACCTTCATTGAGGCAGCTGTCTTGCTGTGACATTGTTCGAGTTAATCGGCAGTACTTGAGATAGCGAGTACCACCTCGTTTAGTTGTCGGCCTCGTCTATGAACTTTAGATAAGTAAATAAGTAACACAATCTAAATCGAGACATGTCAAAAATTAGGAGTGTAGATTATTTGGAAATCATCGCGAATTTATGTCTGACATTGAAAGTAGTGATAACATCTGACAGCTTCGCTTTGCAGAACTGTGAAAATGTAGGCCAGATCAGTTTATAGCATTCGCAAATGCTATAATATCGCAAGAATGACACTTCTTCTGCAAAGTAATGCTACTGAGGAGAATTCGTAAAATGCGCGTAGAAAATAAGTCACCATGTCCATTATATGCAAGTTTACATTTTAGTAAATAAGTCACCGTCAGACTACCGAGGCAAGACACTGGCGTTTAGCAGTAGCATATTCAGGCATAAAAATGTCATCAAAACTGAGCTGCTAGTGAAAAGAAACATTTCAGTAGCGTAAGTAATCGGGATAGCTACCCTCGAACATCCTTAAAAGAACTCACCAGAGCGCCACTATTTTTAAATGCTCGTACACTGCCTTTTTGTGTTACTCGTCAGTATAGACTAAGGTGACAAAAGTCATGGGATAGCAAAATGCTCATATACAGATGACGGTAGTATCAGGAATAAAAGGGTAGTGCAGTGGTGGAGCTGTCGTTTGTACTCGGGTGATTCATGTAAAAAGGTTTCCGACGTGATTGCGGCCACACGATGAAAATTAAGACTTAGAAAACGGAACGGTAGTTGGAGCTAGACTCAAGGGACGTTCCATTTTGGAAATCGGTAGGGAATTCAATATTCCGCGATCCATAATGTCACGAGTGTGCCGGAAATACCAAATTTCAGACATTACCTCTCACCATGGACAACGCAGTGTCCGACGGCCTTCACTTAACGACCGAGAGAATCAACATTTGCGTAGAATTGTCAGTGCTAACAGACGAACAACACCGCGTGAAATAACTGCAGAAATCAATGTGGAACGTACCCGTTAGGACAGTGTAGCGAAATTTGGCGTTAATAGTGTAAGTAGGCTGTTTAGGTTTCTATATTAGTAACGCCACGTAACGCTCTGTATGAAAATCACTGGCTGTGCTGTGTGCAGTCTGTGGCTGGGTGGCATTGTTGTAATATTCGCTATTGTAGTGTTGGGCTGATGGCTGTTAACAGCGCGTAGCGTTGCGCAGTTGGAGGTGAGCCGCCAGCAGTGGTGGATGTGGGCAGAGAGATGGCGGAGTTTTGAGAGCGGACGATCTGGACGTGTGTCCATCAGAAAGAGTAAATTTGTAGTATTGGATATCATGGACTGACTTTTGACCACTATTAAGGTAAATACATTGTTCGTTCTCTATCAAAATCTTTCATTTGCTGACTATGCCTATCAGTAGTTAGTGCCTTCAGTAGTTAGAGTCTTTTATTTAGCTGGGAGTAGTGGCCTCGCTGTATTGCAGTAGCTCGAGTAACGAAGATTTTTGTGAGGTAAGTAATTTGTGAAACGTATAGGTTAATGTTAGTCAGGGCCATTCTCTTGCAGGGAATATTGAAAGTCAGATTGCGTTGCGCTAAAAATATTGGCTGTCAGTTTAGTGTTGATCAGAACAGGTAAAGAGCGAAATGTCTGAGTACGTTCAGTTCTGATCAGCTGTTTGAAAATCAAATAATGTAAGAGGTTTACCAGCACAATAATTCATTAATTTTTCTAAGGGGACGTTTCAATAGGTTACGGCAGTAGACGACCCCCGCGAAGCCTTTGGTAACAGCACGACATCGTCTGCAACGCTTCTCCTGGGCTCGTGATCGTATTTGTTCGGCCCTAAATGACTGAAAAACCGTGGCCTGGTCGGATGAGTCGTTATTTCAGTTGGTAAGAGCTGATGTAACGGTTCCAGTGTGGCACGGAGCCCACGAAGCCATGGACGCAAGTTGTCAACAAAGCACTGTGCAAGCTGGTGGTGGCTCCATATGGTGAGTACTTGGCCCTCTGATCCAACTGAACCATTCATGGACTTCACGTTCGCAAATAACGTTGAAAAAAAAAATGGTTCAAATGGCTCTGAGCACTATGGGACTTAACATCTATGGTCATCAGTCCCCCTAGAACTTACAAGGGAACCTCCCCATCGCACCCCCCTCAGATTTAGTTATAAGTTGGCACAGGGATAGGCCTTGAAAAACTGAACACAGATCAATCGAGAAAACAGGAAGAAGTTGTGTGGAACCATGAAAAAAATAAGCAAAATATACAATCTGAGTAGTCCATGCGCAAGGTAGGCAACATCAAGGAGTGTCAGCTTATGAGAGCCGTGGTCCCGTGGTTAGCGTGAGCAGCTGCGGAACGAGAGGTCCTTGGTTCAAGTCTTCTCTCGAGTGAAAAGTTTAATTTTTTATTTTCAGATAATTATCAAAGTTCAGTCACTCACAGATAATCAACTTCGCTCTCCAAAATTCCAGGACATGTTGAGATTTGCTTGGACATATACAGGATTTGACGGTCTACGCACGGAAACATTTGAAAACGTAAATAAACATATGTTTTGACAGAGCACAGGGAAAACTGTACGACTGTGAAACTGTTGCATTCATTTGTTGCAGTTTATGTGACAAACTCTTATGTTTTCAACACTTTTTTGGGAGTGATTATCACATCCGCAAGAAAACCTAAATCGGGCAAGGTAGAAGAATCTTTTTACCCATTCGCCAAGTGTGCAAGTTAGGTGGGTCGACAACATATTCCTGTCATGTGACGCACATGCCGTCACCAGTGTCGTAAAGAATATATCAGACGTGTTTTCCTGTGGAGGAATCGGTTGACCTGTGACCTTGCGATCATATGTTTTCGGTTCCTATTGGAGAGGCACGTCCTTTCGTCTACTAATCGCACGGTTTTGCGGTGCGGTCGCAAAACACAGACACTACACTTGTTACAGTGAATAGAGACGTCAATGAATGAACGGACAGATCGTAACTTTGCGAAAATAAAGAAAGTAAAATTTTCACTCGAGAGAGGACTCGAATCAAGGACCTCTCGTTCCGCAGTTGCTCACTCTAACCACGGGACCACGGCGCTCATCAGCTCACGTTGTCCTTGATGTTGCTTATCTTGCACATGGACTACTCAGTTTGTATAATTTGCTTATCTTTTCATAATTCCACACAACTTCTTCCTATTTTCTCGATTGATCTGTGTTCAGTTTTTCAAGGCTTATCCATTGTGTAGATTTATAACTAAATTTGAGGGGGTTGCGATGGGGAGGTTCCCTTGTTAGAACTACTTAAACCTAACTAACCTAAGGACATCACACGACACCCAATCATCACGAGGCAGAGAAAATCTCTGACCCCGCCGGGAATCGAACCCGGGAACCCGGGCGCGGGAAGCGAGAACGCTACCGCACGACCACCAGCTGCGGACAATAACGTTGGAAATTTTATGGATGACAATACGTCATGTGACTGGGTCACAGCTGTTCGCGATTGATTTTAAGAACATTCTGGGTAATTCAATCGAATGATCTGGCCACGTAGATAACCCAACATGAATCCCATCGAACATTTATGGGACATAATGGAGAGGTCACAACATCCTGCACCGGCAACACTTTCGGAATTATGGGCGGCTATAGACGCAGCATGGCTCACTATTTCCTCAGGGACTTCCAGCCACTTGAGGTCTGCCACGTCGGGTTGCGCACTACGACGGACAAAAAGAAGTCCAACACGATATTAGGAGGTATCCCATGACTTCTGTCACCTTAGTATATGCCAGAGCAAGACTGAAGTGTAATTCCACTTGCGCTTTCGAAATAGTTATGGCTGTAAGAGTACTGCCAGCAAAATGCAGCCTTCCGAATTCGAGTTGTGGTCCATAACGCAGTGAAATTACTTATTCACCCTTGCATAAGGGGCGATCAAAATGTTTCAGTTTGAAGGCTTGCTGCATCGTATAAGTAACGATGCGGGCATATAAGCACCGACATGTAAACAAGGGATTAGTGTAGCATACGTTCCTTTCCGACGTGGGTGCAGTAAATGTGGAAACGTGAACTACGGCGACGTTATTACCAAATGCAGCCAGACGGGCCGCCGGTGTGGCCGAGTGGTTCTAGGCGCTTCAGTCTGGAACCGCGCGACCGCTACGGTCGCAGGTTCGAATCCTGCCTCGGGCATGGATGTCCGTGATGTCCTTAGGTTAGTGAGGTTTAAGTAGTTCTAAGTTCCAGGGGACTGATGACCTCAGATGTTAAGTTCCATAGTGCTCAGAGCCATCCAGACGGGACCGACGTGCTGTTATTCTTTTCTTGGTTGCCGAAGGACAAAAACAGTCAAATATCCATCGCAGAATGAAGAATGCGTTTGGGGCAGCACGTCAGTCTGTGGAATGGTGTTCCCACGTCCGCGCTTGTCGCGATTCGACAGAGGACGTTTCCATATCGCAAATGTCGTAACGTACAAGTAACGCGAAAAGAAGATGAAGCACCAGCCCTATGGACCTGATCTCTCCCCGTGCTATTGTCGCGTCTTCGGTCCCTTAAAAAAAACCTTGAATGGTCGACGATTCCTGTGGGACGAGGATGTGAAGCAGGCAGTCACGCAGCAGGACATAGTGTTTATCTTCAACCTGGTTCATCGGTGAGATGAATGTGTCAGTACTCGCGTACTCGTAGCGTAATGCAGCTTTAAGATGTGGCAGAAAAAGCTATGCTTAACCTAACTTTATTCCTTATTTTTAACTTTCGTTACTGTATTGATAATATACGAGGGCTATCCACAAAGTACATTACGCTTTGGAATTAAAAATAAATAAAGTATTGGAATTTTTTTATTATATACAGATGAAAGCCACGCTTAAATACTACTTTTCTACATAGTTGCCATTTAAATTAAGGCACTTATCGTAGTGATGGACGAGCTTGGAAATTCCTTCGTCGTAAAATTCGGCCGCCTGCGCCTTCAAACACGTGGTTACCTCTTCTTTTGGGACAGAAAAGGTGTGATTTTTTTGGATATCCTGGAAAAAGGCACTACAATAAACTCTCAAAGGTATTGCCAAACTCTGCACAACCTCAGAAGAGCAATACAAAACAAGCGCAGGGGAAAGTTGGGCTCAAAGATCTTGCTGATCCACGACAACGCCCGGGCCCACACGGGAAATGCCACTCGTGAAGTTCTCGAATCTTTTAAGTGGGAGTTGTTTCCTCATCCGCTGTACAGTCCCGACCTGGCACCCAGCGACTTCCACTTATTCCCAGCAATGAAGAAGTGGTTGGCTATGCAGCGTTTTGATGACGACGCACAGCTTCAAGAAGAGGTAACCACGTGGTTGAAGGCGCAGGCGGCCGAATTTTACGACGAAGGAACTTCCAAGCTCGTCCATCGCTACGATAAGTGCCTTAATTTAAATGGCAACTATGTAGAAAAGTAGTATTTAAGTGTGGTTTTCATCTGTATATAATAAAAAAATTTCCAATACTTTATCTATTTTTAATTCCAAAACGTAATGTACTTTGTGGATAGCCCTCGTATAACGACAAACTTAGAAGCCAACAGTCACTGCTCTTGGAAATTGGAAATTTGTGGTAAGGTCTTATGGGACCAGACTGCTGAGGTCATCGGTCCCTAAGCTTACACACTATTTAATCTAATGCCTGATTGGCATACCGATTCTGGACAGTGCGGCCTTCAAACGGAAACTCTTAGATCGCTCCTTACAGTGTTCTAAGTGTTCTGTGACGAAAACTGTAATTACTATCTTTCGTATTAGTATCAAATTTCATTGCCTACAAGCCGTGATGAACTTGCTGTATGAATTTAGAAAAATGACACACGCTGTTTTCCATTGCCCGCAAATTATTTTTCTGTTGACCGCCAATGAAACTACATTGCTGCTGCAATCGGAAAGATAAATGAGACATAAAAGCCTATTTACAAGTAATTAACGTTACAAATGCCAATGATGTCCTGTTTGTTCCTTACACAAGTTGTTGTTACCTTTTGTAAATGATTATCTGGTTTACCGCTGGCGATAACATGTGGTCGAGAGATAAGGCCACAAGAGTGGGACGGCGTAACGGGCAAACAACAGACGCGGGCACTATGCTGCCCGTTCCCACGGACTGTCCGATGACCTGGTCTCTAGGCTTTAACATGTGGGAGAAAAAGCCATGCTTAACCTAACTTTATTCCTTATTTTTAACTTTCGTTACTGTATTGATAATATATAACGACAAACTTAGAAGCCAACAGTCACTGCCCTTGGAAATTGGAAATTTGTGGTAAGGTCTTATGGGACCAAACTGCTGAGGTCATCGGTCCCTAAGCTTACACACTATTTAATCTAACTTAAACTAACTTACGCTAAGGACTCGCCCCAAGGGAGGACTCGAACCTCCGACGGGGGAAGCCGCGCGGGCCATGGCAAGACGCCTGAGACCGGCGGCAGTCACTATTCTACGAAAGTTTACTTCTTTATTGAAGCCACACTCACTTGGCCGACATTTGTCCATCTTCAGAAGGCAGTATTAACATATTAAGCACTGCATGTTGTTAGCATCATTTCGTATGCTGCTGCAGTGTATGAGAAAGAATTATTTCACTGTTAACGCCTCATTTATTTTTTTTATTCGAATCGATTTATTCAGTTAGACACAATTGAATGTATGTTCTACTTGCAGAATCGTAGGTAGCAGGCAGGAGAGCTTTGGTGAATGCCTCCTTAGGTGTATTCGGCTTGGGGTTGGAAATTCTCGTTGCACCGAAGGATATTTAATGTGAAGAATTGGGTGAGTATCAAACAGCGTATAATGACTCATTTCGTATACACTGTTTGCTACGGCTCGAATAAAGAACTGAACTGTTTATGAAACAGTGACTGCCGGATTTTAATTCGTTCGCAATTCACGTACATTCCCCAACGTTTACTATACAATCGACCTTATGGGAAAGGGGGAAATAATAGTAATAGCACTCTACTCTATACAACATAAAGTAAGTTGAAGAGTATAGATGAAGATGTAGAATTAATCTCACACTTTTAGCTAAGGCGTCCCCATGAATGGTGCAGAATATGATCAACTATCGATGGCGCCTTCTGTTTGTGAAAGGAGAGTCTTCTCGCAAAATGTTAAATTGATGAAATGACAACTTTCAAGGTATTTCGCCAAAGATGACACTACCGGTACCCGGCAACTACTACGCACCTGGATTACATGTGCCGAACACTGCAGACCTTTTACTACTAACTACCCAGAAAGAGAAGAGTTTAGTGAGAAATATGGGACCCTGCGTCTTCGTGTTGCAATTTTCACCTGAGGCCAGGGATCCACTCGCCACGAAACAGGAACAGCTTGTCATACCGATTGCATAGTTCAGCCCGCTATCGCATTTCGGTATAACAGTCTCAACGAACCTTCATGTCAATGTTACTTCATGAGTTTGAGAAGGATTCGCTTGCAAGTGGCAACAGAAACTGAAGTCCGTAGATTTGTCCCGTGTTTCGTGGTTTTCGCAAATTCTTTGTATGTTTTCAAGCTGTCTTTCGATAATAAAAACATTCTTACACAATATGTGACCAAACACGAGAGGGGCCGTAGCATTTATTTGGCGACAGAATCCTATGTATTGATGAATCGGCGCAAAGCTGGGAGGCAACCTACACTGTAAGAGGAGACAACTGGATGAAACTGGATTTCAGTTATTCAAAAAATTAATTACCTTTTCACATAGACCCCTTGTTCCTCTACAACGATGGATGAATTGCAAAGCAAATGCACAAATAACACAGATACAACAGGTATCAAAATCTATTAAATGTAGAACAACCAGTCTACAAGCATATAACATCTAATAAACATCATATGGCTATCAGAAGCGACGGTAGGAGAGGTGTTTACAATGCGAAATATTCAGGCGCATGTACACGAACAACTTTCGTCTTCCACAGTTCTGGTGCTAACCGCTTTGAATTGGTGACCTTTCTAATGAGCGTATTTGCAATTTTTGCTTTCTGCTGTTAAGTCCCATCACTATCCGTGGATGTATATATCAAGTTGCTCATTGTTTTTGTTTTCTGAATGAATTTTGTTGCGTCGAAGAGTGGGTTCATTTATATTAGGTCGTTCAACAGTGGATTTTTTGCTTCTCCGTTTTCACAGCTGCCGACTTTACGTGAGTGTGGGCTTCACGGAGAACTTGTTTTGTAAATCAAACTGCCTTTTCCTGCTGCTACTTAATTTATTCATCCCATACGAGTTTCGCCTTATCTTGTTCTAAGGCGTCACCAGGGGGATCTGTAAGGATACAGTTTTGTTAGTTTTAGATTATGAAACAATTCACGTCGCGATTTTTTTGTAAAAAAGTAATTGCTTACGATTTGCTGATATGCGTTTCCTCATATCTGGTCTGGAGGTCGCACTACCACTTTTATTACTGCCATATAAGCTCAACTTTGCGTTCTGACCTTCTTCACACTGTTCACCATGTTTCTCAGTCTTTACTGTGGTGTACTATGTTCTTTTGCCACTCGATATAACTATTTCGCCTGACACTTCTTTTCACAAAGTAAATATTGCGACTTAGTTCCTTGCTTCCTCCTCTTTGGCATGTTTGAGTCGCAATATTTACGTTGTGAAAAGCAGTGTCCAGCGAAATAGTTACATCGTGTGGCAAGAGAACATAGTACACCACAAGAAAGACTGAGAAACATGGTGAACAGTGTGAAGAAGGTCAGAACGCAAAGTTGTGCTTATATGGCAGTAATAAAAGTGGTAGTGCGACCTCCAGACCAGATATGAGGAAACGCATACCAGCAAATCGTAAGCAATTACTTTTTTACAAAAAAATCGCGACGTGAACTGTTTGATTATCTAAAACTAACAAAACTGTATCCTTACAGATCCCTCTGGTGACGCCTTAGAACAAGATAAGGCGAAACGTGGATGGGATAAATAAATTAACAGCAAGAAAAGGCACTTGTATTTACATAACAAGTATTTATATGCTTCCTGCGGAGGATGGTCAAGCAAACAAACTTGTTATTCACGGGAAACGTTTCACACAATGGCGCACTAGGGACTGCTGACGAAAGTCCGAGCATACGATTTAGGTTCCCAGATATGTGAATGGTCTGAAGATTTCTTAAGTAATAGAACCCAGTACGTTACCCTGAATGGCGACCGCTCTTATTATGGCTCTGGCTCTGAGAATTATAGGACTTAACACCTGTGGTCATCAGTCCCCTAGAACTTAGAACTACTTAAACCTAACTAACCTAAGGACATCACACACATCCATGCCCGAGGCAGGATTCGAACCTGCGACCTTAGCGGTCACGCGGTTCCAGACTGAAGCGCCTAGAACCGCACAGCCACACTGGCCGGCTGCTCTTATTATGGACATATGTAAATGATCGGACGGACAGGGTGAACAGCAATCTGCAGCTGTTTGCTGATGACGCTGTAATGTACGGAAAGGTCTCGTTGTTGAGTGACCATAGGAATATACAGGATGACTTACAAATAATTTCTACTTGATACGCTGAATGGCAGCTTGCTCTAAAAGTATAAAAAATCTAAGTTAATGCGGATCAGTGGGAAACTCAATACTGTACGTTCGAAAACAGCATTACTAGGGTGCTACTTGACACAGTCGAGCCGATTAAATATCGAGGAATAACGCTGCAAAGTGGTATGAAACGGAATGTGCACGTCACGTTAGTAGGAAATAAGGTGAATGCTCGACTTTATTTTATTAGGAGAGCTATGGGGAAGTGTAGCTCATCTGTAAAGGAGATACTGCTAGTGCGGACCATTCTTGAGTACGGTTCGAGTGACTGGGATCCCAAACAGGTCGGATTAAAGGAAGATATTGAAGCAATTCAGAGGCCTGCTGACAGAGTTGTTACCTGTGAGTTCGATCAGTACGCAAGTATTAGGGAGGTGCTTCGTGATCTCAAATGGGTAGACGATCCTCTTTTCGCGAGGCACTACTGTGGAGACTTACACAACTGGCATTTGAGACAGACTGCAGAACAATTTTACTGCTTCCGAGGTATATTTCGCGTGAGGACCCCGAAGAAGAGATACGAGAAATTAGAGTTCGTACGAAGGCTTTTAGACATGCGCTTTTACCTCGCTGTATTTGTGAGTTGGACAGGAAAGGAAATGACTAGTAGTGGTATGTAGTACCCTCCACCATACACCCTGTAGTTGCTTGCGGAGTATGAATGTAACTGCAGACGTAGCGTGTGGTGTGTTTTTGCACCTTTGAATTATCATCAAACAGCGCTTCCGCTTGGGAACCACAACTCCTTTACTGTTTCGTATGTATACGTCCTTTCATCGCTCTCAACGCTGGCAGGGCGGCAGGATTACCATCAGCGAAACGTTTGCTACTGGGGCTGCCATAAAAATGCCGCCTCTCCCTTCCCCCTTGCATCCCTGCTGCAACTAGAGTAACATTTACCGTCCCTATGTTGATGCTTACTTCTTTGTTACGCAACTAGCTCTGTGAACAGATACTTCCTCATCTTCGTAGTGAATTCAATTACACTTGTCCGTTCTGGTAACATACAGCTGTCTATAATACTTTCGTATGGCATTAAATTTAAGATGAGAGGATAAAAGGGAGGGGCTATAAACACGTAAAAGACAAAACACATGTCTATTACAAAGACAATTCTGAGGGACATATATTCTTCTTAGTGGAAAAGGAAACTTAATTTGACTAGTACCCAGAAATGATAATCCACAATCAGCTTGATGCGGCTACGTACTGGGCAGCGAAATGTCCGCAATATCTAAAGCCTTGGTGTAAATTTTCCTTGAACAGCTGCTGGATTACCTTAAAAATCATAACATTATCGTTTAGGCTTACAAAACCACCGTAGCGCAACAGTTATATTAATTTTAGTGACTGTGGATACAAACATGGCGTAGATGGGCGCAAAGCGATCATTTTAACACGGCTAGATACTGGCTCGACACCTGTTTTTAAAACAGGGTAAACGAGTCTTCTGTGGTGGGCGACTCATCTTGAGAAGAGGTGTTCTCGGGATACCCCCAGTCTAGAGTCCGTAGCCTAATGTTTCCCTCCAGTATATCAGTAATAGTGCAAGTGTGTTACATTTTTGTAACTATTATTTATGTGCTGACGACATACAGCAAGACGTAAGTACTAGACGTAAGAACGTAACTTCTGCCATATCAAATATGTATACGGTCGTTGCCCAGTGTCTCGATGAACAAAACCGCTGCGTCTATAAATGTAACCCCGAAGAAGTAACAGGTGATCCAGATTTGGTGCTGCAAATGAATCGTCGAACACTTTCACTGAACAGTCCCTCTTATGCTCCTTGATGGCTTCCAGTTACCATATCAAAAAATAACAAATAGTACCGAGTCTTGGAAACACATCTATCCTGAGAAAAACAGCTTGCTTCGTCTTGGTACACATATGACATAGTACCAGGAGACAATTACCTTTGCGGCAACACATCCCTTGCACCAATACGTATTGGGACATGTGCGTGAGAGTGGTGATTTGTAACTGTAGACTGTAATTCTGGACGCCTGGAGGTATTTCAACCCAACGCACGTATAGGTATGGCTTACTACCTGGAAGAAAAATTTATTGTTCCGTTAAGACACCATTAGCTCGCTTAGGGGTGTCGTGCGGGTGTAAAGGTGTTGACATGTAAGAATAATCGAAAAGTAATCACATTAATGTCAAATGCATAGTTTCCAGGGTTTCTTAAATGGCTGGTAACATCTATGGATTGGAGGTGGCTGTATGGTACCACTTAAAGAATAACTCCTAAACACTAGGAGCAATTTAAACTGAACTTGGTACACAGATGACTAATTTCTGGAAAAATATGTTATAGGGTTAGGACTGCCCACTCCTACGAACTGGGATGAGGGTAGGGGAGGAAATGTATGATATGTAACCATAATTCTGAAACGTTTGGAAACATTTCAGTCAAACTCAGAAAACAGGTGATTTACTGTCTAGAAGCAAGTACTGTGACACCTTTAGTAACGTTAGGAGCGTTTGAATGAATGGAAAGGAGGTGGCATGGAAAAATGAAAAAAAAGATCAGTATTCGTGTCGAACCAGTAGATGAGGTTGACAGTCCCGATGACGTTTCACCCTTGGGACTGAGAGTTTGGGAGAAAATGAAATAACACGTAAAAATAATAATAATCGTCAAATAACATTTAAAAATTTCCACTCTCGGTGGTCTGTTGCGTCTTGTCACAGAGATTCCCAACAAACCATAAACTCACGGGGAGGGAAATAAAAACAGACGGTGAACATAAAATCTCAAAGTCGGTAACGACGTTACATAAACACATACATGTTAATGTGAGTGTTAACCATTACATTAACTGTTGAATAATAATGCAAACGACATACGGAGGTTACTTAATTCTGATGTCATACACGGAAGAAATCAAGAAAATTCGCAGAATCGTTTCTAGCTTGTTGACATCACAATTAAAGTCCTTACTCGACAATTGAAGCCTTGATGATGAAGCCGTGACTTCGAAATGCACATTGGCGTAATAGAAACCCTATTGAGCAGACAGTAGATGGATGTTATTTTTAAGCTTTCCATTTATTTCACTGCCTCGATTTGACAGGTAACAGTCACTATGGCTACCATCAAATAATCGCAAAAATCTGGCAGGATGGTACGGCTGAATGATACTGACAGCAGTATTACAGACGGTCAGGCTGTAGTGTGAAGTAAAGCGGAGCGCAAAGTTACAATAAACAGTGAGACTACGTCGCTACGCTATAAAGAGGTACAAGGAAAACGTGAAACAACCCTTTTTGTGTTGCGTTGTGGTAAAGACACTAGACTGCGATCCGAGAAGAACGGAGCCCAACCTCTGCTTTGGTTATCCCGATACACGCTCTCCGCTTTTCCCTACATTACTTCAGACAAGTGTTGCGATGCTTCGTCCCCCACTTTATAAAGTAGAAACTAGCTCTGTATCTTCTCTCTAAAGGGTATGTTTCTTACTGCGTACTAAAATCCAGCTTCTCTTCCTTGTTTTGCGTCATGTTGTACACAAATGCAAAAAAGAAACGGATGGATTTGTTTGGCATTGCGGTAGAGAGCAGCAGCAAGGCGACGCAGCGAACAGGTGGGGCTTCGCTACCACAAGTGTACGGTTTCAACATGCAGCTCGCCATCTGCATCGCCTATCCTTTTACCACCGTTGTATACATAGAACCGACATCGTCATTTGTTTAGAATCTCAGGCGCACCGTATGACTCCATATCCTCGCAAGAATGAAAGCGTTGCACGTGGGGCGCAGTCCTCAAAACGTTCACCTCTTTTTGCGTGGAAATAACGTTTCCACACCTACACTTTTTTTTAAAATTTTCATTCCTTTGTTCACTATTATTTTCTAGGTTTCAGTTCCATTCACAAGCAATCCTACATAAACATAACACTGGAAGAGTTAGTGTCAATATAAAAATACAAACTTTGATGAACTACGTTAAGCCGCCATTAATTTACGTCGTGCATAATAGAACATTAATCCCTACAAAGTATTAAATGTAGCTTGGGTTACATGCAGATACGTAATCAGCGGGCATTAAAACTGTCAAAAAGGCATAATGAAAGTAAACCATACAAACTAAATAAAATGTGCAACCAACGTATGTTGTTCAGAGCAGACACATATTTGAAACAACTGTAAAGACCATAAGAGGGCGTCTTATATCCAAGCTTAACATAAAGCACAGGACAGGGCAGCATGAAAAGCGACTCAGTTAACACATTATGAAGTGTAACGTCCTGGTGTAAATTGCCACCCAGAATACGATGTTCTTTGCGGAACAATACTGCCAAATATTGAAATACGCGCAAAGTCATTGGATCAAGCAGAACAAAGGAAGAAAACACTTCCAATTCGTATTAACTTAAACAGGATATAGATGCATTTTTATTGAGGAGCGCTTGAGAGTGCTTCTAAGATCTTAAAACTAGCAGCGAACAGAGAAATACAAATATGTAAAAAAAATAAAAAATAAAACTGTGATACTATTATTTCCAAGGAGCAAAATGCTTTATCAGCTACAGACCCACAGTCAAAAATTATCCTTACAACCGGTGTGGCCGTGCGGTTCTAGGCGCTTCACTCTGGAACCGCGTGACCACTACGGTCGCAGGTTCGAATCCTGCCTCGGGCATGGATGTGTGTGATGTCCTTAGGTTAGTTAGGTTTAAGTAGTTCTAAGTTCTAGGGGACTGATGACCACAGATGTTAAGTCCCATAGTGCTGAGAGCCATTTGAACCATTTTTATCCTCACAAAATGATGGCGAAGATCATGAAAATCTCACGCTATCGCTTCCTGGCATTGAATTTAGAACGTCAGATCTTTAAATCTGTTAAAGGGGGAAGAAGAAATAGCATTCATAAAGAGATATAGAGTTCGTATCTGGAACTTGAAGTAACCATTCGCTAAAAAAGAGTATTGCTGTATTTACCGGAAGGAAAACATGTGTCATAAGAACCAGAGGTGTGGTTTTCCTGTAAGCGGACTTAACGAAATTGTTAGACTGTGTCGTATATACGGTGTAGGAGAAGCAAGGGAGGTACTGCATTAGCGTGTCTTGCGCGAGCTGCAGCCGTGCACGTTGGAACTCGTCGTTCTCTTGCACAATTATGACAGCTGTGGGTAAGATAGAAAATAACAGCTTTCTTCATTGTAATACGAACACTTCACTGAAATTAATTTGCGCTCGATAGGCAGACAACTACTTCATAATGCGTGAAACTGCGTAATACGATTTGCTTAGTTGTGAGGTAAACACTTCAGTCGTTGCCCGGGATACGTCTAGGATGCACAAATTAAAATGTATTGTCATTTTAGTTGCGTAATTAGGAAAGTGTAATTAATATTTCAGGTCATTTGCTATGACAGTAAAATTTTATTTCTCTATGGCGTTGTAAGATGGATAATCCTTGTAAAAATCAGGACTTGTCACGATTTATTCTTTCGCTGTACTTAAGTTCTGTGAACTAATTTCCATTATCAGGAGGCTCATCGTCAGAAGGTGTTATTTACAATATACTATAACGCAAACTATGCGCCGATTTTTGTCTAAATTATACTTGTGGGCTATTATGTACAAAATGCTGTAGAAAGGTTTTGAGGTTAGGTCTTGGGAAAATACAAATTTAAAAAAAAAAGACCAGCTGGGGTTAATGCTAGACTCGTCCATAATTTTTATCACAATAAAAACTTCAATAAACCAGTGTATGATACAAATTTAACGTGCTTAATGTACACCTCACGCAAGTGGTGATATCCTAGGAGCTAGATTATTCTTAATATTAGCAGACTACATGTTCCTAAAAATAGGCTATTTTATTGTGGCAGTACATTCCTACTAATTCTCATTCTTTTATTGATTTCTTTTCCTCTTACTGTGTTTCCCGAATTCACTACTAACAATTGTACGTTTGTTCTGTCTGGCTTTTCATAGCTTTAGCGTTTCTGTTCATAGTTGATCGAGGCCTTGGTGGTTTAGGTAACGCAGAGGCAGTATAAAAGTGCTGCCTGATGCCTGAAACAAGGTGTGTTTGAAAAAGACTTCGTGTGCATTTTCTCTCTCACTTTGATTCTGGTGTTATTGGTTTTTTTTTCTTTTTCATTTAAAAAAAAAAGATTTTTCTTCCGGTGAAATTGGTGACCCTACCTAGCTCACTTCGGTAAGGAGAGCTGGCGGGAGAAATCAACGAGTGGAAAGGTGGTCATGTACAGCTTCTGATCACTGAACCGTCCGCTGATATTCTGCTTGTAGGCTGCAATCTTTTTTCGTGTGGTTTAAAGCGCGAGCCTGTGACGTTGTTGCTTGTAATCCGCCGCCAGAGAGAAGGTTGGATACCTATACGGTTCTGTTGTAGAGGAACTGGACCATATTTGACACTGCCCCTTCCCCCAGATCCATAGCTATTCTTAAATGCAGTAAAGTGGCTAACACAATCATCATCGCACGATGTGAATACGCACTTGGTACTCTACGCTGAGGAAATAAAATGGACCATACCTCAATAAAGAAAGAAAGAGTCAAATAGCATCGATGGGAGAACCCGAGGGGTTATTCAGTCATCTAATCGGAAACAGTTTTCTTCTTCTGCACACAAATGCCCGTTCCAGGTGGTGCACAAGGGTTGTATCTTAGTTGTATCTATTGAGAACAGGCGACTGCAATAGAAGCATGTAGTGTGTGGTGTCGTATAACGATGAGAGAATAGGAGGGTGAAACCAAGAGATGGCTTATAACCCAATGCTCCCGATTAGCATGAAATTGATGGCCGGGCTTAACGTCCCGATCCGTCGTATGAATCACCCTCGAGAGTGCTACATACCCTCACTTCATGAAAATCGGCGGAGAGGTTTGCAATTTATACCATCACTTCACCTCCTCTTTCTGGCCAAATCATATCTAAATATTCCACGAACACCCACGAAGATGGGTCACAGTCTCCGGATCTGGGCTAATGACACTGGGAGACATCGTCAACTAGACCAACGTGCCTCTGTCAGGAAGAAAATACGCCGTATGTCCAAAATATTCCGAGACTCACTTTATTCCTGGCTACACGCGACGTCGGCGCAGTAACTTCGGTGGCAGCGCGAACTGACAACTGTAAACAAAAGATGTGCATTCGCCCAGTCAGTTGTCAGCAGGCAGTGATAAGTAGTGGACGTATGGTCGTAGTGTGTCAACGTTGTTGTGCCGCAAATCTCAATGAAGCAAAATCTCTAAATAAATTGTTCAAGATATTATCCGGAATGTTTTGAAGGAGAGAAAATTTTGTGCGAAGTTTGTCACACTCACCTCGTCTCCTGAACAAAAACAACGATGGATGGACGGCTGCCGCGACGTGACTGAAATTCAAAACGCCGACAATTCTTTTCTAGGAAAAATCATACAGATGACGACACTTGGTGTTATGAATAGGAATATATCACAAAACAACAGTGTGCAGAAATTCACCTGAATGGTTCGCGCTTTGATGACATAACCGACATTCACGACAATGTGCCATGCGAGACGATCAAAGTCTCAAAGAAGGACTTCCCTGACAGTGTGCGTTGTACTCGGGTGGAGGAAGACTACGTAGAACACCTGAAGCACTGAAACCACCATCTTAACTTTTCTCTATATTTTATTAATCCGGTCTTGAAACGTATTGGACTGACAGAGTAGTTCTCCCGTTAATCATTAATTTATTTGCAACCTATAGTGTGGGACCCATCAGATAAACAAGAACTTAAATTAAGATTCACAATTCTCTTCGCAAACATTTTATCAATAAACAGTTTACTTGGTCTGTTTCTAGGTGTGAGTGCACGCAGCGTTTGTTGCTACTAATGCATGAACTCTTGCTAACATATTTCATTCGTCACCCTAACTATACGTCTTCTGTTTGTGTTGTTTATTGGCTACAGCCTTCAGAATCGACGCACGAAGAAAAAGTGAGTAATTAATAAGGCCTCATTGCCTACCGGTTTAACCACTATGCCCTATTTAATTGGCAAATTTCTGATTCAGTAACGAAATCGAAACGCAAGAGAGATGTAAGACTTCAGCTTTGGCCAAAGATTCTGAAAATACCATCGACGCTTTGACTTGTACTGAAGTCCAATTGTTCAGATTCCCTAGAAACCAGAGCCACAGGTTTTAGACGGTCGGCTGGAAGCAACGCGATAACTATTTCTTCAGAAACTCATTTGCATGTCGACTACACGAGAGACCTACATCACATAAGCTATGGGCAAGCGACATAACGCACGCTGCCTCAGTGGAGTAAATAAAAAAAATTGGAAATTTGTGGTAAGGTCTTACGGGACCAAACTGCTGAGGTCATCGGTCCCTAAGCTTACGCACTACGTAAACTAACTAAATTGGAAATTTGTAGTAAGGGCTTACGGGACCAAACTGCTGAGGTCATCAGTCCCTAAGCTTACGCACTACGTAAGCTAACTTAAACTAACGCACGCTAAGGACAACACACACATACATGCCCAAGGGAGGACTGGAACCGCCAGCGGGGGAGCCGGAAGTAAATCAGCGGAGGAGTCTAGAACGATGCAAGAATATCGTCTGAAGTGAGTAAGTGCCTCATTGCAATCCGCGGAATGTACGTGGATCTAAAAAACGGTGATTAACCATTACTTATCGGATGTAATAAGAAACTTAATGAAAGTGACATCGCAGTACAGACATGTTAGTCTTAACACACTGCTTCTAATTCTTTCAACTGTTGCTTTCCATCTACGTTCTACGATCCATTGTGAAGCATCATACACTGATCAGCCAGAACACAATGACCACCGACCTACTATCGACATAAGCCGGTCCAGGCGATACTAGCGTTACGTAACGAGGAGTGACTCCTAATTAGACACACGTACTGTGCGTGTAGAATCAGTGAGCGTACTACCCCTGTGTAGAATGGGGAAACGCGCGGTCTATCTGAGGTTGACCGAGGGCAGGTTGTGATGGCCCACAGGCTCGGAACGAGCATTTCGGAAACTGTACGACTCGTTGGGTGTTCGAGGATTGCTGTGGTGAATGTCTTCACTAGACGTCGTGGGCCTGGGCGCCTTCCTTCATTACAGTTGTCGGACGTCGTAGGCCGGGCAAACTGGTAAAACAGGACATGGCGGCGAACTGTGGCGGAACTAACATCACACTTTAATGTCGGGCAGAGTACAAGTGTGTCTGAACACACACAGCACCGAAAACTCCTCACAATGGACCTCTTCAGCCGATGACTCACGCATGTGCCAGTGTTAACACCACGGCATTGTCAACTACGACAGAAATAGGCACGTGACCATTGACTAGACGTTCGTGCAGTGGCAAAGCGTTGGATGGTCTAATGAGCCCCGATACCTTCTTCATCATGCCGATGACAGGGAGCGAATCCATCGTCTTCCAGTGGAACAGCTCCTTTGCACCAGTACTGCGGGGCGGAGACAAGTTTGCAGCGGCTCCTTTATCCTCTGAGGAACGTTCACGAGTACATCCATGGGTCCAGTTGAGTTTTTTTTAAATTCTTTATTGACACAACAATACTAATTATACATATTTGGCCCACCTCCTAACATGATTAGTGGGCCATTAATTGTTACATAGAATTAAGTTATTGCAGCTTAATATTACAAATTATATTAGTGAACTGCAGTTTAAGTTACTAAAGTATGGTTAGATTCCTACAACAACAATGGGCAGTTTAGTTTTACCTACTTTCTTTAGTTAATTATCTAACCTAGAAATGACTACTAACTGCAGCGTCACAGGTGTGCCAGTAAAACACAAACCTACTTAGAGTGGCCAGGCTCCTCGAGCTAATCCCGAGCAGCATGCCCCTGGCGCTGGGCCGGCCAAGGTTAGTATTCGCTGCAGTTTCCTATGTTAGTGTTCTAAACTAAGTCCTACTACTACTAACTTAACCTACGTCATCATTGGTGCTTTAGTCGCAATCGGTGTAATTGACCCCCCTCCCCCCTAATCCCCTACGTGGCGGTTTCCAACTGATGGAAGTCGGCCATTCCACGCACAGGTGGTATGGGAATGGGATCAGGTCTTAATCGGTTGGTTTATGAATTTGATGGCTATTCTTAGTCCCTCAAGTATTCTATTAACACTTTTCGCGATACCTCATCTGCTAGAGCATTCAAAGTATGGAAAGTGTCTTCTTGTCTTAGGAGATTGTATGTCTCGTTGTTTGGAAGTCTGCCTCGGAGTGTTGTCGCAACGTCGTTGAAGAGAGGGCACTCGAAAACCACATGATCAGGAGTTCCTTCCGCCGCGCCGCAGTCACACTCGGGGGTTGCCCTTTTCCCAAACCGACATAAATATGTCTGACAGGTTCCATGACCAGTGAGAAAATGGATGAGTCCTCGTGTAGGTTCAAAATATTTCATGGCCCCGCGTTCTTTAACGTCAGGTAAGAACTGGAATGTTCTTCTCCCCGTTTCATCTTCCTCCCAATCCCTCTGCCACAGTTCCTCCCCTCTGTTTCTTATTTCTCTCTTGTCCTCTACTCTCACACCCATGATATCTATTATTTTCTCCCCGTTCCCTTTTTTAGCCCAGTACCATGCCGCTTGTTCACGTATTTTGATATCTAATGGGCAGAGCCCCATTATGACTAACAGAGCTCCCCCTGGTGATGTCCTGTAGGCCCCTACTGATCTTAGAATCATGTTTCTTTGGATTCTTCTCACTATCATGGCGGGCACGACCCGCGTGAGGCTGTGCGCCCAGACTCACGAGCCGTAACCCACTACTGAGGTCATGATACTATTATGATAGAGTTTGATGAGATGAGGGGGGAGATGAAATCGTGTATGTCCAATGGAAATGAGATTGTTTAGTAATTGGAGGGCTCTCTGGGTTACAGTTTCTATGTGTTTTCCAAAGTTCCATCTCTCGTCAGTTATGACTCCCAGATATCGCGCCTCCCGTCGCCGAAGAACTGGTGAGCCATCGATTCTGACAGTGGGATTCCTGATAAGCTGACCTTTTAGTAGTAAGTATGTGGATTTACTCGGAGATATTTTCATCTTCGTGTTTAGGCACCACTGGTGCAGTTTTTCAATGGCCCTTTCGATCTTTGGCTCGATGTCCTCTCGGCTACGACCGCCGACCAGCAGGAGGAGGTCATCTGCGTAGGCTATCACCTCTAGCACTTCTTCACTTTGTTGTAGCCCGTCTAGTAATGGTTCCATATGGATATCCCAGAAAAGGGGCCCCAGAACAGAGCCTTGGGGACACCCCTTGGTAATTACTTTTCCAATTCTCCCGCTAGGGGATGATAGCCAAACCTCCCTGTCCTTACAATAGCTCCTCAGACACCCATAAAGCGGCCCTGGACACTCTTTCTCCCGTAAACAGGAGAAGAGCGAAGGCCACCACAGGTTGTCAAAGGCGCCACTGATATCCACCATGATGCCGACGACGTACTTATGCGGGGTTGAGCCGCAGACCTCAGCCGCCAGAGCGATAGCATCAGATGCCGTCCGCCCCGGCCTGAAGCCAAACTGCCTGCTGCTCATCCCACACAGCACCCGGTGAGCCGTCAATCTGTCAGCCAGCAGTTTCTCCAGAAGCTTCCCGAACAGGTCCAATAGGCAGATTGGCCTGTAAGATTTAACTTCGGCCGGATCTTTTTCTTGTCCTTTTTTAATTATTACCACATTCGCGGTTTTCCACCTCTTGGGAAACCTCCTTTGTCTAAGACACTCGTTGAATAGGTGGGTCAGCGGCGCGACTAACTGGGGTGCTAGAAATTGCACCACCTCAGCCACAATGCTGTCTGGTCCTGGAGCTTTCCCTCTTTTTAGGGATCTTATTTGTGCAGCCACCTCCTCTTCCGAGAATGGGTAGACTGCCGTGTTGTTGTTGTAATCTACTAGGTATGTGTCTCGCAGTTGCTTCTGGCTTTCGGTTTCTCCATCCGCATTGTCGTCAGGCAGCAGGGATTGGAGAAGGACCTCAGCAGTTTCCTGCCAAGATTCCGTCATCCTATCCCCCTGCCTGAATGTTGATAGCTCCAGGGGAGAGCGGATTTTTTCCCTTACTAATTTATAAGGGAGACCCCACGGATCTAAGGCCAGTTGAGTTTGCGCAAGGCACCATGACGGCCAAGGTGTATCGTGCACTGGTTGTAGACCTCGTACTCCCCTTCATGACGATGATGTTTCCCGTCGGCGGTGGTATTTTTCAACAAGATAATGCGCCATGTCACAGACCATGAGTGTGATATAGTGGTTCGAGAAACACACTGGCGCGTTCCAATTGATGTGGTGGCCCCCAACTCGTCAGCTCTGAATCCGATCGAACATGTCTAGAATGTGATTGAACGTGGCGTCAGACCCCATCGCTCCTCTCCCCATAATATACGGGAATTAGGCAAATTGTGTGAGCAGATGTGGTGCCAACCCTCTCCAGTGACCTACCATAGCCTCATTACTTCCATGCCTAGATGGGTTGCCGCTGCTATTCGTGCCAAAGGTGGACATCCGGCTCTTAGGTAGGTTGTCATAGTTCTGGCTGATCAGTGTATCGGATAGAGCATGGAGAAAAAGATTGCTTATACACCTCCGTGCGAGACGTTATTTACCTATCCTTATCTGCTCAATATCTACGGAATAGATACGTAGGGGTTTGGGGGGAGGAGGGTGGAGAATAGTTTTATTTCCTGTCCGGAGAGATGGTTCTTGAAGTTTTCTGAACAGGTACTTGAGACATGTACGACTTCTTCCTTGGAGTGTTGCGAGTTAAGAATTTTCAGCATTTCTGTTACAGTCTCTCGTGATTCTAACAACCCTCAGCGTGTTTGCACCTTTCTCTTCGGTAAAGTATTGATCTTTTTTGCTTGCAGTTCCTTTCGCAGACAAACTGAACTCTCCCGCTAGAGTGGCTAATGATGTTGGACGCTGGGATCTAGAGCGTACTCAACGTTTTAACATATTCCAGAAATGCTCCACTGAGTTCATGTTGATACTCTGGGAAGGCCAGTAAATTTATGGAATGTTGTTGTGGATAAACCACAGCCACGCAGATGCTGCTTTATGACAGGGTGCATTGTCATGCTCATACAATCATCCTCTTCGAAGTGTTCCTCAATTGTACACAGTGCGCAATACTGTAAAATGAGTTCGTATTCTTCCACATTTAGTGTTTTCTTAAACACGATATTGTACTACGCCCTGACCACGAAAAACGCCCCCATACCGTATCACCTCGATGTTGGCACTACACGTGGTGGCAGGAAATGTCCGCCAGGCGTTCGCTAAACCTAAACCTTCCATCGGATTGCCACGAGGTTTAGCGTGATTCATGGCCCTGAACCACTCGTTTCCAGTCGTCCACTGTCCAGTGTCGTCGCTCTTGACACCATCTCAGGCGTCGCTTATATTATATATACAGAAATGTGTGGATTATGTGCTGCTGGATCCAGTCATTGTGCTCCATGATTTTATGCTGACACCCTAGGCAACGCTCGGTGGTCCCCATCTGTCAGTACATGAGGTGTGCCTGGCCTTGTTCACTTCACAATCACGTCACTAACAGTCCAACTGTCCATCTTTAGAACGGTTCGAATGTCCCTGATGGATTTGTTTCTCAGATGATATACAATAACTAGTCCACGATCGAAGTAGCTGAGATCTCCAAATCGGCCCATTCTGTTGTGATTTGCCTCTCTCTCCTGATAACACAAGACTCCTCAAGTCGTTTTATAGTGGCGGTTCCGCCTCTCGTGATACCTAGGGGTCAGTTCCACATTTCCGGATCCATTTGATCAGCAACACGTCTATTACACTCCCATGGCGCCCGTCAGAAAATTTTCTATACAATGGCAAAAGAGGGTGGGCATACCATAGTGACGTATTTTCCGTAGACTTCGACGTCGTTCTCAATCAAAATCCTTTCTACACTTTGGAAACAGCGAATCAATCTGATTATGTCTAGCCATAGCATTGAAAATGTCATGCGCGAAGAGCGTGAGTTAAGTTCGGCTTGATCGATGTTCTTGAAACCCGTACTGATAATCATCGTGGAGCTAGTTTTGATCCACTTCTGTGTTCTTTTCCAGTGACGGGAAATATATCTCAGGTCAAGGGGTAGGCAACAGATTATGGTGAAGAACAGAGGTAACTCACTCGCAAATTATGTGTATAACTTCACATGGACACTATCGTTTCGTTGAGTTTTACCGAGTGAAGGTGGTTTTCAACGGCATTGGCATTAATACCGAACGTTTCCAGCAATATTAGGCCATGTCTTATTAGCCGCAATTCAACAACAAACTTGATTTGTCGTTACAGGTTTCAAATTTTGTCAGCGTGTAGCCCCAATTTCGAAATCACTTTTTCTTATTCGGATAACAACAACGGCCGCTAGCTGCTATGTAGCTGTTCGTCATGCTGCAGGAATTACAGAGCAAAACAGTGTACAGACATCCGCTCCAGCTTAGCAGAAATGTGAAATTTGACAAAAGCCAAGAGCGGTCAGACGATGTAACAGACCAGATGAACAACATCCTACCTGTGATATACATCTAGATCTACTTCTACGTCTACAATCTCCAAACCACCATGGAGCGCATTGTACCACGCATTATGGTTTCGTTCCCGTCCCACTAACATACGCAGCGCTGGAAGAATGACTGCTTCTATGGCCCTGTGCTCGTTGCAATTAGTGTAATCTTCACCGTTCCTGCGAGAGTGATACGAAGAGGATTGTAATACATTCCTTGATTCCTTCCTTAATACCCGTTCGTGAAACTATGTAAGATGGCTGGATTTTGTCGCCTATCTTTAAACATTTGTCAGTTCATTTTGTCATCATCTCCACGACGCTGTCCCACGGATCAAAAATGCATGTGACCCTTCTTTTCGTATGTTCAACATACCCTGTTCGTCCTATTTGGTATGGATCCCACATACTTGACCAACATTCTAGGTCGGAAAGCACGAGTGTTCTGCAAGCAATCTTCTTTACAAACTAATTGCACTTTCCCGTATTCTACAACTGAATCTAAGTCTGCCACCTCCTTTACCTACGATGACATGACAATATAACATACGAAACATTATCTACATACCGTTAGATCTATTGTGCGTCGTCTAATGAAACTGTGGGGCTACTCTTTGAGGGGGGGGGGGGGGGGGGCGGCAACTAACTGGCATCACATAATGTAACTGCGGGGTTTCCATGGAATGGTACACTGTTCCAGTTGTAAGAGAAAAGTGTCACTGGTGGGAAAGTTTATTGCTCGCAACTTTCGCAAGACGCTAGCACGGGCGCGTGGATGCGTAACAGCTGGCTCGTACCCAGAGGCCTAGGCTTGCACCTTCGAAACGGGCGCGCCTAGTGATGCAGCGTGCCAACTGTTAGACAAAGCCTGTATGCGGTAACCTTCTAAACGTCTGCACCACCACGCACACAAGCAAATTTACACCTGTTACAGTTCTATTCTCTCCGTCTCGTGATACAAGTAAAAATATAGACTTGCTTTGAACAATGAAACACACCTAACGCAAAATACAAAGCGCCTCAGGGCTGCGCTGTGACCATCACAGTACCAACCTCTAAAGCAACAGCGTTTCGTATTTAATTTGCACAAGAAGAACCGCAGCCATTTGTGCCTTTTTGTTAATAAGATAGGCGTGTTTCCCGTTTTTAAACCTTGTTGTTGTTGTTGTGGTCTTCACTCCTGAGACTGGTTTGATGGAGCTCTCCATGCTACTCTATCCTGTGCAAGCTTCTTCATCTCCCAGTACTTACTGAAACCTACATCCTTCTGAATCTGCTTAGTGTATTCATCTCTTGATCTCCCTCTACGATTTTTACCCTCCACGCTGCCCTCCAATGCTAAATTTGTGATCCCCTGATGCCTCAGAACATATCCTACCAACCGGTCTCTTCTTCTTGTCAAGTTGTGCCACAAACTTCTCTTCTCCCCGATTCTATTCAATACCTCCTCATTAGTTATGTGATCTACCCATCTAATCTTCAGCATTCTTCTGTAGCACCACATTTCGAAAGCTTCTATTCTCTTCTTGTCCAAACTATTTATCGTCCATGTTTCACTTCCATACATGGCTACACTCCATACAAATACTTTCAGAAACGACTTCCTGACACTTAAATCAATACTCGATGTTAACAAATTTCTCTTCCTCAGAAACGCTTTGCTCGTCATTGCCAGTCTACATTTTATATCCTCTCTACTTCGACGATCATCAGTAATTTTGCTCCCCAAATAGCTTAGGGAAACTTGATTGAAAATAATAATATGCAATCCAGTCACATTATTATGACCGCTGCCTTTGTTCGACGTCATAGTGCAATGGCAGGTAGCAGCACTAGCAGAGAGCGGGATGGATATATAAAGAATATCGCGGGGGACGCGGGAAACAGTGCAGCCGCTGCCCTAATGGGGGAACGGAGCTATTTATCTGATGTCCAAAAGTTCATGATCATTGGTACTTGAACCAAGGGTTGAAGCATTTCCGAAATTGCCAAGTTTGTAAACTGGTCACTTGCCACGGTGGTTGAAGTATACCGTGCGGGGCAAAATGGCGCTATCCAAAACCAGCATCAAGGTAACCTTGGTGTGTAACGGGCCATAGATAATAGGGGTGGACGATTTCTGAGGAGATGTGTACAGGCGAATTGACCACCAAGATGAACCACGTGGCTACCAGCAATGGCTCCTCAACGATGCTGCGTACGAGCCTCCGCAGCAGGCACCCGGTTCATGCATCCGTGCTGACTGCTGCTCATCGGCGATGAAGGCTGGAGTTTGCACGCCAATACTGCAACTGGAAGGCCAGTGAGTGGCGACAGATGGCCTTTCCAGACTCAGATTAATGCTCCACACACGTTCGTGATTTGAAGAGCACTAGGGTGAGCTAACCGTACTCCTCTAGCCACCAAACTCCCCGGATTTAAACCCAATCGAGAATCTGTGGGACCATCTCGACCGGGCTCTTGGCAGCCCAGAAACCTAGGGCAGCTGCCCACGGCACTGGAGTCACGGAGGTCCCGCTTTCCGGAACCTCATTGACTCTCTACCTGCACGTCTGCGGTTACTCGGGCTTTAGACACAACGTTTCATATTCCTCAACAGTGATGATGCGAGATCAGAGTAGAAATCACTCGTAGTATCATATTTCATGTAGTCTACTTGATACATGTGTTAGGAAAGCATTTGGATTAAATTTTTTATATCTTCAATTTTTATATGAGGACTGGTGCCTCTTGAAACGTCTTCTATGCAAACGAAAATGCTGTGAGTGACCAAAAGTGATGGGAAAGGAAAGGGACACGTAGCGGTCGCCGGCTGCTCAGGAGTTTGCCGTGCATTTGTCTCAGTACAGTTCTGGTACTGACGCCTCGGCTTTCTGACTCACAGGAGATAATCGATCGCACCGTACAGCTCTACGGAGAGGACTTCACGGCCTTTCGTCAAATTCTTGTGTTCGTCCTGTGCGGCGGCTTACACGTGTGAAAACACTGTCTCTGCAATGTTAAAGGCAACACTAGTCACAGTGTGAACCACAATTCTTCACGGATCTGCGATATGCTAGCACCCATACGTCTTGCACTGATTATCATTCCACGTTCGAAGTCGATTAACTCGTATCGTGCTACACCAGATACCTATTTCTAATAGATATCTCAGATATGAAGTGCACAGTCGCACCATACGCCGAAATATTTGGGCGTTATATACGGTACATCTCGAACTAGACAACCCTTCTCGTGATTTTGGTCACCCATTTTATTTTGGTTCAGTAAATTACTAGGATACGTAATTCGTATAGGTTTTCTGCATGCATAACGGGCTAAATCAAGTCAGTATTCTGGTTTGCTAATTACTACAAGCCAATTACAGTACGCTACAGTACGCATAGAGTCACAAAAGAGAAGATGGTTCAAATGGCTCTGAGCACTATGGGACTCAACTTCTGAGGTAATTAGTCCCCTAGAACTTAGAACTAGTTAAACCTAACTAAGCGAAGGACATCACAAACATCCATGCCCGAGGCAGGATTCGAACCTGCGACCGTAGCGGTCTTGCGGTTCCAGACTGCAGCGCCTTTAACCGCACGGCCACTTCGGCCAGCAAAAGAGAAGATATCGGGAAAGTGAAATGAAAATGTGTGTGATCAGATACTGAAACGCTAACATTGACATATACATGTAATGAACCTTTGGAAATACGCAAAAATAGTGCGACAAAATCTTTCACAGTTCAACTGAGTGGGGATAAACAAATATTGAGAAGCTATGCAGAGGGAAAAATGCTCCCAGCGCTTGATGCCTGAGTAACACTAGATACACACGTTGTAGAAGATCACAAGCTCTGGTCTACAGCGAGCTATGTCCAGATACTGTTGGACAGCGTTTTGTACAGACGCAGGTAGCGCGGCCAGGCCAGCCCATGTTCCACGCGCCCTCGGCCAGTTGCGGTGAAACTCACAAAAGGACCACGCCTGCTCATCATCACCGACTTCGTCCGTATTTACACTGAAGCGCCAAAGAAACAGGTATAAGCATGCGTATTCAAACACAGAGATATGTAAACAGGCAGAATATGGCGCTGTGGGCGGCAACGCCTAATAAGATAACAAGTGTCTGGCGCAGTTGTTAGGTCGGTTACTGCTGCTCCAATGGCAGGTTATCAAGATTTAAATGAGTTTGAATATTGTGTTATAGTCGGCGCACGAGCTATAGGACACAGCATCTCCGAGGTAGTGATGAAGTGGGGATTTTCCCGTGCTATCATTTCAGAGGTGTACCACGAATATCAGGAATCTGGCAAAACATGAAATCTCCGACATCTCTGCGGCCGGAAAAAGATCCTTCAAGAACGGGACCAACAGCGACTGAAGAGAATCGTTCAACGTGACAGAAGTGCAACCCTTTCGCAGATTGCGGCAGATTTCAATGCTGGACCGTCAAAAAGTGTCAGCGTGCGAGCCATTCAACGGAACATCATCGATATGGGCTTTCGGAGCCGAAGGCCCACTCGTGTACCTTGATGGCTGCACGACGCAAAGCTCTACGCCTAGCACGGACCCATCAACACCGACATTGGACTGTTGCTGACTGGAAACATGTTGCCTGTTCGGATGAGTCTCTTTTCAGGTTATATCGAGCGGATGGACGTGCACAGGTATGAATCCATGGACCCTGCATATCATCAGGGGACTGTTCAAGCTGGTGCAGGCTCTATAATGGTGTGGAGCGTATGCAGTTGGAATGATATGCGACCCCTGATACGTCTACATAAGAGTCTGACAGGTGACACGTACGCAAGCATCCTGTCCGATCACCTGCATCCATTCATATCCATTGTGCATTCCGACGGACGTGGGCAATTCCAGCAGGGCAACGCGACACCCCACACGTCCAGGCTTGCTACAGAGCGGCTCCAGGAACACTCTTTTGAGATGAAACACTTCCGCTGGCTACCAAATTCCCCAGACATGAATATTATTGAGCATTTCTGGGATGTCTTGCAATATGCTGTTCAGAAGAGATCTCCACGCCCTCGTACTGTTACGGATTTATGGACAGCCCTGCAGGATTCATGGCGTCAGTTCCCTCCAGCACTAGCTCAGACGTTAGTGGAGTCCATGCCATGCACTTCTGCGTGCTCAAGGGGGACCTACACGCTATACGGAGGGACTGGCCAGAAGTGAAAGTGGCAGAAAAGGGAGCTCCACACGGCCAAGCTTTTCGAAAAAATAGTACTTTTGGCGCGTGTCGAGCAAGACACGGGCCATCTGTGCTACCGAAGTTTGCAGACAGCAATTAGGGCAGCGGAAAGAGTACAGAACGGTAATCCGAGGGCCGTGAGGTTCAGTCACAGAGTGGAAATGTCTCTTATTTTCAATTATTACACTACTTCCACTGTAAGTAAATCTGAATAATGCACAGTATATTGCATTTATTAATATTTTCGTAAGATCTATGAAAAGGAAAAGCAAAGGAGAATTTGGAATTGCAAGTAAATTCCCAAGAGAAGACTGTACTGACAGCGTCCACGAGAACAGTGTAAATAATTTGCCAAGAAGTGACTGTAATAGCATAGAGCACTCCGTATTCCGTTACTTTAATTTTGACTTTCGAGCATCCCTCAGTAGCTGCAGGCAAACAACAGGTTACCAGAGCAGACGCCGATAAAATTACTGTTTGTCTTGCTTTTATGTTGAATATTGCGCCAGCACACGTAAATTGTCAATTGTAAAATAATAAAAGTATATAATTTTATGTACGAAGTTCTTATGTACGCCTTACAATCCCTTCCTTGTAATTTACTTGGAGTCCCAAACTTTCGTTTGTCTTTTCTTTTCATGCCTTTTATTAAAATATTAATCAGTACAGTATCTTGAGCAGTATTTCAGTTTATTTTCAGTGTGAGTAATGAAAAACTGGAAGTGAAAAATATTACAACGTAAGGCCTCGATGACACGACCCTCGGATTGCCTTATGTTTTGTTTCCGCTACGCCAACCACTGTATGGGAACACAGCTAACACAAATGGATCACGTCCCTCCCGGCCCACGCCGAAAATGTTATTTTTTCTAAACGCTTGGATATCTGGAGCTTCCACATCTGTCTCTTCCATTTCTGGCTGAGCCCTGTATGTACCTTAAATTTGGGCGCAATTGGTGGTGACGAGTAGGCGCGATCCCCTTGTTAGACTATCGGGGTGGTAAACCGTGAGGCCATCAGCAGCAGTGTGTGGACAAGGTGGCAGTAGCAGGCACTGACAAGGCTACCATCGCAAAACAGCAGTAGACAGATAGGCATCTTGAGTACAACAGCATAGCACTCTAAGGCAAGATCTTCCCCTGCCCTTGCCTTTCTTGTGTCTCATGGGTTATTCGCATAGCTTCGTTCATTGTACGCTCTCTAGCTAATGTGGTTTAGTGTTTCAAAATTGTTGCTTGTGCTCGGTCTTCTTGGTGCCAACTTTGTTCCTCCGCCAAACTAATTCCCCAGAAAGACACAGCGATCTGATATATTCATGTTTGCTGGCATGTGCTTCTGGCCTTGCGGAATTTCGTACTAGGGTTACCTTTAACCCACTATTTTCTAGTTGCACCTCTTGGTGCATTTGTTCTCCCGTGCCGCAGCAATGAGAAACTGAAGAAGAAGAGAAAGAAGGAGAACTAGAAATAAAGATACGTGCAATAAAGTTTACTTAACCGAAATTCGTAAACGTCTCCTTAATTCCATAATTAGCAGTTTCCGATCATATCTGGACAAATTACTCGTGCTTTATGTCCCATAGACCCTGGCCTATTGTATTACCGACAACTGTAACAGCTCATGCATACGAAGAGCAGTTCATTTGCTCCGGTAGATAATTCATTGTTTGTCGTTTACTATAGCCTGTATAATCACAGCCATCACATCATCCATTTTGAAGTTATTGCTAAACGTTTGTGCCCTCAGCGACCTTTTTATCCCCGACAATTTTTCCAAGTAGGTTTCGTGCTAATAACGTAGGGTTCATGATAGCCGATCACTGTTTTAGTTAGTTTGAGGCGACATCAAACTGACATCTAAATGTCTTTAGTGATCCAAAATCGAGCTATGACCACCATTACCATCATTTTACAGCTAAGGCTTCTGAGATGTGTTCCTGCCTCTCTCTTACGATGCCACAAGTGCCAGGACGGGTTTGTGACACCAGTCTCGACAAAGCTCACATATAACTTCTCTTTATGTTGGTAAAATACTTCTGTCGTCTACCCCTCATGTAATAGATACTCTCTCTGCTTATTCTAAATTTTAAATGTTCGTAAGTACCGGGTGATCAAAAAGTCAGTATACATTTGAAAACTGAATAAATCACGGAATAATGTAGATAGAGAAGTACAAAGTGACACACATGCTTGGAATCACATGGGGTTTTATTAGAACCAAAAAAATACAAAAGTTCAAAAAATGTCCGACAGATGGCGCTCCATCTGATCGGAATAGCAATAATTAGCATGACGAAGCAAAGATGATGTTCTTTACAGGAAATGCTCAATATGTCCACCATCATTCCTCAACAATAGCTGTAGTCGAGGAATAATGTTGTGAACAGCACTATAAAGCATGTCCAGAGTTATGGTGAGGCATTGGCGTAGGATGTTGTCTTTCAGCATCCCTAGAGATGTCGGTCGATCACGATACACTTGCGACTTCAGGTAACCCCAAAGCCAATAATCGCACGGACTGAGGTCTGGGGACCTGGGAGGCCAAGCATGACGAAAGTGGCGGCTGAGCACACGATCATCACCAAAAGACGCGCGCAAGAGATCTTTCACGCGTCTAGCAATATGAGGTGGAGCGCCATCCTGCATAAACATCGTACGTTCCAGCAGGTGTTTATCAACCAGGCTGGGGATGATGAGATGCTGTAACATATCGGCGTACCTCCCACCCGTCACGGTAGCAGTTATAAAACCAGAATCACGCATTTCCTCGAAGAAAACAGGCCCGGTAACGGTAGATGTGGTAAATCCAACCCATACCGTGTCTTTCTCGTCGTGCAATGGCGTTTCCACGACAGTTTTAGGATTTTCGGTAGCCCAAATCCTGCAGTTGTGGGCGTTGACAGACCCTCGGAGCTTGAAATGAGCTTCGTCGGTCCACCACACGTTACCCAACCAATCGTCATCTTCCGCCATCTTTTGAAACACCCACACCGCAAATGCCCTCCGCTTCACTAAATCGCCAGGTAAAAGTTCATGATGCCGATGGATTTTGTACGGATAGCATCGGAGAGTACGCCTCAGTGCTAACCAAACAGTAGTGTATGGAATGCCGGTGCAACGTGCGACTGCACGAGCGCTGACTTCCCCGTGCATAGACGAACCCGCTACAGTCTCCATTTCTTCCTGAACTGTCTCAGCAGCATTACGCCTTGTGCTCGGTCGCCCACTATGGGATCTATCGTCTAAACAGCCCGCGGCTTCGAACTTCGAAATCATTCTCGCCACAGCTGCATTTGTCAACGGACCTTTACCCGTTCGAATCCCCTTTCTATGGCGATAGGATCGTAACGCTGAACTAGCACATTCCCCACTCTGATAATACAGCTTGACTAAAAGCGCCTTTTCAGGTAGCGTCAACATGCTGCGACTGCTGGCGCATCTGATTCTCTCTCTCATTACAGCTCCTTTTATACACAATTGTCATGCGCAGTCCCTGACGTTTTGCTGTCCACCACCATCTGTCGGACATTTTGTGAACTTTGTTTATTTTTTTTTGTTCTAATAAAACCCCATGTCATTCCAAGCATGTGTGTCAATTTTTACCTCTCTATCTACCTTATTCCGCGGTTTATTAATTTTTCAAATTTATACTGACTTTTTGATCACCCGGTATATCTGATTTGAAATTAACCTTTGTTAAGATTCGAATTCTCGAATTCTCTAACACACTTTCGGTGAACTTGGTTGATATTTAATGTCCAAATTTTCAATAACCTTATATAGGTGCCTAGTAAGACATACATTACCAAAACAATCATTCACATCAAACGGGGAATTCGTCGGAATAAACGCCTGAAACTGGCCACCCAATGTAGAGTAATCCTCTTCTGAATAGTAGGTGTACTTCACCGCGCCCCTACAGTTCTATCTCGGTTTGTTTCCGTTGATCGCAGGTATCCGGCATCGTGCCCAAGTTCGTTTTGACATTTTAGCCTGTCGAACATGTTCAGATACACACAGTTTGACAGCTGCAAAGGAACTATCACACATTTAGTTTTATATTTTGTTTATTATGCTGCACTAAAAGACTATACGAATACGTAGAGAATATGTCATCTTTATTCGAAAGGAATGGCAGGAATTTCCCAGCACCGGCAAATGCGGGAGACGAAAGAACAGAGTGATACACTCGGAGCAAACAAGAACTGTCGTTAGTGCATGTACTGCAGCATCAGGCAGGGATGGGCAGCGTTGTGCGGTGTATATCAACTTGGCTCACTCCCCGCGACATTGTTCAGAAGTTTTGTAGTTATGTTGTGCCTTTCGTGCATCACTGTAGTTTACCGGTCCGCAACGATCTTAAGTACTGGTAACAACTTTCCTGAGGGCATACGATGCATACTCTATGCGAGTCATCTCCAGAAAACTTACAGGCCACTCCACTAGTACAACATTCGCTGCTCCACGGCAACGAAGGTACGGACATTTTTGTGACTGACGTCTTTCGTAGCAGTAAACTTTAGAAAGACGCTATCACGAATAGCGACGTAGGATACGTGAATGTGAGAGTAATTTCATATGTCTCTGCTAGCCACTGCACGGTGCACGGCAGAGGTTACCTTGTACCATTTCTACCATTCCCCGCTCTGTTCTGCTACTGTCTACATGCCTCCGTACGAGCCCTAATTTCTTATACCTTGTCTTCGTGGTCCTTACGCGAAATGTACGTTGGTGATAGTGGAATCGTTCTGCACATGTTTTCTCAATAGCATTTTGCGGAAAGAACGTCGTCTTCCCATCAGGGATTCCCATTTCAGTTCACGAAGCATTTCCGTAATACTCCCGTGTTGATCGAACGTACCTGTAACAAATCTAGCAGCACGCCTCTGAATTCCTTCAGTGTCTTCCTTGAATCGCTTGAGTGCTCCCCTATTTTTCGGCATAATTAGAGCTGGAACATCATTCCGAGGATAGAAATTAATAATTTAATTGCGATGGTGAAGGAAAATTATATAACTAATCTCCTTTGTGAAATGTCCTCCCTCCCGTAAGAGGATACAATGGTCGACATAACTATTGCCGTGTGGGAGTATCAGGGAGCGGTAACCTCCAAATGCTTCGCTCCCTTTGTAGAACCACTGCCGGCCTAGAGACGAATTTCTCTGCTGCCCGTTTTACTGTCGTCAGTGAAAAATAGTACCTTACTTCGCTGGCTTTTCTTTAGGGCCCAAGCCCGAGCTTATTTAACTGGCTAGGACGGTGACCGTGCTCTTAGATATTCACGTACTCGACGAGACGCTGGCGTTCCGGCTCAGCACGGAACCAGGTAATTTCTACGAAATGTGTCTCGCCTCAGCCAGTTCAAGCTTAATCCAATTTATCGTTCATTCTCATGCGATTACAGACTCCATTGTTTTACTCAGTGTTCTTTGTGCGGAACTTTTAATCATTATCTAGAAGCTGCTCTCTTCCACTGACAAAGCGCCAAAATATTAAGGTAATGAATTATTACTCCCCTTGGACGCGACATTGCATCTGGTCCACATACCGCCAGAATTTCACCGTGAATCCGTATCCAATTTAGCTGTTTTGCAAACAAAAACCGTACTGTACCTCTAGTTCAATTTTGGGAGTACGTTTCCAGTTGCCGCGCCATTTCACTCGCACACTGTGATGCACTTGTTATCCGCAACGCAGTAGAACAGTGTCTTTAGGAAACCCAGAACACATATTCTCTTCTGACTATGTGCCACTCTTGTTACGCAATCATCTTAACGTGGGACTACATGTGTAACTTACTTTTCAAGTCACCTCGTATAACGTCTCCCGCAACATTCGTATCCGCTACTCATCATCAATGACTAACACTTCCTAAGGGACGAATGAAGTAGCAACACACATGCTGTTTTGTTGGTGACTCAGCAGTCCAATGCGAGAGTCCATTTGGCGCTCATTGGTGAGGCAAGTGTCTATCACCCCGAAAAAGGGGTTCGTTGGAGGCGCTTGTCTACACGGTACTAGGATAAGAGTATAGATGTTATACTGAGCAAGTTACTCCCTCTGACAACGATACTACTATATCTGCTGTTAATGTCATGTGTCAATAAGTTTGGGCATGACAGCGTATTCCTCTTACTCTCCGAAACAGATGGTTTCCAGAAGGGCTCCTTTTTCTGAACAATGTTCTTCAGAGAATATCATCCTGGTCTCGTGGCGCTGATTCCAGCCACGATGTTCAGCAATCTGGCACGACAGCGTCAAGGAGTAGGTGGAAGGTACCGGTTAGGCTTCCGAGCCAACAATCATAGTGATTGTATTTTAAAATACGATAAGATTGCGTCGCAGCAGCGAAACTATTCACCCCGCCGCTGGAGCTACGTCCGCTATTTTCACAGCCATGTGATTGGCCCGATGAAGTTTAGGTTATAGAACCCAGTACACCATACTGTACTGTGAATGTTCAGCAGAAACGTAAATAACATTGGGCGTGCTCCAAGAAGTGTAACATGACGTGTAATGTTCTTAATATTCATAAAAGATTTTCCAGATAGGGCCAGCAGTATCATATTGTGCGCTGACGACTCTTCTGCCTAAGGGAAGTGTCGCTGTTGGGTGACCACACAGAAATGCAGAAAGATTTAGACAACGTCTCGGTCTGGTGTAATCTCTTTAAATAGGATAAATACCAGACAACGTCCATAACAAACAGCAAGAACTCGATAGTACCAGATTACAAGATTAGTTGCGAGAATCTGGCCCACGTCAGATTAGTTAAATATTTATGAGTGATACTAAGAAGAGATGCTAAATTGGCCGATCACGAAAAATCGGTATCAGGGATGGCGAATTAGTTTTGTTGGAAAGATTCTGGGAAAGAAAATCCCTAACAAGATGCTAGTGCGACCAAGTCTATAGAACGTTTGTAGCGTTTGGAGTCCTTATCGAGTGCCGGCCGCGGTGGTCTAGCGGTTCTAGGCGCGCAGTCCGGAACCGCGCGACTGCTACGGTCGCAGGTTCGAATCCTGCCTCGGGCATGGATGTGTGTGATGTCCTTAGGTTAGTTAGGTTTAAGTAGTTCTAAGTTCTAGGGGACTGATGACCTCAGACGTTAAGTCCCATAGTGCTCAGAGCCATTTGAACCATTTGAACCTTATCGAGTTGGCATCACAACACACGTCGCAAGAATTCAGAGGTCGCAACACGTGGGTCCAGCCCATTAGAGAGTGTAAGAGATGCTCGGGTAAACGAAATGAGAATCTTTGAAAGAAATATAACGTCGTCCTCGTGAAAATTTTTTACTAAATTTTGAGAATCAGTATTTGATGCAGACTGACTGACAATCTGCTGTGAGCATAAGTCAAGGAGATTAGAAACGTGCTGAGGCATATATACAGTTTCTTTTTCCCCTCTTTTCTCTCTCTATCGGTAATGGATTCCACATTTACATCTACATGTATACTTTGCAACCCAACATACGTTGCATGGGGAAGAGTTCCTCCTACCACTACTTTTAATTCCCTTTGCTGTTCAATTTGCAAATGGACCAAGGGAAAAATGACTGCCTATATGCCTTCGTATGTGAGTTAATTCTTCTCATCCTGGCTTCCCAATCCTTAGGCAAAAGGTAAGTTGCCAGCGGTAGAATCGTTCTGAACTCAGCCGCAAAATGTCCTCTTTCGTCCAGGGATTGGGATTTGAGTTCACGGAGTAGTTCCGTAATACTCAAATGTTGATCGAATCTACTGGTAACACTTCTAGCAGCACGCCTCTGAATTGCTTCGATGTCTTCTTTCAATCTGGCACGGTGGGTATCCCAACCACCCGAGTAGGACTCCCGAGTGGGTCGCACTAATGTTCTATACGTGGTCTCCCTTATAGACAATCTAACCTTTCCTAGAATTTTTCTAGTAAACTGGGGTCGACCATTAGCGTTCTGTATTACCATCATTACGTGCTCGTTCCATTTAATCTGGCTTTGCAGCGTTACGCGTAGATATTTAATGGAGGTGACTTCTTACTCATCGGCAATAACTTATATTTTTACATTTCGTGCAAGCTGTCATTCGTCCTACCAAATGGAAATTGTGTGTAAGTCATCCTGTGTCCTCATACAGTCATTCAACACTTCCCCGTACACTACTGCATCAAGACGGAGCTTGCTGCTTACCCTGTCCCACAGATCAGAACAAGGGCTGTTCTCTCACACTTCCCTTTGGCTCTCTGACTCTGGTGAACACTCGTTCTCGCGGAGCCGCTCACATATCTGTGAACCTATTCCGTTAACAGTCTGTGTCAAACGCTTTCCGGTAACGTAGGAATATGGAATCTGCCTGATGTCCTTCATCTATGGTGCTAGAAAAGTACAAATTCAGTTTCGCACGAGCGATACCTTCTAAATCCGTGCTGATTTGTGGATAGAAGCTTTTCTATCTCAAGGAAATGTATTATATTGGAACTTAGAATACGCTCAAGAATTTTGAAGCAAACCGATGTTAAGTATATTGGTCTAGAATTTGGTGGATCTGATATTTTACATTACTTATATACAGGAGTCATCTGCGCCTTTTTTTCAGTCGCTTACGACTTTGCGCTGGGCGAGAAATTTGCGTTAAAAGCGAGCTAAGTAAGGGGCAATGCCGAAGAATACTCTCTGTAAAACCTAATTGAGATTCCGTCCGAACCTGGCGACTTTGTTTGTTCGCGAGTTTGCGCGAAGGTCAAACGATGGCATCCGCTTAGTGATTTTATGTATGACCAAAGGACTGGAGAAAGATAATATTGCTACGAAATTTCCCCCGCCACATACTGTCAGGGTGATGTAGATGTGCCTGTTGTAACCTTTCGCGATGTCTCGACACCTGTTATTTTTGTAAAAGCAGCTGTTTCCAGTAATGGCACCGAAGTTTTTGCCACTCTCGCCATGCTCGGTATCACCGCGATATTTCGACCCACTCAATCCGAACTATTACCTTGTTACGAGCATGACCGTTAAGCGGACGACCAATAGAATTTTGCAGTCGAATCACTGACAGCGCACAGTAACTGGGTTGGTGGAAGGGGACCAGACATCGAGCTCATCGGTCTCATCAGGTTAGGGAAGGACGGGGAACGAAGTCGGCCGTGCCCTTTGAAAGGAACCATCCCGGCATTTGCCTGGAGCGGTTTAGGGAAATCACGGAAAACCTAAATCAGGATGGCCGGACGCGGGATTGAACCGTCGTCCTCCCGAATGCGAGTCCAGTGTCTAACCACTGCGCCACCTCGCTCGGTGCACAGTAACTGTGGAATTTTTCGGTCACCGAAAGACAGTTGATATGTCGTGTACCTTTGTACCGACACATCGCTGCAGATCAGTACTTTCTGTGCAAATCCCGTAGAAAATATCTGTAAATCTCATTATTTTTCTCTTCTTTCCTCGCATCAAAGCTTTAATTTCCTTTTTCCATACATCTAATCGTATCAAGAACGAAAGTAATACTCGGTTTACATTATATTACGAAAAATAACGGCATTATCACTAAGGAAAATTGAATGGATATGATCTTTCTGTTTTAAAATTGTGCAGCAATCGTAGAGCCACGTTTCTTGATGCGAAGCACTCTAAAGCTCTAAACGAAACCTGTTATCTTGGAAGGTCAGCAACAGTCAGAGGAGAATTTGAAACCACACGCTTTGTATTCAAGTGCTGTAGACATTAGCTAGAAGCCGGTATTGTGCCGAAATCCGGCAGCAACAGTTAATTCCACGCTCGATAACTTGGTGGCAGCTTGTCGCTAGGTCGGGACGCCGGCATAGCAACTGTGTCGCCCGTGCTCAGCCTTTGTTCGTTCGGGTTTCCTATGTACCAGTTCGTGTTATTTTGCAGTTGAATTATGTAATGTACAGTTAAGACCCTCACGTAAGGTAAACATCATTAGTAATTCTGTAGCAGTTTCACTGAATTACTAAAAGAACTGCTGTCGCACATTCAGCTGTTCCGATTTCTGAGCATGAAAAAAAAAGACCTTTGATTTATCCAGACAGAAAATTACCGATAATGTTGGCTGGAATTAAAGGAGCGAGACGAGAGCTGTTTCATTTACAAAAGGAAATGGAGCGCTGCTAATAAAGCCCAAAAGGATATTTCACGCCGGCCGGGGTGGCCGAGCGGTTCTAGGCGCTACAGTCTGGTACCGCGCGATCGCTACGGTCGCACGTTCGAATCCTGCCTCGGGCATGGATGTGTGTGATGTCCTTAGGTTAGTTATATTTAAGTAGTTCTAAGTTTTAGGGGACTGATGACCTCAGAAGTTAAGCCCCATAGTGCTCAGAGCCATTTGAACAATTTTTGATATTTCACGGATACAGCTGTGCTTCAAAGGCATACGCACATACGTGAAGACTACTGATTGCACTAATTCGGTGCTACTATTAACACCACAACTGTGATGGCTTCACAGCGTATTTAATTTTAAACGATAATAATTTTATTATAGTGAGTATGCCTCTTATTGAGTTGCATATGTGTTTTCCTTGCTTACCGATGTAAGGTGAATTATCTTGTTCCTGAATTCGTACTGCGCCCCATTATGCAAAAAAATAGCACTAGATTGCTCGTCATAATATCCTAAGAACCGAAATATAGAAGGAGTACCCAAATAGACTAGCATTCCGGAGAAAAAGTGTTCAAATAAGCAACCAGATATTCTGATTTGATCTTCAGTGAAGTTTGGAAAGTAGGAAATGAGATACTCCCGCAAGTAAAGGTGTGATGTGGAGTGGTGAGTCGTGCTTGGATGACTCAGTCTGTGGAGCACTTGTCCGCGAAAGGCAAAGGTGCCAGGTGAGAGTCCCTGTCTGGCACGTAGTTATAATTTGCCAGGAAGTTTCAATTCAGCGCACGCAGAGAGGCAACGCATTCTGGAGGCATCCTAATCTACAGTCACGCTCATAAATTAAGAATAATTCCAGAATGTGGTGCCACACAACGTGGCACTACACAAATCTGGCGCTAATAGCATAGTCACATAGGGAACACAAACGACACAGATCTGTAAGTCCACAGTATTGGTGATAAGTTGAGAAAACCGCCCTGAAACACATATGCTACAAAACGCCACTGTTTACTGCGCATGTACCCCGAAGTCAGTATGGCGTATGATTACCATGCGCCGGCCAGTGTGGCTAAGCGGTTCTAGGCGCTACAGTCTGGAACCGTGCGACCGCTACGGTCGCAGGTTCGAATCCTGCCTCGGGCATGGATGTGTGTGATACCCTTAGGTTAGTTAGGTTTAAGTAGTTCTAAGTTCTAGGGGACTGATGACCTCAGATGTTGAGTCCCATAGTGCTCAGAGCCATTTGATTACCATGCACACGTACACAGGCCGCACAACGGGTTGGCATACTCTGGATCAGGTGGTCGAGCATGTGCTGGGGTATAGCCTCCCATTCTTGCACCAATGCCTGTCGGAACTACTGAAGTGTCCTAGGGGTTTGAAGACGTGCAGCGGTACGTCGACCGAGAGGGGTTTAGGTCTGGAGAACAGGCAGGCCACTCCATTCGCCTGATAACTTCTGTTTCAAGGTACTCCTCCATGATGGCAGCTCAGTGGGGCCGTGCGGTATCATCCATCAGGAGGACGGTGGGGCCCACTGCACCCCTGAAAAGGCGGACATACTGGTGCAAAAGGACGTCCCAATACACCTGACCTGCTACAGTTCCTCTGTCAAAGACATGCAGGGGTGTACGTGCACCAATCGCAATCCCACCCCACACCATCAAACCACGACCTCCATACAGGTCCTTTTCAAGGACATTAAGAGGTTAGTATCTGGTTCCCAGTTAACGCCAGATGAAAACTCGGCGATAATCACTGTTCAGACTATATCTCGAATCGACCGGGAGTGGCCGAGCGGTTCTAGGCGCTACAGTCTCGAACCTCGCCACCGCTACGGTCGCAGGCTCGAATCCTGCCTCGGGCATGGATGTGTGTGATGTCCTTAGGTTAGTTAGTTTTAATTAGTTCTAAGATATAGGGGACTGATGATCTCAGAAGTTAAGTCCCATGGTGCTCAGAGCCATTTGAACCATTTTTTTTTAATTGTCCGTGAACATAACCTGGGGCCACCGTTCCAATGACCATGTACTGTGTTCTTGACACCGGGCTTTACGGGCTCTCCTCTGACCAGGGGTCAGTGGAATGCACTGTGCACGTCTCCGGGCGAATAAACCATGCCTGTTCAGTCGTCTGTAGACTGTGTGTCTGGAGACAACTGTTCCAGTGGCTGCGGTAAGGTCCCGAGCAAGGCTACCTGCAGTACTCCGTGGCCGTCTGCGTCACTGATGGTGACATATCGGTCTTCTTGTGGTGTTGTACACTGTGGACGTACCGTACTGTAGCGCCTGGACACGTTTACTGTCTGCTGGAATCGTTGCCATAATCTTGAGATCACACTTTGTGGCACACGGAGTGCCCGTGCTATGACCTGCTGTGTTTGACCAGCCTCCAGTCGCCCTAGTACTCTACCCCTCATAACGTCATCAATATGTGTTCTTTGAGCCATTTTCAACACACAGTCACCATTAGGATGTCTGAAAACGCTGAAAACGTCTGCACACTTACTCACTGCACCGTACTCTGACAAGCACCAACACGCCTCTGCTTATGCGGACTGCTGCCAGCGCCACCGTGCGACGACCGCAGGTCAAATGCATCGCATGGTCATACCCTGAGGTGATTTAAACCTGCAAACCGCCCACCAGAGCGTTGCTTGCTTCACCGTGTATCAGCATTATCCTTAATTTATGATCACGAGTGTATGTTGGACACACTTTCGATAAATCCCTTCAGTCGATGCCAGTAAGTTATGCATTTCGTCCTGCATCTTTGCCCAGTTTCGCTCTTGCTCGTTCTGTTTATACCAATGTTGAGGAGGCGCTCAACTACAACTGCCCATCCTTCCCGTTCTTCCTTCTGGAATATCTGAATCACAAATTTCAGCTCTCCTTTTTTCCAGTTTTCAAAAGACACGCGTCAGACTTCATTTCACACACGTCTTGCTGATATTACGAGGTGTTAATCACTCTAAGCTGTATTATTTCAGTTCGAAAACAATAGGTTTCTATTGATATCCTACAATGTCGTGGCAAGAGGAATATCACTGACCGAGCGGGGTGGCGCAGTGGTTAGACACTGGACTCGCATTCGGGAGGATGACGGTTCAATCCCGCGTCCGGCCATCCTGATTTAGGTTTTCCGTGATTTCCCTAAATCGCTCCAGGCAAATGCCGGGATGGTTCCTCTGAAAGGGCACGGCCGACTTCCTTTCCCATCCTTCCCTAATCCGATGAGACCGATGACCACGCTGTCTGGCCTCCTTCCCCAAACCAACCAATATCACTGAGAGTTTTCGATTCGTCAAGTAGTGCAACGTTTCAGCGCTCACTCATCGTATTTGTTACTGATGGTTCAAAACAGAGCACACTCCTCTGCAAAGTGGAAGATTGAATTTGGTCCACAGGTTGAATCGAAATAGATTAAGGCCCCTCAATCGATTCGAGGTAAAAGGTCCGTTTTGACCTATCTTAGTCGAACTATCAGCATTGCTCTGGGACAGCTAAATCCTTCTACTGTTTCTCATGGAGAAGTAAAGTATACCTTAATCCTGCTTTCGTATAAGGCCTATTTTTACAGATTTATTTTACGGGTGATATAGTCTAGAAAATCTAGCTTCGGTTTATTACCATTCTGTACCTGTACAAGTGGTTCACCATTGTAAGGCACATGGACCCTAGCGCCGGATTATTGCAATTCCAAGTGTGAAACACGCCAGAAAAGAGAGTTTACATTTCCGGTGAAATAAATTCTATAAATTACGGGCACGAATACCCTCACCAACTTAATGAAATTAGTGGCTTATTCAAATCGTAAAAAGTTTTATATAAATATTCATTATCCTCTGCCTGAGGTATTTGCACAGAAGGAGTTCCGTTTGGACGAATCAGCTGCTGGCCAACAGAGCAGGGTAATTTCATGCTTATAACACGTCCCTTTCGAAACAGTGCAGTTTTTGTCGTAAATACACACTAAAACAAGGAACATTTTTTAATGAAAAATTATTAAGAATGGGGTCATATTTTCCTCTAAAAAGTTGAGCTTCAGTTGAGTTGCTAGTTGCGCAGTAAAGTTCACAGCTGTGTGCGTTTACTCCACCATTAAGTGAAAATGAGCGTCGGTTTTGAGCATGGCGTTTAACTGGCAGTCACCATTTTTTTTTTCTTTCCAAGTCCGCTCACTTCATTTAGGCGTTCCTTAAGCTTGAAATCATTCCAAATGTTGCACTATGATCCTAACATACTTCTGTATAGCATTTGGGACTATGTGAAGTTCGACTTTTCTAAATCTTTTCTAACTTCCTTAGCCCATATCGTGGTGGTATTTTTTATCTTCCAGAGATAGTTAAATGTCTGTTTCGTTTAGATGGCTAAGGAATATCAGCTTCTTCACCCGCGTCGTCTCGGAAAGTCTTTCCACGTTCTGGTACACTTCTCTTTCGCTTCGAATATTCCATCTGCTTTCAGTTCGAAATGAGCCCATGCATTTTATTAGAATTTTCCTTTCCAAGTCGTGCAACCCCGCCAAGCTACTGTTCAGGCATTCGCTGGTCTAAGGACATGTATTTTTTACGATGTACGATGGTGTTGCAGTGTCTTATTTTGACATGTCAAGAGATGTACTTACTATATTCTTAGTGGTGTTTTAAATTATGAGTGTGTACACTCACTCACACACAAACCTGTCAGTTCGCAACCGGTAACGGCGCTATTTATATAGGTAAATAGCATTATAAAAAGTGGAAAAGTGGCTGGTTGCTGTTATCTTCTATGCAAGACTCAACCTGTATTTTGTACACAGCCACGGGCTCAGAACGTCAGTTTTCGACAAAATAGCATATACGCAGATATTTTCGTCAACCCGTATATTCTTCCATCTTCAGTATTCAGATTTCAACAGCTACTTTTTCCAATCCATTCACCTGTACAGTCTCATGAGATATTCGAAATTCTTCACCCTTGCTATCCGTTCATATACATGTTTCAAGGAATTGGACTCCATGAACATTAACTAAGAAAGACAAAAGAATACAGTCGGTTGAAACGAAATTTTCTAGGAAAGTTGAATATTCTGTCCTGAAATCAAATACAAAACAATATTATAGGAGAAGAACTTGATACAGGATGCCTTTGCTAAATGGGAACAAGCTGCATCAAACGATTTCTGAGAGGGTAAGAATAGACGTTGCCGGAAATGCGTTCGAAGGGAGGTACACCCACATGAACGTGGAAATAAAAGATTTTTATCATGATTGAAAGCATGCATGAGAACACACCAGGGGAGCGTTTATGTTCTGTATATGTACTAGAGTTATATCTCCACACTCAAGAGGGGGGCTAAGTTGTCCATGACGGCGGATCGTGTGCGACGGTGCGTGTGCATTGTGGAACACGGCGGTTCAGATCCGTGTCCGGCCATCCAGATTCACGTTTTCCGTAACTTTCCTAAGTCGTTCCAGGGAAATGCCGGGATCTTCCATCTCCACCTTCAAATGGGTGTGCCTCCCCTGGAACGCATTTCGGGCCATATGTACGTGATACCATGTTTGCTCTTTATGCTCTCAGGGATCTATTCCTGCAGTTTGTCCCCATTTAGTAAAATCGTCCTGTGTACCGTATAAATGAATAAATAAAGAAATAAAACGAAGATGCCTCAAATGGAAACAACATATCAACAGAATGGGGCAAGACAGATTGGTGACACAAGTAATCAATTATATATCAACAGGAAAGATAGGTGCAGGACGACCGAGGAACAGATGGCTTCAATGAAGGAACAGGCTGTAAACCTACTCCATGAAGAGGAGAAGAAGCAGAAGAATAATTTATTTATTTAGCATATGGCTATCATCACGTCACACAAGAAAATATTTTTTCTTTAACAATACATATGCAGTATTTAGCACATAGAAAACAAGGTCATGATTATAAATTAATTAAACTTGCTAGCTAAGAAAGTATCGTTTTGTCCACGTACGTATGATGTACTGAACAATTTGTCATTCGGACATTTGCTACGGCACAATTGTTTCCGCCGGCCGCGGTGGTCTAGCGGTTCTAGGCGCTCAGTCCGGAACCGCGCGACTGCTACGGTCGCAGGTTCGAATCCTGCCTCGGGCATGGATGTGTGTGATGTCCTTAGGTTAGTTAGGTTTAAGTAGTTCTAAGTTCTAGGGGACTGATGACCACAGATGTTAAGTCCCATAGCGCTCAGAGCCATTTGAACCGTTTGAACAATTGTTTCCCTTCAAAATATAGCTCTATTTTCTTATTTACAATCTTGTTGTGAAGGTGGAAGCTGGTGGCTTCTGCTTTGGTAGCACTTGGCTGTGATCTCCAGTAACATAAGGCTTTGCCAGCAATTTGTATATATTAAGTCGAAACAGATTCACTAACGCCCAGGCCTTCGTGCGTCGCCGTTAGATCGCAATCGTCAGCATATCCAAATTTCCTTGATGTTGTCTTGGGCATATCTGTTATATGCAAGAGACTATCACTGATCCTTGCAGAAGGCCATTATTAAGCTTCATTAGAGGATTTCTCTTATTAGCCATTAGAACGTGCAAGCTTCTATCGCTTAACATAGCACTGAAGAAGTTTCCAATTTTAAGAAGTGGTATGACTCTTAACAAGAAGAAGAAGAATTTCACAAATTTAGTTTTTTGAACTTAGCTACTGTGTCCTTTTTGGCTGATGATCTTTTCCATTCTCAGCGCATGGTCAAAATGCAGACAGTAAGTATAAAGTACGTAATTTTCCCCTGTGTTTATCCCACTCGGAAAATATACGGCCGTCGGTACTGTGGCGCAGCGTGAAACGGCGCCTACACCGATGGACGGGACGATTGTGTCTGTTTGCCCCGCAAGCTGAACCTTCAGCCTATATTGTACACAAACACGCTGAAGCGGCGCAGCACGTATGACAAAATGCAGCCGAAGAGAAGCGGCGCTTCTGAATCGACCACTGAGTACACGACAGAGCATCCCAAACAGATCTACGCAGCTGATTGGTTCAGTACAAACAGAGATACATGAAGTGATTCATTCTGTCCTGTTTCCCAACTCGTAAACATCTTTGTGCTGCTGAAGGAGGTCAAGGCTCGACATAGGCATCAGAATATATCGAATGTGCTGCTCCGCGGACGGCGGCTTCTTCCCGCAGTATTTGGACCGCTGAGATCAAGGGATCTGCGAGAGAAATTGGAAGTGGCCGGCGAGTAGCAATGCAGAAGAACTGCAGTGCGAGCGGGTCGCGATTCTCTTCTTGTGCGTTGGAACCGCGCCAGGCCGCAATCGTAGCACGTGCCTCATCTGATTCGGTCGCTAAATGAAATGAACCCAGAAATATATGATTCCGGTGTCTTCATTCACAAAATCAATTCTCCGACGAATATATTTTCGAACAATGTAAATTAAGACTTATAGACTTCCACCTAATTATTCCAGCCGAATAAAGGTATAATGGAGTCACATTGAATTAATTGTCCTAAGAGAGATCAGTCAAAATATACATTACTTCAAATTACACCGTAGTGCTTTTATAACATTTCGTTACCCAAATCTTGACTCTTTAATTTTCGACGACAAAACTGTATTTTTAAAAAAAAATAATCGTTTCTGATTGAGCGATTTCATAATCAAGCTGATATACATTACTTTATCCCTCCTCGTCTTGCTTAAAGTAGTTCAAAATGGCCATTAAATGAAGTGCCTTATAATAGCACATTTGTAATCGGTGTTACATAGAACTATAATGCATAAGGTTTTTTAATATCTGACTCTCCTTAGTTTACAAAACATTCAGTTTATCCAGCCGTAAAAATACATTCCTGTTTCTTTCGCGGATAATTTTTCCTAATAGTAACAGAGTACCTTTCTGCATGGAATTCCGCTATACAATGTGCTGGCTCGTGATAATGCAATCGAAAAGTAAAAGCATGCTATGCCAGTTTAAGCACGCAACAGGTTTTTGTTGTAATCTTCAGGCCGGCCGGTGTGGCCTAGCGGCTCTAGGCGCTTCAGTATGGAACCGCGCGACCGCTACGGTCGCAGGTTCGAATCCTGCCTCGGGCATGGATGTGTGTGATGTTCTTAGGTTAGTTAGGTTTAAGCAGTTCTAAGTCTAGGGGACTGATGACCTCAGATGGTAAGTCCCATAGTGCTCAGAGCCATTTGAACCATTTTTGTAATCTTCAGTCCGGAGACGCCAGTCTATCTTGTGCAAGTCTTTTTATATGTGCATACCCGCTGCATCACTTAAGCTTCCTTGTTTGCTCTAACTCCACAGTTTATATCAGGCCTACTTCCCCTCCTTTACCAAACTAATATTCCTTCGTGCCTCAGTAAAAAATGGTTCAAATGGCTCTGAGCACTACGGGACTTAACTGCTGAGGTCATCAGTTCCCTAGAACTTAGAACTACTTAAACCTAACTAACCTAAGGACATCACACACATCCATGCCCGAGGCAAGATTCGAACCTGCGACCGTAGCGGTCGCGCGGTTCCAGACTGCAGCCCCTAGAACCGTTCGGCCCACCTCAGTAACAGCCCTGTCAACCTGTTCCAACAGTTTCTCAGATTGCGCAGTAAAAATCTTCACTCACCAGCTTGATCTTGCACCTGTTTGTCAGTTTATAGACCTACCCATTCCTCTACTAGTCACTGTTCTCCCTACTATCGTCGTCCCCTTTTCACTTTAGTACAGGGTGCATAAAACAAATGTTAGATATTTTAGTGGTTATTCTTGACATCAAAACTTTACATCTACATCTACATCCATACTCCGCAAGCCAGCTGACGGTGTGCGGCGGAGGGTACCTCGAGTACGGTTCTCCCTTCTATTCCAGTCTCGTATTGTTCGCGGAAAGAAGGATTGTCGGTATGCCTCTGTGTGGGCTCTAATCTCTCTGATTTTATCCTCATGGTCTCTTCGCGAGATATACGTAGGAGGGAGCAATATACTGCTTGACTCTTCGGTGGAGGTATGTTCTCGAAACTTCGACAAAAGCCCGTACCGAGCAACTGAGCGTCTCTCCTGCAGAGTCTTCCACTGGAGTTTATCTTTCATCTCCGTAACACTTTCGCGACTACTAAATGATCCTGTATCGAAGCGCGCTGCTTTCCGTTGGATCTTCTCTATCTCTTCTATCAACCCTATCTGGTACGGATCCCACACTGCTGAGCAGTATTCAAGCAGCGGGCGAACAAGCGTACTGTAACCAACTTCCTTTGTTTTCGGATTGCATTTCCTTAGGATTCTTCCAATGAATCTCAGTCTGGCATCTGCTTTACCGACGATCAACTTTATATGATAATTCCATTTTAAATCGCTTCTAATGCGTACTCCCAGATAATTTATGGAATTAACTGCTTCCAGTTGCTGACCTGCTATATTGTAGCTAAATGATAAGGGATCTTTCTTTCTATGTATTCGCAGCACATTATACTTGTCTACATTGAGATTCCATTGCCATTCCCTGCGCCATGCGTCAATTCGCTGCAGATCCTCCTGCAGTTCAGTACAATTTTCCATTGTTACAACCTCTCGATATACCACAGCATCATCCGCAAAAAGCCTCAGTGAACATCCGATGTCATCCACAAGGTCATTTATGTATATTGTGAATAGCAACGGTCCTACGACACTCCCCTGCGGCACACCTGAAATCACTCTTACTTCGGAAGACTTCTCTCCATTGAGAATGACATGCTGCGTTCTGTTATCTAGGAACTCTTCAATCCAATCACACAATTGGTGAGATAGTCCATATGCTCTTACTTTGTTCATTAAACGACTGTGGGGAACTCTATCGATCGCCTTGCGGAAGTCAGGAAACACGGCATCTACCTGGGAACCCGTGTCTATGGCCCTCTGAGTCTCGTGGACGAACAGCGCGAACTGGGTTTCACACGATCGTTTTTTTCGAAACCTATGCTGATTCCTACAAAGTAGATTTCTAGTCTCCAGTCATTATACTCCAACATAATACGCGTTCCAAAATTCTACAACTGATAGACGTTAGAGATATAGGTCATAGATACATGGGCCCGAAAACACTTCGTTAGAAAGGTATCAAAGGATTTATTGTTCATTGAACAAAAATGATGCACTTAAGAAACAAATTTTCGTGTGTGAAACGATTTATTGTTCATGGCACAGAATAGTACATTTATCCGACACATTTACATTTACAAGAACTGCTCGAAGTGACCATCTCCTCTTTCCATGCATCCACAAAGCTTACGTTCCATACTTTACCGGACGCTGTGGTAAATTCCTGGTGTGTTCCGCATTTGGTCAAATTCACTTTGGATTCACTCCCTCAGAACATCGACATTGGATGCCAAGTATTTTAAACCTCTCCAGAGGGAAAAAAGCATTAGGTTCAAATTTGGCGATCGAGAAGCCCATGCAATGGATTTGCATTTATCAGTCCACTTGTTCGGAAATTGGCTATGGAGATACTGCTGAACTGCCTGTATAAAGTGAGGTGGAGCACCACCGTATATAAAGTACATTCATTGAATGACGTCTAGAGGTACGTCATCAAGTAAATGAAGCAACTCGCCTCTGATAAGCTGTAGATAGGTTTGTCGAGTTAGACGTTGCAGAAAGAAGTGCGGGCCAGTGAAATGAGCACGAATGATTTCACCCAGAACGTTTATGTCTGTCTTGTCACACTTTATAAGGGTTTTCATTAGATCAGAAGTGATTGTTATCATAATTTAACTTCCATCTCATGGGCGAATATGGTAAATGCTGTGAACTGCATAAACACAGCACTGTCCTAACACGCGTTCAGAGGAAGTTATTCTTGACTGAAAATCTGCCTCATTTAATTATGGCACCACTTAAAGCTAAGATTTCCATGTAGAACGTTCCAGATCGTCGTGTGATTAACACCTGCCCTTCTGTCCTTGTACTAGTTGATGGAGTTCCATCCACAGTACGAAGAAACCGTCCTTCAAGCTCAGGCTTTGGTACATCGCGCGGTCTGTAACTCTCTTCTCTTGAAGGATATATGTAATTTCTTCCTTGAAAAACAGTTCTTGTAGTTTTCGAAGTAGGTTCTCGAGAGATTCACTGAGTCGTTCCCTGAGTGCTGCCAGTAAATGCTTGTCAACATTTCTGTTACACTCTTTCGCCTGCCAAACAAGCACGCTACAGTTCGCATCATCCCTCTTTGTATACAGTCTGTGTCCCCGTAATTCCAACCCCGTGTGTTCTACATGCACTTAACCTATTTTCAAGTATGGCCTACAAAAGTCTGTCCTGTAGATAAACTGTAATTTATCAATATCCTCCTAGCGAATCGCAGCCTGTCACTTGCTTTGAATACGGCTGAGCCATCACGGTCGTCTCACTTCGTGTCTCTACGTATTGTTACGCCGAAAATTCTTGCATGACATGACTAATTGTTGTGACTCCCGAATACTGTAGACAATATGACTCTGCCACAGGGAGTGGACAAAAATATGGAAACACTAACGGCATAACACATTACCATGCCTAATAGGACGTAAGAAAACGTGTTGCATTCAAAACAACTTCCAGTCATCTCGGAATGGATACATACAGGTCCCGTGAGAGAGAATCATCTACCATTCTTGCTGCAAAACACCCTCACGTTCAGAAAACGATGATGGAGGTGGATAGCGGTCTCGCACACTTCTCTCCCAAGTAGACAAGGAAGTTTCAATAAGACTGAGATCTGATGAATTTGGTGGCCACAGGGGATGTGTCAATTCACGCTCGTTCTTACAAAACCAGTCTTGGACGCTGATGTGAGCTGTGTGAACAGGAGCCCTGTATCTTGGAACACAGTATCCCCGCTGAGGAACAAGCTTTGTACAATGGGTGGACCTGATCAGCCAGACTGGTCACATAATCCTTGCAGAGTAATCGTGGGGCCCTTGGGATACCTCGATATCGCTCTCCAAATCATCACTGCACTGCCCCTCGCCCCCTCCTCCGTGTTTCGTTTATGGGACGTAAAGTCGACCACAAGCTGGAAACGATGTCAAACAAGACTCATCCGACAAAATGACTTTCTTCCATTACTACGTAGCCCAGGTTTTACGGCTTCGGCCCCAAATTGTGCTATTATGGGGATTTTCATCAGTGATGAGTTGTTCTGGAATTCCAGGGTCTGCAACTCCGTGCTTATGTATTGGTGCTGACAGCGCTCACGAGTGTGAGAAACAGTTCAGTAGTGACTTTAACAGCTGTCGTCCTCTTTCATTTTCTTCAAAATTCCACTGAATGACCGTCTATCACGAACACTCAATACACATTTTCGTCAGCAATGTTTTCCGCTTTCTCTGTATACGGCATAAATCTTGAAACACCAAACACTTCGGCTCCCATCACACGAGCACCAACATTAGAATTCACTTAGCTCCGACGTAACACAAATCACAACTACACAGAACAGTATTCTGACGACGACAGACACTAGCAACGTATTAAGGATAGAGTACAGGTTCCGTTCGTGGTCAAATCCAGCAGCGCAACCTGCACGCTCGGCTAGCATCTGCAGTTAGGTTCGAGCGTACATTTCTCCCGATGTTTCCATATTATGGTCCATTTATTTATTTAGCGTATGGAAAGTACAAATCACGTTTATAGAGAAATAAGCTGCTACAATAACTTTATAACTTTGGCACTAAAAACAAGACATAAAGAATTAAATACAGTTATGTCATGAACAACATATATATAATTACAAATTAACATTTAGGTTTATAATATAATGAACTGCACTTCGAGTCGCATCCAGGAAGTCCGTTGTTTGAGTTGAGTAGGCTCTCAGAGGGTACTCTGCAATGATGTGCCGGATCGTCTGCTTCTCAGCGCCGCAGTCGCACTTTGGGGATGGTGCTCTTCCCCATTTGTGTAGAGAGTCCGCACGTCGACCGTGGCCGGTCCTGGTCCTGTCGAGGATAGTCCAGGTTTTACGTGGTAAGCCAAAGCCTGGAGGTCTGTTCGACGGTTTCAGTAAGGTGTTTACCTGTGGTGGTGCTGATTCTTCCCATTCCACTTTCCAGCGTTCTTCAAGATAGAAACCATTTTCCTCCAGATCTTTGGCCCTTATAAGAGGTGGATATCTAGAGCGCAATCTATCTCTGTCAATGCCATTGCTCAAAGCGTGAATCGGAAGTTACGGGTTGTCTTGTATTTTTTTAAATTCTCTGAGAAGCGCATGTTCTCTTCGTAAGTGAGATGGCGGTATGTGGCTCAGTACAGATAGCCAGTGAATGGGGGTTGATTTTAATGTACCTGAAATAAACCTCATAGTTTGGTTCAGTACTGTGTCCACCATCATGGTGCGAGCGCTTTTTAGCCAAACAGGGGAACTTTACTCTGCCGCAGAGTAGACAAGTCCCAAAGCAGAGTATCGCAAAGTAGAGGCGGAGGAGCCCCAGCTGGTACCACATAGTTTCTGAATGATATTGTTCCTAGTACGGATTTTTGCAGCAGTGTTGATGTGTTGTTTGTAGCTCAGGGTTCTATCTAATGTCACTCCCAGGTATTTTGAATTTTTATTATAAGGTAGAATATTGTTATCAAAATATATCTTAAGGCGTCTGTTAGCCAATTTATTATTCAGGTGGAAACACATAGCCTCAGTTTTAGTTGGACTAGGTTGTAGTCTCCATTCACGAAAGTACTTTTGTTAGTATTATGGTCCAAACCCTGTAGTTCTCTTTTTCAGGAAAGAATTTCTTTCTATTGCCAGTCCACACTTCACATCTCCTATACTTTCCGCCGCCGTCAGTTACTTTGACGTCCTAGTAACAAATCTCTTTTGGTACTTTCAACTATTACTCTAGTTTTACTTGTATTCGAGTTCTCGTTATAAGACACTACCCATTGCGTCACCGAGCCTTCCGTGTTGTTTGCCATCTTGCCAGAGCTACGATCTCATCGGCAAACCTTTTCGCGCTTCCCTCTGAGCTTTCCCCCGAGTCAGACAGCGGCCGTAATATGCTCCTGCATTCAGCACGTGGCAGCGCCGGCCGCTTCCGCGAGCCTGCCGCATTGTCGCGGGCCCGCCCGCTGTAAATATAGCATCTCATTGGCCTCATTCCAGGCGGATCATTGCCCATTCTGCGGACACACGACACACGCTCGCGACTTTCCACCGCCCTGGGCCAACACCAGGTGCAATTATCCCGCCCTGGCAGACATGGACACGACTTTTGTTAGTAGTATCTTCACTGCCCTCCGTCACTATACTTAGCAACGGTATATAACTAACACAGCCGCCAGATTGGCCGCTTTTGCACAAACCGTTGAATTCAAAACAAAGTTTCTTCGGTATCTATGCGAATCGCTGTGAGTGTACACGTGTATGTTCCCCCGTCTTCAGCTTTCAATGATATACTTCTTCTTTTAGTTGTGCACTTGTTCCGACGGGTGCAGGGTCGGCACGGTTGGCTACTAACGGATCTGGCATGAGTAACTCTAGAAAACTAAAGGGGGGAGGGGGAAGTTACATTGTCACTAAACCATCGTAAATTTTACTATTCCATATATTATTCAAAAGAAATCACAATTTATAGTTTATACACAAATTAATTACAGTCCACAGTGGTATGTCGCTTACAAAATAAGTACAAAATGTCCTGTTTTACACAGTATACTGACGATACCAGACTCGCAAGAACTGCGAATTGGTATCAAATTTTAGTAATCTAGGATTAAATTGAGGGGTGGTCGGATGCTCTTCTGTCGCCACGCCATTACCCCACACCCTCGCCGGCCTCGGTAGCCGCGCGGTCCGGGGCGCATTGTCACGGTTCGCGTGGCTGCCCCCGTCGGAGGTTCGAGTCCTCCCTCGGGCATGGGTGTGTGTGTTGTCCTTAGCGTAAGTTAGTTTAAGTTAGATTAAGCAGTGTGTAAACCTAGGGACCGATGACCTCAGCGGTTTGGTCCCACAGGAACTTACTACCACGGCCTTTCCCACACCCTCCCCCTGGGTTCGAATATGTGTATCCCAGTGACTGCGTGCAGTGTAATTCGTGTGAAAGTTTTCTAGATGGTTGCGAATTGTCTAATTCGGGCGGGACGTGGGTATTATCCCGATATGCACCTAGTGAGATAAGGGAAACCGCCTAAAATCCACATTGAAACTGGCCGTCTCACCGACACCTCATCCTTAATCCTCCATCTGGAGCCAGCACTCCTCCCCATTGCGGAAGTGGAGCTTTAACTCGCACACCTTTCCGGGTGGATCAACTTTGGAAGATAAACGTATTGATTTTACATCCAGTGGTGCAGGTCCATCGCCCCTATTGATGTCTAATGTTATTGTAATGTTAAATTACCAACATAAAAAATCTTTGAGTAACGTTTCTGAATTTTGCACTTTAAGATAATACAAACAATAATGTGATACAGACGTTGGTGACAATTCAAAGATGGCTGACGTCAGTTTTGCCTCCATAAAATAAGCAGCAACTTCATAAGATTAATATTTTATTCCTTCTGAATATTCTGTCAAAGATATTATACTTCAAAAGCATGAGTGGAAACTGGAATGTTTTTCGAAAACTTCGCTTTCTTTCATTTGATTTTATCTTGTACACTAGCAGAATTACAGTTCACTGATATTCGTTACGTTCAGCAAACGACAGTCCTGTGCTTTTACAAGGGACATCAAATAAGTAATACGATACATTTGCTTTCCTCTGCCAACTTAAGTTGAAAAAAATTCGAACTTTGTTGTGCGTCATCGTGGAATATTCCTGCTTCAGCCCCTATAGTTTCATGAAGTTCCGGTAGGTGGCAGCGCTATACTTAGCCTTCAGATCGGCGTCTATAACGGAGGTCCGTTCCAAGCAGAGAGCTACCATTGAGTTTCTTTTGGCGGAAACCACAGCATCGCAGATATTCACAGGCGCTTGCAGAATGTCTATGGAGACCTGTCAGTGAACAAAAGCACGGTGAGTCGTTGGGCGAGGCGTCTGTCATTATCGCAGCAAGGTCGCCCAAACCTGTCCGATCCCCCGCGTGCCGGCCAGCCGCACACAACCGTGACATCTCAAAAATGTTCAAATGTGTGTGAAATGTTATGGGACTTAACTGCTGAGGTCATCAGTCCCTAAATTAACCTAAGGACAAACACACACACCCATGCCCGAGGGAGGACTCGAACCTCCGCCGGGACCAGCCGCAGCTGTGACATCTACAGCGGTGCTGGAATGTATGCATATTCTCGCTGCACGACTGGCCGTCTCTGTTGGTAGAGCTGATATATTCGTCTACCTGTTGGGTTTCTCAAGGATGAGTTCCCGCTGAGTTCCTTGCCTCCTAACAGAAGACCATAAACGAGAAACAAAAGGATCATCTGTGAAGAACTGCTTGCGTGTTAGAAGGATGAAGGGGTGGTTATTGATGCAGCAACACGTTGGCTCCGACGTCAGCCAATGGAGTGGTACCATGTGGGCATACCCAGTAAGGTGGCGTAAGGCCTTCGTATCGAACAGAGATTATGTTGAAAAATAGGGTTTTGTAGCCAAAAGAGTAGGGAATAATTTGGTGTATTGGAATCCTGAATGAAACGAACCTACTTTCAGAAAGAAATGTGTTGCATTACTTATTGAACGCTTCTCATAGAATCTGCTCGTCTCCGTTCGTCACCTGGGTGTGAGATTGAACTTTTTTGGGGATAGGGGATGGTGACATCAGTCCTCTGTCTGGTTTGATGCTGAACACCTGAACACAATCTGGTCATCTCAGAATAACACTTACACAAAACATTCTCAATTATTTTTGGGGTACATTCGAATCGCTGTCTTCTCTACAGCTCCCTCTAGTAGACCCTACCGTGGAAGATATTCCGTGATGTCCAGTCATCATGTCCGTTCTTCTTGTCAGTGTTTTCCAAATAATTTTTTCGTCATAGATTCTTCAGAGAACTTCCTCCACCTAATTTTCAACATCCTTCTCTAACATCACATCCAAAATGTCTCAATTCCCTCTTTTTCGGCTTTCCCGCAGTCCAAGGTTCACTTCTAGCAATGTAGTGCTCCAGATGTTCGTACTGAGAAATTTCTTCTTCAAATTAAGGCCAATATTTGATACCAGTAGACTTCTTTTGGCCTGGTTTGAAATAACGAAACCAAAGCGTACCCTCCCCTGAGACCAAGGCTACTTCATCGCTTTCACGTGATCGCACATGATACTCGTGCTAGCCGCTCCAAATCTAGGTAGTGGAAGTTTTTATCATATACTCTATTTGATCTAACGAATCACCTCACGTAATTTCGTAATAGGAACTTCAATAACTCAGCAAAAATGTTATTCGTAATTAATCAGTAATTTGCCTATCATCATAACACCTGATGTTATAAAAGAGCTAAAATGAGAACAATTTCTATAAATATATTAATTTGATAATCACTTTCGATCTGATGTACAGATCATTTGAGATCCAAAATTGGGAACAAAATACACATGTGTGTGATATTACAGGGAGTCGCTGAGTATAGTTACGTGACTAGCTACATGACATAACGTATACACCTCATAGTAGTATTTGCATATTTTCTGCAGTTTACTGTTGCCTGCTCACACGTTTACTCGATTGCACAAACTGTGCTTTGCAACACTATGTATGGCTAACTTCATGATGTATAACTTTCTGAGCTTTCTGAGCTCCATTGATTGTATTCTTTTAATATCACAATACTATAGTTTTTGTATTTTTGTATTATCGCAGTCATTCCTTCCTTTCTCCCAGTGTTGGATCTGAAAATGATCTGTGCACCTATTCGGAAGCGGTTACCGTAATACAAAAAATATATTGAGTGATCCAGAGTTTTTTCCAATATACAGAAGAAAAACTTTTTTTTTGCACTGTTCCGAGCTATGGAGGCTTTGCCCGCGGTTCACTTTACTATTCGATCCGTCTTTTGTATTATAAGAACACTCAGTCCGACAGCACTTCAAGTTCATTAACACTGAAATACACTTAACAATCGCCGGCCGCTGTGGCCAAGCGGTTCTACGCGCTTCAGTCCGGAACCGCGCTGCTGCTACGGTCGCAGTTTCGAATCCTGCCTCGGGCATGGATGTGTGTGATGTCCTTAGGTTAGTTAGGTTTAAGTAGTTCTAAGTCTAGGGGACTGAATATCTAAGATGTTAAGTCCCATAGTGCTTAGAGCCACATTTACAATCAAGATTGTTTCCTCACTTACTGATTCAATAGTTTCATATTTAAGGGTTAAAAGCAAGTAAACTGCATTGTTTTCACCAATATTTGTTTATTAGTAACCGGTTTTTGGCTTCAGGTAATACCCGATGATAACCTAATTGTACTAACTAAATACTGGTGGAATGAAAGGCAGTTTGTCTGATTTACATCAGGAATGCAGAAGCAGGAATATACCTTAAGAAAATTGTTGGAGAAATCGCATAAAAACATCCACTGGAAGATACTAGTCGCCACTTCTAGTCCTGATGAAAGAAAAAATTGCCATTACTATGAGATGTGGAAGCGTACCATTGCTAATCACTAGACAGTATTTCCTCCGTAGAGTTGAGTTCATATGTCACTGTAGCCCCTTTCTATTCTTAGTATGGGAATGATAAGCAGGGTTCGATTCAGCGAAAAACAGATGCAACATACCTGATCACTCTCTTACTGGGTTTTCATACTCTAGGAGTTTACATAACCTTGTGTTAAATTGTCTTTGCGTTGGTTGCAATTCTCAGGTGCAAGAGAATAACTTTCTTAAAAACCATACTACTCTTCTATACAAATAGAAATGGATTTCTGAAACAGTGATGATCGACCTGCTTCCCCATACACAAGGCTTGATGGGCTGTAGAAATCGGTACTAAACGATATGCTTTGATTCGTAACCTTTCTGTTGTGACATCAACACAAAATATTCAAGACCGAGGGTTTCCTGGGAAATGTGTTCAGAATTGATTAAATTTTAAATCCCTTTTATTCATCTAAAAGACGCAAGGTTATTGCTGATAACGCTTCGACGCTCTTGGTGACCGCCTTTGTTGAGTATCATACCGATTACAGTAGGAACATACCATACTTCTAAAAGAACCTACCTAAAATCACCAGCAGATGCACTGGCTTAACCGTGTGTAAGAAACTGGAATCCTGGAAACTGTTCATGAATCTAACAGGACCCGTGTGACGGAGGGTTCTCATACTGCAACAGTGTGACACGTGGATAGGTACATTAGCTAGCATGACAACATCCTGCGGACGTTCAAAGAATAGAGGCGAGATCTACATCTACATGGCTACTCTGCAATTCACACTTAAGTGCCTGGCAGAGGGTTCATCGAACCATTTTCATACTACTTCTCTTCCATTCCACTCTCGAATGGAGCGTGGGAAAAAGGAACACCTAAATATTTCCGTTCGAGCTCTGATTTCTCTTATTTTAATATGATGATCAATTCTCCCTTCGTAGGTGGGTCTCAGGAAAATATTTTCACATTCGGAAGAGAAAGTTGGTGATTGAAATTTCGAAAATAGATCTCGCCGCAAAGAAAACCGCCTTTGCTTCAGTGACTGCCACCCCAACTTGCGTATCATATCAGTGACACCGCCACCCCTATTGCGCGATAACATGAAATGAGCTGCCCTTCTTTGCACTTTTTCGATGTCCTCCGTCAATCCTACCTGGTAAGGATTCCACACCGTGCAGCAATATTCCAACTGAGGACGGGCAAGTGTAATGTAGGCTGTCTCTTTAGTGGGTTTGTCGTATCTTCTAAGTGTTCTGCCAACAAAGCGCAGTCTTTGTTTCGCCTTCCCCACAATATTATCTGTGTGGTCTTTCCAATTTAAGTTGCTCGTAATTGTAATTCCTAGGTATTTAGTCGAATTGACAGCCCTTAGATTTGTGCGATTTATCATATACTCTAAATTTATCTTTTAGTTCCCATGTGGATGACCTCGCACTTTTCTTTGTTTAGTGTCAATTGCCACTTTTCGCACCATACAGAAATTCTCTCTAGATCATTTTGTAATTCGAATTGATCGTCTGATGATTTTACTAGACGGTAAACTACAGCGTCATCTGCAAACAATGTAAGGGGGCTGCTCAGATTATCATCTAGATCATTAATATAAATCAGGAACAGCAGAGGGCCTGTGACACTACTTTTCAGAACGCCAGATTTCACTTCTGTTCTACTCGATGATTTACCATCTGTCGCCGGCCGGAGTGGCCGAGCAGTTCTAGACGCTACAGTCTGGAGCCGCGCGACCGCTACGGTCGCAGATTCGAATCCTGCCTCGGGCATGGATGTGTGTGATGTCCTTAGGATAGTTAGGTTTAAGTAGTTGTAAGTTCTAAGGGACTGATGACCACAGTAGTTAAGTCCCATAGTGCTCAGAGCCATTTGAGCCATTTTCACCGTCTGTCACTACGAACTGTGACCTCCCTGAGAGGGAATCACGAATCCAGTCACACAACTGAGACAATGCTCCATATGCATGCAATTTCATTAATAGTCGCTTGTGAGGAACGGTATGAAAAGCCTTCTGGAAATCTAGGAATATGGAATCTATCTTAGATCCCTTGTCGTCAGCACTCATTACTTCACGGGAATAAAGAGCTAGCTGTGTTGCACAAGAACGATATTTTCTGAATCCTTGTTGGTTATGTATCAATAAGTCATTTTCTTCAAGGTGATTCATAATGGCCGGCCGAAGTGGCCGTGCGGTTCTAGGCGCTGCAGTCTGGAACCGCGAGACCGCTACGGTCGCAGGTTCGAATCCTGCCTCGGGCATGGATGTGTGTGATGTCCTTAGGTTAGTTAGGTTTAAGTAGTTCTAAGTTCTAGGGGACTAATGACCTCAGAAGTTGAGTCCCATAGTGCTCAGAGCCATTTGATTCATAATGTTCGAGTACAGTATATGCTCCATAATCCTACTGCAAATTGAGGTCAGTGATATGGGTCTGTAATTCGATGGGTTACTCCTACTTCCTTTCTTGAATATTAGTGTGAACTGTACTACATTCCAGTCTTTAGGAACAGACTTTTCGTCAAGTGAGCGGTTGTATATGATTGCTAAGAAAGGCACTATTGTGTCTGGATACTCTGAAAGGAACCTGATTGGTATACCATCTGGACCGGAAGACTTGCCTTTCTTAAGCGATTTGATAGTTTCGCAACAAAAAATGGCTCTGAGCACTATGGGATTCAACATCTGAGGTCATCAGTCCCCTAGAACTTAGAACTACTTAAACCTAACTAACCTAAGGACATCACACACATCCATGCCCGAGGCAGGATTCGAACCTGCCACCGTAGCGGTCGCGCGGTTCCAGACTGAAGCGCCTAGAACGGCTCGGCCACACCGGCCGTCGTTTCGCAGCACCTAAGATGCCTATTTTTATGTCACTCATGCTAACAGCTGTTCTGTTTTCGAATTTTGGAATATTTACTTCGTCTTCTATCGTGAAGGAATTACGGAAAACTGTATTTAGTAACTCCGCTTCAGTGGCACCATCATCGGTAACATTTCCAGAGCTATCGCGCAATGACGCAGATTTTATAGTAACGAGTGTTGTACTATCTAAATAATACTTTTGTGAAGAGTTACTGCTTCCTCAAACGTACAATAAGTATTTTGACTTGAATCATTGCTATAATGGACACCCGTTCATGCCGTTTGCTACACGGTACATAGAAATATTAAAAACAAAACGTACGTGGATAACAACCCATTTCTGAGATGTGCTACGACACGTCTATTAGTTTTTTTATTATTTTATTGTTTTGATGCTGACAAGAAAAAATGGCTAGCATATCATTAAGTAAAGGTGGACACACACAAACAACAGACGTTCCAACTGTCTTTTGGGTTAAAAGGACATATACTCGTACGTTACAACTATAGGCCTGAAATACACATGTAAGGAAAGACATAAATATTATATCATGTATATTAATTTCTGAATCTAAGCAAAAATAACTTATTAAAAATATATACGTAAGGCTCATGAGAAAAATGACGAGAGAACTATCGTTTGTGTCAGTGGTATATGGAGTAATACAGACGGAAATTGAGAACTTCATGAAACTGTACTAAATTCCTAAAATTTAATAACACATCGCTTACCTGCCATCAGAGATTTTAGACATAACATCAATGCATCTACATCTTTCATAAACTTTTGAGTACTTTCTTCCCCGTATTTTGGTTCTGAAGTTTGGACGTGTCTGATACGATATTCTAGAATACACAGTAAATTCTTGTATGGATCAAAAGATCGTGAATATTTTAATAGTGTTTGAGCTACAGTTTCAGCCATTTACTGGTTTCGTAATTGTCTTCTCCCAATGTCATGCTGATAAAAGCAACTTTTGTTCCCAAACATAGCTTTTTTCAACTTATTGCACTTTTTTGGGACATGAATTTACTATTATTGAAAACTGTTCGTTCACTAAAATGTAGGAAGTTGTGCAAGCAACCGTAAGTTTTTTGAAATGATTTTATAGTAGCATTACTAGTTTCAGACCTGAATCCATCGCCAGATGGCAGCGTTGTTTTCTTTGCAAGTTTTACATTTGTGTTTTGATGAAAAGCCCTCCGTTACATATTATAAGACAGAGGTTTGATTTTCTTTTACAATTCATATTGATCAGTGAACTGTTCAATGATCACTGTGGATTGTAAATGAAAACCAAACCTCTCTCTTAAAACACGCAAAGGAGAGCTTCTCATCACGACACAAGTGTAAAACTTGCAAAGAAATCCAATGTGCCATCTGACGATGGGCTCAAACCTGAAACTAGTAATGGCAGAATAAAATCATTTCAGAAAACTTGCGGTATTTTCTGCAGTGTAATTTTCAGAAACAGCTACGGTGTTCTCTAATCAAATTGGATAAAATAATATTTGTTCAGTGAAGGCAGATTTTCGATTTCGAGTACGATGGATATATCCCGAGACAAGTACAAACAATGTCCACCCTTTAATTGTCAGTTAAATGTTAATTATGTAACTCTGCATTATCTTCACATCCGATTCCAATTCACTCACTTACTGTGTCTGTAACATAGGAAGTGGATTTAGTGTCCAGTGGTGAACTTCAGTATTTTTGCCCATTGAATTCAGCCCTTCCTTCCTAACTTCATGTACGTTTAGTATTCTTCCGCTGCGTATATACGTCTCTCTGTCATTTTTATCCGCCCCGACAGCTGAGTGGTCAGCGTGACGGATTGCCGTCCTACGGGCCCGGATTCGTTTCCCGGCTGGGTCGGGCATTTTCTCCGCTCAGGGACTGGGTGTTATGCTGTTTTCATCATCATTTCATCCCCATCGGTCGAATGTAATAAAACCTGCACCAAAGGCAGCCGGACCTGCCCCGCAAGGGGCCAATAACGCCAAACGCTCATTTCCATTTCTGTCATTATTTTGGAGGAACTGTTTTGGACCTTTGTTTGATGAATTTCAGAAAATTTCCCTGAGGAGGGTTGTTTTTCTTCATATATCTGCTGTACGAGTATCTTCTGTTTTGTCATGCATGAAGAGGTCTCTAAATGTTTTAATACACCATACTAATAGTTCTGAATTCATTACGAAATTAGAGAATAATTTGTCGCGTAAGTAAGGTATCAACGCACCCTCAAGGATATTTGTAGATTTATGTACGCTCTTCCTTAAATTATGACAAAAATAAGAAAAGGAGGAAGATTAGGGTTTAACGTCCCTTCAGCGACGAAGTCATCATAGACAAGGCACGAATTCGGTTTGTGGAAGAATGGACGAGGAAACTGACTGGTTATTTAGCAAGGGAACATCCCGTCATTTGCTGTGTCAGTTGCCCTCGCAAGGACAGCGTGAAACTGAGTATTATTAAGCAGTTTACCAGCAGTCTGTATAGGGAATGGACGATTTTGAAATATTGCTTTGGTTTACGAAATTTGTGATTAGCGAATTATTTATTTACTACCACAAGTTAAAAAGCATCTTAGAACACTTACAATCTCTACATTTCCTTACTCTCTGCTTCAGCGCACGTACAAGCATCAAGTGTGCAACTGCTGGGTGATGTAATAATCTCTACACGAACACTGAATAATTGACAGCCATTGGGCCACGTATGGAGGGAGGCAGACTTCATGTTTCGCACAGTTGGTCTGTCAACGGAAGCGGAAGATAGTTAATTGATGTCAGTGCATGCTTCCTTTTTGTGTAAGTAGTACTGTGCTTTGCTGAGAGAGAGAGAGAGAGAGAGAGAGAGAGAGAGGGAGAGAGAGAGAGAGAGAGAGAGAAAGAGCAGGTTTCTACAACTTATATGCTTCGCTGTGAAATCACGCAAGAAGGACGGACCTGATCTACAGTAGTTTGGACCTAAATTTAGTTTCCTCTAATGACTTAATCGTGTAAAGGGTGTTACTGTAAACAAGGTAATCAGTTACCAGTTAAGGTCTGACACCAGCGCCTGGCCACTACAAACCGCATTTGGTGGGTAGAAGCTGTGACGTGCGTTGCACAAGTATCCGGCACCTGCCTGAGTGAAACCCACACTGGAACAAGGGTCAGCCCTGTGTTTACCAACTGGTCACCGACAGCTGGCGTGTACTAGTGAAGGGCACGGATTGCTAAAGCTGCCTTAGCCTTCGAGCTTAAGGTTAACGTTGAATGTCCACTGGGGCTGGACATCGCTGCCTGCAGAGTGCGAACGGCGCATTTGTCTTTTTGGCCTAACAGAAATGGAACTGACGTTGGTGACACACGAAAGGCCATACCAAGACATAGATACAGGTGCGAACGAGACTGTCTCACGATATTGTTCGAACTAATGGTTAGCTTCCTTAGTCGAAGAGCTATTTTCAGACACAAACAACAAATGTAGTGGTTGCTTCGGTCATCGATCCTAAGGCTGGGTTGATGTTTTTCATTTTGCCTAACAAAACATTTGTTCGACCGAATCTTGAGTATTGCTCATTAGTTAGGGACTCTTACCGGGTTGGATTAATGGAAGAGAGAGAGAAAATCCAAGAAAGAGCGTCGCATTTTGTCGTAGGGTAGTTTAGTTGGCGCTAGGGCATTACAGAATGCTTAACAAACTCCACTGGCAGACGCTGCAAGAAAGGCGTTGTGCATCCCGACGATATTTGCTGTTGATTTGACGAGAGAGTAGCTCCCGAGTCGGGTTATAGGTTCATATTTTTTGATATTAGCACACTTTTTTTAATCGAAAGCATCCTAGCTACTAAGTTCTTTGTTGCATTTTCCTTCTTTATCCATTTCTTTGCTAGCAACACTCGCCCACTCTTCAAGAGTCTCTTAGGCAATTTGTTGCTTGCGGGTCCTCAGCCACTATGAGTTTTCCATACGGCAATGTGGTTATCAAATGGCAAAATTTGTGACTTTTACTTGCGTTGTTGCAGTTTCGGCAGTGAGGCCATTTTAAAACACTCGAATGGAAGTAAATTACGTCAACAAATAGGTTTGTGCAAATTACACAGCGACAAAAATGAAATCATGTGCAGTCATTTTGAAAAACTACGTCCACCATTTGCGCACAGCGTTGTCTTAATGTTTCTTTTTGCTAATGCGCATATCATAGCTATCATCTAGTACTCGCTCCACTTCATAAAGCATCCAACTGAATGCCCGTTACTCCCAGCGGTTGTTGTCTGTGAAACTATCATCCTTATTTTCTGTCCGTGGTAGACTCCCAAATCGAGATTGTCCTTTACTTCCTTGCTTCTTCAATACGCAAATTAAATATCAGAAACAATAATGAGTAACCCAGCTTTACGCCTTACTAATTTTGGCGCCGCGTATCACACCGTGAATGGCGACTACTCCAATCTTTTCACATAGACATAGTGGACTGTCCTGCTCTCCCTGAATTTGTCATCACGCTGCCCATGAATAAAAAAATATTTTAATCCATTCCATCTTATAAAACCTTTCTCCAAAACTACGAATCCAAGGTATGTTTCGTTGTTTTCCTAAATCTGCCTTCTGTTATTAACTGCAGTGGTGAAATTGCTTCTCGAGGGCCCCTATTTCTCCTAAAACCAAACTCTGCCTCTCCTCATGTACTTTCAATTTTCACTTGCATCCTTCGATAAAGGACTATTCTGGGTAATGTTCTTGTTTGTGATACCAGACAGATTGTGCAGTAATTTTCACAACAATCCGCTGTTTTTTCTTCTGAAGCGTAATAATTGCATTCTTTTCAGAATCTAATCGATTTTCCTGAGTTACATGAATTTTATTCACGAGCTTCAGTAGTTCTTACTACACCCTTTGATCTAGCACTGATTAAAGTTCTGCTGGTATTTCATGAATATCTCGACATTTGTTCCTTCCAAGTACTTGCATACAGCAGCTTCCCTGAATTCATAAATAAATACTGACTCTCTCCAACCATCTTCTTCCATTGTGTTCTCGTTTCCATTTGGCTTAATATGTTCTGGGAATTTGTAAAGTTTCCCCAAGTATTGTTTCAATCTTTCCGCCTTATTCCCTGCTTCCAAATAAATGACAAAATTACTCATTTCACAAAGCCGTGGTTGATTACATTCTGGTCACTGTTATAACACAGCAATTTTTTATAATAGCCTTGATGACCGTGGTTCGTTTAGCTCCGTCATCAAGCGTTGTGATTAGCGTTGTCTGCTCCACATATACATGCCATGGTCAGTGAACACTGCCGGCCGGGGCGGCCGAGCGGTTCTAGGCGCTACAGTCTGGAACCGCGCGACCGCTACGGTCGCAGGTTCGAATCCTGCCTCGGGCATGGGTGTGTGTGATGTCCTTAGGTTAGTTAGGTTTAACTAGTTCTAAGTTCTAGGGGACTGATGACCTCAGAAGTTAAGTCCCATAGTGCTCCGAGCCATTTGAACCAGTGAACGCTGATATAAGAGCAACATTTTGGGAGCTTTTATCTCATTTAACTGCAATGCAGTGACGTTATCTTTCATTTCTTCCTGTACTAAAACATCTCTGAAAGTCCTTCTAGATTCGAGTTCTGCCCAGTTCCCAACCGCAGCACGGATTTACGAATCCAGAGTGCTAGTGGAAGCGTGCAATCGTGACAGTTTTCTTCCAATTTTCAAGTATGACAGATGTAGCATAATGGTTTAGGCAGCTTCTCGGGGATAGCAATGGTTTCTATGGCAACACATGATGAGTAACTCTTACACCATTTTAGATGAAAACTTGCGTTTCGTGCCACTGCCACAATTTTAAAATGAGGATTTCACTATGTATTCACACGGCTGGTTTCATCAGCACAAGAATACGATAACACGTCTTTCGTAATCGTTCCATTTGAATACTATAAAATCACTGTGGCTTGTGAATACCATTTACCCCTCTCTAGTGCCCATCAAGGAATAGAACTGAATCATTTGAGAGCAACAGTATAAAGCTTTATTGACTACCATTCATATCCCTATGAGCACAAAGCTAGTTTGGGTAGCAAAAGTGTTCGCACTATTTTGTTCAACTCTTAGGTATCAGACAGTGTTTTTCAACTCTTAATCCGGGAGAGAGTGCAAATCTGACATGGTTTTTTAAACTTAGAGGAAATGTGTAAGAGACTCGGGAAAACTGATGAGCCTCTCGACACAAGCCATTTAGATTTCCTGCCGAGATGACAAAACATCCCTGTGCGCGCTGTAGTCGAGCTATATTAAGATAAGAGCGAACAACGCGTCAACATCTCAGTTCACGAGAGCACCTTGTTATTCCTGCCACTGCCACCGCGACTCTAACGTTCTACAATGTATTCGAGAATATTGTCTTCAAGAAATGAGTAGACCTACACGCCTGATACCCAGTTGTATTCAGACGTCGTCATTTATAGTTCCATCAGTCGTTTTACATCGTCCGTCAGCGCTCATTTAAACTTACATTTTTATCTACATATACTACCCTCGTGACTATACAGTGCGTGGCAGAGGATATTTAGTACCGATATTAGAAATTTTCTCCCCCAATCGGTTGTTGAGCGAAGGGAAAATGACTGTATGCCTCTACACGTGGTCTAGCCCCCCTTATCTCATGATCCCTACGGGAGACAAACAGCAGAGTGATCACATTGTATGCCCGTCAGGATGTCGCGAGGTAATTGTCGCCTTTGTGTGATTTTAGACTTTAGAAACGTTCCCTGGTATTTAGTCTGGTGCTGAATACCCGAGAATATTTCAAAATGTCACCAGACTTTGTTTCCTCGAGTACCTAATTTACACTTTCATAATGGTTATAGCGATGTGTTGCGATCCTAGCAGTGTGTTTCTGAATTAGTTACGTGTCTTTTGTTACGCCTGCTTGATAAGAATTCCAAACGCTGGAACAAAATTCTTGAATTGCGTCACATGAGCGTCTTGCATGCGATTTCTTTTACAAATGAACTTCAGCTTCCAGGAACGGTTCAAACAAATCTAAGGCTTGCATTCGACATTCGTAATACTTATTTTACGTCCCGTTTCGTCTGAGATGCCTCATATGTTAGTCACTAATTTTGTAAGCGGATACTATCTGGTTTTATCTCACTTTGTAGGCATTATGCTGAATTTACCCAAATTCAAGAAGAGCCATTATTCATTATGTCAAGACGAACTTCTGTCCAAGCATTTTTGTATTTCCTCACTGATTCAATGCTATTTTTATTTCTGTTGAACATTAACTTTCCAGTATAACATGCTTGATTTTACATTGCTGTGAGGTGGCATGTAACATAATGAAACTGGCGTGAAGTGTGCTAGGAGAGCGTGCTGAAAAGTAATGCCTCCGAATTTTTTATGTGAAAACTCTTCACGCTTTTTCAATAGAACGAACTTTATTAACATTACGCATCTTAATTCTTCATGTCTACATATTTTCTGCGCTCTGCCACTAGAGGATTCCCAACTGTAGCGTGAAACATGGCGGTGTGTAACGTAGCTATGTCGGTGCGTGAGAAACAGAGTGTTGTAGTCGAGTTTCGAAATCAAAGCGTACGTCCACACACTTCAGCATGACAATGTCCGATCACACACGCGCACTGCTACATCTGCAACAATCCAATGCCTTGGTTTCACTGCATCGATCATCCTCCATACAGTCAGGACTTGGCTCCATCTGATTTTATCTGTTTCCAGACCTTAAAGAGCTCCTTTGAGGACTTTACTTTGGTAGTCATGAAGCCGTATAACCTGAGTCGAGGTTGTGCAAACAGTCTACAACGACGGTATCAACAAACTGGTCTTTCGTTGTGGGGAAATGTATTTTTCAACAGGGTGACTATGTTGAGAGATAAATATGTCGACATGGAGAATAAAGATATAGAATGTTAATAACGTTTGTTTTATTTAAAAAGCCTTAATAATCTTCACATAAAAAAATTCGGAGCCATTACTTTTCAGCAAGCACTCGTCCATGCTTGGGCACGGAAGTGATGAGAATATCAGCACAACAGCACAAAAGTAGTAAGTGTGGTTCCGTCCACAGTCTGTATATAACGGACGATTAACCAACGAGGTTCTCATTCATAAATCCCATTTGAATCTTTGTTATTTGTGAGAAGATCGTATAATCGTTAATGTGAAAGGGGGAAATGTCTACCAGTAGGTGTCGGAATTCGGCAGTGGTAGGATCGTAGCCTAGCCGCATTCCGGTTTATATTCCATGATACTGCTGCTCGTGTCAGGATCCACCGACTGTCACGCGAATACGGAGTCAATGAGTTCAAGATCTCTACAGACTGACGTAAATGGAGCCCGGCAGGACAGACACGTTGTTCGCTCGGTCGTGAATGGTAGTAGTCTCTTCCAATATCTTGAGTCAGGAACTGGGCTCCCTTGCAACAAGAGACATGCCGTGCTTCTTACTCGGTCGACTTAACTCGCTTTGCAGACGCAAGTCGCAACCCTCTGCCGCTCCAGTGAACTACGGCTCGGTAGTACAGTAGATGGCAGGATCACCGGTAGTATTGGTAGCAATGGTAGGAAAAGAAGCATAAATGAATCTTAAATTCGTAAATGTGAGAGAGATGAACTAGCAGTCGACGACTTCTCCTTCTTCTCTGTTTGTTTGATGTTTCTTTTGCTCAGAATGAACTGAACGTCGTTCAGAGTAAGTTCAAAAGGTTCAAAGGTGTGGGAAATCTTATGGGAATTAACTGCTAAGGTCATCAGTCCCTAAGCTTACACACTACTTAACCCAAATTATCCTAAGGACAAACACACACACCCATGCCCGAGGGAGGACTCGAACCTCCGCCGGGACCAGCAGCACAGTCCATGACTGCAGCGCCTCAGATCGCTCGGCTAATCCCACGCGGCAGAGTAAGTTCATTGTGAATTTTATGTCCTTACAAAACATAAATTGCATTTTATAAGTAATAAAAGTTAGCTACTCGCGTAACTTCTACGTTTTTACGTACCCAAACCAGTTACTGTTAATGCAAGTACAGTGTACACGCACAAATACAAAAATATCTATATGATTATTGCTGTTATTTTGCACTCAATAGAACGTTCTTCGACACGAACAAAGGCAAGCGTTTCCTGTTATTATTGATAAGTACGGAAATTGTTTAGCAATAGCACAACCTCGACGACGTATTGAAGCGATGCTCGATATTTTTTGGGTTTTTTTATAATTTTATCTTATTTTTTAAGAAATTGCGTTTTATAGTGCTATATGGGAAATGTGTATTTTTTAAATTTTTACTAAACATCCCTCTGTTTCATGTTATAAATCAACAAATTTCGAATAAAACCTGAATTAAACATTAACAGTTTCAGTTTGCTATAAATACTATTAATTTTTAAGTAACAGACATTAGGATGACTATCTAGACCAAAAAAGTCTTCCGTAGGTTATGCGCCCTTTATATGTACTCACTCAGTTTCCTGACGCATACCGCTTCTGGTTTCTAGGGAAATCTTGTGAGACAGTGATCGCATATGCAAACAAAGCGAGCGAAATAAGGAAACGGTCGACAGGTACGCATCACGCGTAAAGTGCGGGTAATGCGGATACGATCTAAGCTACTAGTAAAACTACCATAGTTAAGTTTATTTAGGATGTTCTACGGTAGTTTTGCGACTCTATTAGCGTGTAACATGGCCATGTGTAATGTATCTACACTCCTGGAAATTGAAATAAGAACACCGTGAATTCATTGTCCCAGGAAGGGGAAACTTTATTGACACATTCCTGGGGTCAGATACATCACATGATCACACTGACAGAACCACAGGCACATAGACACAGGCAACAGAGCATGCACAATGTCGGCACTAGTACAGTGTATATCCACCTTTCGCAGCAATGCAGGCTGCTATTCTCCCATGGAGACGATCGTAGAGATGCTGGATGTAGTCCTGTGGAACGGCTTGCCATGCCATTTCCACCTGGCGCCTCAGTTGGGCCAGCGTTCGTGCTGGACGTGCAGACCGCGTGAGACGACGCTCCATCCAGTCCCAAACATGCTCAATGGGGACAGATCCGGAGATCTTGCTGGCCAGGGTAGTTGACTTACACCTTCTAGAGCACGTTGGGTGGCACGGGATACGTGCGGACGTGCATTGTCCTGTTGGAACAGCAAGTTCCCTTGCCGGTCTAGGAATGGTAGAACGATGGGTTCGATGACGGTTTGGATGTACCGTGCACTATTCAGTGTCCCCTCGACGATCACCAGTGGTATACGGCCAGTGTAGGAGATCGCTCCCCACACCATGATGCCGGGTGTTGGCCCTGTGTGCCTCGGTCGTATGCAGTCCTGATTGTGGCGCTCACCTGCACGGCGCCAAACACCCATACGACCATCATTGGCACCAAGGCAGAAGCGACTCTCATCGCTGAAGACGACACGTCTCCATTCGTCCCTCCATTCACGCCTGTCGCGGCACCACTGGAGGCGGGCTGCACGATGTTGGGGCGTGAGCGGAAGACGGCCTAACGGTGTGCGGGACCGTAGCCCAGCTTCATGGAGACGGTTGCGAATGGTCCTCGCCGATACCCCAGGAGCAACAGTGTCCCTAATTTGCTGGGAAGTGGTGGTGCGGTCCCCTACGGCACTGCGTAGGATCCTACGGTCTTGGCGTGCATCCGTGCGTCGCTGCGGTCCGGTCCCAGGTCGACGGACACGTGCACCTTCCGCCGACCACTGGCGACAACATCGATGTACTGTGGAGACCTCACGCCCCACGTGTTGAGCAATTCGGCGGTACGTCCACCCGGCCTCCCGCATGCCCACTATACGCCCTCGCTCAAAGTCCGTCAACTGCACATACGGTTCACGTCCACGCTGTCGCGGCATGCTACCAGTGTTAAAGACTGCGATGGAGCTCCGTATGCCACGGCAAACTGGCTGACACTGACGGCGGCGGTGCACAAATGCTGCGCAGCTAGCGCCATTCGACGGCCAACACCGCGGTTCCTGGTGTGTCCGCTGTGCCGTGCGTGTGATCATTGCTTGTACAGCCCTCTCGCAGTGTCCGGAGCAAGTATGGTGGGTCTGACACACCGGTGTCAATGTGTTCTTTTTTCCATTTCCAGGAGTGTATATTGGTGCATGAGAAACGGCGTACTGTAACTGAGTTTCCAACCACAGGAAACGTCCACGCGTGGAGCACACTCACCTTCGGCATGATAATGCCAGATCGTCTGCACCAATCCGACGTCTTGGTTCACTGTCACCGATCATCCTCCATACAGTCGTGACCTGGCCCCATACGATTTTCTTCTATTCCCAGAACTTAACGCCTTCGAAAAGTTTACTTTGTTAATGCTGAAGCGGTGCAGGCAGAGCTGATGTTGTGGCTCTATCAACAAACATTCTATAGTGAGAGTATCAACAAACTGGTTTCTCGGTGGGGGAAATGTGTTAGTCGCCAGGATGACTACGTTGAGAAATACACTACTGGCCATTAAAATAGCTACACCACGAAGACGACGTGCTACAGACGCGAAATTTAACCGACAGGAAGAAGAATCTGTGATATGCAAATGATTAGCTGTTCAGAGCATTCACACAAGGTTGGCGCCGGTGGCGACACTTACAACGTGCTGACATGAGCAAAGTTTCCAACCGGTTTCTCATACACAAACAGCAGTTGACCGGCGTTGCCTGGTGAAACGTTGCTGTGATGCCTCGTGTAAGGAGCAGGAACGCGTACCATCACGTTTCCAACTTTGATAAACGTCGGATTGTAGCCTATCGCGATTGCGATTTTTCACATCGCGACATTGCTGCTCCCTTTGGTCGAGATCCAATGACTATTAGCAGAATATGGAATCGGTGGGTTCAGGAGGGTAATACGGAACTCCGTGCTGGATCCCAACGGCCTCGTATCACTTGCAATCGAGATGACAGGCATCTTATCCGCATGGCTGTAACGGATCGTGCAGTCACGTCTCGATCTCTTAGTCAACAGATGGGGACGTTTGCAAGACAACAATCATCTGCACTAACAGTTCGACGACGTTTGCAGCAGCATGGACTATCAGCTCGGAGACCATGGCTGCGGTTACCGTTGACGCTGCATCACAGACAGGAGCGCCTACGATGGTGTACTCAACGACGAACCTGGGTGCACGAATGGTAAAACGTCATTTTTTCGGATGAATTCAGGTTCTGTTTACAGCATCATGATGGTCGCATCCATGTTTGGTGACATCGCGGTGAGCGCACATTGGAAGCGTGTATTCGTCATCACCGGCCGCGGTGGCCGTGCGGTTCTAGGCACTTCAGTCCGGAACCGCGTGACTGCTACGATCGCAGATTCAAATCCTGCCTCGGGCATGGATGTGTGTGATGTCCATAGGTTAGTTAGGTTTAAGTAGTTCTAAGTTCTAGGGGACTGACGACCTCACATGTTGAGCCCCATAGTGCTCAGAGCCATTTGAACCATTTTTTGTATTCGTCATCGCCATACTGGCGTATCACCCGGCGTGACGGTATGGGGTGCCATCGGTTACACGTTTCGGTCACCTCTTGTTCGCATTGACGGCACTTTGAACAGTGGACGTTACATTTCAGATGTGTTACGACCGGGGGCTCTACCCTTCATTCGATCCCTGCAAAACCCTACATTTCAGTAGAATAAGGCACGACCGCATGCTGCAGGTGCTATACGGGCCTTTCTGGATACAAAAAATGTTCGACTGCTGCCCCGGCCAGCACATTCTCCAGATCTCTCACCAATTGAAAACGTCTGGTCAATGGTGGCCGAACAACTGGCTCGTTACAATACGCCAGTCACTACTCTTGATTAACTGTGGTATCGTGTTGAAGCTGCATGGGCAGCTGTACCTGTACACGCCATCCAAACTCTGTCTGACTGAATGCCCAGGCGTATCAAGGCCGTTATTACGGCCAGAGGTGGTTGTTCTGGGTACTGATTTCTCAGGATCTATGCACCCAAACTGCGTGAAAATGTAATCGCATGTCAGTTCTAGTATAATATATTTGTCCAATGAATACCCGTTTATCATCTGCATTTCTTCTTGGTGTAGCCGTTTTAATGGCCAGTAGTGTAAATATGTAGACACGAAAAATATAGAATGTTAATAGCGTTCGTTTTATTCAAAAAGCTTTAATAGATTTCACATAAAAAATTGTGAGGCGTTTATTTCCAGCACGCCCTCGTAATATCTCCGACTTCTGAATTATTTCAATCACGAGTGTACGAATTTCTTAGCAAGTCTCTGTACCTGACAACAGTATCGTGGCGTTCGCAGTAGGGCCTTGTCGACAAATGGGAAGTGCTGCAGCAATCGCGAGATGAAGGGTGTGACGTGTGCCGGCGGTTAGGTGTTGGAGGGAGAGGAGACGCGCTTATCGCGAGATAGGCGGCCGGGCCAGCGAGGGCAGTCCGCGTTGCGCGTCGCTCGCGCCACCACGCCTCAGCGCAGCAGCCGCAGCCGCAGCCACACAATGGTCAGTGCCCGCGCTCACAGCTCGCCGTCGTCCCCGTCTGCCGCCCTCCGCCCACCGACTAGTTTCGGGGCCCTTTTTCTCGTCACACGGACACCTACATTTCACGTTCAGTATCTACATCCACACTCCATAAACCACTGTGAAGTGCATGACAGAGGGCAATTTTCATTATACCACACATAAAGGATTCTTCCCGTTTGGCTCGCGCGTGGAGCGTGGGAAGAATGACTGCATAAAAGCAGCTGCGCGCACTGTGATTAGTCAACTGTTGTTTTCACAGTCCCCTAGGGAGCAATGCGTATGGAGCTGTAGTACGTTCATCGAGCCGTCATTTAATACCGGCTCTCAAAAATTTCTAAGTTGGCATTCGCGGGAACATTCCAGCGTTTGCCAATTAATGTTTTTCCGTGTTTTCGGGACTCTCTCTAGTGAGCCAAACAATCCTGTCGAGATTCGTGCTGTTCTTATTTGTAAAGATTCTGTGTCCTCTGTTAGTTCTATTTTGTATGCGTTGCACACTCTTGAGCATTATTCAAGTTTTGGTCACACGAGAAATTTGTAACTTCCTTTCTAGGTTGACTGCATTTTCTAGGTATCCTACCAATGAATCTATGCTTGTCACCTACTTTACTTACGACTGAGCCTGCGTGAGTATACCATTTTATATTTCTACAACATATTTCTACAACTGACTCCGTATGTGACTCTTCGATGCTGTAGTCTTAGGATACTACATTTTTGCGGTTTTTGAATTGAGCATTTTATGTTTACTTTTTTTTTACATTTTTAGTCAGTTTCCAATCTTTGTACGCTTTTAATCAGGGTCTGACTAGCAGGCTACATGTGGTTTTTATCGTATTGTGAACAAAAAATGTTCAAATGTGTGTGAAATCTTATGGGACTTTATTGCTAAGGTCATCAGTCCCTAAGCGTACACACTACTTAACCTAAATTATCATAAGGACAAACACACACACCCGTGCCCGAGGGAGGACTCGAATCTCCGCCGGGACCAGCCGCACAGTCTGTGACTGCAGCGCCTGAGACAGCTCGGGTAATCCCGCGTGGCTTATTGTGAACAGTAAACGTGCTTTACAGAGTACGTAAACATAGATTCGGTTCAGTTTTTATTAAATTCTTGTTTATGTATACTACTGAGCATTTTAATTTATTGCTAATACTGGAGAAATGATGCTTAATTGGCTTTAAAAATGAATGTAGGTGAGCTTAGGCTTGACACCAGAGGCATCTAAATAAATCGCTAGTTTCTCGGAGATTTGACTGGATGCTGTATCCAACGGGGACACAGAGTGTTCCAACCGTCATGGATAAAATATTAACCGCCAATTTTTCTTCTGTGCCGCAAGATGTTCCCCCTACTTGTCACAAACAACTAGTAACAACAGTCAGAAATATAGATAAAGGAAGCAGGATTTTTATAATCATCTGATGAAGTATTTAATTGCTGACAACATATGAAGGGGCGTTCCAAAAGGTTGATGAAGCTTTCATTACTACTCGAAACGTGATCTACATACACGTACGGGTATTCAACTAATAAGAAAAATCAGAAATTATATTTTCTACTTATCCGTTCTTATTGAACTTCGGGATATTTGGTACAATATGCGTCGAAATTATGCTATCCGTGTCAGGTTAACTTCGCAGCGTACTGTGGGTAACAGCAGTTAGTCGGCTTAACCTTTTTTCCATTAGTGAGACTCTTTAATTCAAATAAACTTCGGATACAAATTTTAACTACTACATAAAATAAAGGACCAACTAGCACGGTATAAAAAGGTTTTACAGCTTGCTATTTAAAATATTCGATAAAGTAATTATTTACATTATTAGCTGAGCTTATTAAAGCATATAATTCATTTCCATAGGGTAGATAATCCATCGCCACACCTGTTCTGCGAGTATATAGATGAATATTATGTAAGTTCAATAGCAGATTAAAACAATGTTGCTTCTTGTTGTTACTTCACATAGCTGGAATTCATTTTTCCTACAAATTGTATAGTTTTGATACATAAATGAAGTTGACCTGGTACCATTGTCAAAAAGAAAACTATGCTTCCTTGTAGTCCTACATGTGCGTATTTCAGGTATTTGTTGATGGCTTATGTAAGTAATAAGTCCAAGATACAGGAAAATTTTGTTGATTGGTTGTGGAACAAACTGGCATGTCCTCTACTAAGGGGGTATCGTATCAGGAAATGAGCAGAACGTCGTCCAAATACCCTGAACGTGGAACTTGCTACATGGATTCGAAAAATTCATTGGAGCGCCAACGCTGTAATCTAATAGGTGATACCAAATATCCGCCTGGTTGGCTGTATTAAGGGATGATTGACGGTGTGGTAAGAGAGATTTCGTCAGAAAGGGGATTACCTCTAGCTAAGTGCGCCGGCCTGCTGCCACTGAAGTGTGCCTAAACGGTGTCAGACTGGATATTATCGGGATAAAAAGGTTATCAGTCTGACCGAAATATCAGACCATTATCGCCTGATATTTTTACCGGAAGCTCCAGACAGTAAACGTAACAAAAAGAGTATATTACGTGTAAGTTATTGCTATGTCACAGCAGCAGCCGTCTTAGGCGAATAGTGTCACATGTCCACGGGAAATAAAATAAGTGGTAAACAATTCTAGTGGAGAGAGAATACAAATTTCCATCTGGAGAAGTGAGTCAGATGGTTCAAATGGCTCTGAGCACTATGGGACTTAACTGCTTAGGTCATCAGTCCCCTAGAACTTAGAACTACTTAAACCTAACTAACCTAAGGACATCACACACATCCATGCCCGAGGCAGGATTCGAACCTGCGACCGTAGCGGTCTCGCGGTTCCAGACTGCAGCGCCTAGAAACGCTCGGCCACTCCGGCCGGCGAAGTGAGTCACTTGCAAACTTTTGTAATATTTGTATCACTATAAAACTGGTTTCTTCCTTTTGGGTTATTATCTGCTTCACGTGCTGTCTATATCTACAGGTACATCTACATATATACTCCACAAGCCATCTTATGACATGTGGCGGAGGGTACTTCGCGTACCTCGTCATGTTCCCCGTCGCCCTTCCCCCGCCCCCTCCCTCCAATCCTGTTACAGTTACGAAGGTGAGCGGGTAGAAGCCGCCGTGTGGGCCCGAATCTCTCTAATTTTACCTTCATGGAACTTTCGCGAGATATACGTTGAATGATGCAATAGTCGTGTGACTAGGATCTCCCGTCGGGTAGACCGTTCGTCGGGTGCAAGTCTTGCGATTTGACGCCACTTCGGCGACTTGCTCGTCGATGGGGATGCAATGATGATGATTAGGACAACACAACACCCAGACCCTGAGCGGAGAAAATCTCCGAACCAGCCGGGAATCCAACCCGGGCCCTTAGGATTGACAGTCTGTCGCGCTGATCGCTCAGCTACCGGCGGCGGACAGGATGCAATAGTGTGGTTGACTCTTCTAGCAACATATGCTCTCGGAATGTCAACAGTAAGCCGGCCGGTGTGGCCGTGCGGTTCTAGGCGCTTCAATCTGGAACCGCGTGACCGCTACGGTCGCAGGTTCGAATCCTGCCTCGGGCATGGATGTGTGTGATGTCCTTAGGTTAGTTAGGTTTACGTAGTTCTGAGTTCTAGGGGACTGATGACCACAGATGTTAAGTCCCATAGTGCTCAGAGCCATTTGAACCATTTTTTTGTCATCAGTAAACTTCTTCAACGTATGCCACCGGTTGTGCACGAACATGTGCGTGACACTTTCATTGTTACTAACGATCATGCAATGAAACGCGATGCTTCTCTTTGAATGTATTCTGCAACCCCTATCATTCCTTTTTCGTATGAATCGTAGACCGATTAAGAACAGTCAAATAGGGTAAATCAGAATGTTGCAGATTTATGTTTATGCGTAGTCCGCTACCGTAGCTGCGTGGACAGCGCTCCGGCTTCTCGTGCCGGGGGTCCCGGGTTCGATTCCCTCCTGGATTGGAGATTTTGTCCACTCAGGGACTAGGTGTTCCTATCGTCTTCGTCATCATCATTTCATCTTCATCGACGCTCGGGTCGCCGAATTTGCGTCACCTCAAAAGACTTGTACCAGGCGACCAGGCCACACGACATTTCGTGTTTATGCATGGAGACTGCCACGAATTTCGTGTCATAAAACGCTTCTCACTGCAGTGTGTATTAACAGTTCTTCCCTTGTAACCAAGGACGAAGTTTGGGAAGAATCACATGGTTATACTCCTCTATGCAGGTTGTTGCTCGTCTGATGTTCTCGTCACGGGGACCAGTGAATCGGCGCGTAGGCAACTGACGATATTTGCAGACTACTTGCTGACAGCCGGTTGTTACAAGTAGGCGTTCGTCGTGCAAATGAAATTCGTTTTTTCTTTATTTATTTATTCTCTTTTTTGCCTTCCATTTCGATTTCAAAGTAGTGGCTGGACATATGAAAACATGACGCATGTCATAAGAACTTCAGTCGATGTCAAATCATTAGACTCTCCACTGCGAGCTAAATTTCTAAAGGTTTCCAAATTATGTTAACCCCACTGACGAGTCTTTTACATAAAGATACCTCTATAAGGGAGGCGTGCCAAGAACTAACGGCTAAAGTTGATGACCTTCGACTGCAGTTAATCGAAGTAAATGTCTACTTAAAGTAACGGGGGAAGTAAACGAAACCTTCTAAAATTGTCAGACTCATCCAATAAGTAAGTGCGTACGCTAGAATACATATCCAGTGGTTGTATGGCGGCAAAAGACGTTTCTGACGTAGAAGGGCACAATCGATTTTTCACTGGAATCTTGAGATTCTGTATTCTTTGTCGTTTTGAACCTTACTCATTGTTCTTTTCCTGAATCATTGCATCCAGTACCCGGCTGCTCCTACTTCCACACAACATCTGTACTTATTATTTTAAATTAAATTCCCCCTCACCGCGTCTTTCTGTCTATGTATGATGGCTAATATCAGGAACTACTGTAAGAATTTTGATATGTTTTTCGCTAATAAATAAAGTGATTCACGAGGAAGTATTATGTGTATAATTTACAACGGCAATGCCATACAAGGTGCCCGGCCGTACATACTTAAGCCGGGACAGGTTGCTAGTAACGTTATAAAGCGTTCTTTTTGTCGTGCCTTTGTCCTGCATCGATGACGGTCGGCACGGTTATTAACGGATTTGGAATGGTTAATTTAAAGGGTGACCGGATGCCCTTCCTGTCGCCGCCCCATTACCCCTCGGGACGGAATATGCGTACGCTAACCGTCTGCATGTTGCGTTATTCATACGGAAATGAGCGAAAGTTTGCTAAATTTTTGTCAATCGTGTAACTGAGGCAGGACTCAGGTACCAGCGAGGTAGTCACGTAGTCGGATGCGGGAAATGGCCTATAAACCACATCCAGGCTGTGTGACAACCCAACCGTCGTTGTTAATCCGCCTGGCGGATTCGATCCGGCGTCAGCGCAACTTTTTCAGGGAAAAAAGATATATCAGCATATAGCTGGATGCCAACCTGCTTACTTGTCTTTTTTTAAGTTTGCTGAGGATTTTGGGGGCAGTAGGGCCAGGGGTCGGATGTTGAGGCCTGACCATGATGTCCCCCGTACCCCGAGCTGCCGGAACTGACGTGCGAGCGAAGGAAAGGTTAAGCATAACCATATTGAAGATACAGAGAAATAAAATTTTTTTAACGGCGGAAAGCTAAGTAAGTCGAGAATGAAAAAAAAAAAGAACAGTGATACCCGGCAGGTTGCAGTTGCACGGAGCGTCCCGGAAAGCACTGCCTAGGTAACTGAGAAGTACTGCTGATACTTCATGTTGCGAACAATTTTGGTATGCCTTTCTTGCAAGTAGTTCCAGAAGTCCAAGATGTCTTTGATATCATTCCGAAATAGGTAATGAAACGCGACCGAGCGGGGTAGCGTAGTGGTTGACACAATGAACTCGCATTTGGAAGGACGGCGGTTCAAATCCGCTTCCGGTCATCCTGATTTATTTTTTCCGTCATTTCACTACATCTCTTAAGGTAAATGCCGGGATGGTTCCTTCGAAAGGGCACACATGCTTTCCTTCTCCGTCCTCCCCTAATCCGAGCTTGTACTCTGCCTCTAATGACCTCGTTGTCGACGGGACGTTAAACACTAATCTCCTCCTCCTCCACGAATCGCATGTCCTTTGATCCAATCGACTGCGTTGGCTTTCGTACTAGGGTAGTGGGTTCATCGGGGCGCATTTCGGCGTTGCTGGAACGGCGCTCTAACACGTACTGCTATCCGGGCGGGTTTGTAGCGTTATATAAAGTACCGCCAGACAAACCATGTTTGTAATGAGGTAGGTATCGCGTAATGGAATTATACTCAGTTTTCCTGCTGTACTGCTCAAATAGTCGACAGAGTTAAGTGTCGGCTGTTTCTCGGAAAACTGAACGCTTTTAAAGCCTTCGTAATGAATAACCTTCGAGCGGCCGTGTTCTCCGATATACTGGCTCCTCAGAGCAGGAGAGGAATAACAATCTCTGTTACATCAGCTGCATAACTCTGCAGTACTGCAGCAAATCTTCCTATATGTTATCTGTCATCTAGCAGCTATTCGCCGAAACACCAGTAAACCCCACGGATATTTCTGAGCAACGTGAATCAATTCTGCAGAAGTTTTCATACGTCGTGTCACTCATGCATCTCAGGAAAGCGTTACGTGAATGTGAGAGTTAAGCAGTGGCTCTGTAATGGGCTGCAGACATTGAACCGTATTCATAATAACGCTAAGATAAATTACATTGTCATTAATTCGTAGCAATATAGTCTCGTACGTAGCTAGTTAAAATTTGAAAGTTAACTCTCGGTGACAAGAGTTCTAGCCTGAGAGGTAAAGTATCGTGGGCGACAGGCGCTACATCTGTTTTCTCAGCCTGATGTTCAAACAGCGGCGCTGCAGCCCGAGTCACGAGACGGCCCTGGTCATCGGTCACAACTTCCTCCTGACGAGGGCAGGCGTGCTGCCTTACTATTGCTGATTGAGTGCTGTTAATCGTTTACATAAGAATAACTATTACTTCTCATTTAAGCAGCTTCAGCTCGCGATAGAGAAATAAAAATAATTAATTACTTGTTTAGCCCTATATATTTTGTTTTCAGATACGTAGTGTTTCATACCACCTCTTTACGGCTACCAAATATTCACAGTACTTACAAATGACGGGTATAGATTGAGCCCTTACCTTTAGGTGCTCTGTGTTTTGTGTATCTTCATTAGTTCTTCTTTAGACACATCTCGAGTGGTCTACGTACAACCAAGGCGTGTGAAGCACGGACATTGCTCTTTCTGAAATATGTATATAGAGGGACAGTAGTCGGGTTCTAAAACCAGGTGATATAGCGTTTCCCATTCACACTGTCCTTCGTACCTAGGAGTCTAGATGGCTTGGGAATTCCAAATGTTCAAAAAAATAGCTCCAAGCACTATGGGACTTAACATCTCAGGTCATCAGTCCCCGAGACTTAGAACTACTTAAACCTAACTAACCTAAGGACATCACACACATCCATGCCCGAGGCAAGATTCGAACCTGCGACCGTAGCGGTCTCGCGGTTCCAGACTGCAGCGCCTAGAAACGCTCGGCCGCTTCGGCCGGCTATCCCGTATTCCGTGACTTCCTGGAGGCATTCGATACAGTTTCACAATATATATTACTTCAGAAAATAGACCCGCCCGGACAGCCACGAGCGCTAGCACGCTGCAACTTGATTTCGAGCGTCGACCCGGGATCGAATCCACTCGGCGGATTAACGACAAGGGACGGTGTGCCGTCCAACCTGGATGTGGCTTTTAATCAGTTTGGCACGCCCGACTAGGCGAAGTCTGGACCCGTCTTGGCTCAGTTACACGACTCACTTACACCTCGAAGACGTTCTCACACTTTCACAAGGAATAACACGAGATGCATATACGAGGGCTATCCACAAAGTACATTACGTTTTGGAATTAAAAATAAATAAAGTATTGGAATTTTTTTATTATATACAGATGAAAGCCACACTTAAATACTACTTTTCTACATAGTTGCCATTTAAATTAAGGCACTTATCGTAGCGATGGACGAACTTGGAAATTCCTTCGTCGTAAAATTCGGCCGCCTGCGCCTTCAACCGCGTGGTTACCTCTCCTTGAAGCTGTGCGTCGTCATCAAAACGCTGCATAGCCAACCACTTCTTCATTGCTAGGAATAAGTGGAAGTCGCTCGGTGCCAGGTCGGGACTGTACGGCGGATGAGGAAACATCTCCCACTTAAAAGATTCGAGAACTTCACGAGTGGCATTTGCCGTGTGGGCCCGGGCGTTGTCGTGAATCAGCAAGATCTTTGAGCCCAACTTTCCCCTGGGCTTGTTTTGTATTGCTCTTCTGAGGTTGTGCAGAGTTTGGCAATACCTTTGAGAGTTTATTGTAGTGCCTCTTTCCAGGAAATCCACAAAAATCACACCTTTTCTGTCCCAAAAGACAGTCGCCATCACCTTCCTTGCCGACATTGTCTGCATGCATTTCTTGGGTTTTTGGGGGAAATTTGTGTGCCCCCATTGCATTGACTGCAATTTTGTCTCGTAGTTCACATGCTTAACCCATGTTTCGTCACCAGTAACGATGCGATCGTGTAATGAGTCGCCATCTTTCTCGTAAGCGTCCAAAAACGTTAACGCTGCAGCCATTCGCTGGTTTTTGTGAATCTCTGTCATGATTTTTGGTATCCATCTTGCACAAAACTTGTGGTAACCAAGCTTTTCGGTAATGATTTCGTGCAACAAACTTCGTGAAATTTGTGGAAAACTCATAGGGAGTTCCTTTATTGTGAAATTACGGTTTTCACGGACCGCTGCATCGACTTTTTCGACAAGTTCGGCAGTCACTATGCTGGGTCTTCCACTTCGCTCTTCGTCGTGAACGTTAGTTCGGCCGTTTTTAAATTTTATGACCCATTGAAGCACTTCACCTTCAGTGATTATGTTGTCCCCATACACTTCACAAAGCTGCCGATAGATTTCAATCGGTGTACAGTTGTTTGCAGTCAGAAACCTTATTACAGCACGCACTTCACGCTGCGCGGCATTTTCAATTAACGCTGACATTTCAAACTGTCACAGTAACTCAACGGGGTACAGCACGAACTTCTCACTAGCACGGCAGGATGCCGACTGAGCGGCGGAATGCCATGACACCAAGATGGCCGCGCTAGCCCCGCCCCTAACAGACACAAACGAAAACGTAATGTACTTTGTGGATTACCCTCGTAGTTGTGGTACACAAATTCCGTCCTGGGAGGGAAAGGGTGGCAACAGGAAAGGCATCCGACAGTAAAGGAATCGGACCACCCTTTACCATTAACATTGCCATTTCCAAACTAACATGCCGACCCCGTGAAGATACGGAATAAGGCTATTAAAAGGAGGACGAAGAAGAATTAGCTCACAAAATACTAGCCTACCGAGTATCGTACCAGATTCGTGACTGGGCAGAGAACTTTTCAGGAGATACACGGTCCAATCACATTACTGTGACTACCTGTGAAAAGTAGACCGCTGCGATTCGATTCGGTTTAAATAATGGGAGTTTAGTGGCCAGAGGAGTACGGTAAACTTATCCTGGTGCTCTTTGAACCACGCACGTACACTACGAGCTGTGTGACACATTGCGTTTTCCTGCTGGTAGATGCCATCGTGCCGACGAAAAATGAGCTGCATGTAGGGATAGACACGGACTCCAAGGGTAGATGCATACTTGTGATGAAATATTTATTCGAACGACTGTTGAAAATTGCTCGCCACTGTGGGACCTTTATTAGGTAGGATTAGTAGAGAAGATCGAAATAAGCTCACTGCGTTTCGTCACAGATTAGTTTAGTAAGCGTCAGAGCGTTAAAAGAGATACACATTTGACTGTAGTGGCAGACGTTAGAAGAGAAGCATTGTACAGCACGGAGCAGTTTCCCTTTCAAATTCTGGGAATATAATTCTAAGAAACGTCGGGAAACATACTGCTTCATCCCACGAAAAGACCACTAGAGGAAAATAAGAGAAACTGGAGCTCTAACGCAGTCTTCCAGACAGTCGTTCTTCCTATGCATTATCTGCGTGTAGAACAGGGAAGGGAGCTAATAATAGTGGTACTAGTTTCATCCTCCGCCCGTCTCCGTAGCTTAGTGGTCAGCGTAGACGACTGCGATGCGGAGGTCCAGGTTTCGATCCTCGATACAGTAAAGTATTTCTCTTTGGTGGGAGGACTGGCACTGCACTCAGCCTCGTGATGCCAATTGCAGAGCCACTTGATTGAGAAGTAGCGGCTCCAATGTCTGGAAAGTCGACATGACGATCGGGACAGCGGTATGCTGACCATATGCCCATTAATATCGGATCCGCTTGATGCTCCAGAGTAGAGGATGACACGGTGGTCTATCCACTTCCCTTGGGCCTTAAAGGTCTGGACGACGAGCTCGTAGTAGTCCCCTCCATCACTTGAGAACTACACATCTAAATGCAGTAAGTGTTTTCACACTAGCACCATTGTCGCAACAACGTATCTCGAACGAGCTGAAATGTTGCAGTGCGGCAAATCCATTTCCAGTGACAGGTGATTCTGCAGCGTAGCTCTAAGATCCTTTGATGTCGAAGAGATATACTGGACCTTGATTTCACGTTTTCTCTTTGTCTGAGTTCTCTTTACTACATGAGCTAAGCGTAACACTTACTTTTCTGATTACATAAGCGAAAGAAACTATGAGCCTTTGTGTGTATCATTTCTTTGCGGTCTGAACCATTTCTACTGACACTGCTCTGTACATCTCTCGATTTCCCATTCATTCTGGCAATTCTTTCCTCGCAAATGTTAGTAATATCGGTCGAAACTGCAGCTTCATACTATCACCTGCCTTACCACATATTCCCTCGGGCATTGCGTTTTCGCGAATTGATCAAAGAAGGAGATGGTCGCTCACTGTAGGCATCATGCCTTTGTAGAGGGCAAACATGTCTTACACAGATGTGGTGTTTCCTTAAATTCTCTCAAGATCTGGTGATATGTATCGAAATCCGTGTTATCTTATCTTTACTGTTCGTCGACCGTCTGTCTCCACGTGGAAGATAGCTGTGTTTGCCGGTCGTTCCATTCGTGCATTGTGGCGACCTGGCGACTAGTATATTTTAGCTTCGCATACAATGTTGCAACAAACTATGTACTGTTTCCGATGAAATTCATTTCTGGTGACTGACTGCAGCTTTTCTTCCAAAAAATATTTTTTTATTTCATTAAATCATCTCACCTTTTAGGGCAGCCGATAGTGTGACTGTAAAAGACAGATGAACAGTTTCCATCTCGAGGACTTTCTAATTTAACGGCACTAACCGTCGGTGGTTTTGCACGCCCGGCTCTTTATTTGTGATACTTTTATGCCACTCTCAGTTTCCCTTAGAGAACACCTTGCACGGGTATGAAAGACACGATGACGTAGTATTTCACATATGACGACGCACGAAGTAGACGATTATAACAGCGTTTGAATTAACTATCGCAGTTTGTAGGCCTTATGCTGAAAAAGTTACGACAAACAAAAGAGAAAATGATACGGGGAAAATGTAAGCGTAATTTGCTGCAAGTTGTTCAAATAGAGTCCATTTAGTGGCCTTACCATTCGCAGTGGTCTCATACCGATACGCCATTTGCCAACAAGTGAAAATTGGCAATGTATTTTCAAGACAGAATAATATTTTTTCTCACAAGCAACACGTTTATTTTGCACTCTGAATGCACCGCAATTTATTTGCATTGTTTTGTCTTCAATTCACAATTGTAACCAGTTAATGGCTCTGTCCAAGGGCTTACCAACACCCTACATGTGTCCGCTCACTTGAAGCATAAGTCACATGGTGTTCGTTCGTCCTCGGTCAGCTATCACGTGAAATACACTCAATTTAAAAAACCAAGTTGTAGTTAATGTGCACTTTGAAAATCTATTCTTAAAACAGATGCGTTACACATTTGTGAAACTGTGTGGTAATTCCGATCGTGATTCAGTGCTTTGTAGTCTCGAGGTGGCATTCTATATCAAAATTACAGCATGATAAGAGTAATCTGGTGATTATTCACTGGATTTCGTTGTCTGTAACGTTTGACGTATACAGAAAATATTCCCCTTACCATGTAACTTAAGAAGTGTTAAGTATAGCCCCGCGGAGTGGCCGCGCGGTTTGAGCGTCATGTCACGGACTCCCGCCGGAGGTTCGAGCCCCCCCTCGGGCATGGGTGTGTGTGTTGCTCTTAACATAGTTTAGTTTAAGTGTGTGTGTAATTCTAGGGAGCGATGACTTAAGCAGTTTGGTTCCTTAGGAATTCACACACATTTGAACATTTGTTAAGTATATCATCTTTCACTCGCAATACCCCTATTTGTTATAATTATGGAGAGTACATTTGTCTATGAAATGCCCTAGCAATTAGATAATATGTTCATATCTTCAGAAAGAACGTAATGATTCTCTTCCTGTTTTGGTGCTCATATGTGGTCAAAATCTATATTTCAAGCAAACTTAAAACTCCCATGCACGGTCACTGTAATGGACAAGTACAGATAATTCCACTCCATTTGTAATCTTGGCAGACTTTTTTCGGCTGTTTATTGAAGCTGAAGGTTTGTTCTGTCGTAGAACAGTGTCTGAATATTTTTCGAACACTGTGATAAATTGTAGCTCTAAGATACAGATGCAGTAATTGCGAGCACTAAAAGTTCTCATTCAGTTCTACGTGTTGCTTCAAAATATTGGCTCTCCCGACCGAATACTGACGTTGAAGAGGAAGATGATACTGTACATACTTAAGTACTCTAATTTCTATTTAGCATTTGTCAAAACATGCCACCTCTGTCTCCCGCCTTTCACAGATTTACTGCCTGAGCCAATTATTACGCACATTCCTAGCTGTTAACCCCACACGCAATAATAGACTCCATATTACTTGCATTAGCCATCTGAGAATCGATGCGCAAACAGTAGTCGTAAATACATCAAATGTACTGGCAGCTGCGAACATGAACAACCATCAGCTGCATAATGGATTGACGACAATGAAAATTTGTGCTGGATCGGGAATCGAAACACGATTTCGCACTTATCGCGAGCAGTCGCCTTACCCTGTGGCTATCTGAGCACGACTCATGGCCAGAGCCAACCTTCCATATGTGGTGTCTACAACCTGTACTGTCACATCTATAATGTATATTCCTGTACAGGGGAGATATTTTACTTGGAAGTCGCTTGGCCGGTGTCGGCGGATAAATATGATGTTGCAGTGCCTGCAGCTCGTTTATCGCCCATACTGTCATTCGCACACGTGACATGGCACCGATGCACATCACGATCACGTGACTACGCTTATTCGTTGCATATGAGTCATCTGCTAACATACAGCATCACTAGAGATGAGGTACTCCCTTGGTACATAGTGCTTCTCTCGAAGGTTGACGAAATTCTTTAGATGTAATTTAATTATATGAAAAGTCTTTGTTACAATTGTAAATATACCGATATAGCCGATCATGATGCTGGTGACAGAACTGACAGTTTCACTTTTTACTCTATTCCTTTGCAAGCACTACGTGAAGTGAAATAGTTTTTCGCTTATCGATCGGATATAATACAGTGTTCGTTAATGACATACATTTCTGTTTCCCGCCTCAATAATTTATTTTAACGTTATGTATACGCACTACATATGTCTTGCATTGTCCTTCCTTATTTAAACGCTGAGAGACAAGTGTTTAAAATTTCCACTCACCTTTCACACATCACTAAATTGCTAAATACGAATGTTGGGTTGGTTCCCGTGGAAAGAACATGATCGATTTCCTTCACAAATCCGAGTTTGCACTCCGCCTCTATGTATCTTATCTACGATGAGACGTTAAACCCTAATACTCCTCCTCTTCGACGGAGAGTATGGATGTGTAACTTAGAGAAACACTTAACTTTCAGCGTGCTCCTTGGCGGATGAGTTGTAGAACACACTGCTCAAGACAAATATCTATCTGCCATCTACAGTAGCCTTCTCTACCAATCCATCTTCCTAGAGACCTTCTGTCTAGGATACCATAGCTGACACGTTATTCTGGGATCACGTTCTGAAACTCCACTGGAAAGTTAGCTCCTGAATCCTGGAGAAAGTGGTCAAATACAACGGCATAAACAAAGTGCACCTCACTTAACACTCCACCAACCATGTTATAACGCAAGATGTAGTCCATCGCACAAAAGTAGCCAAGCTGTATGGCAAGACCTCAGCGATATGCTGAAAATCTAACATTAACTGTGTGCGGGTCAAAGGAAACAGCACTTAGCTAACAACACGACTGATCTCACGCATAGAGTTAACTCGACTGACAGTTGGAGATTGGTTACAATGCCGTTCGTGCTGCAAGTCGACCCTGTACTCAACTTTAGCTATAGAACGTACTATTGTACCTATCAAGCTGCAGTTTCCGCGACGATTCTACTGCTACAGACAGGCCTAATGCATTTTTAAAGTGTGGGCTGAAATATTAATATTCACTAACTTTTTGCAGTGTGTAGTGGAGGGTACTCCGAAGCACTATTGACGGCTAGAAATAGCAATGACCAATGACTAGCTGTATACTTACATATGCATCCTATTGTCACTTGGCTCAACCATATGGTCTTTGCGTGATATTTGAACTGGCTATCTTAACATCTATTACCGTCTCCTCGACAGATCTCTGGACTCCGTCGATCTCTTCTGGTGCAGTTGTAAGAATTCCGTACATTCGAGGGCTGCTCGAGAATACGCCCCACTAGAACTTTGTAAGCTCTTTTCTCTACTTAAGCGAACATAGAACCGCGCGGCCACCGCGGCCGGCTGTAATTGTATAATAAGTCTTTTACTCTTCTTTGTGTGTATTGCATTTAGCTACGTTTGAATGAAACTGACCTTCGCAGTACTAAATGGAAACACTGTCAAGATGTAACTTTTCTGTAGAGAACATCATTATCAGAATATAATCTAAGAATGCAGCTCCATATCACCTAGAAATATTTTTGTTTGTGATGAACACGTTCAGTCCAAGCGCATCGTACTGAGTTCCATCCCACAAGATAGCTTAGAGCCAATGAGATAACGTGCAGTGTTGTTTCTTAGTGAAACTTGGGCTTCATTATCAGGCACGAAGTGAAGCTCCAAGGCAACGAAACAGAGGTCACACCTTTGATGCTGCCCATACAGACATTGTGACTTTTCCCTACGTGAAATACAGACACAGGGACTGCTCTGCAGCGCTGAATCTGATTTAAATTTCCCGTCATCTCGGCTAAATAACAACAGGTAGATGACGTAATAGATCCTTCGTGGACAGCAAAACGAAACAGAAAACGAAAGGATTGCCTTGACCGGCAAGCGCGAAGGTCAGCGCTAACCTCGCACCAGGGCCAAACAGCTGCTTTGTGTTCCAGTTTGCAGACAATCGTCAGTCAAATCCAGCTTAGAATGACTTTGTGTCATTATTGTTTTTCCGTAAGATCCAATGTATTATCTGGTAATCTTTGGCGAAAGGATACTTTGGCGTGCGTCTGTTTTGCTTCTTTGTGCGTCATGTTTATCAGAGCAAGAGACTTGGCAGTCTAAACGCTTGCTGATACTAGGCTGCTTTGTCAAGTGGTGTGAGCAGCAGTTACAAGCATACCAGCAGGCCGCGAACAGCGGTGGGGTAGGTCTCGTCTGGTCCTCTGATATGACTGCAGGACGTCTTTTTATTTTAAAAGGCTTGTAAGTGCGCAGTGCAAAAATAGTTTGTCATTTAGATAAACAACACGTGGAGGGCAGAGAACTCGCACGTTATACGAGTAGATGCAAGAGGATGCAGAGCCTACACTTCATTCCGTAATATTCTGTAGCGATATACAATTTCTCATATATTGTAACACGTAACGTATTACTGAATGGTGTTATAAATGATTACATTAGAGGTATACAGGGTGCTCAGAAATACCCTGAAAAGCTTGCAAGGGCGTTGCAGGGTAGATTGTGGTGAGAAATGACTGTTAGGAAAAAAATTCGATACGCGGCGCCGTTTCCGATTTGATAAGCATTAGCCAATCAGTCCGTTGAGCGCTCAAATTGAAGCTACCCGCCAAATACAATTAGTGACAGCTTTTCTCAGAGCGTAGATGATAGTGAACAAGACTGCTGAACCTATGGTTCAGTTACGACCCTTACTACCGTCCTATGTCGAGTTTTTGTATCGCTCACTTGTTCGGCTTTAGGAAACCAAACGAAGCATACGTTTGGTGATACCGCATTTTGCGGGATGCTTGAATCTGCAAGTGCAAGGGCCTCATTGGCTTTAATTCTAATTAACTTGGAAATGGCGTAAAGTATCGACTATTTCACTTAACAATATTTCTCAGCACAACCTACCCTGCAGTATCCTTACAAGCTTTCCAGACCATTTCTGGCCATCGTGTAGATACAGCAGATCGGTAAGCGCATAACACAACTTACCTTACTTTTTGTTATAAAGTGTGTCGATCATATCATTAAATTGGAAGTCGGCACAATAGAAACTATATCAGAATCCACTAAACTATATAGCGTCTTTATGTGTCGTACAATGTTCTTTACTCTTTCCGGTATTTCAAACGATATTTCAGCCGCAGCGGCAGATAGCGGCTGCGAATAAACTATTCTTAGAGCAACGCAGACCTTCGGGAAAATGTTGTTCAGCTTGTGCTCCAAAACTGTGTTTAGGGGTGAAGTGAATTCAGTCATAAAAGTAGACAATTATGAATTACTTTCAGATTATTGATTTCTTCCAGTATATCTTCTAATGCGTCACTGCTATACATCTTACGATTAGATCATCTTTAGTTCGTCTTTCCAAGTTCTGTTCTGGATAAACTGGCATATAACCACAAGAAACTGAATTTGTTAACTTCATGCACATCCTTGTAGTGATCGGTGAGGCTGACTGTAGCACAAACGAAAAAAATATGAGAACTTAATGTCCCGTTGACAACGAGGTCGTTGGAGACGGACAACCTCGAGTTATGGAAGGACAGAAAACGAAATCCACTGTGCCCTTTTCAAAGGAACTATCTCGCCATTTGCCTTAAACGATTTAGGGGGAGCGTTGAAAACCTGAACCTGGATTAGCGGACGTGAATTAGAACTGCCATCTTCCCCAGTACTAGACCAGTGTGCTAACCACCGCGCGACCTCGCTCGATGACTAAAACAGTCCAAAACAAGGAAGAGCACCGTTTGTTTGAGTATCTCTTCAGGATGATTAACGTCACTCTCGTGTGTTAGCCGTTTCACTGGGAAGGTTGAAACTATGTCCAGATCGTTACTACATTCTTGCAAAATCTCTACCCACTTTCCTTGAGATAATCTCAAGTCTTCTAACAGTCTGTTAGTTTTTAACAGTCCAACGTTCAAGGTAATTCTCTTGCGTTTAAAATTATGCTTTGGCAGATTATGACAGTGAGTACTTCACACGATACTGATAAAATGGCACACATTCGAAAGTATTCAGTTAGTCTATGGTCCTCTTTGTATCAGTCCGATTTTCAGCACTTAGACACTGTTGTTGCGCGTTACTCAATCCCAGATAAATTATTGTTGAATAAAGGTGTCCAAGTTGCCCCTTACGTGATATCCGTATCCCGTACCTTAGTCCGGGCCTTGGGGACAGAAGCCCCTACCGCCTATGTACTCGCCTCCATATCAGTTCTTAATGTCAAGTCATGCACTGTTCTAATCGCTGTATATGTACGAGGTGTGTGCCGTTTTCTAAATGACATGATATCGTCTTAAAGGTATTCAGTGTTTTGCATGTGCGTGTCTACAGGAGTTCCTCCTCAAAGTTAATGCTTATAGATCTTTCGGGTATGCCAAATCACGTGACAGCAACTCATCTCTGAAGACAAATTACGAAGGAAATTCTACGAATGGGGTCTCAACGGATTTCTGCAGGCAGAACAAGACATAGGTTTCCAAGTCTGATGATAATGAGGTCCCATACTCCGAGGAGCGTAGTGAACGATGCGAGAGACCCGCACCGCCGACTAGACAAGGTCGTAGCGGAGGTGGTTTGCCATTGCCTTCCTCCGACCGTAATGGGGATGGATGATGATGATGAAGACGACACAACACCCGGTCATCTCGACGCAGGGAAAATCCGTGAACCCGCCGGGAATCGAACGCGGGACCCCGTGCGCAGGAAGCGAGAACACTACCGCAAGACCACGAACTGCGGACTTTCTAAGTCTATAGTATGATAAAATTTGGGTAGATATCTTACAAAATGCTTAAGACTCACAAAAGAAGAATTTTTCCTCCAGTAAAACTTTTCTCGGTAAGTGACTGCGACGTCACGTTTTATGGTTTTTCGTTTCAGCCAGTTTCGCCCGCAGCCGAAACGTTTACTGAAGATTTACTGAAGATCACAATGCCAACGGAAGCCTGCGTACGCTAAAAATTGTTAAAAAAATAACTTGCTTATCGAAATGTTGCTTCTCTTTTTGCATGAGATGAGCGAACACTCAAATGGCACTTGTTACTGTGACCAAATGCATTTATTGATGTTGCAGGTCCCCTTAATCAAGGAGGAGCCCTTGGACACAGTATGTCTGCGAAAGCGTAAAAAAAGTACAATTCAAGCAAGATTCAACGTTCTATTAACATATAACACATCTTTTAGCAAGACTTCTTCTCAGAATAGGATATTTTCTGAATTTCATAGCCAATTTACTGTTAAGAGTGTGTCGTAAACGTACTGAATCGATTCCCTCCTGAAGTAACATGTATCTCAAGTCTTGGATTTTTTTCGAGGACTAATCAGCTAATTTGACTTCCACATTATACGACAAATTTTAAGCAATAGATGAAAAAGAATGCAAAATAAGTTACAGTTGAAGGCAACTGAATAACAAATACTACCTATGTTGCGATAGACAACAACAAAAGTTTGAAAATGAATAATTATTTTGTAGTAAACAGTCCCATTATTACCCAGCGATATAAAAAAGAGTAATTCTCATTCCTCACAGACTGAAATTTTATTCAGTTTGAGCAACGCTCGTACGCTATTTTTGGTGTTCAATCCATCTTTCGGGTACAATTTTTGCCCGCAACATGATGTTTGCGCGGTATTACAAACGTATTTTCTGTGAGTCGCCGAATCTTGTGCCATCTGTGTAAAACGAATTTACTGTAAATGGAAGCCAATAAGATTAGTTGATTTGGGAGAGGGGACCAAACAGCGAGGCCATCGGTCCCATCGGATTGGAGAAGGATGGGGAAGGAAATCAGCCGCGCCCTTTCAAAGAAGCCATCCCGGCATTTATCTGAAGCGATTTTAGGGAAATCACGGACGACAGGACACGGGATTGAACGGTCGTCCTTCAGAATGCGAGTTCAGTGTGCTAACCACTGCACCATCTCGCTCGGTGGAGATCTCGAATAAATGCGTAACTAAAAATTTACAGATTCACACGAGTCAGTATTTTGTTCATTTAAAGTGGACTAGTCTGGTAGAGTTTGGAAATCATAAACTATTATTTGTTACGTGAAGTAGGCAGGTGAAACTACGACAAAGAACGCCGAATGACAAGAAAAGACGTACAATTTCCGTAGGTGTATGTGGCATTCTTCAGTGTAGCAACGGCGTAGGGCACCTGAGCACAGGTAGCGAACGCTAGGCCGTTTATCCATGAGCGTGCCATTCCTGCACTATCTCGTCCGCGGCACATGCTATAACGTCACGCACGCTTCTTCGCAGTAGCTGGACAGGAACGATACGCCTCGTCTGGACGGGGTGCATATCACAGGCGCCCAACACCGTCCACCCTTCATCTACGTGCACGAGTATCAGTTCTGTCTATTGTTGGAAAGCTGCTATTTTCCACCATTTTTCAGACAGTATATCACAGTCTTTCCATTATTCTAGTGTAAAACGTTATTGTTCGTGGTTCCTCGAACAGCTCATTGCGTTTATTTTACGAATAGCTTGGGTTTTATCTTACTTCTCATTCTCAGAAATATAAATGTTGAGACGAATTCCTGTTTCCGACAGCTCCATCCCAGTCGCGGACGCCACAGCCAAACATTTCTTTTATACTTTTCACTAGCAATGAAGATATTGTTTCCATCTTTACGTCAATAAGTCTGTCAACGAGACCACAGAAACTTCTGAAGGGCTCCGAGGCACGATACTTAGTAGCCCTGTGAAGCGCCCAGCAAGGTCTAGTGCAGGGTCAGTACCAGGTCACAACGGGCAGCAGCGCGAAGGCATCCGACAGGGAAACATTCGAGATCCGAAATCCACGACACAGGAGATGGTAGGGATTCATTGCGAGGTGTGGCTATTTTTTTCAACTACGCTTCGAGGAGGAGTAAAGGGGGGGGGGGGAGGAGATTATCGTGTAACGTCCCGTCGGCAACGAGGTCATTAGAGGCGGAGCACAAGCTCGAATTACGGAATGATGCAGAAGGAAAGCGACCGTGCCCTGTCGAAGGTACCATCCCGGCATTTGCCTTAAGCAATTAGGTAAATAACGAGAAACGTTAGTCAGGATGGTCGAACGCGGGTTTGAACTGTCGTCCCCCTAAATGCAAGTCCAGCGCGCTAACCAACCTGCTACCCGGCTCAGTAACTACCTTTCGCTCCGCGCCAACTGTGATAACTTAAGTAAGCCGTTGTCCTCTTAATTTCCGGTCTGAGAGAAATGCGTCGATCGTTCTATTCTTCTGTGACGGACATCGTGACATCCGACGCTACGGATACTTTTTACTTATTTTTGTTGGTCTTTGGGATCACGCCATACGTTCACCCGCACCGGTAAAACAGGCATTTGTAATACTAGTAAACATTAAAAAAACAAACTGATGTAATGTGATTAAATTAGCCAGTTACCTCAACTTAAACCTGTAAGGAATGTAACAGCTATCCACTTGATGAGACAGACACACGCGCTGGCTGTATCGAAAACAAGAACCAAAAATCTTGAAACAACATACTGGAAGTAGATCTCTAAGGTCATATATCACCTTTCGTGTCCGTCATAAAGGAGTAAAGTTCTTTGTATATTGCGAAGTGTGTGGTTACTCACAGTGAGGACACAAATGTGGGTAAGTAGCGTTTATTACTCATAACGTTCCTTAGCAACTTTGATATCTAATCCCAAAGGTTGCTGCGCCTAAAACATGTGTCATTTTTGTCTTTCACTTCGCCGAAGTTCTAAAGCTGCCGCTTTTTTTAAAAGCGGTGTATGTGTTTTGCCAAGCAGAAACAGCTGAACTTCAACAGTGCTATTGAAACTGTTAATTTCCGTGTAACAAGAGTTCGAGACTCCAAGGGCTGGTTAGCATTATCGACGTTATTTGTGTATACTGTTTTCTTCCATGTATCATCGACATTTGTGTCCTCACTTTGTCCCGTTCATTTCGAATTTTCTGTTTGTGGTTCAGTAAACGATTCTCCATTGGAACACGTGTACCTGAGATCACTGCTTCTATAGCAGGAGTATCGGTGATATAATTTCCCACTATGATGTTGTGGACTTTTAACCTAGTACAGGAATACACGAAGGCCCTAATTTCCAATCTGCTTTGTCCTGGATAGTCGACTGATCTCATAGTTCCGACATCAGAGAAAAGAGATAGAGAGCGAGAGAGAGGGAGCGACAACCTGCAGATCCCATGTGACCCTACTGACATAGAAAAAGATTCTTTCAGTGTCAGAAACTAACACAGGAAGAAAGGTGAAGTTGCGACAGTCCGTGCAGACTTTTGTGGTATTTAAACTCAGTGACGCGACGCAACTTGTGAACTGGAATCTGTTATTCAGGTGAAAAGGGATTAATTTCTCCCGCACTCAGGATGGCCTCCGAACCTTTGAACGAGAAAGCTTGTGGCCAAATTCACAACGCATAAAATGCAAAATATCTTCTACCTTAGCAACCTCAACCAAAGGGTCCAAACTAAAAATTTGTATAAATAGATAATAATGTGGACTATGTTCACTGCTTTTAATATAGGTAAATTGGACAATTAACGAAATACCGTACAGAATGTAACCTGTAACTGGATATACGAAAAGTATCCGTCGACTATAGGCTCCACGAAGGCTTAAAAATATATGATTTCCTAAACAACTGGAAATGTACCACAGTTTTAACGAAAGAATGAATTTCGTTACAGAGGCACGTATGAAAGAAGTTGTAGATACAGCATAGCAGTGTTCAATACCGAGTCAACATACTCCAACTCACGCAAGGACAGGACTGAATGTTTATCGTTGTTTTGCTTTGAAGGATTAAGAAACATCGAGCCAAATACGGAAGGTTGTATCACAACTCCACAGCGCCGGGTAGCGAACAATGAAACAAGCCTGATCTCGTACACGTCTGCTGAATGATACTGGATATTCATGGAAGGAACGTAATGCCAGCTTCTTTTACAAGTAAATGTTATCAGTGTGGACTGCGAGCAGCTCGTCTGGTAATTACCCGCGAACCGCTGCTACCGTCGCGCTAACTTACTTAGCAATCAAAACGTGACTGCAGCCAACAATTAACTTGCTTGTGACACCATGTGCAAACAATTAACAGCTTCCACCCTCGCCTGTTCGGTTGCAATACACTAGGCTTTTCCCAAAGAAAGGATGAAACCATTGAGAAAAATCAGTGCTGAATATGGAAATGCTCACTCGTGGTCAAGTTCTTTGCTACAGTGGTGAAAACAGTACATAGAAATAATTTGCAACACTGAAAAATCCATAAATCGGTCTATGGGTAAACAGTGCGTGCTGTTGATGAAGCAGAAAATGACAAAAGATAGTTACTAAGGGAAATATGTATCAGACGAAAAAGGGGTCTGCGTGTGGCTCATCCATTTCCATAAAGTTTGGCAAAGAAGTTCTGTATTGTGTATTGTAGTGTGTGTATTGTATATGAAACCGGGGGACCTAGAAACGACGGAGAGGCTTCGCCCCGACGTAGCCCTCAGTGGTTCACAACCCCACAACAGGCCACAGCAGTCCACCCATCACACCACCGCCCCACATCGAACCTAAGTTCTAAATTGAAAATAAAGAGACACGTATTTCAGCTTTTTGCTAGACACCCACAAGTTTCTTGAAAAAATCGAGGTCAAAGGTGATGGCGGAAAATTATATTTTCAACGCTGTAAATCGAAAGATCGTCTAAAAACAAACATTTTTGTTGATATAATATGGGGTCCAAAGTTAATAATGTTCGAGATGTTAACGTTTTTTTTGTTCTCATGCTGCTGCTTGGGTACACACCATTCTACAAGTCTAATAGAGCGAGATCGGCGCTCGACCGGTTACCCCTACTTGGAATGCGCCAGCCTCAGTCTGATGTTCTACGCAGCATCACACTGAAGACAGAAAATCCTGATATGTGAGCAGTGAGACAGAAAAGAGACTGGGTGATTCGTGGAAAGCTGCATTCACTGGGGCATTAGCAAAGCAGAATGAGTCTGTTGTAAACATTTTTACACGGCATTGTTGGAGATAGAAAATGTCGATGTCTGCCGACAAGAAACAGCCGCACAATTTCTAGACGGAAGATTCTTTTAGTTGAAGATATATAAATATTTAGCTGAAAATATATATATATATATATATATATATATATATATATATATATATATTACAGGGTTCATTTTCTTATTTTTAAGATGATTATACATAGTTAGACAAGTAGAAAGTTTGCCGTAAAAATATAAAAAGAAGTCAAGAAATTAAACTACCAAACCACTGGTCTGTGTTCGATTTGTAGTCGTCGCTTTTTTTTCATTCGATTTTTTTTATCGGTGCTTATGATATTCTGATAATCAGAATACTTTTCTTTACCTTTTTTTGGAATAAAATATCAGTAAGTGTGATTAATAATCAAATGAGTATATATAACATATTGATACTTGATGCGCTACATTAGAACTTTTGTAGATGACGATGCTCAACTGACCTGCACCGTGAAAGTGATACTACCGGGATGTATCTGTCTTTGTCAACTGTATGACGTTTACGTTTTCCGACAGGTAAGGAATTTCATCACACGACTTCATTATTATATGATATCAGAGCAAAGCAGAGAATTACAACACAGGACAGATGCTACCAAAATTCGTGCATTGGTCCATAATCGGTTGTGATGTGTCGGCAGCTGGGCCAACACCTTGTAGATCGAGATGGCTGAAAATGCACGCTAGAGTAACGCAGAGGGGCGTGAAGTACTGGAACAGGCTACGTAATTAATGCTATGAAGAAAAGTACGTAGCTGGATTAATACTTATCTTTAATCAATCATTGTGGTACATCGCTCTTGACTATACAAATGCGACTTTAATTACAATCACTGTAAGGCTAATGGCGCCTTGCTAGTTCGTAGCCATTAACTTAGCTGAAGGCTATTCTGTCTCTCGGCTAATGAGAGAGAAAGGCTTCGTACATCTAGTCGCTAGCTAGGTCGTCCGTACAACTGGGGCGAGTGCTTGTTCGTATCACGAGACCTGCCTTGTGGTGACGCTAGGTCTGCGATCACACAGTGGCGACACGCGGGTCCGACATGTACTAAATGGACCGCGGCCGATTTAAACTACCACCTAGCAAGTGTGGTGTCTGGCGGTGATACCACAGGTGGTCCGCGCATGTCTCTCATGATATGCTCTTATTCACTTGGTATGCTTGCTGACTGATCTGTTTTTAGCAACATTAGTGTTTTCCACGAAAAGTGTACTAGAAAACTTGTCAATGCGGAGAGATGTCGTTCGTCTGTTGCGCATGATGGGAGAAGTATTTCCGTTTGGCCTGTTTCTATGATGAGTTTTACCCCACTGATTGAGAGAACGCTCACGAACAGACGATCAGTTAGGATTACGGAGTAATATACTTTAGGTGTATTTTTATACTAAGATGAAAATAACTGTCAACATGTTATATACATTTATTTGAGTATTAACCACACCTCCCAATCTTTTACTTTAAAAAAAGGCAAAGAAAAGTATTCTGATTATCAAAATGTAATCAGACACACGAAAAAAACATCGAATGAAAAAAAAGTGACGTTCAAGAATCGAATACCAGCGGTTTGGCAGTTTAACATCTTGAGCACTCGATAACTGACCTCTCTCTGCTAGGCATGTAAAATGAGGTACCCAAGCTACAGCATGAAAACACAAAAACGGTAATAACTCGAACAATATCAACTTTGGGCCTCATATTATATTAATAAAAATATTTGATTTCAGGCAGTCTTTCGATATATAAAATTCAAAATACGATTTTCCCATCATCATCTTTGACCTCATTTTTTTAAATCGGTGATCTACATGTCATACTCCCCCGCCCCCCACCTTCCTTGTAAGTTACTCGATAAAGACATCTGCAGCACCTAAGTAAAGCTGCCCTCGTCTCGAAGGTTGATTTAAACACTAAGGGAGCTTTACTTTGCATGGTCGTGTTGGAGGTGGTATGCTCTCAACTTCCTCTGACCATCGAAGAGACTTACCCAGTAAGTTATGAGGGAACGCGCAGTTTAAAGCGGACACCGAACCACGATTGCGGCTGCTACGGTCGCAGGTTCGAATCCTGCATCGGGCATGGATGTGTGTGATGTCCTTAGGTTAGTTAGGTTTAAGTAGTTCTAAGTTCTAGGGGACTGATGACCTCAGATGTTAGTCCCATAGTGCTCAGAGCCATGTTTTGAACCACGATTCAGACTGGTATTTTTAATATTAACAAATCACTGTAAGAGGTGAATGAAGTGTCAAGAGGAAATAATCTGCGGATCCACTGAGCCAACAAATCACACCTGTCATCCCTCCTCAGAAGTGGAAGTGAACCTCATATACAGGGGACAATGTGGAAAGTTCTCACTGTTGTCCTACAGATGGCGGTTTCCAATTGCCTTCATTCAGTTTGTCGAGATGCAAGATTAACGAAGTATGTATCTGTCTCCTGTGAATGGCTGTGTTGTACTTGTGTTTGTATGGATGAGTATGGAATAAAAGATAGGGAGAAAACATCAACGTCCAGTCATACCCCTTTTAATGGCAACAAGAGTTTCACTGAACTTAACGCTCTCTACCATCCACAATGTTAAATGTCCGCCTTCCATGAAACAATGCAGACAGGTGTGGAATTTAATCCAGACGTTACAGTTATTCTGCTGGACGTTTCCAATTAGGAGGTGCCTGAAGAAACATGCCGACACTACACCTACATACATACTCCGAAAGCCACCATACGGTGCATAGCGGACAGTAACCTGTACCACTCCTAGTCATTCGCTTTCCTGTTCCACGCGTAAATGGAACGGGGAGAAAACGGCCGTCTAATCGCTTCCGGACGAGCCATAATTTCTCTTATCATATCCTCGCGGTCCTTTGGCGAAATGTACTTTGTCGGCAATAGAATCGTTCTGCAATCAGTCGAAAATGCCGGTTCTCTACGTTTTCTCAATAGCGTTTCGTGAAAAGTACGTTGTCTTCCCTCCAGGAATTCCTATTTGATTTTATGGAGCATCTCTGTAATATGCGCGTGTTGATGGAACCTACCGGTAACATAACTAGCAGCACGCATCTGAATCGTTTCACTGTCTCTCTTTAATCCGTCGTGGTGGGGATCCCAAACACTCGAGTACTACTCAAGAATGGGTCTCAGAGAATTCTGTACGTGCTCCCCTTTTAGAGATGATCTACACTTCCCTTAGAATTCTTCCAATAAACCGAAGACGACCATTAGCCTTCCCTTCTACCGAAGTTACGTGCTCGTTCCGTTTCATATCGCTTTGCTACGTTGCGCCTAGGTATTTAATCGAAGTGACGTAGGTTGTTTTTACCGCTCATTTGCATTCACTTTCACTTATCTACATTTCAAACAGGTTTCCATTAATCACACCAAATAGTTCTGTTGAAATCAGCCTATATCGTCCTATTGTCACTCAACGACGACGCTTCCCCGCACACTACAGCGCCATCAACAAACAATCTCAAAATGTTGCTTATCTATTCTTCACATCATTTATGTATTCACAGAAAAAGAGCAATCGTGGCAAACTTCGCTAGGGACTCCTGCCTCATGAAAAGCTAACTACGCCATTTTAATAACAACTTTTTACGGAAAGGCCTTGGAAGACAGCATTTCCGTAGCAATATTTTTCGAATTAAAAAGCAATATTGTCTTCATCTGAATAAAATTGTGTATTATATTTCACCCCCATTGTGCTATTTTTTCATTTAGCAATCGTGTGTACAGAAATATCGCTTTCAAATTTTTATCAATTACGTTGACGAACAATCGTCGATTTGTAAACGCAGCGGTGGCTTTAGTTAGCTCTTCAACGGTCGAACGACGTCGCATCGCGACAGCTTCCATCTTCTCATAAATCTAAAGCCGCTTCTATAGCGAATTTTGCTGCTCGAACTGTTCCAGGAAGTACTTTGCTTCGCGGTAGGTTTGAAGGGCGCCCTTGACGAACAAGATAAGCAAACTGCTGCATCAGAAACTCCTACGACGGTTCTCCCACACAGGTCATTCGATACCACGCGGTGCGAAGCTAATTTGTTGCGAAGCGGCACCTTTTGAGGAGCGTTCCTCTCCTCCACGCTACCGAATGCGGTGGCGCGCTCCTCGAGGAGCGGGGTTCGAATACACGTTTCCCATGGTTTCCCTAAATCGATGAAAGAAACGCCGAAATGGTTCCTTAGGAGAACCTGGCTGATTTATTTTCCCGTTTTAGCTTTATCGGAACTTCAGCTCTGTCTCTAACGTCTCTGCTGTCGTCGGGACATTAGTTCGTTACCTCCCTCGCTTGTAATTTTCATGACTCTAGTGACAAGAATCGTTTGTCCTTAGGTTTTCAATTTATTTGTGAACAGTGTCTTTTAAAGATATTTGAATAAAGAATTCCTATGCAGAGTTAGTATTTAATTCCTTCACGACGATTTTCTGAACTGGTTATTTCCGACGGCGTAGAGATGTAGACAAAGACGGCATAAGGCACTCCAATAGCAGGTGGCGCTCGTCAAGTGGAAGTGTTTCCGAACTCACTTTGGGAGTTGATAACTTCACAAGACTGAATATTTATGAAGTTCTCTCTGTTGAAAGAGGAGCTGCTCTTACGGTTTACCGCGCAGCGAGTGAAACAGGGAGGTCAGCTAGACTCGGATCGAACTCTCCGGGCGGATTTCTTCCATTGGAAAAAAGGATTTGGAGAGGGAAAAAGATATTCCTTGTGGTTAAAGGGTAAGGACAGTACTTATAGAGATGACGGTCATTGTTGGTTCGAATAGTGGGAAGATAGAACGTAATGACGAGTTCTGGTGTGTCAGCAGGGCATTAGTAGCTATCAAAAGGACAAGGGATTGGGAATTATGAAGAGGAAAGGGGGCGCTCTGATCTGGAGTGGGATAGGTAGGGATGAGTACCGTACAAGTTGGTACAATGGAGAAATACCTGGGCTCATTTCATCTACATCTACATCTACATCCATACTGCGCAAGCCACCTGACGGTGTGTGGCGGAGGGTACCTTGAGTACCTCTATCGGTCCTCCCTTCTTTCCCAGTCTCGTATTGTTCGTGGAAAGAAGGATTGTCGGTATGCCTCTGTGTGGGCTCAAATCTTTCTGATTTTACTCTCATGTTCTCTTCGTGAGATATACGTAGGAGGGAGCAATTTACTGCTTGACTCCTCGGTGAGGGTATGTTCTCGAAACTTCAACAAAAGCCCGTACCGAGCTACTGAGCGTCTCTCCTGCAGAGTCTTCCACTGGAGTTTATCTATCATCTCCGTAACGCTTTCGCGATTACTAAATGATCCTGTAACGTAGCGCGCTTCTCTCCGTTGGATCTTCTCTATCTCTTCTATCAACCCTATCTGGTACGGATCCCACACTGCTGAACACTATTCAAGCAGTGGGCGAACAAGCGTACTGTAACCTACTTCCTTTGTTTTCGGATTGCATTTCCTTAGGATTTTTCCACTGAATCTCAGTCAGGCATCTGCTTTACCGACGATCAACTTTATATGATCATTCCATTTTAAATCACTCCTAATGCGTACTCCCAGATAATTTATAGAATTAACTGCTGCCAGTTGCTGACCTATATTGTAGCTAAATGACAAGGGACCTTTCTTTCTATGTATCGTCTGGGAGAGCGATTCGGATGAAGTTGCGTTGGGATAGAATATGGAGTGTGCGAAGGTGTAGGGATGGCTGGATAAGTTGGTATAGATGCAGCAGCCCACCAGGATTAACGAGAAAAGGGGACGCAGTGGGGTTATTGGAATCTAGTTTTCGGACAGTGTAGAATATGCGGAGGTTTTCATTGTAGGTAACGAGTGATGAGAGTCTGATAAGTCAGTAGAGGATCCACGTGGGAGGAAGTAAACAGACGCGGAACGCAAGACAGGGTACACTGCGCTCAAGGTTCAGAAATGGTTCAAATGGCTCTGAGCACTATGGGACTCAACATCTTAGGTCATAAGTCCCCTAGAACTTAGGACTACTTAAACCTAACTAACCTAAGGACATCACACACACCCATGCACGAGGCAGGATTCGAACCTGCGACTGTAGCAGTCCCGCGGTTCCGGACTGCAGCGCCAGAACCGCACGGCCACAGCGGCCGGCTGCGCTCAAGGATTTGGTGAGAATGACAGCGCTCGGAGCCGGCCGAAGTGGCCGTGCGGTTAAAGGCGCTGCAGTCTGGAACCGCAAGACCGCTACGGTCGCAGGTTCGAATCCTGCCTCGGGCATGGATGTTTGTGATGTCCTTAGGTTAGTTAGGTTTAACTAGTTCTAAGTTCTAGGGGACTAATGACCTCAGCAGTTGAGTCTCATAGTGCTCAGAGCCATTTGAACCATTTGAACAGCGCTCGGGTGGAGCGGATATCGAGGCGAGGCGACAGGAAGGATCGAAGTTCTGTAGGCGTGGGGTACAGTGGAGTTTGCAATCCCACGTTAGTAGCTCGATTCTATTGTGTGCCTTCTGTTGTGTTGTTAGCAGTACACATTTATAAAATACGGATCGCGTCCTTTTAATTTTCTCCAAGTATATGAAAAATGTATAAAGTTAGTCGAATTTGTCTCTTTGCGATGTCTTTACGTGGATGTAGAAAAGCGGACTGAGCACAGGCGTGTTCTTGCTGCAGACGGAGAGCCAGTGCTCGTGCTCGGAGCGCGCGCAGGAGAGCGCCCGCCTGACGGCGCAGGACGACGACGGCTCGCCGGGCGACGAGGACGCGCTCAGCTTCTGCGAGTACCACGACGTGCCGCCCCCGCCCGACGGCGGCTACGGCTGGGTCATCGTCTTCGCCTCCTTCATGTGCAACATGATCGTCGACGGCATCGCCTACACGTTCGGCATCTTCCTGGGCGAGTTCGTCAACTACTACGGGGAGGGCAAGGGCAAGACGGCGTGGGTCGGCTCGCTGCTCTCCGGCATGTACCTCAGCGCCGGTAAGTCGGCCGCCTTCGGCGTTCGCTTATGCGCCGCGCTGTCGCAGCGTGTTTTCGTACGATGTCGTTATCTGTCGGAATGCTTCGACGAGCTAAGTCAAACTCTTCAGGAGATGAGCTTGTGCAACGCAGCTAGCTCTTTATTCGCACGAAGTAATGGCCGCTATCGACATGAGATCTCAAGTTGATTGCGTATTTCTAGATTTCAGGAAAGCTTTTGACACCGTTCCCCACAAGCGACTTCTAATCGAGCTGCGGGCCTATGGGGTATCGTCTCAGTTGTGCGACTGGATTCGTGATTTCCTGTCAGGAAGGTCGCAGTTCGTAGTAATACACGGCAAATCGTCGAGTAAAACTGAAGTGAAATCAGATGTTCCCCAGGGAAGCGTCGTGCGACCTCTGCTGTTCCTGATCTATATAAATGACCTGGGTGACAATCTGAGCAGTTCTCTTAGGTTGTTCGCAGATAATGCTGTAATTTACCGTGTAGTAAGGTCATCCGAAGACCAGTATCAGTTCCAAAGCGATTTAGAAAAGATTGCTGTATGGTGTGGCAGGTGCCAGTTGACGCTACATAACGAAAAGTGTGAGGTGATCCACATGAGTTCCAAAAGAAATCCGTTGGAATTCGATTACTCGATAAATAGTACAATTCTCAAGGCTGTCAATTCAACTAAGTACCTGGGTGTTAAAATTACGAATAACTTCAGTTGGAAAGACCACATATATAATATTGTGGGGAAGGCGAGCCAAAGGTTGCGTTTCACTGGCAGAACACTTAGAAGATGCAACAAGTCCACTAAAGAGACAGCTTACACTACACTCGTTCGTCCTCTGTTAGAATATTGCTGCGCGGTGTGGGATCCTTACCAGGTGGGATTGACGGAGGACATCGAAAGGGCGCAAAAAAGGGCAGCTCGTTTTTTACTATCACGTAATAGGGGAGAGAGTGTGGCAGATATGATACGTGAGGTGGGATGGAAGTCATTAAAGCAAAGACGTTTTTCGTCGCGGCGCGCTCTATTTACGAAATTTCAGTCACCAGCTTTCTCTTCCGAATGCGAAAATATTTTGTTGAGCCCAACCTACATAGGTAGGAATGATCATCAAAATAAAATAAGAGGAATCAGAGCTCGAACAGAAAGGTTTAGGTGTTCGTTTTTCCCGCGCGCTGTTCGGGCGTGGAATGGTAGAGAGATGGTATGATTGTGGTTCGATGAACCCTCTGCCAAGCACTTAAATGTGAATTGCAGAGTAGTCATGTAGATGTAGATGTTGGGAACAGATGCGGTACTCCCACATTGATTTTTTGGGCAAGGTCCGAAGTTACTTAGCGATGGATATCTTCGATGTAGAGAAGCAGCTAAAAGCACTTAATAAATTAAGTCTTCCGTCCAGATAGCATATCAATTACACCGTGTGATCAAAAGACCCCCAAAAACGTACGTTTTGCATATTAGGTGCAGTGTGCTGACACCTGCTGCCAGGTACTCCCTATCAGCGACCTCAGTAGTCATTACACATCGCGAGAGACCAGAATGGGACGCTCCACGGAACTCACGGACTTCGAACGTGGTCACGTTATTGGGTGTCACTTGCGTCGTACAACTGTACGCGAGATTTCCACGCTCCTAAACATCCCTAGGTCCATTGTTTCCGATGTGATAATGAAATGGAAACGTGAAGGGACACGTACAGCACAAAAGCGTATAGGCCGACCTCGTCTTTGACAGAGCCCGCCGACAGTTGAAGAGGATAGTAATGGTTAATAGGCAGACATCTATCCAGACCGTCACACAGGAATTCCAAACTGCATTAGGATTCATGGCAAGTAATATGACAGGCGGGAGGTGAGAAAACTTGGATTTCATGGCCGAGCGGCTGTTCATAAGCCACATATCACGCTGGTCAATGCCAAACGACGCCTGGCTTGGTGTAAGGAGCGTAAACATTGGACGATTGAACAGCGGAAAAACGTTGTGTGGAGCGACGAATCACGGTACACAGTGTGGCGATTCGATAGCAGGGTGTGGGTATGACGAATGCCCGGTGAACGTCATCTGCAGCGTGTGTAGTGCCAACAGTAAAATTCGGAAGCGGTGGTCTTATGGTGTCGTCGTGTTTTTCATGGAGGGGGCTTGCTTCCCATGTTGTTTTGCGTGGCACTATCACACCACAGCCGGCCGTTGTGGCCGAGCGGTTCTAGGCGCTACAGTCTGGAACCGCGCGACCACTACGGTCGCAGGTTCGAATCCTGCCTCGGGCATGGATGTGTGTGATGTCCTTAGGTTAGTTAGGTTTAGGTAGTTCTAAGTTCTAGGGGACTGATGACCTCAAATGTTAAGTCCCATAGTGCTCAGAGCCATTTGAACCATTTGAACCATCACACCACCGGCCTACACTGATTTTTAAGCACCTAGTTTCTTCCCACTGTTGAAGAGCAATTCGGGGATGGCAACTGCATCTTTCAACACGATCGAGACTGTTCATAATGCACGGCCTGTGGCGGTGTGGTTACACGACAATAACATCCCTGTAATGGACTGACTTGCACAGAGTCCTGACCTGAATTCAATAGAAAACCACAAGGATGTTTTGGAACGCCGACTTCGTGCCAGGCCTCACCGACCGACATCGATACCTCTCCTCAGTGCCGGGCTCCGTGAAGAATGGGCTGCCATTCCTCAAGAAACCTTCCAACACTAGATTGAACGTATGACTGCGAGAGTGGAAGCTGTCATCGAGGCTAAGGGTGGGCCAACACCATCTTGAATTCCAGCATTGTCGATGAAGGGCGCCACGAACTTGCAAGCCATTTTCAGCTAGGTGTCGGGATAATTTTGATCGCATAGTGTAGGTTGCCTTCAGAGTATGCTGATACTATATCCCCATATTAGGCTATCAATATAAGCGCTCACTCGACGAAGGATTCGTGCCAGAAGAGTGGGATGTTCCACAGGTCACACCAATATTCAAGAGACGAAGTAGGAGTAATCCACTGAATTACAGACTCATACCACTGACGTCGATTTGCAGTAGGATTTTGGAACATATAATGTGTTTTAACGTTATGAATTACCTCGATAATAACGATCTTTTGATTGACAGTCAGCGCGGATTCAGAAAGTATCGTTCTTTTGAAACACAACTAGCGCTGTATTCGTACGAAGTAATGAGTATTATCGACAAGGAATCTCAAATTGATTCCATATTTCTGGATTTCCAAAAGGCTTTTGACACCATTCCTCACTAGAGACTTATAATCGAACTGCGTGCCTATGGAGTATCGCTTCCGTTGTGCGACTGGATTCGTGATTTCTTGTCAGAAAGGCCACATTACACAGTAACCATCGGAAAATGATTGAGTAAAACAGAAATTATATCTGGGGTTCTCCAATTAAGTGTTACAGGTCCTCTGCTGTTCCTAAATTATATAAAAGATTTAGGAGACAATCTGAACAACTCTGTTACCTTGTTCGCAGATGATGCTGTCATTTACCGTCTAGTAAATTCCCCACAAGATCAAACCCAGTTGCAAAATTACTTAGACACGATATTTGTATGTTGCGAAAAGTGGCAACTGTCCCTTAATGAGCAAGTGTGAGGTCATCCACACGAGTACCAAAAGAAGTCCGTTACAATTCGTTTACACGATAAATAACACAGTTTGACTAAATATCTAGGAATTACAATTACGGACAACTTAATCCGGGACTATCACACAGATAATGTTGTGGCAAAGGCAAACCGAAGACTACGTTTTATTGACAGGAGACTTAGAAGATGCATACAGATCTTCTAAAGAGACTGTCTACACTACTCTCGCTCATCCTCTACCAGAGTATTGCTTTGCTTACCAGGCAGAGTTCACGGAGGATATCGAGAAAGGTTAAAGAAGGGCAGTTCGTTTTGTGTTATTGCGTAATAGAGGGTAGACTGTCACGGATATGATAAGCGAGCTGGGGTGGCAATACTTTAAAACAATTACGTCTTTCGTAATCTTTTCACGAAATTTCAATCACCAACTCTCTCCTCTGAAAGCAAAAATATTTTATTGTCGCCAACCTACATTGGGAGAAAGTATCATCATAAAAAATAAAAGAAATCGGAGCTCGTACAGAAAAAATTACGTGTTCATTTTTCCCATTCGCCCTTAGAGAGTGGAACGATAGAGAAACAGTCTTAAGGTAGTTCAAAGAACTATTCCAGGCATTTACGTGTGAACTGTAGAGTACTGATGTCCCAGTCGAAGAGGTTTACCGTTGCCTTCCTCTGACTTGCTAAGAACCGACACGGATACATCTATTGGTGTGTGCGTGACTGCATTGAGTGCTTGTACAATGTAGCGCTGTATTTGTGATTTTATGAATGAAGAGAGGAGATAGAATGAAACCCGGTGCTGACACATAGCCTACTCCTCTGAAACAGTACAAAGGGGAGCGCCGAGCTAATATCCCGGGTCATCATCACACGCCTCCACTTCGCGAGACATTACGTAGAGGTGTGGAACTAAACCGGGACATATGCAGTTCATCCTTGGGCAGTAACTGCTAGTTGACCCTCGACGGAAATAAATGTAACGTATTCTGCACAAACATGCGAAGAGATACATCATTCTTCGATTGTAAGGTGGGAATTTAACGAGATGGGACCTGGATAAACTGAAAGAACCAGAGGTTGTACAGAGTTTCAAGGAGAGCGTAAGGGAACAATTGACAGGAATGGGGGAAAGAAATACAGTAGAAGAAGAATGGGTAGCTTTGAGGGATGATGTAGTGAAGGCAGCAGAGGACCAATTAGGTAGAAAGATGAGGGCTAGTAGAAACCCTTGGGTAACAGAAGAAATATTGAATTTAATTGATGAAAGGAAAAAATATAAAAATGCAGTAAATGAAGCAGGCAAAAATGAATATAAACGTCTCAAAAATGAGATCGACAGGAAGTGCAAAATGGCTAAGCAGGGATGGCTAGAGGACAAATGTAAGGATGTAGAGGCTTATCTCACTAGGGGTAAGATAGATACTGCCTACAGGAAAATTAGAGAGACCTTTGGAGAAAGGAGAACCACTTGCATGAATATCAAGAGCTCAGATGGAAACCCAGTTCTAAGCAAAGAAGGGAAAGCAGAAAGTTGGAAGGAGTATATAGAGGGTCTATACAAAGGCGATGTATTTGAAGACAATTTTTGGCAATGGAAGAGGATGTAGATGAAGATGTAATGGGAGATATGATACTGCATGAAGAGTTTGACAGAGCACTGAAATACCTGAGTCGAAACAAGGCCCCGGGAGTAGACAACATTCCATTAGAACTACTGACAGCCTCGGGAGAGCCAGTCATGACAAAACTCTACCGTCTGGTGAGCATGATGTATGAGACAGGCGAAATACTCTCAGACTTCAAGAAGAATATAATAATTCCAATCCCAAAGAAAGCAGGTGTTGACAGATGTGAAAATTACCGAGCTATCAGTTTAATAAGTCACAGCTGCAAAATACTAACGCGAATTCTTTACAGACGAATGGAAAAACTGATAGAAGCCGACCTCGGGGAAGATCAGTTTGGATTCCGTAGAAATGTTGGAACACGTGAGGCAATACTGACCCTACGACTTATCTTAGAAGAAAGATTAAGGAAAGGCAAACCTACGTTTCTAACATTTGTAGACTTAGAAAAAGCTTTTGACAATGTTGATTGGAATACTGTGTTTCAAATTCTGAAGGTAGCAGGGGTAAAATACAGGGAGCGAAAGGATATTTACAATTTGCACAGAAAGCAGATGGCAGTTATAAGAGTCGAGGGACATGTAAGGGAAGCAGTGGTTGGGAAGGGAGTGAGACAGGGTTGTAGCCTCTCCCCGATGTTATTCAATCTGTAAATTGAGCAAGCAGTGAAGGAAACAAAAGAAAAGTTTGGAGTAGGAATTCAAATCCATGGAGAAGAAATAAAAACTCTGAGGTTCGCCGATGACATTGTAATTCTCTCAGAGACAGCAAAGGACTTGGAAGAGCAGTTGAACGGAATGGATAATGTCTTGAAAGGAGGATATAAGATGAACATTAACAAAAGCAAAACGAGGATAATGGAATGTAGTCGAATTAAGTCTGGTGATGCTGAGGGAATTAGATTAGGAAATGAGACACTTAAAGTAGTAAAGAAGTTTTGCTATTTGGGAAGCAAAATAACTGGCGATGGTCGAGAGGATATAAAATGTAGACTGGCAATGGCAAGGAATGCATTTCTGAAGAAGAAAAATTTGTTAACATAAAGTATCGTTTCTGAAAGTATTTGTATGGAGTGTAGCCATGTATGGAAGTGAAACGTGGACGATAAATAGCTTAGACAAGAAGAGAATAGAAGCTTTCGAAATGTGGTGCTACAGAAGAATGCTGAAGATTAGATGGGTAGATCGCATAACTAATGAGAAGGTATTGAACAGAATTGGGGAGAAGAGGAGCTTGTGGCACAACTTGACTAGAAGAAGGGATCGCTTGGTAGGATATGTTCTGAGACATCGAGGGATCACCAATTTAGTATTGGAGGGCAGCGTGGAGGGTAAAAATCGAAGAGGGAGACCAAGAGATGAATACACTAAGCAGATTCAGAAGGATGTAGGCTGCAGTAGGTACTGGGAGATGAAGAAGCTTGCACAGGATAGAGTAGCATGGAGAGCTGCATCAAACCAGTCTCTGGACTGAAGAGCACAACAACAACAACAAGTATTTGAAACTGTTACAAGCGTAAAATGCGTAGAAATACACGTCTGGAGCCACCTACAGTGGAATCACCTCATACGGAAATCTGATGCCAGGTTCAGATTCGCTGGAAGAATCCTAAAGAAATATAATTCAACCACGAAAGAAATTCCTTTCAAAATATATGTTCGACAGATACATGAGAATTGCTCGGCAGTCTTGGACTCTTACCAGGTGGTATTAATACATTACTTTGTGTGAAAATTGTAACATCCGAAAGGAATGGTTTGAATCGTTCCACAGTCGAAGAAAGTATACAATAGTGGACCCATAGTAAGTACTCAAGACTGCAGAGAGATGGCATTCACTTAGGTCTTCTAGTGCAGTCTTTTGTGTGACCAGACAGGTCAGTGTTACGCGTAGAGTTGTTAAACTAAGTGGAAACGTGAAAGCTAGCGCCGCCATGGCTCATGGACGAAAAAGGGAACAATATAAGTATGTGAATGAGTTCAGATGGGCAGAGCGATCGGTCTTCGTGAAACAGGTGTGTCCTACAGTGATACTGAGGCTCGTAATGGCACATTACCACGACAGTAATACGTGTGTGGAACAGTATAGAGGATAAATGGTAGACAGACAAGAGCGGGTACTGGACCGCACAATGTGACGACAGCGCGGAATGACCGCTAAGGTACTGTGCTGAAGCACTGCAACGGATGTGGACGCCTTCACCGGCGTGCTGAGCGGCAAAATGCAGTGTTTTCCGACGATTCTCGCTTCAGTTTGCCCTAAAGCAACGGCCGCGTGCGCCTTAGACGCTACCGTAATTAAAGCAATCGCGTACACTGCATTGTCGAGCGGCGTGGTGTCTCAATGACGGTGGCGACTACGTGTATTTGTTTCTGGCAACAAAGTTTCTTTGTGAAAACAACGACGAAACGTACTTTCTGAACGTTCAGCGTAGAAGAGATGCACTAGGCGAACAAAGTGTGCACGTTTCGCCACAGGTTAGTTTAGCAAGCGTGAGAGCGTTAGAGGGTTAGAGGAGTGCTTAAAAAACTCTATACGCTAGACAGAGGCGTAGTGCAGCATGGAGAAGTTTACTGTTAAATGTCCGAGAGCCTACTCTCCAAGAAGTGTCGTGTAATACATCACTCTTCCACCTAAAATGACAACGACGAGCGAAGAAAACAAATTAGAGCTCATAGGAAGGTTTACCGATAGTCGTTCTCCCCGCACATCATTCCCAGATGAGATGGGGAAGGGGGAAGGTGTGGGAGGGATGAGTATAGGTTTCCGGTGTTCGACCTCAACTCTACATACGATGCACTCAACCAAACGTTGCTCTTCCAGAAACTCAGTAACGAACTATGAGACTACCACTTTGACAGGATCGTTGAGTCTCTCTTACGTAACAGACAATTTTACGTCGTTCTCTTTGAAAAAAAGAGCCGATGGGGAAACGAAAGAAATGAACTGGCCCAGGGTGCTTTTGGCTCCCTCCCTTTATAACCTATACATTAATGACCAGCATACACCTAATCATAGTAGGCATTTTCTATGCGCAGATGACCTGCCAATCACAGCTCAGAGGACAACATAAAGCAGAAGTAGGAGAAAGCACTCAAAGACATGTCATAATATTGTCAAAATAACGTCCTTACAGTGAATTCTTCAAAGACTCAAGTAAGCGCTTTCCACCTTCGATCTCTGCAAACAAACCGAATGCTCAATGTTTCCTGGAACAATACCACATTGGAACAAACAAGCAAACCAACCATCTGAAAGTAGCGTTGGATACGTCTCCGACATACAGACACCATTGTGAAAAGATTCTTCAGGTGGTCTCCAGAAATAATAGTTTGCGAGAATTCGTAAACAGCAAATGGGGAGCAAAACCTACTATCCTGAGAATGACAGCGCAAGCACTATGCTGCTCTGAGGCTGAATAACCCTCTCCAGTATGAATCAGATTAGCCCACGTGAAGGATGTCAACATAAGCCGTAATGAAACATGTCGAATAACAACGGGGTGTATGAAACCGACGCCCCCAACCAAAGCTTTACAGAGCTACTTGTTTTGCGAGTGCCAACTTAGGATTTCACAGAGAGGCTCAGACAAACCATCGATGATCGACATTCTCTCTTTGGCATTGAGCGCCAGCCTGAGCTATTGAGATCCCGCAAAAGATTCTTAAACACGGTCGTTGAAGAACCTCCACCTAAGTATCCACCAGCTCAGGTTATGCCTGGCGGCTCCACAGTTAACTGAAGAAAATGGAGGACCCTGAACCACATCAGAACAGGGGTGGCCCCAGGAAAAGCAAACATGATCAAGTGGGGTCACCGTAACGTGGATGACGACAAGTGTGACTGTGATACTGTGCAGGACATGGAACACCGGCGAGCCTGTCCAAACCTCGACCATCTGAAGCTGGGCATGAAAGAGGCTCTGGATGTACCCGCACCCCTCCCCATCATGAAGTGGCTTGCGGATTGTAGATGTAGGTTATCATTCACAATTATTTTTACAGAGAGTAGAAAACTAGACTCCCAAGTGGAGGACGCTGATGTATCAGCGGCCGACCTACAGCCAGACGGCCCGACTCTCGAACTCGTGTCGTACTCTCCAGCTTACTGGTCTCTGGTAAGTCTTGTGTTCCTTTTGGGTTCCTTTAAGGCTGATGCTGTCTTACGGAAAAGCTGAAGGAGGTGCATATTACCTCTACTGCCACTCTCCGTCTTCTATTCTTGATTTACCAGTCTTGCTTTACTTATTTTTTCTTGTCTGGAAACCAAACCACATTCTTTCAGCCCAATATTAGGGTCCACATTTAATCAAAGTACATACTCAGTTATCTCTCAACTATGGATTTATGTTTTCTCGTCATTGCACTGAAATGTCCAAGTTCATGTGCACACAAACATAAAAAAAAACTATCACTAATTCAGTGTCGCACCAGAAATGGTGAAGTACAATCGGTGGTTAATGTATTAATAACCACTCCTGATTTTAAAAAATGATGAAAGTTCCGCTCTTCATCAGCATAAATTGACTCACCTAAATGTTTAAAAGTATTGGCAAATTTTCTAAGTACCGCTACCTTGTGGAGGTCCAGAAAAAAGTTGAAAACCCACGGCCTGCTTGCCTTCCCGAACTGAGAATTCAAACGAAAATGTGTTCAAGTAGCCAGGTATTGCAGTGTTCAAGAGTTCAACTGTACCAGTGCCCACGATTGGCAGCTTCTGTTGTATTTATACGCACGCTGTCTCCTCATTTGGTACAGCATCAATTGTGACTTTTCAAAATGTGAAATGAGCAGGATCGAGTGTTGGTACTATAAATTATACGTGGATTGGTTTGCATTTTCACGTCGGTGATTTTGGATCTTCCAAATTATTACACATCTATCGACTCTCATTAAAGTAATAACAAACAGATTAAACTAAAGCGTGCGAAACAAAAAGGCAATTAAAAGTGTTAGAACTATAGTACCTGCAAATGAGACATTTGTATTTGGCGCAGCTCTTTATTCTCTACACATTAGTGCTCTCAGAACACGCACGAATTTCGAATGACATCTTCTTTATCCTTTTCATTATATATATGCATTATTTTATAACTACGTCTATATTTTGGGCTAGTAGGATAATACGGATCACTTGTGGGTGTATCACGATACGTGTACATCATGTAATTTTTGTGTACTGTCTTAATCTGTGAATTGTGCACTATTAATTTCTAATATCCGTAGTCAAACTACTTCTTTGATGGGATCAAGAAATTTACATGACATAATGTATAAGGGTATCTTTTCTTTCAAACAGTATCTCTTGCCTCTGTGGATTTGACTGTTTCAGTGAATTAGTGTATTATATCGAAATTATGCATTCCGAAAACAGCTGTAACTTTCGTACTTCTTATGGTTAACGACTGGATGAAACGTTTATTTCTTCATCTCAACAGTATTCTAAGTTTGGTGTATTATAGAATATGAGGTTTTTTTTTCAATTTAACCCAAAGCGTTGGCGTAAGCTTATTAGATCGTTTAGGCAAAACTTTCGCCAGTACCTAAAAACGCTGCCTGCCTCACGCCAACCTTTTACTTGCCTGAGCGTATCTCTGCCTTCAGTCTTCGCTTTAGGCCACGCTTCTTGTTGCCACACACAGACACCACCGGTACAAACAAGAAGAGAATGAAAGCACTTGAAACTTGGTGCAATGGAAGAATGTTACGATTACATGGGTAGCTTGAGTAATTGATGAAGAGGTACTGAATGGAATCATAAGCAAAACAAATTTATGGCCATTGTAACTAAAATAAGGAGTAGGTTGATAGGGTACATCATTTTAAGGTACCAAGGCACTGTTAATTTGGTAATGGAGAGAAGAGTGAGGCATAAAAATTATAGAGGAAATCCACAGCTTGACAACACTAAGCTGTTTCAGATGAATGTGGATTGCTGCAGCTATGGAGAGATGACTAATGAAACCAATCTTCAGACTGAAAACCACAACACTGCAACAAAGTCCATCGTTACGACCGAGCACGACTTCTTTTTTTAAATTTATTTATGCGTTTATTTCCCTTGGCAGGATTAGGGCCTTCAAGTCATGTGTTACATCTTACCAGGCGTCCATAGTGTGTCAGTATTACAATTTGTATAGTACATGAGTAATATGACCATATAATGATAATAATAATAATAGTAATGTTAATGAACATATGGAATTTAAGAAATGTCAGTCTTATTGACATTGTATTAAGCAAGTTCCTCATTACATTCTTGTCAAATTTGAGTAATGGCATTAGAAGGAGTCAATGTGGAGAAAAAGTCGAAGATCGAGAAATAATAGGGTAAAATTAGCAGATGAGATTGAAAGAAGAAAACAGAAATATGAAGGGCTGAGAAAAATACAGACAGTTCACAGTAAGACAGAGATTCTGGTTCCCCGTTGGGCAATAAGAAAACAATTGGGATCTACCAAGAAGGAAATTGCACCGACAAAGATAGATAATCTCCCTTTGAATGTATCGTCTTACTGGATAAGGCGCAGGTTACAAGATGATTTCTTCAGCATTCGTACGGCTGAAAGGGAGAAGGAAATGGAGAAATATTTAATTTTATGCAAAGGTACAATCAAGACGAACGGCGTACCCGATCTGGCATTACTTTTATGGAATGGTGATATGCGAGGAGACGTATTTAGGACACCAGCGACGAAGAAATCGATGAAGTAAACATAGCGTGTAGTGACCACTTTGCCTATCCGGTCGCATCCACCCTAACTGAGAATAGGAAGCACTGATATGATCAAACAACCGAATCTTAAATATCTTCGGCAAGCATCCATAACTACTCGTAGTTCGGATCATCTATAGTTTTCACTTTTTGCAGCGTGTTGATCTACATCACAGCAATAAACATTTGACAAAACTAAAAATTGGATTAAATTTTGTTTAATTTGAGGTGTAAATATTTTTCTGGATTTTCTGAAGAATCAGCAGGATGTCCAGAAATTCACGGAAGCACTAACTTACCCTGTATCGACTGTAATATTCATGCGAGGAATTGGAAATCAAAACTATCTGTGATACTCCGTCGTTGATTCAAATGGTTTCCAGCTGAAACGTCTTTCTTAAATTAAAATTTTATTCTGCGCCCTTTTTGCAACGCAAACTCTCTAATACATTCGTCAGTGTCAATTTACACCACTTGTTCGGTTGCCAAAATAACGGGATCCGTTAATCTCAACGTGAACATTGTAGATCTTAAATAATTTTAGTCAGTTTCAATTTAGGGAAGCTTCTCTCGCAACTAACATTACTTACGGCAGCTGTGACGAATACTGTCAGCGTTATAAGTATATTAGTTAAACCTTCTTCAGATTTTGACTAGTAATAAACTTTAGTAGACCCAGTGGGCCAAAATTAATATTCTTCCTAACAGTCTGTTGTAGCAACGAAAAATCGCAGACGCACGCACTAGAGCTTAAACTCTTCTCTGTCAGTATCTTGAGAAGTTTGGATGAGGTTGTATTCCTCGTCACCAATGCCCAGTATTATTACAGGCCTTAATGAAGGCATGTTTTTCGGCCAAATTCTGGTGCTGTTGGAATCTTTCTTGAATTTCGGCAGTTTCTCTATGTAATGAAAAAACATTTTTCGTTTCAAATCGTCTTCATGCTATAGGTCCACACGTCTAATTCCATCGCCAGAAATGTGCCTCCTCGTAATTCGTCTTCGAGATGCAATACAAATGCAAAGTTCTTCACGCAAATTTTTGGTAACTTCAGGCCTCGTCTACGAGTTCCAATTGCCTCTCTTCCAACACTGTCTGCAAGGCGCTTTTATGAGCACACTGATTTACGTGAAGTTCCCCCGTTTGCAAATAATTTTTGGGCACAATTCACTTCGTGTAGCACATGTTGCCAGAGACTCAAGAAACACACAAACGAAAATGATTGCATTCCGATTAACAAATTTTCTGCCTCTGTTCGTGTGTTCAAACTTTCTGTTACGTTCTCTAGCGTTCTGAATTTCTTTGTAATGATTTTGTGTCTTGTTTATTAGATAGCCTCTTGCTCTCCAGGGTGTGTCCTGAATCCCCTCCAACCTTGGTGTGGAAGCCAGTCAGACTGTTACCGTAGCACTTACTGGCTGGAATATTTAATTTAATATGATTGTCCTCCACACTAGAAGTTTAGAGGACCTAATAGCAAACCCCTGCGTTGTTTATAGCACACGTAGGTATTCTGCAGGATATGGACAACAAGTAGGGTATTTTTTCCTCCAGCTCTGATTTTCGAGGGTGAGAGATTACGTGGAGAACAAGTATGGTATTTTTTCGTCCACCTCTGATTTTCGAGGGTGAGAGATTACGTATTAACTTAAATTTGAGGAAATTTGGCTTAAAAAAGATCAAGGTGTTACTGAACTTGACCAACCTAAACTTCTGCGTCAGCAAAAAGTTCCAAAATGACTCGATCAAGGAAATAAAGAATACATAAAGTTCAAAACTATTCAAGAATTTTCCAGGAAATCATACTGTGAACCTTTCAACCAGTTCACTGCATCACTCAGGAGTAGATCCGTTAAATAAATTGCATAAAATTTTAAATCTTTGGAAAAATTCACTCTTGGATATACTACAGGCGTCGATAAAACTGCAAAATTTTACAAAAACCATTTTGATCGAAAGACTCTGATAAGCGATAGAGACATGGTTTTGCAACTTACGAAGAGACAGAATGAGCAGGAAAAGACCTTGAGGGACGTTCTGGAGTTCTTAAAAAATATGAATGGCCAAGAGGATTAATTCCAAGTTTGTTCGCTTACATATTACAATTCCTTTATTATCTAGTTCTAATGAACGCAGTTTTCCTTTTTTACTTCCATTAAAATCTTACTTAAGATCAATAATGCTACGTGATTGACTCAATGCTATTGTTATTTTACGTATTTGCTTAGGTATTACTAATAAAGCAGATTTAGATGATTTGTTAACTACATTTTTTTGTGGCACGCAAAGCACAGCACAAATTTTACATTATGCAGGTGACTTTTTCTAATGAATAGCATTTAAGAAAGTAAATAATATTCTATGAATCATTTTGAATTATATTTGCAAGGGGAGACCCTGTTTTGGACACCCGCTCACAAAAAAAAAACATAAACTGCCGGGCTTGATATGTTGTGTTTCCAAGTGTCTACAAAAAGAACTTTCTTCAAAAGTTTTGCAGATTTTGTTTTTCCAACAGTGTCTTCTCATTTGTAGAGCAAAATATCCTTCGATGTTGGCCATTTACAGAAGTTATGGATGGGCATCATGCACTCTATTACAGCACCTTCCTCTTGTATTTGATAATTACTCGAAAACCATCAAGTAAACTACATTTTACAAAGAGAGTCGAGTTTTGAAAATGAATGTATTTTATGGGTAACTTGAGCCCACAATTATATCACATTTGATGGTTATAATGTGATTCAGGGTCACTTGAGCCCAACTCATGTGACAAAACAATGGACTAGAGAAGGCCACTTATGCATCTTATGTTGGCAAGTTTCTCAATCAACGTGTTTATATGGTTTTACGAAAACAATAAAAGGAGCATGGGTAAAGCTCTAAAAGGTATGAAATTTAAAAAAAAATCGCTTACCATCAGTGTATATCCTTTGATACTTATGGAGGCGAAAGTTGAGGAGTAAACGAAACAATAATTTTTCATCATTACAAATGAACCAGAACAAAGCCTCTGGTGGCCAATATATGAACTAACAAAACTATGCGTACTAAAGACACTGCTGCTACCTCTCGGAAAATCATAATTTTAACACTCTCAGCAGTAACTGATGCCTCTGACAACAGACCCAACCTATTTTTCTTTTTGGGCTGAAGATAACATTGAGGGCTTAAGTGACCTTAGTTTACGGTACAGTTGTAAAGGTCAAAGCCCATTTTGAACCACTTCCATTTGTCCGCTTGCCTTGAAATTCTACGTAAATACCTAGGTAGTCCCGATGACGAAACATTAACTGATGTAATGACTGTGAAGATAGGATTATCCAGTTCGGTTGCTCCCTGCCCCCCCCCCCCCCCTCCCATTTGTGCCGCCCAGGGACATGGCCCCACCGGCATCCCACAGGCTACGCCACTGATCACACGCTCTATTAAGAAATTAAGAACAATGTTCCACATTCTGTAGTGTCCAAAGGACCATCATCAGTCGCGGTGACTTCAGTGGAATTGTTGTCTTTGAGGGAAAGTGTCATTTCTGTTTATGTGATTGCGTATTTCTTTCAGTTACCTTCTGTACTATACTCTATCTGTTCTTTCCATGTATGGTCCAAGTTTCATCGAGCTATGTTACTTGACAGTGACACATCATGCGAAAGCTGCTTTCGTTCTTTAGTTTGGCACACCTATGTATATTGAAAACAGTATCAAAAGTTTTGATGATGCTTGATATCGTAACTCACTTTGATCAATGCAGTTTTGTGTTACAGTGTTTTAGAAGATTGAATGATATTTACCGTGGGCGTTGTGAGTTTTAATGCGATACACCAGCTGTTTGCGAACAATTTACTCCAACGCTTTAGATATTGCGGATAATTTGCTGATATATTTATAGCCACATGGTGATTTTGGGTTATCATTCTTGATTATGGGTTGATCTGAGCTTGGTTTCCACTCTGTAGTATATGTACCACTAACATGAGAGAGCTTGAAAACGTGTTTAATAAGCAGCTACTACGTCGATAAATTCTCCAGCAGCAACCGCATTATTCCGATGTTAAGCAGCGTGCTAACCTCGTGCTCTGCCAGTTGACTCTGAATATCCGGTTTACTGCGTGTTTCACAGATGGAAGGCACAGATCTGGTTTCAGCTAAGCCTTGCGTAAGCTTCGACACTGCGTAAGAGTTTTGTTATCGGAAAGGATTTTCTTCAAAGTGTTTCACAATCTAAAAGTGTAATACTAATGGTTTCAGAAAACTTCTTATTCAGTACTACTGCGATGTTTCCTAAGAAAAATAGGATTCTATGGCATATCTGTCCAGTTCTACGACTAGACTGAAAATTTTCTGACAGCCAGGACGCAGCATGATATCCTGGATGAAGAGACATGAAGTAACATTTGGTGCGTCACAGAGCAGTGTAATAAAGAGCAAATAGGAAGCTTAGCGTTAAACGTTCCGTCGACAATGAGGTCATTAGAGACGTACCGCTAGCTCGGATTGTTTTAAGGGAGGGGAAGGAAATCGGCCGTACCTTTTCAACGGAAACATCCGGAGTTTTGCCTAGAGCGGTTTAGGGAAATCGCAAAAAACCTAAATCTGGATCGTCAGGGGCGAATTTGAACCGTTGTTCTCCCAAATATGAGTCCAATATGCTCACCACGGCGCCACCTCGTTCGGTCGGAGGGTAATAGTACCGTCGTTATTTATGCTTTACATTATCAACTTTCTGGACAGAATTACAGACAATCGCAAACTATTCGTACATGATTCAGTTATATCTGTTAGGGAACTTTGTCTGGGAATATCCAGTAGAACTCGACAAGATGTCAGCGTGGTGCAAAGACTGGTAACGTGTTACTATTGGAGAGAAATTCAAAATTGTGTAATTCACAATACCTACGGAAGTTGGACAGAAATATGGACACACCACGAGAAATGCATACGTGATCATAAATGCAGGTGCTAGCCAAGCCTGCAGATTGGGCTGTTGATTTTGACCATCAACGGCACCCCAATACGTTGCAAGTGCTGTCCTTGCCAGAACAGTGTTCTATGCTGTTGTGAGTGCGTTATGTGGGACCTAAGTGAATTCGGACGTGTGCCAACTGCCGGCGCACGTACGGCGAGTGCTTCCGTCATCAAGGAAGCCAGAGTGTTTGGTGTTTCAAGAGGCACAGTAATGAAAAAACGTCATCCGCTAAGTCGCATTTTGGACGAAAGTGTGTATTGAATAATCATGACAGATGGTCACTGAAGTGGATTTTCAAGAAAAATAAGAGGATGAAAGCTATAAAAGTTACTACAGAACTGAATGTCACACTCGTGAACCCTATCAGCACCAAAACAACAGGAAGGGAGCTCCATAAGCATGGAGTTGCAGGGCGAATTGGAATTTCAAAGTCACTCGTCAGTGTTGCAAATTCCCATAATAGGAAATTTTGATGCCGAAGCCATAAATCATGGGCTACGTAGCATTGGAAGAAAGTCGTTTAGTCGGATGAGTCTTGCTTCACAATTTTTCCGGCTTCTGGCCGAATTTGCATCAGAAAATGAAACATGGGGGAGGGGGGAGGTTGGTGATGACTTGAACGTATAATGGTATTCCAGGGGTCCACATGGTTACTCTACCAGGTCGCATTACTGCGAAGGATTATGTGACCATTTTGGCTGATCAAGTCCATCCCACTGTACAGAGTTTGAAACTTCCTGGCAGATTAAAACTGTGTGCCTGACCGAGACTCTAACTAGGGATCTTTGCCTTTCGGGGGCATTATGGAACATCTCCCAGGCTGTGCCAAGCCATGTCTTCGCAATTTCCTTTCTTTCAGGAGTGCTAGTTCTGCAAGGTTCGCAGGAGAGCTTCTGTAAAGTTTGGAAGGTAGGAGACGAGGTACTGGCAGAAGTAAAGCTGTGAGTACCGGGCGTGAGTCGAGCTTCGGTAGCTCAGTTGGTAGAGCACTTGCCCGCGAAAGGCAAAGGTCCCGAGTTCGAGTCTCGGTCGGGCACACAGTTTTAATCTGCCAGGAAGTTTCATATCAGCGCACACTCCGCTGCAGAGTGAAAATCTCATTCTGGAAACATCCCCCAGGCTGCGGCTAAGCCATGTCTCCGCATATCCTTTCTTTCAGGAGTGCTAGTTCTGCAAGGTTCGCAGGAGAGCTTCTGTAAAGTTTGGATGGTAGGAGACGAGGTACTGGCAGAAGTAAAGCTGTGAGTACCGGGCGTGAGTCGAGCTTCGGTAGCTCAGTTGGTAGAGCACTTGCCCGCGAAAGGCAAAGGTCTCGAGTTCGAGTCTCGGTCGGGCACACAGTTTTAATCTGCCAGGAAGTTTCATATCAGCGCACACTCCGCTGCAGAGTGAAAATCTCATTCTGGAAGGAGGGAGGGAATTGTAACATGCTTGTTCGGCAGGCGAGAGGGTGTAACAGAAATGTTGAAAAAAGTTCGCTGACAGAACGACACCATGAATCTCTCGAGAACCTGTTTAGGAAACTACCAGAACTCTCTTCCTTGGAAGAAATTATAGATATCCTTCAACCCCCTACGTATCGGTCCCATAGGCATCATCCAGATAAAATTTCTCCCATGCTCCATCAGTGAATTAGATGGAAATTAATGTTAACATATGGTAGCCTCTGATTAACAGACTACAGATGTACATTATGCCTGCTGAAGCCAGGGATGTAGTTTTACACGGTAATCACAACGACGTCACATGATTCAGAAGAAGAATTTATTTGTGCTAGTATTTCGTCCAGCACTTCAGCAAACTTGGCGCATTACGCTCTTCCGAAATTATGTTTTAATCTGACTGAAGTAGGTAGGAGGTCCTACAGAAACAGTCTTATTGCCTATGATGGGCCTATGTTTGATATCGTTGGATTAATGCGATAGTGTGATGAAAAATCAGTCTCCTAAGTAAATATCACGTCAGAATTATTACCACTTTTCTAGAGTCCGCTGATAAAAGATGAGAATGCGGGTAGCGTTCATTCGCTGTCGTATATTGTACATAAGGTGTGAAATTTATCCTACTGCACAGCTATTGCTCCATTTTCGGCACTACCTTCATACACCTAGACGCTATTACGGCCTAAAACGACCTATTTTTTCTGATTGCGTGTATTATTACTAAGAGTGTTAAACGAGGGCTACAGTTTGATGGTTTATATACTGAAGGGACTAGGCAGTTGATAAGCTGAACAGACAAATTGTCAGTAACGTTGTGCGGTATGTTCAAAAAAATGGCTCTGAGCACTATCGGACTTAACATCTGAGGTCATCAGTCCCCTAGAACTTAGAACTACTTAAACCTAGGGACGACACACACGTCCATGACCGAGGCAGGATTCGAACCTGCGACAGTAGCGGTCGCGCGGTTCCAGACTGAAGCGCCTAGAACCGCTCGGCAAACTCGGCCGGCTGTGCGGTATGTGCGCTGTTAAAAAGCACTGCAAAGCCAATATACGTGACACAGATACACACTTGGCACATTACCTCGAAGAAGATAGAAATACACAATCTCATAGTCCTAATATTTCCCAATAAAATCTATCAAAAGATAGTCACAGTGTGAATTGGAGGGAATGAATAAGCAAGTATGTATAATAAGCCATACGCTTTTCACCCGAATATGTTTAGCCTCAAACCCAAAAAATATTCACACTCATTATGAGAATTTAATTTGTTTGTGATAGGTGTCATAAGCATATACGAAAAAAGAAGTGAAACACGCAAGTACAAAAAATTTAGACTCTATACCCATTGGAATGACAGACAGCAGCAGTGTTAGGAAATCTAGATTAAAAATTTTACCCTTAACTGCTTTCTTTGATACCATAGATAATTATAATCTAGAAAAGAAGCAAGTAGACACAAGTATACGTCTGTATATGGTCGGCCTGTAATACACATTTATAATAACCTCAATGACAGCAGCTGTCAGTTAATCTAGGTTGAGATTGCCACAAAAGTCACAGATTCTCAAGAAATTAATAATAATTTGGATAGAAGCTCTGTATGTAATTAGTCACATAGCAACCAGTGGATGACAGAATCGAAGGCTTCATATTTGAAACGCTTCAGGTGAATCACAAAGTTAATACAACTTCAGAAATATTTAGGTCACATGCTGAGAAAGGTTAAAGGCAGAAAAATATTTTAAACCATTCGCTCGAGAGTGAGCTGACTGCAGAGTATTGTCTTATCTTATTTCGCTTCGGATTTCAAACTGTCACCATTGAATCATTTCACAATTGTAAATTATTTACTACAGGTACACTTGGATGAATAGCACAAGCATTTCATCGAATCAAAACAGTTTTGTTACTTAACGTAATAAAAATAAAAATTGCTTTTTCCAGTCCAAAAATGTATGAAGTAAATGTTGTGCTAAAGCGTTTAGAGCTCTGGGTAAACTTCTTGTACACTCGGTCAACTCTTTGTACAGCCTACCTTTTCCTACATCTGTATTTATCACGAAATGTTGTTGTTCTAAATTCGAATCGTAAATTGTTGTCTAGGTGAAACTTCCTGGCAGATTAAAACTGTGTGCCCGACCGAGACTCGAACTCGGGACCTTTGCCTTTCGCGGGCAAGTGCTCTACCATCTGAGCTACCGAAGCACGACTCACGCCCGGTACTCACAGCTTTACTTCTGCCAGTATTTCGTCTCCTACCTTCCAAACTTTACAGAAGCTCTTCCGCGAACCTTGCAGAACTAGCACTCCTGAAAGAAAGGATATAGCGGAGACATGGCTTAGCCACAGCCTGGGGGATGTTTCCAGAATGAGAATTTCCACTCTGCAGCGGAGTGTGCGCTCATATGAGTGGAAATTCTCATTCTGTTGTCTAGGTATTCCGAAGCAACAGTACAGACATCAGAGACGGGCAATACATTAATCAGCCAAACATTATGACCTGCCATCTGTGATGTTGACAAGCAGAGCAGCTGCAGCTCAACTTTGCTAGCCAGCCCTCAAGCTGCAAGGGATTGTTTTGTATTCCTTTGTGAATGCTTTCGGAATGTTTACACCAAAAAAGGTTAATATACGGGGCTAATCACCTAACACTTGCACCGCATATATTTAGGACATGGAAGGCACTATCAAAACACGGTTTTCACAGAAATGAATTGCAGGCAAGGGCGCATGTTTGCTGTCAAGGTTTTTACAACAGCTATACATTTTTAAATGGGACAATGCCGATTGACAATAAAATCCTAGAGGTAGCGTAAATGAGACTGTCGGTGGGGTTTGTTACAGGAAGGTTGTCCAAGTGGGTTACAAGTTATCGTTTTGTGAACGTTGTAAACGCCGACAGCTATTTGTTCCATACTATAGCGTGGATGCTAAGCGACGATGCTATGTTTGTTTACATTGTGTTGTGTGGATACTGCGATTGTATTGCGAAGGTCTTGTCACTTATTGTGTAATAGTTGACGCAGTAGGACGTGCTTGGATGATGGTATGTCCCAGTTCGAAAAAAGCGGATATACTCATGGTTTATGGCGAGTGTAGTAAGTATGCCATTCGTTTGTGTATCGTGTGGGCCGAAAGATACCCCAATAGACGTCAACCTCTTCACACCTTCAAACAATTATAGATAATATGAAACGGCGTATTACTGCTGCCTGCGCTGGAATGCTAGAACGTGTGCAGCAACCATTGCATGGCAGACTGCAGGTTTGTCCTGACGCTGGTGGTGGTCATTTTGAGCACAGGCTTTGAGGGTGCATTGGTTCTTTAAGTGTTAGATCCCACAGAGGTACTGCATTCATCTTCGTTTGTCTTTTGTTCTTCCCAGGCAATATCCCGTTCAACAATATGACATATCTGAAGACTTATTAACACCAATGTAGGGCTTTACATAAGTAAATACGTGAAATTCGCATTTGTTTGTGCTACAACATGGAGCAAACAACTCTCGGTGTTTACAGTGTTGAAAATCCGATATCTTGTAAACTACTTGCACTGCACTGGACTGCACTGGACCACTGACATACTAACTTAGTGTAACCTGATTGGGGTACTGTCATTGGCCATTGTTCCATTAAAATATTTGTACCTTTTATAAATAAATACACATATGAATCTCATAAAACTTTGTATATTGGCTGCATAAGCGGGCCCCTACCTACCATTCCAATCTGTGATATCTGCATATCAATGACGCGTTCCATTATCGAAGTATTTGTGGTGCAAGTTTTAAGTGATTTGCCATGTATACCATTTAATTCACTGCAATTGCAACAGACAAAATACTTTGGTGGTTTACAGCGAAGAAACCTCTTAGTTGATGCTTTCATAATTCAGTGGCGTGTTTGATTATTTTAATATTTGCCTGCCTCGCGGCATCCTATGAATCATTTCCACGTGAGTCGTCTTATTCATCTTCCGAGATAGGTGTCTTAAGTGTAACTCTTTCAGTGTATGCGACTGTAACAAATATATGGAGTGTAGGATCATGTCTGTCATTTGTCGTCACATAGTCTACTCCTCTCAAATACGAGGAGAATTAAAGTTTTTAAACTAAACAAACAGAAGGGCACTTCGAAAACAATTTTGTTGTTACATGAAAGATTATACGTTACTCTACATTCCGAAGTAATTTCCACCCATATTAAGGCACATATCATGTCGAAGAATCAATTTCTGAATTGGATTCTCATACAAACCTGCTAACTGATTTGCCAACGAGTGCTGAAGAGCCGTATTGATGGCATTGTCCTTGTCTTCGCACTTACCGTTTGAATGTTTTTTTTCCCCACTGAACTCGAGGATATTCATTAGAAATGAATAAAATCATAAAGCGTCTATAGTACGGTTATCCTTAAAAGCTTTGAACCATTTTGTTATTATTCCATAGCTCATAGTGTTTTCGTCGTCATTCCACTAATATGCCGATGAATTATGACAGCTCTCGCGTTTTTAGTGCTAAAAAACCGATTGCTGCGCATATTTCACTTCGTCAGGATTTTCATCTAACAAAATCATTTTATACAAGCCCAAATAAAGAAAAACACGGAATATTGATTCCGCTATCGCATAAATAGATGGCTAGTAGATACAAGTACTCAGCGCACATACCCCGATCGCCGACCACAGCACCGTAACTGCCACTGGGGAGAAAAAACACGCCTCCTAGTATCAATGGACAACCACGTTTGATGGCTCCGTATGATGGAGAGATCACCGGTAAAGGTGGCACATGCAGTTACCACATGAAATGTTTCGAAGGGGAAAGGGATTTAACTAGAGTTGGGCTATGCTAGATTATCATAAGCGAACAAAGTTTACTTCAGTTTTCATAGTAGCCTTGGTCAGCTAAGATCGTAACCGCGTTACTTTTACATTAGGTGTGTTGACTATCCATCAGGCATTGCCTCATTGTGGTGACCCATCTACAAACTGAGTGAGGATTATATAAAGGGCCAAGTAACCTACAGAAAATTTTTGTTCTTCATAGCTATGCTCCTGTCTGTTACTTAAAAATAAACGGTATTTGTAGTAAAATTGACACTATCAATGTCCAGTTCAACCTGTATTTGAAAACTGCTGATTTGTAACGTGAAACACAAGGATGTTGTAGTAAAAATTTAAAAACAGTGCAGATTTATCATATAGCTCTATAAAACGCAATTTCCTCAATAAAAAGGTAAAATTAAGAAAAAGTAAAACAAAACATATCATACATCGCATCAGTAATTCGTTGAGCTTATATAAAACATATTTCTGTTATTCATAAGCCGCTCTCGCACTTATCAATAATAACAGAAAACTCTTACCTCCGATCACGATGAAGAACGTTCTATTGAGAACAAAATAACAACAATAATTACACAGATTTTTAACGGAAGTGCATGTAAACTATACCTTCATCAAAATAACTGTTTTGTGGTTACATAAAATCGCAGAATTTACGCGATCAACTAATTCGTATTACTTACAGAATGCAATTTACGTTTTGTGGGATATAAAATATACAATGGACTAATGTTGAACGATGCACGGTTCTAATTATGTACAAAACAAACAAACAAACTAACATAGAGAAGTGGTCGGCTCCCAGTTTCTCTCTGACACATTCATTTATGTTTCTTTCCCTACCGGTAACCCTACCACTTATTGCACCATTTACCAAAACTACTCAACTGTAGTTTTTGTTGAGCGCCTCTCTAGATTTAATCCAGAAAATTAGAGTAATATCTGCTGGTCAGGAAGTACAAGCTACCCTCTATGTTCATCTTTATAGGCAATACCGTTAATGAAAATTTCCCCCCTCACAGTATTCTGACACAACCTCGGCATGCTTCATTAGCCTCATCTATATGTTTGATGGGGAAAACCCTCCAATCTACTAAGCTCCATTGCAGTGTATTCAATAGAAAATTCCACCTAGAGTGTGTTAAACTTCTGGTATATCGACATGGTCTTCGCATCAGAATAACGAGCGTTTCCATGTACGTTCTTTTTTTGTTGCTATTGTCATCAGTTTGAAGAATCGTTTGATGAAGTTTCCCACCCTATGCTAGTTTCTTCATCTCTGAATAATTGCTGCAACCTAAATCCATTTGTAACTGTTTACTGCATTTGAGCTTTTGTTTCCCTCTTCATTTTTATGCCCTACACTTCCCTCCACTATCAAATTAACTTTTCCTTGTGCCGCAGGATGTGTTCAAACAACCAATCCCTTCTTTTAGTCAGGTTGCGCCGTATTTTTTTTCCATATTCGGTTCAGTATCTTCTCATTAGTTAATCAGGCTACCCAATCAATCTTCCGTATCATCACATTTCAAAAGCTTCTATTCTATTCCTGTCTGAACACTCTATCGCCCACATTTCATTTTCGTACAAGACTACGCTTCAGACTAATACCTCCAGAAAAGACTTCCTATCACAAATTTATTTTCAGAGTTAGCAAATTTGTCTTTTATATCTTTTCTATTTCGGCCACAATCACCTATTATGATGTCCAAACTGCACAACTCCTCTTCCGTTTTTAGTTTCTCATTTTCTAACATAATTCCTGCAATGCCACCTGCCTTAATTCAACTAAAATTCATGTCTTATCTTTGCCGGTGATTATTTTATAACCTCTTTTCAAGACCCTACCCACTGCTTTCTGATGATCTCGCAAGTCCTTCGCCATCTGCGGCGATATCACAATGTTGCAAACAAGCGTTAACTTTTTTTATAATTTTCATTTCTTCTCACTGAACTGAATTCAGTTTAGAAATTACTTCCTTATTTTCTTTACTGTTTTCTGATTGAATAACACCGCCTTGTGAAGCACAGTCTCTTTTTCATGTCCTTCGACTCTTATAACTACAGTCTGGTTTCTGTACAAGATGCAGATAAATTTTTACTATCTGCACTTTATCCCTGATGACTTCAGACTTATAAAGACTTATTCCAGTCCAGTACCATCTAACCATATTAACTTAGTATAACGTAATGATTTATTACCGCAGAGCAGGATTATCTATGGAGTTAGCAGTCAGGTCTGCAGAACAGGATTTTTCGCTGTCAACATAACTTGGCTTCCCAACCCACGAGGCCTTGGGTGGGTGTTAGGTTTCCCCGTAAGTTCCCTCTTTCCCTCTTTTATCAAATTTCAATATTCGTCTGCAGTAGCAGCAGCATTTATTCACTACTGCTGTTACTAACAAATATATGTATAAAACAGGGAGGACACGTCTAACATCTACATATTTACACTCCTGGAAATGGAAAAAAGAACACATTGACACCGGTGTGTCAGACCCACCATACTTGCTCCGGACACTGCGAGAGGGCTGTACAAGCAATGATCACACGCACGGCACAGCGGACACACCAGGAACCGCGGTGTTGGCCGTCGAATGGCGCTAGCTGCGCAGCATTTGTGCACCGCCGCCGTCAGTATCAGCCAGTTTGCCGTGGCATACGGAGCTCCATCGCAGTCTTTAACACTGGTAGCATGCCGCGACAGCGTGGACGTGAACCGTATGTGCAGTTGACGGACTTTGAGCGAGGGCGTATAGTGGGCATGCGGAAGGCCGGGTGGACGTACCGCCGAATTGCTCAACACGTGGGGCGTGAGGTCTCCACAGTACGTCGATGTTGTCGCCAGTGGTCGGCGGAAGGTGCACGTTCCCGTCAACCTGGGACCGGACCTCAGCGACGCACGGATGCACGCCAAGACCGTAGGATCCTACGCAGTGCCGTAGGGGACCGCACCGCCACTTCCCAGCAAATTAGGGACGCTGTTGCTCCTGGGGTATCGGCGAGGACCATTCGCAACCGTCTCCATGAAGCTGGGCTACGGTCCCGCACACCGTTAGGCCGTCTTCCGCTCACGCCCCAACATCGTGCAGCCCGCCTCCAGTGGTGTCGCGACAGGCGTGAATGGAGGGATGAATGGAGACGTGTCGTCTTCAGCGATGAGAGTCGCTTCTGCCTTGGTGCCAATGATGGTCGTATGCGTGTTTGGCGCCGTGCAGGTGAGCGCCACAATCAGGACTGCATACGACCGAGGCACACAGGGCCAACACCCGGCATCATGGTGTGGTTAGCGATCTCCTACACTGGCCGTACACCACTGGTGATCGTCGAGGGGACACTGAATAGTGCACGGTACATCCAAACCGTCATCGAACCCATCGTTCTACCATTCCTAGACCGGCAAGGGAACTTGCTGTTCCAACAGGACAATGCACGTCCGCATGTATCCCGTGCCACCCAACGTGCTCTAGAAGGTGTAAGTCAACTACCCTGGCCAGCAAGATCTCCGGATCTGTCCCCCATTGAGCATGTTTGGGACTGGATGAAGCGTCGTCTCACACGGTCTGCACGTCCAGCACGAACGCTGGTCCAACTGAGGCGCCAGGTGGAAATGGCATGGCAAGCCGTTCCACAGTACTACATCCAGCATCTCTACGATCGTCTCCATGGGAGAATAGCAGCCTGCATTGCTGCGAAAGGTGGATATACACTGTACTAGTGCCGACATTGTGCATGCTCTGTTGCCTGTGTCTATGTGCCTGTGGTTCTGTCAGTGTGATCATGTGATGTATCTGACCCCAGGAATGTGTCAATAAAGTTTCCCCTTCCTGGGACAATGAATTCACGGTGTTCTTATTTCAATTTCCGGGAGTGTAATTTCATTTGTCATAATAGACATTTTTAGAAAGCCTACAACTGTTCCATTGATGACGTAAGTAACAAAACACAGCACAATGGTGGAGGCACATTACCTGTTAATAGATAGGCAAATATACTATTTTCTGATATCAGCACGTAAAATAATTTCTAGTAGTAGTAAAACCACAAAAAGACGACTCAAGGGCAAGAATGACAGAACGACACACATGTGTACATCACATAGGATACCAATGGAACTACTTGTGCTCCACAATGAGAATAAATTCACGAAACGCAGCTTCCCACGCATGAAAAAAACTTAACTGATGCAGTGTTTTATAACTTAAATTAATTGTAATATTAATGTCTCGTTCTAGCGTGAAATGCAAACAGCAGCGTTATACCAAAGTCTTGTGAAAATTCCCGTTTTATATTAGCAACATGAGCAGAACACTCTGCTCATTGCATAGATATTCCTACGCTAAAAAGTTTACACTACTGGCCATTAAAATTGCTAGGCCACGAAACTGACGTGCTACAGACGAGAAATTTAACCGACAGGAAGAAGATGCAAATGATTAGCTTTCCAGAGCATTCACACAAGGTGGCGACACCTACAACGTGCTGACATGAGGGAAGCTTCCAACCGATTTCTCATACACAAACAGCAGTTGACCGGCGTTGCCTGATGAAACGTTGTTGTGATGCCTCGTGTAAGGAGGAGAACTGCGTATCATCACGTTTCCGACTTTGATAAAGGTCGGATTGTAGCCTCTCGCGATTGCGGTTTATCGTATCGCGACACTGCTGCTCGCGTTGGTCGAGATCCAATGACTGTTAGCAGAATATGGAATCAGTGGGTTCAGGAGGGTAATACGGAACGCCGTGCTGGATCCCAACGGCCTCGTATCACTAGCAGTCGAGATGACGGGCATCTTATCCGCATGGCAGTAACGGATCGTGCAACCACCTCTTGATCCTTGAGTCAACAGATGGGGACGTTTGCAAGACAACAACCATCTGCAAAAATGGTTCAAATGGTTCTGAGCACTATGGGACTCAACTGCTGTGGTCATCAGTCCCCCAGAACTTAGAACTACTTAAACCTAACTAACCTAAGGACATCACACACATCCATGCCCGAGGCAGGATTCGAACCTGCGACCGTAGCAGCAGCTCGGCTCCGGACTGGAGCGCCTAGAACCGCACGGCCACCGCGGCCGGCAACCATCTACAGTTCGACGACGTTTGCAGCAGCATGGACTATCAGCTCGGAGACCATGGCTGCGGTTACCGTTGACGCTGCATCACAGACAGGAGCGCTTGTGATGGTGTACTCAACGACGAACCTGGGTGCACGAATGGCAAAACGGCATTTCTTCGGATGAATCCAAGTTCTGTTTACAGATCATGATGGTCGCATCCGTATTTGTCGACATCGCGGTGAACGCACATTAGTAGCGTGTATTCGTCATCGCCATACTGCACTTTGAACAGTGGACGTTACATTTCAGATGTGTTACGATCCGTGGCTCCGTCCTTCATTAGATCCCTGCAAAACCCTACATTTCAGCAGGATAATGCACGACCGCATGTTACAGGTCCTGTACGGGCCTTTCTGGATACCGAAAATGTTCGACTGCTGCCCTGGCCAGCACATTCTCCAGATCTCTCACCAATTGTAAACGTCTGGTCAATGGTGGCCGAGCAACTGGCTCGTCACAATACGCCAGTCACTGAACTGTGGTACCGTGTTGAGGCTGCATGGGCAGCTGTACCTGTACACGCCATCCAAGATCTGTTTGACTCAATGCCGAGGCATATCAAGGCCGTTATTACGGCCAGAGGTGGTTGTTCTGGGTACTGATTTCTCAGGATCTATGCACCAAAAATGCGTTAAAATGTAATCAAATGTCAGTTCTAGTGTAATACATTTGTCCAATAAATACCCGTTTATCATCTGCATTTCTTCTTGGTGTAGCAATTTTAATGGCCAGTAGTGTACATAAAATAAGCAATGTTCGTTGATGACAGCTATGATTCACTATAGCTCTGTATCTGCAGTTAGCATTTCAGACAACGTATCGTTTTCTGATACTTTGAAATCAAGATATGGAGTCTGCTATCCACCGCATCCCAGCAGTTCAGAGTTTCTAAAAGTACCTGGCGCTATGGTGCGGCCTACACGACTCGTCAGCGCGTCCTGCCCCCCCTGCAGGAGGCATGTGAGCCCGGCGGAGCAACGTTGTTCCGGGAAGGACAAGATGCGTGAGTAGAACGGGCATTCGTCACACGGACTGCCAACCACCTTATATGAGCTGCCACGCTTCTACAGAGTTCTGTCAGTCCAAAATAGCCTCAGCTCCTCTTCTTACGTCTGACCATAAAAAGGTTTAAAAATAGAGAATGAAACTTTCACTGGGCAGCTGAGTTCACTGCTCTCGAAAGGCGAAGTTTCGTCTTCGTATCACGATGTGGTACAGTTTTAGTCTACCACGAACGTTCAACTTCTAAAAATATAAAAGTTTGTCATATTAATGTAATCGCCATTTATGGCTTTTTTATGGCTTTGCTTTTGTTCTTAGCATATTACAGAGCACATACATACATACATCAAAAAAGTTCTGCATCACCCCGGTTCCCATAAATCATGAAGATAGACGTTGACTGTGGATATTTATCACAGACACAGTCCCTTTGACTGTTCAAAGATGTCACTAAACCCCTAGCGCCTATTAGACGGAGGGTGTCCGACAGCCGATCAGTTCCAGTCAATCCTCCAGGAAGGAGGTACACGGCTCGTGTTGTCTGTAGTTCAACCGTGCCTAAACGGTCAATACCGTGGTTCGATCGCCTCCGCATTGTTACTTTGTGCCAGGAAGGGCTCTCAACAAGGGAAGTGTCTAGGCGTCTCGGAGTCAACCAAAGCGACGTTTTTCGGACACAAAGGAGATACAGAATGGCAAGAACTGCCGACGACATGCCTCGCTCAGGCCGCCCATGGGCTACTACTGCAGTGGATGACCGCTGCCTACGGGCTATGGATCGGGGGAACCCTGACAGCAATGCCACCATGTTTAATAATGCTTTTCGTGCAGACACAGGACGTCGTGTTACGACTCAAATTGTGCGCAATAGGCTGCATGATGCACAACTTCACTCCGGACGTCCATGGCGAAGTCCATCTTTGCAACCACGACACCATGGATCGCGGTACAGATGGGTCCAAAAACATGCCGAATGCACCGCTCAGGATTGGCATCACGTTCTCTTCACCGATGAGTGTCGCATGTGCCTTCAGTCAGACAATCGTAGGAGACGTGTTTCGAGGCACCACGGTCAGGCTGAACGCCTTAGTCACGCTGTGCAGCGAGCGCAGCAAGGTGAGGTTCCCTGCTGTTTTGGGGTGGCATTATGTGGGGCCGACGTACGCCGCTGGTGGTCATGGAAGGCGCCATGATGGCTGTACGACGCGTGAATGCCATCCTCCGACCGATATTGCAACCATATCGGCAGCATATTGGCGAGGCATTTGTCTTCATGGACGACAATTCGCGCCCCCATCGTGCTCATCTTGTGAATGACTTCCTTCAGGATAACGACATCGCTCGACTAGAGGGGCCAGCATGTTCTGCAGACGTGAACCCTATCGAACATGCCTGGGATAGATTGAAAAGGCTGTTTATGGACGACGTGACCCACCAACCACTCTAAGAGAGCTACTCCGAATCGCCGTCGAGGAGTGGGACAATCTGGACCAACAGTGCGTTGATGAACTTGTGGATAGTATGCCACGACGAATACACGCATGCATCAATGCAAGAGAACGTGTTACTGGGTATTAGAGGTACCGGTGTGTACAGCGGTCTGAACCACCACCTCTGAAGGTCTTGCTGTATGGTGGTACAACATGCAATGTGTGGTTTTCATGAGCAATAAAAAAGACGGAAATGAATAAAAAAGACGGAAATGATGTTTATGTTGATCTCTATTTCAACTTTCTGTACAGGTTCCGGAACTCTCGGAACCGAGGTGATACAAAACTTTTTTTGATGTGTCTATGTAGAGTAGGACCACGGGACTTTGTTGTTGTTATTGCTTGAAACATTGGCCAGCCGTCTAGAATTTTAGGGAATTCTTCACGGAAACTACCGTCTCTGGGGCAAGCGTTATGTGATGTTACTGCCTCTCGCGACAGATAGATCTGAGTGGAGTAAACGTTTCTGCGACGTGCCATTCAAGCGGCCGCAAGAACAGCACAAAACTCCAGACATTCAGTGTACTATTACTACGTAGTTTCTTGTCAGGTCTATAAAGAAGTGTAAATTTATTTGTGTATGTGGTCCTACTATTGAACCATCCTGGCCTGATGGTAAAACTTTGTTAAGGTTTCTACAGGTTCATCTAATTCGACAAGTGAGTCAATCTAGCACAGAGCCGTTTTATGGTTTTTGAAACGTTGTGAAAGGAAAATTTTAAGATAACATGAAGATGTCCCACGAAGGCGAAACGGGTCATTAATAATAGAATAAGTTGCTATCAAGACTGTTTTTAATTCAGATAGTCTACATACGGTTTCCGTATCAAACGGCCGAATGGAGTGGAAGAAATTTTACGGAAAAATCATGTAGTCACAAATTTTTGTACGCTTGTAGGAGGGAGTGTAATGAACAACATACTAGAAATAATCCCCACCGGTGGAGTGTGAACATGGTGGCGGGGAAGGGACAGGGGCGTTTAAAGGTCACTTTTAATGTTTTTCTGGAATAACTCGAACATCGTGGCTGATAGTGAAAATTAAACTACGTTCAAATTTCTACAAAAATGTTCCTATTCATTTTTTGTCTGAAATCAATAGTTTCTGCATTTCAGTGGATGGCAAAACCACAAATTATTAAAAATTATATTTTAATGGTGTAAAATCACTGCTTATTGTTAAGAGCCGTATTATGCGATAAATTTTGTCTGAGGGTTTAACGGGGGGAGGGGAGGATGAAGGGTAGAAGTCTGACGGAAGGTAGGCTAAAAATGGCTCTGAGCACTATGGGACTCAACTGCTGAGGTCATTAGTCCCCTAGAACTTAGAACTAGTGAAACCTAACTAACCTAAGGACATCACAAACATCCATGCCCGAGGCAGGATTCGAACCAGCGACCGCAGCGGTCTTGCGGTTCCAGACTGCAGCGCCTTTAACCGCACGGCCACTTCGGCCGGCACGGAAGGTAGGTCACCAGATTCGGGTCATGGACGTCCCTCCTTCATAGGTCTGCAGATTTAACAGTGAGCAGGTGATTCCCCACTTTATCTACCTCACTACGTCGCAAGAAGTAACTATAGGGTGTTTCACAACGTGATACGACTCTCCGAAGTGCGCCATGAATCACTGGCGACCCAGTGTGCAGATGTACTCCGAGGATGTCTATTTTCCACAAAGAGCATGAAAACTGCGTGGAATATAGATACGAGGTGCTAATGATACTAACGCAAGAAACGCATGTGGAGAAAATCTATTTAAATTCTGCACACTGCTCTACACTACTAGAGAGGAAATTGAGTAATGTTTGTAAAATTGGAATTTTGTGGTAAGATCTTATGAGACCAAACTGCTAAGGTCATCGGTCCCTAAGCTTGTTGTTGTTGTTGTGGTGTTCAGTCCAGAGACTGATTTGATGCAGCTCTCCATGCTACTCTATCCTGTGCAAGCTTCTTCATCTCCCAGTACCTACTGCAACCTACATCCTTCTGAATCTGTATAGTGTATTCATCTCTTGGTATCCCTCTACGATTTTTACCCTCCACGCCGCCCTCCAATACTAAATTGGTGATCCCTTGATGCCTCAGCAAATGTCCTACCAACCGATCCCTTCTTCTAGTCATGTTGTGCCACAAATTTCTCTTCTTCCCGATTCTGTTCACCACCTCCTCATTAGTTATGTGATCTACCCATCTAATCTTCAACATTCTTCTGTAGAACCACATTTCGAAAGCTTCTATTCTCTTCTTGTCTAAATTATTTAACGTCCACGTTTCACTTCCATACATGGCTACACTCCATACAAATACCTTGAAAAACGATTTCCTGACACTTAAATCTATACTCGATGTTAACAAACATCTCTTCTTCAAAAACAATTTCCTTGTCATTGCCAGTCTACATTTTATATCCTCTCTACGTCGACCATCATCATTTATTTTGCTCCCCAAATAGCAAAACCCATTTACTACTTTAAGCGTCTCATTTCCTAATCTAATACCCTCAGCGTCACCCGATTTAATTCGGATACATTCCATTATCCTCGTTTTGCACTTGTTGATGTTCATCCTATATCCTCCTTTCAAGACACTGTCTATTCCGTTCAGCTGCTCGTCCTGGTCCTTTGCTGTCTCTGAGAGAATTACAATATCATCGGCGAACCTCAAAGTTTTTATTACTTCCCCATGGATTTTAATTGCTAAGCTTACACACTACTTAATCTGATTTGAACTAACTTACACTAAGGACAACACAGACACCCATGCCCGAGGACTCGAACCTCCAACGGAGGGAGCCGTCGTAATGTGTGTCTGTAAACCAAAAAATGAGCAGTGCACGTGGCGGCGGAAGTCGCGTTTCTCAGAACATTACATCTGAGGTACAAGGTGACTTAAGAATCGATAACCTCCCTTGAATGTAGAACAGTGTGCAGAGATCTGCAAAGATTCTGTCCATACGTGTTTGTTGCGTTAGTGTTATTAGGTACTCGTATCTGTATTCCATGTTCTGTTAATGCACTTTGTGGAACATAAACTAACGTCTGCTCACAGCGTCGCTAGTGATTGATAAGGTGGGGTGTGGAAGGTTGGTACAGGTGTGTGAAACATCCCATTGTTGCTTGATGTGACGTAGTGGGGTCAACAGAGTGGAATATCACCTGCTCGCTCTTCAGTTTGCAGATCTATGAAGATAGGAAGTGAATGATCATTATCGCTGACATAACTTCCCTCTCTCTTCTATCGTCCGCCCTGTTACACCCCCAGTACACAATTTATCCTTTAATAGGCTCTAAGGCACGTTGACATGGTACACATATTTAATATTTTAACCACTTCATTTACCAATAACCAGTAATTTTATACCATTGAAATATTATTTTTAATAATCTGTGACTTTTCTACTTCGCCGAGCGGTTCTAGGCGCATCAGTCTGGAACCGCGCGACCGCTACGGTCGCAGGTTCGAATCCTGCCTCAGGCATGGATGTGTGTGCTGTCCTTAGGTTAGTTAGGTTTAAGTAGTTCTAAGTTGTAGGGGACTGATGACCTCCGATGTTAAATCCCATAGAGATCAGAGCCATTTGAACCATTTTCCACTTCCTGCAACGCGGGACTATTAGATCTAGAGAAAGAAATGAATACGGAATTCTTGAAGGAAATGTAATGTACTTTAATTTTGTACCAGGCAATATTTTCGAGAAAAAACATAAAAAATGGCCTTAAAAGCAGCACCCTTCCGCCCGACCCTCACCGTCGCACACCCCGGCAAGGATTTTTAGTACGCTGTTCATGACACCCCCTCCTAACACTGTGCAAAAATTTGCGACTACACTATTTTTCCCCTAATTTTCCATTACTGACTGGGCTAATGAAGAGTGGATGTTGGACGCCTTGCCGCCTACTTGTGGTTCCATAGTCTTTCAACCACTCGCGACAGCAGCACGCGAACAGCTTCGCCGTTTCCGAAATGCTCGTTCCCAGGCGCCGGGCTACGACAATCAACCCTTTGTGAAAGTCGCTTATATCAGTGCATTTCCCCACCTGCGGCCCGTGTCATCGCTAGAAAGATTCCCCATTCGTCTCTGCTCCCCTATTATATTTTCCATAGCGTGTTACGTCCAAGCAACATCTCTTGGCGGCATTCAATCTTGCGGTGGGCAGTGATCGCTTATAAGCCTGCAGACGCCAGAGTTAGGTAGGATACACTGTACATGAATAACCGTAACTTCCATGGGGCTTTTCACGGATAATGCTATTGCCTAACGAACAATTTCAGTGCGAGCACTAGCATCTACATCTACGTGAATGCTCTGCAATTTGGCAGAGTGTTCATCGAATCATTTTCACGCTATTTCCCTACCGTTCCACTCTCGAACAGCGCGCAGGAGAAACGAGTTGTTAAATCTTTCCGTGCGGACTCCGGTTGTAAAACACGAAACACAGTCACTCGTTTATCTTGTTTAGATTCCTTTCAGAATTTACTGACGTAATAATTCTGTTTTTAGCAATAACGCAACCGCTCGCTCGACAGAAGTTCCGTTATTCATGACTTGAAAAGTTAACTCAGATGACATCAGGGGCTCCCGTAGAGGGGTGCCTATGGGGTCGGCTGCCACGAGTGAGATTTCACTTAGTTTACATATATGAAAAGCACCTGTAACGGCAGCGTCCATAATCTTATGTCCTAAAATACTTGGGAAATTATTACTAAAATGATCTAAAGACATCGATAATATGACGTAAAATGATGTAAATCATACGTAAAATGAGCTATAAAATGTACTACAGTAATGTAAAACTATATAGGACGTTCTAACTGAAATTACACAAAGCCGGCCGGTGTGGCCGAGCGGTTCTACCGGCACGATAGCTCAGCGTGTTCGGGCAGAGGTTCAAAATGGCTCTGATCACTATGGGACTTAACTTCTGAGGTCATCAGTCCCCTAGATCTTAGAACTACTTAAACCTAACTCACCTAAGGACATCACACACATCCATGCCCGAGGCAGGATTCGAACCTGCGACCGTAGCGGTCACGCGGTTCCAGACTGCAGCGCCTAGAACCGCTCGGCGACCACGGCCGGCTCGGGCAGAGGGCTGCGTGCTTCCTGTAATAAAAAAACTGAGTCAAAGAATCAACGATCATCTTGAATGGATGTCTTGTGACGTCCGCCCAGACCAAACGCAACGAACTGCATCGGAAAAAAAACGGTTGTGGGCGCTTCAGTCTGGAACCGCGCGACCGCTTCGGTCACAGGTTCGAATCCTGCCTCGGGCATGGATGTGTGTGATGTCCTTAGGTTAGTTAGGTTTAAGTAGTTCTATGTTCTAGGGGACTGATGACCTCAGATGTTAAGTCCCATAGTGCTCAGAGCCATTTTTGAAATTGCAGAAATGTTAATTAATTTGAAATTCAATGTTTTACTTTGGGAAATCTCATTCTCTGAAGATGTAGGAAATCGATTTATATTAACAATTTTAGAGCTATTGCAATGTATGCAAGTCAGCATAAAAACGGTCTTGAACGTTATGGAACATGTGTTATCAGACAACACGTGGTAGTAGTTACGAAATCGTTTTCAACATTTGCTGAAGCAACTGGTGCATTCACTTCGATATTATCCTTTAGTTTCAAAAATTAATCTAAAAAATAGACAACGATAATTGATATTCCACAAATAGACATTATTTTTTTTATATAATATCATCATTTTTCTTTCAGTAGCCTTATCCGGTTTAAGTTAACATTAGTAAGTGGCACTATAAGGTCAGTAAGCAAATAAACCATCACTTTGTTTTTAACATAGAAATGCTTTGTTCAGCAAAATTGTTGCTTTTTTCCTAGAAGTATGTGTTCCGTTCGTTCTTGTCACCATTAAAAGAACGAAAACACAAATATGTAGAAACGAAATAATATCTTGTAAAAACTAGAAACCAAAGGCCAGGACACCACGCAATGTAGACCGTCCGCCGTGTCATCCTTTGGCACCCAGCGTTATCCGGATGCGTTATTGAGGGCTATGGGGTCAGCACACTGCTCTACCGGCCGTTGTCGACTCCTCAGAACTTGGAGCGTCTACTTCTCACTCAAGTAGCTCCTCAGTTGGCATTACGAGGCTGATTACACCCTATTCCTGTCCTCCCACCAAGGAAAAATTCGTAGCAGTGCCGGGAAATGAACCCGCTTCATCCTCATGAGAGTGAGACGCGGTAGCCAGTCGGCTACGGAGTCACGCCAAGAGTGAAACTTTCCTTGAAAAAGTAAATACTGTGTGGTACCTATATGATGAACAATGCAAAATTAAATTTACATTCCTATAGCTAGAGTGACACACTACCGCAGCCGAGGTGGCTTATGTACACCTACGCGGTGGTGCTCGACTCGGAGGTAAGCCGGCTCGAATCCTGGTGGTGGAAAATTTTCACTGCTATTATTCGGCCGGCAGGGAGAAGACGTGGTGGTGTAAGGCTTCTGACCACCAAACTTTGCGCCAATCCTTGATCAAATTTCAAAATTCCATAGTGTTGTGACTTCGCAAGACAGCCAAGCCACAATGAGAGGAAGCCGAAAGGCACGCGTATAAGCTCACGCAGGATGGCGTGAGGTCTGGAACAGGAAAAGTAATTGAGACTAGCAAGTAAAGTACGTAGCTTCTTGAACACTTAACTTTAATCCATAATTGGTGAACATCGGTCTGACGGTACATGCATCACAAGATAAATAGCAAATGATAATGGCTCCATGCTAGGTCGTAGCAAATGACGTAGCTGAAGGCTATGCTAACTATCGTCTCGGCAAATGAGAGCGTAATTTGTCAGTGAACCATCGCTAGCAAATTCGGCTGTACAACTGGGGCGAGTGCTAGGACGTCTCTCTGTAGACCTGCCGTGTGGCGGCGCTCGGTCTGCAATCACTGACAGTGGCGACACGCGTGTCCGACGTATACTACCGGACCACGGCCGATTTAAAGGCTACCACCTAGCAAGTGTGGTGTCTGGCGGTGACACCACACATAGGGTCTCATAAAGTGAGCGTATGTCACTCTGGTGATGGTGATCAGGCCGTCGGAAGGAGACGTTAAGGTCAGCGACCACCTTGGCACCATTCTAGAGGAGCAAGCTATTTGCCGGCACTGCATTTCGCCCTCTACCTTCCCTCCATCCTTAACACTTCAAAGCCAACACTACACTATACAAGCATTCATCAAAGTCATCCACACAATACGGATAACAGGTCTGGGGCAGGCCACGTTGAAGCACCGCCACTAGGAACCTGCCTAAAATGGCGATGCAGCATTCCTGCATCTCCTCCCCTATGCTCATTCCTGAGTATGGGCTGCTTTGGCTCCGATAGGAAGAATATTAGAGATTTTAGTACTTGTAAACAATGCGTAGCTCATAAAGAAAGAAAGATTACATGTCAAAAAATTCCGAGCATCACTAATAAGCTACAATAAAATCAAATAAAGCTGTCAGCTGACTGAGTGACGAAACTACTACATGTGTGTGCAGTTACATTAAGAAGTATTTTCGTGATGAGGGTCCCGTCTCTGAAATGTTGCCTTCCTAGCGTCCGAAAAAGTCACCCTCCCAGTTACCAAGTCAGTACATATTCAATCTCTTTACACCTCAAATGGTTACTGGTGTAACAAAACAGTTGCTCCAAAAAACGCCCTCGACGAAACCTTACTCCTTCAAACTTCAAAAAAGGTTAACAACTTTCAGGGCTAATTTAAAGTACATTGCGTATTTCTTTTCTTTTGCTGAACGGGTGTCGCCGCTGATCAGTACTTGTCGGTAAAAATAGGAAGTAATCCGTACTGGAACTACTGATAACCGATCTAATAGTGGGTGGCGCTCACTGAGTGACTGTTGTACAACAGCCTCCAGTTAATGAATTTCATAAGAACTACAGCAAATAAGCGGCACGTATGAGCACGAACGTCTCTATAACGCGCTGTCAGCTAACTCAGGTGATCGGTGCGATGCGAGAGTGGTGTCGACAGTGAATGTAGTCGTAGCTTAATTTTTCCATTGTCAACAACGAGTTGCAAGTGAGCGGTGATGCATTAATGTGGTTTACATTGAATTGTGTGCATTGTGAGGTGTAAAATAATACCGAATAAAGTGAAAAAATAACCGATTATAGCAAAGTTATTTGTACCCCATAATCGAATGAAAACCGAAATTAGGGAATCGAAATTAATAAAATACAATACTTGCGACGAAATATCAGAAGAAAAGAGCGGATCAAACTGAAATATCACTATTAAAAGAAAACAATAAGTGTACTAATCGAGAAAATATAGACGCAGAGAGCACTTCTGCTGGTTTCAAGTGCTTTGACGAGAAGGGTAGATATCAGCTGGTTAGTATTTCCGATGTCGGATATTACGCTGCGAAATTGGAGAATGACTGTTCCCTAAAGAATAATATGTCATTGAATCCATGGCAACCTGATGAAAATCATAACTGGAGGAGTGATACAGGTGACGTTAAGAGAACATTTTCGTTGGACTCATTGTCATTATATTTAACGTTGGTTTTTCTAAAGCACTTAAAGATGCACTCTGTAAGCTTTGTGGTTCTCCGGCCATGGCAGACCATGGTGCATTCATAAGCCATCCATTCACCAATTTCAAGAAGTTCCACGAATCTGCAGAAATGCCTATGAATTCCGAATAACATAAAGATACAGGTACACTTGAAAAGTCAAGTAATTTTGTTAATGTCTTGCCAAACGTGACTGAGATTGTATAGGAACTCATCGATGACAATTCTGCGAAGTTAGTACAATTTTACACACTAAGTTGAAATCAGTTGTTTCTTCTGTATTGCTTTGTGCATTACATGACTTGCCTTTAAGAGTATAAATAAATTCAGATGCCGTTTTTGATGGTTTATTGCAGCTTAGAGTAGTCAGGTGACGAAACATTCTTTATAGAGCCCAAAATGATTTCTATTTTGAAATAAACTGTACAGTTTTACGTTACGCATAATCTTAAGGCGTGTTCAGATAGGCCGAATTTTATGGGCAATATTTGGCCTTAATATCGTTGCCTCCAACATTGCTATGATGTGCGGTATGGCTGGGCAATATTGCTGATTTTGCAGGTTGGTCCAGGTAGCTGCCCACGTGTTGGCGAGGGACTGCCAATCTTGCCCAGCGAGGGTGGAGAATGGCCGGCCGGAGTGGCCGTGCGGTTCTAGGCGCTACAGTCTGGAACCGAGCGACCGCTACGGTCGCAGGTTCGAATCCTGCCTCGTGCATGGATGTGTGTGATGCCCTTAGGTTAGTTAGGTTTACTTAGGTCTAAGTTCTAGGCCACTAATGACCCCAGAAGTTAAGTCGCATAGTGCTCAGAGCCATTTGAACCATTTTTTTTGGGTGGAGAATATTTCGTATTGCAGGATAATATCTATCTCTGGCGTCGTCTGTAAATGCGTCCCTCTCGCTCTCACATTTATTTCCCACATCTCTCCCCGTCAGCGCTGTACGCATATGTCTGTGTCTGAGCGTAAACAATATCGCTTGGATTTTGTTCGAATGTATACGGGCGTGCATAAAGCCACATGTTTTGTAGTTGTTGTTGTGTACAGCAGTGGAGAAGTGGACGAGAGAACTGTGACTTACAAATGCGATTTATCTACGATCAAAGCTGTAGGACGTCGAAAGTAATGCATACGAAGAACGCAATCTGAAAAAAAATGTTGGTATGCTTTTTCCGATGAGCTCGCGATCACTCTAGATGAATTATACAAAAAATTAAGAAGTCTTCAAACCTATGTCAAATGTGAGACAAAAAATTTGAACAGGAAGCGTGGAAGTACAAGTTACTGTTCATCCACATGGTATGCATTTGACGCTATGAATTTCATACTGTCTCGAGACGTACATGAAACAGAACTTGATGGTTAAACAATGATGTGTGCTGGTGGACAAATATAAAATACAATTTTTATTTTCATTCTCATTTCAAATTTCTATTAATGAAGTCTTTCAGCCCTTTTATGACAGCATTGCACAGTCATGGTACCATAAAGCTTATAAATGAGTAGTGAACTTCAAAGAGGTACATTAAACTTTGTACGAATCACCAGTAGCTACAAACCGAAAGATGATCGCCAGTCAGGTTTTAACCATACACTGTACCATTTTTGTGTCAATCTTAGCAGTTCTCTGACCAAATGCTTATATGAGATACACGAAATCGTGTTTCGACAGCCTGGTGAATTTTTTGAGTAGATATGTATCCAGCATCAGTTCACTAGTTAAATTTTCTAAAGCATTCCGCTTACTTAAAACAGAACGCATCAAAAATGCAGATTTCTCTTGTGCCTTCTAACTTTATTCCTTGTGTGATGTAAGAGCAGTAGAGCCGCACTAACTCTCACTCGTTCATTTTGTGGCAATAGTGTGGCACCTGCAACACTTCTGGCCCGGAAATGTATTACCGCAAACAATTCCAGGCAGTAGTAGCCAGTAGCGCTTCAGTACATATGGCTACAATTAATGTGGTCGAAATATTTCCCGTTAGATATTGTTGTGATATATTGTCGGCCGTACGCAATGACTATGGCCGATGTAAACGTACCTTCACAGTTTGTGCGTGAGCAGGAACGGATGTCGCTTACTCATAAAACGATTTGAAAACCGATGTTGTAGCACGTGCTAGTGGTTCAAAACCGCAAAATGTGGTAAATGTTATCCATCCGAATATTTTAATGGAAAACAATTAATTGAGAGAATAGGGCTTACGATGATACTAACAGGAAATGACGTAAATGGCAGGAAATCATAAAATCTTGAAATGTAAAAACAGGTTTTACTACAATACTGAAACTATATTGTTAATATGTTTACAAGTAGTACACTGCCCAGTCACATTAACGAAGTCAACTGTCAAAAACAGCTTTTGTAGCGCGGACCGCTGAGACAGGTGCAGGAAGGGAGTCAACGAGGTTCTGGAAAACACGGAAAGGATGTATGCCAGCGCCGTGGACAGCTGCGCTACGTTTCTCGGTTGAGGATCCAAGGTGCGAAAGGCCCGATCGAGATGATCCCACACATTCTCGATTGGGTTGAATTCCTGGGAGTTTGGTGGCCAGGGGACTACAGTAAACACATCCTCGTGCTCTTCGACCCAAATACGTACAGGGCAAACTCTGTGACACTTTGCATTGCTCTCCTGGTAGACGCCATCGTACAAACTACGCATAGATGTGGACATGGACCGCAAGGATAGATGCATACTTTTGTTGATCCATTGTGTCTTCCAGAATGACGAGGTCAGCCAGGGAATGCCACAAAAATATTCCCCTGACCTTAACGCTCCCTCCTTCTTTCAGTGTAGGCAAATTAAACTTTTGAGAGTCAATAAATATTCAGAAAACAAACAAAGACCGTCCTAACAGGTCTTGAAGGCCCATCGGTGTCCACCAGCCGCCGTGTCATCCTCAGCCCTTAGGCGCCACCGGATGCGGATACGAAGGGGTATGTGGTCAACACACCGCTCTCCCGGCCATTGTGAGTTTTCGTGGCCGGTGGCGCTGCTTCTCCTCGACTGGCCTCACAAGAGCTGAGTGCAGCCTGTTTGCCAACAGCACTCGGCAGACCCGGATGGCGGCCCATCCAAGTCCCAGCCAAACCCGTCAGCGCTTAACTTCGGTGATGTGACGGGAACCGGTGTTACAACTGCGGTAAGGCCGTTGGCATCAATAAATATCCACAAATAGGAGATACTTTTAATCGATATTAGGCATCACAAATAAGAGTTAAGAACTTCCTGGCAGATTAAAACTGTGTGCCGGACCGAGACTCGAACTCGGGACCTTCGCCTTCCGCGAGCAAGTGCCTTACCAACTTTTTTTTTTATTTTTAGATCTAATTTTGTTCTATATTGTTCGTTGAATTTGTTCGGGTCGGACGTCCGATGACACCCGTTCAGGTTTTTCATTGATCCATTCACTTAGTTTTTTTTTTTTTATTACAGAGGATAGCTAAACCCTCTGACCGAGCACGCTGAGCTACCGTGCCGGCATGAAACTTCCTGGCAGATTAAAACTGTGTGCCGGACCGAGACTCGAACTCGGGACCCTTGCCTTTCGCGGGCAAGTGCTCTCCCCCACTGAGCTACCAAAGCACGACTCACGCCCCGTCCTCACAGCTTGACTTCTGCCAGTACCTCGCCTCCTACCTTCCAAACTTTACAGAAGTTCTCTGCGAACCTTGCAGAACTAGCACTCCTGAAAGAAAGGAAAGTGAAAATCTCATTCTGGAAACATCCCACAGGCTGTGGCTAAGCCATGTCTCCGCAATATCCTTTCTTTCAGGAGTGCTACTTCTGCAAGGTTCACAGAAGAGCTTCTGGAAAGTTTGGAAGGTAGGAGACGAGGTACTGGCAGAAGTAAAGCTGTGAGGACGGGGCGTGAGTCGTACTTGGGTAGCTCAGTTGGTAGAGCACTTGCCCGCGTAAGGCGAAGGTCCTGAGTTCGAGTCTCGGTCCGGCACACAGTTTTAATCTACCAGGAAGTTTCATATCAGCGCACACTCCGCTGCAGGGTGATAATCTCATTCTGGAAACATCCCCCAGGCTGTGGCTAAGCCATGTCTCCGCAGTATCCTTTCTTTCAGGAGTGCTAGTCCTGCAAGGTTCGCAGGAGAGCTTCTGTAAAGTTTGGAAGGTAGGAGACGAGGTACTGGCAGAAGTAAAGCTGTAAGGACGCGGCGTGAGTCGTGCTTGGGTAGCTCAGTTGGTAGAGCACTTGCCCGCGTAAGGCGAAGGTCCCGAGTTCGAGTCTCGGACCGGCACACAGTTTTAATCTGCCAGGAAGTTTCATATCAGCCGACACTCCGCTGCAAAGTGAAAATCTCATTCAAGAGTTAAAGGAGTTTGCGACGGTTTCTCGATTTCGCTAAACTTTTGAGGGGCGAAAAACAACGCTATTTTTGGACTTTCTGCAGTGTTTCGCTTCTAAGTCGAAAACTCGTAAATGAAAGAGCATAAAATTTCAAGTAGACAGCCGTACTTAAAATTTAGAATCAGTTCAGCCGTTTGGCCTCAACAGTCGTCAAAGATCGGCAATTTCTACCAGCTTGGTGGGTAAGTGAGTAATGCTCATGTTCCAACGCCTGTAACTCAAAATGGCTACTCCGAATGTCACGAAACTTGGAAAGCCTCTAGACCCGCGTAAAAAACCTCCTAAATTTTAAAATTCATTCACTCGCTTACAAAGATACAAATAGAAACGTGAAAGTATTCGTAGCGCTAAATACCTTTGAAGACGTTCTTGTGATGTCCAATTACTTCTGAAGGCCAAATCCTTCACATTAGTCCAAATATTCAACTCTAAGGGCAATTTAGTTAGTTACCTATCTACCTTGATAGCTAGCTCTATGTGTTAATTTACTGTCATACCAATCCCAGATGATAATAGATGGTTTAAAAATGAAAAAAAAAACGTATCAAATGAAAGGTTTTTATTAACTGGAAAAATACCTCAATTACAATATAAAATAGATGAGAGAGAAAAATTTTTATACACATCCTTTAATCAGTTATTCTTCTGTGTTAACGTTCATTTAAAATTTATATTTTTGATATTTTTCTGTGTATCGAGGAAGCTGGCACTGCGGAGGAAACGTCGTCGCCCAATTCTTCGTCGTCATGTGGCATGAGATCTAGATCCATTTCCTCCTTGACGACGTCAATCTCATCTTCGATTTGCGACGAATCAAGGAAGATGCCTTCTTCTATTAGAGAGTTAAGGCATGAAAGCCGTTTAGCCAAGCACTTTAGAGACACTTTCCTGCAGAAACAAGCTGCCTGCATCCTTTGTTGATATTGTGTTCGGCGCTACTCGTGGCTGGCTGTTTGCAATGCGGATCAGATCGTTCCTTGTGGTCTTCCATTCTAATTTCAGTGGATTCATCTGATTGTTCCTCCATATCTCAACCTGCAAGTAGACCGTGAGGAAGTGCTGGCGAGCGGTGCCTTCGGTGGGAGGCAACCGTGCCAAATTGAAATTATTTTTCGATAAAGCACTCTGATATAGTTGCAGACGAATTTCGTTCAAAGGTCTGGAGCTGCCACCCATGTACAAACACACAATGAGCTTCAGTCCTGCCACAACGACCTTATCAGGAGTGACGTTGGGACCCGTGAAGTCTGAGGCGATGAGTTAGGAGTTCGCGTTCTTTTGAAATGTTTTTATAAATTTGATTTTGCCCTATCGAAAAGATGTAGTGATGGTGTGGGAGCCTCTGAAGGCTTGAAGAAATATCATATGTTTTTTGGCTTCTTCAGAGAGCATAGAACTGTTGGGAATATAAATGAACGTGTTTTGGTTGCCTTTTGCGGGTTGTGTAAGGAAAATATTGGTAACAGGTTCTTCCTGCTCACTACTATCAACTACGTGGGCAGTCAGTAGGACCAACAAATCAGTATCTTCCCCGATAATGAAGACGTTGCTCCCCTGTCTCGACTTTTCTATGGCTATGCCCACAATCAAAGGGTCTGTGTCCTCAATGGCCTACATGACTGATACCCTTTAAAATATAATTCTGTCAACACTGAGAAAAGACGTTCCTTATTAAGTTCATTTAGTAACAAACGTTGTTTTGGCATAGTTTTTGACGTTGTCTCATCAAATAAAAGAGAAGAGGATTACATAGCGCGGGCTCTTTTGGCACGTTCAGTAGATTTTATGCTTTTCTCAGCTCCCTCCTTAGGGTGTCCATCAAACATTATAATGCAATCGGATCCAAAGTGTTTTTTGCCGTAGTTCACGTTTTCTTGAAGGATGGAGGAAAACATTTCATCAGTATGCCACACAACTCGATGTAAGAGAAACCCACTCTTCAAGGACGGTGCCTCAGATGAGAGGCATGATAATTAACAGCCAGTGTACTAATTATTTATTCATACCTCTACCGTTTTCGGTATTTTAAAATGCCATCTTCAGGTGTATGAAATTATTGTATTTGGTAGCACGTAACATGCTGTCTGGCCAGTCAGTATAAGACCTCCAGTGACTGCATACTGGCGCCGCCTGAGTAGCAGTTGGCGTTCCAGCCGTGCGGTGGACAGGTGCCGAGCATATTTGCAGTGACTGGAACTTTTCCACTGGCTGGCCCGACCGTATGTTATGTGTTACCAAATTCAACAATTTCATATGCCTGAAGATGTCATTTTAAAATCCTAAAACCGATCGTGGTTTGAATAAATAATTAGTACAACTGAAGCGGATTTCTATACATTAATTATCTTTAAGAACAGTGTTACTTGTGATTTTGATATTGACTCGATTGAACAGTTTAATGGGGACTGATTTTCTTGTCGTGAGCATAATCCCATAGTTGCCAGAAATGATTAATGGATATGGAGCTAACTCAAACGCGAAGGCCGGCCTCGGTGGCCGTGCGGTTCTAGGCGCTTCAGTCCGGAACCGCGGGACTGCTACGGTCGCAGGTTCGAATCCTGCCTCGGGCATGGATGTGTGTGATGTCCTTAGGTTAGTTAGGTTTAAGTAGTTCTAAGTTCTAGGGGACAGATGACCTAAGATGTTAAGTCCCATAGTGCTCAGAGCCATTTTTTCAAACGCGAAGTTTGGCTAGAGCTATTGTTCTGACTTCCTATGAAAACGAATTCGACAGAAAATTGTATAAGAACTGACAGGGACTGGTTCACCATTCATCTCTAGTGTATACTTCACGGCTCAGTGGCACTACTCGATTCTTCCTCAAAACTTCACTTCCTTAATGTTTTTCTCCCCTTGTTAGATACTCCCTGTATGATTACCATAAATACAATTAATTAACACAGAACACTACCAATTATCTACTTCAATAATGAAATCAATAAATAGAGATAATTACCTAGGAAGGGAGATACCTATCTAAATTACCCTTAAATTTGAATATTTAGACGAATGTGGATGATTTGGCCTTCAAAAATAATTTGACTTCAGAAAAAAGTCTTAGCAGGAATTTAGCGCTACGAATCCTTTCACGTTTTTATTTCTATCTTTTTCAAAGGAATGAGTCAATTTTAAAACTTAGGAGCTCTTTTTCCGCAGAATTTGACGTTTTACAACTTTCATAACTGGCACTTTTTATTTGTAGTAGCTGTTTTTAAGTTGCAGAAATCAGAGTAAAAGCATAACTCACGTTTCTGCTAAGTTGGTAAAAATTACCAATTTTTGACGATCGATTGTGGTAAACAGCTGAACCGATTTTGACTTGTAAGTAGGGCATCCTATGTGAAATTATACGCTATTTCATTTAGAAATTTTCTGTAACATGCATCGTTTTCGAGTTACAAGCGAAAAAATTGAAAAATGCTCAAAATTTCTTGGTTTTTCTGTCATCAGATGTTTAGAGCAAGTCAGAAACCATCGCAAACTCTAAATCTTGTTTGGAGTGCCTAACGTCGATTAAAAATATTTCCAGTTTGCACATATTTACTGACTGGCGCGGCCTTTTCTTGGGCTAATTTACGTAGACTATTTGCTTTCAGACGTTTCACGCCGTACACGCCAACGCCCATCTGTCCAGTGGAGTATAAAACGGGGTTCATTTGAAAAGACCACCTGTCGCCACTCAGTAGACATCCAGTAGCGGCACTGGCGTGCAAATCCCAGCATTCATCGCCGATAAATAGCTGTCACCGTGGGTCCATGAACCGGGCGCCTGCTGTGGAGGCCCACGTGCTGAACTGAGACACTGTTCATAGCCACTTTGTTCCTATAGGTAGTCAGCTACCTCTTTTCGCTCGTACATATCTCCGCAGCCGTCAGTCACCCATGCAATCTATGGTTCGTGGTGCACCACAGTTGCTTCAGCGCCGGTTTTAGACAGTGCCATTTTACTTTCTATGATAGACTTCAACCACGGCTACACGCAAACAATTTACAAACTTAGCCGTTTCGGAAATGCTTGCCCTCTTGGACCAAAAACTATTGATCACGCCCTGTTAGATGTCAGATAAATCGCTCCGTTTCCACATTACAACAAAGACTACAATTTCGTCCCCATTCCATCGACACGCTTTATATACCCTCCACTGCTGGTGCTGCCACTTGCCATCTGTGAGTGGTTACTGCGCGATGACATCGAACGTAGGTGGTGGTCACATTAATATGACTGTAACGTGTTAAAGTACACTGCAGAAACCAAAAGGAGAAAACGGAGAAAAGGTGCAGGACCCTGATAATTCCTAATTCACACGTACAATGATCATCCAGAACATTATGTCCACCTTTGGCACGGAAACAGCTGCGACGCGTCGTAGCATGAAACAATGAGGCCACGGTAGGTCGCTGGACTGACTTGGCACCACGTCTACACACACACACACACACACACACACACACACACACACACACACACACAGACATACACGTTATCTGATTCCCGTAAATTGCGGGGAGGGGGCGACGAGCTCTGACACCACGTTCTGTCTCATCCCAGACGTGTTCGACCCTGTTCAGATCTGCCTAACTGGGGGCCACCACATCAACTGGAACAGTCCCTCATCTCTGTGCCAGATTTCATGAACCGTGGTGCCTCGTGAGTGTTGGCGTGCCAGTCACTCGGCAACCCTTAATCAAATATGTTCACTGGGTGAGAGATTTGGAGAACGATCTGGCCAAGTCAACAGCCGCACACACTCTGTATCGAGGTAAGTCAGTACATCACGGGCAACATGTGGTCTTGCGTTATCATGTTCAAAGATAACATCAGGGACACCTCGAAAACAGGAAACACCGGGCGGCCTCAACACGACAGAAATGGTACCTAATGGTCCCCATTACCTCCACGCTACGTGCAGCGCCCGTTTGAGGATGACAAATGCAGTCTGCCAACGTTTATTCTCCACGGAGCCTCCAAATGCTGATACGTCCGTAGTGATACTGTACACAAAATCGGGACTCGTTTGAATAGACTACATGGTGCCTCTCATGTACCCGCTATTGTCGTTGGGCGCACCGCTGTCAGCGAGCTTCTCCCGGCTGGCGCGTCAAGGAAAGCCGCAATCGCCGTGCTGACGTCTGTGGGGCAGCAGACGTCGCACTTTCTGTGTGAGTACCAGTCTTGCTTGGCCAATGCCGCTGTCAAATTTCTAAACGTGCTGATAGACGTTCCTCCGTCCAACACGAGTCGTAACAAAATCTTCTCACGAACAACCAATATTCAGGTGTGATCAGTGAATGAGAAACCCACTGCAAAATGTTTCCTTGTATACAGAATGTAGATGGCGTTACTTATACGTTTTACGTTTGAGCTGAAATACGTATCAAAGCATGTAGTACAACAGTTCATACCAGTTTCACGGTTGTTGCTTGAAGCCTTCCAGGTGTTGCAACTTTAATGGACAGCCATGCAATTAAATTCCCTGTCTATTGTTGTCCCAAATGTGGATTGGATTTGTGATTTACTACCAGAAACATCACACTATGTAGAAAGGAACTCATCAAGCGGAATTGCGCACGTGACTAACGTTTCCCAAGAAAATGTTTTACGCGAATATTAATGATTTAAGAGACAGTCTGAGTAGTCCTCTTAGATTTTTTGCAGACGAAGTCGCCTTTTACCATCTAATGAAGGCAGAACATGGTAGAGATACATACAGGGAGATCAGACACAGTCTGAAAATCGAAATATCCACGGGTGTACTGCCGGTCTACAGTGTCCAACGGGCACAATATTTCGGCGATCATACACGTCGCCATCATCAGATGAACTGACGGACTGAGCTCCTGTGAACGTGCCGGCATGGAGATCCGTACGCTATGGCTGCTCAGAGGGAACTGTGTTCGGTCGCGGCGGCGGCCGATTTAAATATCCTCCGCCCACGGCGCGCTCCCTCCGCTGTCCGCGCCCCACGCCACGGTCGCGCGGTGGAACAGATTGCGACGGCGTCTGAGATGACGTCGGTGTGATGGCTCTGTCCGCCGTGGTCGTCACAACTATACGTTTGCTCGATTTACTCTTGATTAACCCGTTCACAGGAGCTCAGTCCGTCAGTTCACCTGATGATGGCGACATGTATGATCGCCGAAATATTGTGCCCGTTGGACACTGTAGACCGGCAGTACACCCGTGGACATTTTGATTATCAAATACGCCTGGAGGAACTCAAGAATCACACAGTCTGAAAAGCTTGTAAGAGTGTTACGGGATAGGTTGTGTTGAGAAATGATTATTAAGGAAAAAGTTCTATACTTAACAACAACGTAGCCTATAGAAACTGTTCAAAGGGACGACCGCCAGTCTCAATGCATGTACTGCAACGGCGCATGCAGTTCTGCCCCGGTCTCGCAGAGATTCCCCGTGTCTGTTGCAGACTGGAATATGCAGCGGGTGATAAGTAGAGTACACCTCTGACCACCAAACAGACATACTATACACAAATTAGCTCATAGCATGTGACTATCGCGTGCATCGCATCGGCGCAGACACACCACTATCCCTGGTGTCACTTGTCCGTTGCATCAGAATATTTGTGATGTGTACATGTTGAGGTGTGTTACCGTGTACAGTGCATGACGCCTAGTCAAAGATGGAACGTTACTCCTAAAGAGACATGCATTTAATGTATGATGCGACAGGATGTAGAGCCCGTAAAGAATGTACAGAGAGCGCTTTCCCACCAGGTGTCGTCCTAATTGGAAGAGGTTTATCTTCGTAGATACCAACTTACTAGATACGGAATTGTTCACGCCACAGAGAACCGGTCAAAGTTCCCGCCAAAGACATGTCCGAACACCAGACTTTGAAGAGATGGTGTTGGTCTGTGTGACCGACCACCCAGCAATAAGTACTTGTCAACCTGCTTGTGAAACTCACACTTCAAAGGATACAGTGTGGAGGTACTGGTGGAACAGATATTGCCCCCTATCACAAAGACGTGTGCAAGTACAAGGATCAACCGACTTTAAGCCCCACGTTCACTTCTGTCAATGAATTATCCACCGCAGTGCTGTAGTACCGACCTTCGTACAGTTTGTATTGTCCACTGATGAGGCCTCATTCACCCGTGATGGTGTTTTCAACAGCAGCAATAGCCATTTCTGGATTGAGAACAATCTCACCAGCAACGACTCTCTGTCAAGGTATGGGTAGACATTGTCCAACAGCACCAAATAGGATCTTATTTGCTGCCTCCCCGTTTGATTGGTTCACGTTACCTGGCGCTCGTGCGAAATGTGCTGCCACAGTTATTGGAAACTGTACTCCTTGATGTCCGCAAAAGGATGTTGTTTCAACACGACGGTGTCGATGTTAATGTCCGAGAGCGGCTGAAAAACACGCGTCGTTGGATCGGAGGGAGAGTTGCTGTGCCATGGCTCGTGTGATCGCCAGATCTCACACCTCTTGGCGTTGTCTTCTGGGGTTACGTCAAGGCGTTGATGTATGCAACCCCTGTAGTTTCTGACGAAGACCTGCTTGCTAGGGTCCAATTCTGCCTGTCTCCTGGTACAACAGACACCAGGGACCTCTGAAGGAGAGCGGCAGAACTTCATACATGCATTGAGATTGGCGATCGAAACTTTGAACAATTGCTATGAGCTACGTTGTTGTTTTACGGTGTACACTGTGTATGCCCATAACACAATAAATATGCATTTCCAATCACTGCCTCCCTATCTCAATATAATCAGTTGTAGAACCAGTAGCACCTGTATCAATTTGACCCAAAAGATTTGAGACACCTGCATATAAAGTTTCTAAGCACCAGCACATTGCATGTCTCGATAACGAATCGTTATTGGTACGATTTGTTGTAATAAAACGATGTTAAACGTCATATTGGTGGTTGAATAATTGTCATATTTAGTTGTTATCTCGTTAAAACTCGCATGTTATTACAATAAGCAGTTTTAAGGAAACGTTAAATTGAAGATTCATGAAAAACGCGTCGTTCTTAGGTCAGTGGAGGGTCCAAGCCCTGCTGTATGTAATTTTTTTTCACTTCGGCAAGGTTGTTGGACTTTCTTACGAAATTCATAGGAATAATTTCTGTAGCACTTGATGTTTAGTAAATATAAGTGCGTTCTCTGTCAGCAGTGAGTTTGTCCGATTTGGTGAACTTTTATAAGCTGATATTCTCACTGACTTGGACATGTAACTCTCCGTTTTGTCTTATTATATGTTCACAGGTACTGGAGTGTTTATTTATGTTTGCTACGGACAGCACAACGTGACTAACACATGGATACGTGCCTTTTAATAGAGCTGACGTAGGAATTTTATGTGCGTCCATCGTCCATTTTCTTGAACAAACTGTTTTGTTTCCGAGCCAAATAAAGCCGGTAACAGCCGCTGTAGAGCGCTGGGAGCGCAAAATCACTCTAACCAGATCGTCCCTTGTGCCGACGGCGGTCTCTCTCGTGCATGTCAATGTTAGCTACCTTGTCCCATGTCCCGATTATAAAAAGAGGGTGTATACCTGAAACTAACAACGATAAACAACGCATTTTGTTTTTTAATGAATGGAAAACTCAGAAGTTTTTTCGTACCTTTTCATAGGTGTTCAACATGCCCCCCTTGAGATGCACGGCATATGTCAATGCGGTATTCACATTGTTCCCACACTGCAGCGAGCATGTTTTGAGTTACAGCTTCCACAGCTGCTGTTATGCAATGTCTCAGTTCATTCACTATTGTTGGTAATAGAGGCACATAAACAACGTCTTTTGTAAATCCCCACAAGAAATAATCACATACAGTCAGGTCTGGTGATCCTGGAGGCCAGTAATGTAAGGCTGAATCATTTGGCTCAGTGCAACCGATCCATCAACCAGTAATCCTTTGATTTAAAAATTCCCGCACTTCCCGATGCCAGGCGCCAGACGGACATTGGGAGCATGTCGAACTGTCGAGCTGCACGGTGAACGGATTTCTGCGGACTCCTTGGGAAATTATGATGAATGCGTTCGACGTCTTTGTCAGACACTCGGGGACGGCCCGGCGATTTCCCTTTACACAAACAATCTGTTTCTCGGAATTGTTTGTGCCATTGTCTAATGCTCTGTGCTGTTTGGTCTAGTGTTATCTCACTTCAAAGTGTGTTAACGATTTCTAAAACTTTTTGAATTGAGTAGCTGAGGTAGGACATGTTTTCCAGCCTGGTGTTTGCTTAGTCGGATGTAAACCGCCTAAAAACCATACGCAGACTGGCCCGCCCATACACCGGTCTCGTAGTTAATCTGTGCACCATCTGCCTTTCGTTCTGGTATCCCACTGCAACGATTTGTAGAAAAAAATTTGTAGTTGTTTCTCACACAGGATTTGTACGTCAAAGTGACAAATTTCTTCTTAGTTTTAATATTCTTACTTTGATCACTTGAATCGGTAAATTTGTTCTTGAGTTTTATTAAACATACTCGTGACGCCTTGCGTCCTGTATTCATTTGGTGCTTCTCCTTGTTGGATGACTCCTAATTCCCTTTGTAGCTCGTCGTCCACGAGTAGCAGCCCGAGGACTCTGTTACACGATTATCCAATGGGAAGAAGAGAAGTCACATTTTTGAAAGTTCCTTAAAAGTTAGTTAGGTTTCCCTATAACAATAACTTGTTTGTAAGCTGGGAAATCCTCATTAATGTTTTGTGTATAATAGCTTGGAATGTTTCATGTGTGAAGTAGAGTTGTAAAACTACCATAGGTTACACTAGACTACCCTAAGTAAGTATAGACTACAGTAATTTTCCAAGTGGCGGTGGGCAGTTAAGGTCGTGCCTGTGTTACCTGTACATTGGATTTGTTGCATACCTATCGGGTGCTACCCCATAACGATCACTTTCCTCGCATATGTGATCAGTGTCTCACTAGACTCCCCTAAAAACTGGAAGCATTGAACTGCTTGGAGACAGAGTGACGACATATAAAGGGCCAGGTAGCCTATGGAACTTTTTTTTTTCTCTACATATCATCCTCTTGCCTCTTCCTTAGTAATAAACAGTATTCATAGCAAAGCTGAAATTGTCAGTGTTCAATTGAGGTTTTGTTCAGAAACTTTTGTAACGTGAAACGGAAGGCTGCTGTAGTAAAAATAAGGAAAACATACAGATTAATCACATCGCACTAGAAAACGCAATATCCTCAGCAAAAACGTAAAATAATAAAAAACACAAAACAAAAACTTATCAAACATCGCTTGAATATTTTGTCGAAGCTGCATAAAAAATGTTTCTGTTATTCAAAAACAAGTTTCGCATTTATCAATAATAAGATTAAACTCTTGTCTTTGATCACGATGAAGAAAGTTCTACTGAGAACAAAATAACAACAGTAATTATATATTTTTTCTGCTTGCTATGTAAAATGTACTTGCCTCAAAAGTAATTACTTTGGTTACATAAAAGTGCAGATTTATGCGGCAAACTAAATTTTATTACTTATAAAATGCAATTCATATTCTGAAGAATATGAAATTCACAATGAACTAACACGGAAAGATATGCTTCTAATTATGTGAAAAACAAACAACCAAACAAGCAAAAATACAAAGAGAAGTCGTCGGCAGGCAGTTTCTCTCTTACACATTCATTTATATCTTTTTCCCATACCAGTTCCACCAGTACTACCGACAATCTTACCATTTATTACGTCATTTACGTAGTGTACCAAAACTTTGCGAAATTAATATATTCTCATCAATGTTTTATGTATAATACATAGGATGTGTGTGTTATATATGAATTGTTTGAGCACTGTATGTTAAGTCAGTTAGTACGGATACAGGACACACTTCAACGCTGCAGGCATTGGCACCAATCGAACTCTTTTTAAAAATTTTAATTTAAAACGACAGCATGCAAGTATGGTTTTAGTATACGACAGTGAAATGATACTGTCATCAGAACTCGTTGCTCTGTAACTCCGACATATGGTATATTATACAACTTCTGTATTGAAATTATAATACAAAAAATGTAACCTTTTGAAACATGGGATTAAATAAAATTGTAATTTATTTTGCTGTTTGACAGATTTGGAGATGGGGAACGTTGCTTGAAACGAGTCATTTTGAAATAAAAAGCAATCGACTGATATAAAATAAGACTATTTTGTGTCAGTATACTTACCACGTTCTACACTTCTTATATCTCTTTCTAATGACTCGCTTTTGCCTAACAGTTACTTCCGAATTTCACACAATTTGTGTTTCTTCATGAAGTCTTTTGTTTTGTAAATCGATAGAACTACATGTTATGTGAGTTTTTATTCTTAACTTTTTTATTGCTGCCGGTGCTTTTCCTTGGACAACATCGATATTGTCACCTATGGCAGACATATATTTCGATTGTGAACATCATGGAATAGATATATAAGTTTTACTCCCACATAATCATCATTAAGCCAGGTGTTTGCATTCTCGGCAAACTAACTCCTCATCCTCCGACTTCTTTTAACTGAACTGTTATTCACTCTCTCCGCTCAGACACTGGTCGTCGTTCTTTCTGTGATATTTCACTTTAGAAGATCCGAGAATCGATTTCTCGGCTGCTGTTTCAAACCACGGACTTCATAAATTTCTACATAAGAGGAAACAAAACAAACTGGGAAAATGATCCCTTCGACTTCGTCGTTTTCTTGTATAAAGATGTGTACATAGGTGCAAAGCTAGGGTGAACATAAACTGCTCCGCGTGGGAGCATACATGATTACAAAAGTCTCCAGCAGGAGTTCATTTTTTAATTTATTTATCTATTATTTACATTAGATTTTCTAGGGTGGGCCACGTTGCCGCTATTCAGATTTAATCATTTAAAATACGTCGATAGGAATAAAAACGACAATCAGAAGCCTGTTAGGCGCGTAATGGGGCCCCTTAGGGATATGGCGGCCAAGGAGAGGAAGAAATCCAGTGTGCACTCCGTGTACATTCCGGGTGGAGTCATTCCCGATGTGGAAAGCGTCCTTCCGGATGCCATGAAGAGCACAGGGTGCAGCCAGCTGCAGGTGGTGGCACATGTCGGCACTAATGACGTGTGTCGCTTTGGATCTGAGGTAATTCTCTCTGCATTCCAGCGGCTATCTGATTTGGTGAAGGCTGCCGGTCTTGCTTACGAGATGAAGGCAGAGCTCACCATCTGCAGCATTGTTGACAGAACCGACTACGGACCTTTGGCGCAGAGCCGGGTGGAGGGTCTGAATCAGAGGCTCAGACGGTTTTGCGACCGTGTTGGCTGCAGATTCCTTGACTTGCGCCATAGGGTGGTGGGGTTTCAGGTTCCGCTGAATAGGTCAGGAGTTCACTACACTCAGCTGGCGGCTACACGGGTAGCGGAGGCTGTGTGGCGTGGATTGGGCGGTTTTTTAGGTTAGAAGGCCTTGGGAAAGTACGGGATGGGCTGCATGGCAAATACATGACGTACTTGGATCAAGGAACAGTCGTTTGTAGTTGTAAATTGTTGTGCTGGGAAAGTCCCTGAGCTTCAAGCGCTAATAGAAAGCACAGAAGCTGAAATCGTTATAGGTACAGAAATTAAAGTAGATACTTCCTGGAAGTTATCATGGGCAGAGGTCATTGTTGGCGACCGGAATAAAATAATAATTGGTTCTTTTTACCGACCTCCCATTTCAGATGATACAGTTGCTGAAAGGTTCAAACAAAACTTGAGTTTGATTTCAAACACGTACCCGACACATACGATAATAGTTGGTGGTGACTTTAATTTACCCTCGATGTGTTGGCGAAAATACACGTTTAATTCCGGAGGTATGCATAAAATATCATCCGAAATTGTGCTAAATGCAATCTCTGAAAATTATTTCTAGCAGTTAGTTCATGAGCCCACGCGAATAGTAAACGGTTCTGAAAACACACTTGACTTCTTAGCAACAAATAATCCTGAGTTAATAACGAGCATCAAAACCGATTCAGGGATTAGTGAACACAGGGTTGTCGGAGCGAGATTGAATATTGTAATCCCCAAATCTTAAAAAAAAAAGCGAAGAATAAACCTATTCAAAAAAGCAAATAAAAATTCACTTGACGCCTTCCTGAGAGACAATCTCCACTCATTCCAAATTAATAATATAAGTGTAGACCAGATGTGGCTTAAATTCAAAGAAATAGTATCGGCAGCAATTGAGAGATTTATACCAAATAAATTAACAAACGACGGAGATGATCCTCCTTTGTACACAAAACGGGTTATAACTCTGTTTCAGAAACAACGATACAAACATGCCTAATTTAAACAGAAGCAAAATCCCCAAAATTGGCGATCTTTTACAGAAGCTCGAAATTTAGCGCGGACTTCAATGCGAGATGCTTATAACAGTTTCCACAACGAAACTTTATCTCGAAACCCTTTCAGAAAATGCAAAGAGATTCTGACCGTGTGTGAAGTATGTTAGCGGCAAGAAACAATAAATGCCTTCTCTGCGCGATAGTAATGGAGATACTATCGAAGACAGTGCTACCAAAGCAAAGTTACTAAACACAACCTTCCGAAATGCCTTCACAAAAAATGACGAAGTAAATATTCCAGAATTCGAATCGAGAACAGCTGCCAACATGAGTAACGTAGAAGTAAGCTGCCAACAGGAGTAACGTAGAAGTAAATATCCTCGGAGTAGTGAAGCTAATTAAATCAGTTAATATAAGCAACTCTTCTGGTCCAGACTGTATACCATTTAGGTTCCTTTCGGAGTATGCTGATGCATTAGCTCCATACTTAACAATCATATACAACCGTTCGCTCGACGAAAGATCCGTACCCAAACACTGGAAAGTTGCATAGGTCACACCAATATTCAAGAAAGGTAGTAGGAGTAATCCACTAAATTACAGTCTCATATCGTTAACGTCGATATCCAGCAGGATTTTGGAACATATATTGTGTTCGAACATTATGAATTACCTCGAAGGAAACGATCTATTGACACACAGTCAATATGGGTTTAGAAAACGTCGTTCCTGTGAAACACAACTAGCTCTTCATTCACATGAAGTATTGAGTGCTATTTGCAAGGGATTTCAGATCGATTCCGTATTTCTGGATTTCCGGAAGAGTTTTGACTCTGTACCACAAAAGCGGCTCGTAGTGAAATTGCGTGCTTATGGAATATCGTCTCATTTATGTGACTGGATTTGTAATTTCTGTCAGAGAGGTCACAGTTCGTAGTAATTGACGGAAAGTCATCGAGTAAAACAGAAGTGATTTCTGGCGTTCCCTAAGGTAGTGTTATAGACCCTTTGCTGTTCCTTATCTATATAAACGATTTGGGAGACAATCTGAGCAGCCGTCTTCGGTTGTTTGCAGATGGCGCTGTCGTTTATCAACTAATAAAGTCATCAGAAGATCAAAACGAACTGCAAAACCGTTTAGAAAAGATATCCGAACGGTTCTAAAAGTGGCAGTTGACCCTAAATAACGAAAAGTGTGAGGCCATCCACATGAGTGCTAAAAGGAACTCGTTAAACTTCGGTTTCACTATAAATCAGTCTAATCTAAAAGCCGTAAATTCGACTATATTCATGGGTATTACAATTACGAACAACTTAAATTGGAAGGAACACATAGAAAATGTTGTGTGGAAGGCTGACCAAAAACTGCGTTTAATTGGCAGGACACTTAGAAAATGTAACAGACCTACTAAGGAGCCTGCCTACACTACGCTTGTCCGACCTCTTTTAGGATACTGCTGCGCGGTGAGGGATCCTGACCAGTTTGGACTGACGGAGTACATCGAAGAAGTTCAAAGAAGGGCAGCACGTTTGGCATTATCGCGAAATATGGGAGAGTGTCACAGAAATGATTCAGGATTTGGGGTGGACATCATTAAAAGAAAGGCGTTTTTCGTTGCGACGGTATCTTCTCACGAAATTCCAATCACCAACTTCCTACTCCGAATGCGAAAATATTTTTTTGACACCGAGTTACATAGGGAGGAACGATCACCACGATAAAATAAGGGAAATCAGAGCTCGTACGGAAAGATATAGGTGTTCATTCTTTCCGCGCGCTATACGCGATTGGAATAATAGATAATTGTGAAGGTGTTTCGATGAACCCTCTGCCAGGCACTTAAATGTGATTTGCAGAGTATCCACGTAGATGTAGAGGTAGATGAACACTCCTAACGGTGCACCTCCGCAGCCGACGACCCATGCATTTGCCAATGTTAACACCACGACATCGGCAACTACGACCGAAATGGGCACTCGGCCATCGGCACTGGATGTTGGTACAGTGGCAGAGCGTTGCATGGTCTGATGAATTCTAATACTTTATTCATCATACCGATGAAAGGGCGCGAATCCTTCGTCTTCCAGGACAACAGCACCTTGATACCTGTGCTGCCAGACAGAGACAAACTGGTGGAGTCTCCATTATGCCCTAGGGAGTATTCACGTGGGCATCCAGTGGAGCTCGTGCAATGCACCATGAAAGCCAAGAAGTATCGTTCACTGGTTGCAGACTACGTAGACCCTTTCATGTTTCCTGACGGCAGTGGCATTTTTCAAGATAATGCGCCATGTAACAAGGCCAGGAGCGTGACGCAGGAACACAGTGGCCAGTTCTAGTTGAAGTGCTGGCCAGATCTGAAGACGATCGGACATGTCTGGGAAGTGACTGAACGTGGCGTTATAGGTCATCGTCCCCCTCTCCGGAATTCATGGGAATTAGGTGACTTGTGTGTGCTGATATAGTGCAAACCCTCCAGGGACCTACTAAGGCCTCGTGGCTTCCGTGCCACGACACGTCGCCGCTGTTATCCGTGCCAAAGGTGGACATACCGGCTTTTAGATAGGTAGTCATAATGTTCTAGCTGATCAGTGTAAATTATGATGTAATAATTCATGGTTTTATCACGTGAAGATAATGATTTTATATTTCCTAAGACGACACTGTGAACTCTTTTATGAACCTGATGGTGGTCAGGCGACTGAAACTGCTTGTGTAAATAAAGAATTTTACCAACAGCTTAAGGCGGTAATATGATATTTTTCAAATAATCAAGATTAGTCATGGGGACACGGGTAAACAATAAGTGCCATACCACAGTCATAATACAGGGTTGAGCCGGCCAGGGTGGCCGAGTGGTTCTAGGCGCTACAGTCTGGAACCGCGCGACCGCTACGGCCGCAGGTTCGAATCCTGCCTCGGGCATGGATGTGTGTGATGTCCTTAGGTTAGTTAGGTTTAAGTAGTTCTTAGTTCTAGGGGACTGATGACCTCAGCAGTTCAGTCCCATAGTGCTCAGAGCCATTTGAACCATTTTGAATACAGGGGTGAAATAAAATTTGACTCATCAACTGAAACGTATTTTGCGTTAGATATTCATATGTTTTTAAGAAAATAAATATCTTGTACTGAACTTGGAAGAAAAAAATCCTTATCACATTTCTCACGATAAAAAAAGCATCGGTAAAGAAAGTTTACGATATTAATATAAGCCGATATTTAGAAAGACATTATAGTATGCTCGAGAAAGAGAATGTGAGAAATGCGAAGCAACAGTGTAACATAACCGTGTGTTATCTACCCTACAGGCGCTAACAAGTGCACGTGTATCTCAATACTGTAGGTCAGCGGTTCATCATCCAACTCACGAAGGTGAATGACGCCTCGTGAACGGAAAATGTTACGATCTGTATTAGGACTTCTTACCTCACGAGTGCATGAGCTCTCGGCCTAAGACTTTAACTAGCATAGAGTCTAACGCTACATCCATTGATTGGGACAGTGAGCAAACGACGCAGACATTTAGGTTCTGGTTACTCCAAAAGTGAGACTGCAGGTACCAGTTGCGTGCTGCCTAAAGAATCGGTCCAAGCAAGAAAACTTTATACTGTCGAGGTTGTTACTACAGTCTACTGTCATCCTGAATGAGTGCTCCTACAGAAAAATGTCAGGTTGTGATAATTGGGATCGTCCTAACCGCCAACTACATCTCAGGAGAGGTATCCTTGTTATCATAGCGTTCTTTGTTGTAAAAAGAACCTGTCTAATGGTCACACCCATTATGATGAAAATTAATAATCACGCAGTGAGAAGAGCTTCCACAGAATTCAAATCATCCCAAAATACTTCCTTACGGAATAATCTAAACGCTGTTTTCCTCTCGCCTCGAAGATACATAAAAATTGTTATGGACCTTTTCGAACACAATTAATTAATAACTTAATTTCAAAACACAAAACAATTCTTCAGTTCAGCTGGCTGTCTCTAGTCTTCGACCACACAATTATATTAATATCTGTACCCCTTTGGGCGTCTCACTAACGTTTTGCTGTTTTCCTTATGGTGACTTCGTAGTGTACCAATACATCTGGAACGTCTTATAATCTAGTAGCAAAAGCTTTAGTTTCTTTGTATGTCTCAGGCATTCGTAATAATTAATCTGATATTCTAATGCCTTGCAGCAGACTTTCAGAGCCAGTGAGGCTCAGATCATAGCACCCCTACTTATGCGGTCTTCATAAGGTAATTGGCAATTGTGGCAGTTGCAATTGTACTTACAACCCGGGAACGACACAAGTACTCTGGCTTTGCATTACTCATTTTCAGCCTGGCTGTTAAGCCATGCATTTGATTGTTAAATTGCGAACAATTAACACATTGCACTAGATGCTAACGACAGAGAGTCCTTCCTTTAATAGTGCTGCCTTTCATAGCAGATGGCAAGGAAAGAGTCAACCAACGTTCATTTTAGCAAAAGAAACATAAAGATATCAGGAAGAAAGGTCAAGAGTTAACATCCCGTCGACCATAAGATCAATAGGGATGCGGCACAAGCAGAGATAGGACCGAGATGGGGAAGATAATCCACATGTCTTTTTCCAGGGAAGTCATCGATCTAGGACAGCCACGGAAGACCTAAATCTGAATATCCGGCTGGTTACTTGACTTCCGATCCTCCCGAACGCGAGTCCAGCGTCATAAGCACTGTGCCTCTACGTTTTGTACAGACGCACACGGCACAGTAGCCAACAGAGACCACATACGTATACACCATCCAGTCACTTTAACGTGACCACTGTCTATATGCGACTTCAGCATGCAATAAGCACTCACAGACTGAGGTGGCAGCACTAGCAGTGTAGGGTGCGTAAAGCGTATCGGGGGAACGCGGAAAGCAGGGCAGAGGTTGATGTAATGTGGAAACGGAGCGATTTGTCTGACGTCCAAAAGAGCATGATCATTGGCATTTCTGAAACGTCTACGTTTGGAAACTGTTCGCGTGCCGCCGTAGCTAGAGAATACCGTGAATGGCAACCTACTGCTATCCAAAACCGGTGCCGAGACAACAGTGGTGCATCATGGGGGTGAACGACGGGCGCAGAGGTGTGTCTGGACGAACAGACGTGCACTTGTTGAGCAACTCATTGCCCTGATAAGCAAAGGGGCTACCAACAGTGTCTCATCAACAACCGCCCAATGAACGGTGCTCCGTATGGATCTCTGTAGCAGCGCCTGGTTCATGCACCCATGCTGACTGCTGCTGCCGGCCGGAGTGGCCGTGCGGTTCTAGGCGCTACAGTCTGGAACCGAGCGACCGCTATGGTCGCCGGTTCGAATCCTGCCTCGGGCATGGATGTGTGTGATGTCCTTAGGTTAGTTAGGTTTAAGTAGTTCTAAGTTCTAGGCGACTGATGACCTCAGAAGTTAAGTCGCATATTGATCAGAGCCATTTGAACCATTTTTGACTGCTGCTCAGCGGGGACGAAGGCTGGAATTTTCACCCCAGTATCGCAACTGGACGTCACCTGAGTGGCGATAGATGGCCTTTTCAAATGAATCACGTTTTATGCTCCAGCGGACAGACGGCCATTGGCGTGTGTGGCGTGAAAAGTCTGAAAGAAAACACCCTGCAAGGATCCTCAGAAATATCCAGGCCGGAGGAGGGAGCATTATGGTCTGGGGATTGTTTTCGTCATTCTGAAAGACACAATGGATCCAAAAGTGTGCATCTTTCTTTGGGAATCCTGTCCACCTCTACACACAGTTTTTCCTCGACACAATGGCATCTACCAGCAGGACAATGCAACGTGTCACACTGCTCGCAGTGTACGTGCGTGGTTCGGAGAGCACCACCATGACTTTACCGTACACCCATGGCCACCAAACTCACCGGATTTAATCCCAATCTTGAATCTGTTGAACCACTTCAATCACACTGTATGCGCCGGGGATCCGCAACCTAGAAATCTCGTGCAGCTGACCATGGTACTGGAGTCGGCTTGGCTCCAAATTCCTGTCGGTTCCTTCCAGACCCTCACTGACTCTCTTACTGCACGTCTCGTGACTGGGTAGTGTACTTCACTCGAGTCTCTTTCCGACGTTCGATCTGGGAATTTGAACAGCAAATCTCTCCGTCCTGCACATTGTATCTCCTTTTGATGTCTGAGCATCTCCGTAACACCCTCGAGTTTACTAAACGACCCTGTGACGAAACGAAACGCTCTTCTTTGAATATTCTCTATCTATTCTCTATGCTACTCTGTAATGGTTCCAGACTGAAGAACAATACTCAAGAATCGGTCAAACGAGTGTTTCGTGAGCAACCTGTTTCATGGATGAATGACATTTCCTTGAAATTTTCCTAATGATTCTCTATCTGACATCTGCTTTTCCTACAGTCTGTCGTATGGGGTCATTCCACTTACGGTCACCCTGGATGGTTACTTCTAGGTATTTGCAGTAGTTACTATTTTCAAATACTTGTCACCAAAAGTGTAACCGAACAGTATTGGATCTATTAATGCGCAGTACGTTTTATTTATTTACGTTCAGGTTCAGCTGCCAGTCCCTGTGCCAGTCATCGATCATCTGCAAGTTTTTCTATCTTTCGCTACAGTCTCCTAGCGATCGCAAGCTGACAACAGCTCAGTCCACAAGTAGTTTCTCGGAGCCTTCCACGTTACCCACTACGTCATTAGTATAAACTATAAATAGTAACGGTCCTATAACACTTTCCTGGCGTACTCTCACAATTACCTTTACATTTGTCGATTTTGTCCTTAACGGAACGACGTGCTGAGTTTGATCTGCAAGCGCGTATTTTGTTCACTAAACTATAAGGCGGAGTACTATAGAACGCCTTCCGAAAATCGAGGAACACGGTGTCAACCTGAGCGCCTTTGTCTACGGCGCTGTGTATCACATGGACCAACAGAACCAGCCAGATTTGTCAATGTCTCTGTTTTCGAAGTCCATGTCGACTTTTGTAGAAGAGATTTTCGTTCACTCCTAAGCTGTTTAAGTTTCTCTATTCTGCGACCGCTTCTCTTAATATCTGCAATTTCGGCATTCGTGCGATGTCTGAAGGAAGGAACCGTATTACATTCTTCCGCAGTGAAACCATGTCGGAAGGCCGAATTTAGTATTAAGGCCTTCTTTCTGTCATCTGCTTCGCTGCCTGTATGCTCACTGAGCAACTGAACAGATGATTTCGACCTCCTTACTGACTTTACATTAGACAAGAACTTCTTAGGATTTTTAGCCATTTAGTTTGGTAAAATTTAAAAAAAAATGACGACGCTTTGTTGTTATTTATGATACTTCTCGCACCGTTCTCCTCATCCTCATTTTGGCTTCATTCAGCTTCCGTTTGTCTACCAGACTCTGACTTCGCCAAAATCAGAGATGAAGCTCTCTTTCCTTTAGTAGCAATTTTCTAACACTGTTATTAAACAATGGTAGGTCTTTTACGTCTCTCGAAACACTTCTCAGTATATAATTGTTCAAAGCTTATTGTACAATGCATTTGTGTTTTACGCATTTGCGCTCCACGTCTTCGTCCTCAGAGCTGAGTATTTTATGATAGTAACTTAAGTACCCAGCAGTTTGTCTCCTGTCGCTGTTGGTAACCAAAATTATTTTCCTATCTTTTTTTGACACTCCCTGTAATACCCGTCGTCATTGATGCTATCGCAGTCTTGCGATCACCGATTCCCTATGCGGGCTTTCAAAATAACTACGCACCCTCCGACTCAGAGTCGTAATATTAAAGGTTTTGACTGGTTTCGTTGTCTAGGGGTTGGGATACGTAGTTGCCGCATTACAAGCCAAATACTGCTCAGTCTACAGTATACAATATGAATACACTCATGAATCGAATGGTCGAAGGTTCCTATCACTCGGCAATTGCGAATTAATATATAAATGTATAAATGAAAGATTGCAATTAAATAAAATCTGCAGGTACTATCTTAACGACTTTAAATGATGAGTACGATAGTAGAAGTACTTTTGAGAATGCGGTATATTTCTGCATTGGTGTCGATGGTCCAGCAATTAAATAAAATATAAGTTGAATAACAGGGAAACAATAGATTCCTACAGCACGCAATTAGTTATGTACAACAACACAGCTCGCGAGATATTCACTTCTAAACGCACACTACGTCTTCACTGCAGAAGCCACGGAAATCTCACAAGTGCACAAGTCGGCATTCCGAAGTATTTCTAGTTCCACACTCTCCAAGTCTCCTCCCGCGACTCCCCGTTCGTCCCGCCCAGCACTTTCCGTGTCGTGTCCCGTACTCCCCGTTCACGAGCGCTGTGATTGGCTAGAGTGCTCGCGTCATGTCTGCAAACCCACGCACCCACACACATATTTAAGCACATACGAAATACTGGATTTACATTTAACTATTTGAAATTAAATAAATATTCCTACGGCTGGACCATAAACATGCTCTAACACACATTATTAAATACATAAACAATTAAATAAACATATATCAAAAGAAAAGAAGCAAAGGGTAGGCCAGGAGCCTAATGTCTCTGTGCTTTTTAAAACACAGTAAATAATTGACCAGTTTCTTCATCAATAGCATGTATCTGATATTAACAAAGACATAGATGAATCAATATATTTATAAGCATGCTGCTACCGTTTTTTGTGTAACTGTGGAGTACTTACGGCCTGACGCGATCGAGAGTAATCGGCCACTTTGCCCTCCTATAACTCATGTACTATCTAAGTTACATGCCTGTAATTCATACCAATTTAGGTTTCACTAATAGCTTTCTAAAGACACAGCGATTTACAAAATCGGATGAAGGGTTTATATTTTGGAAATTCGTTGCTGGGTGTTACTTGTATAATTTACCGTCAGATACTAAACTTTAAACTAATAAAGAGATTGAAAATCTGATTACACCATCAAAATCGTCGTGAAAATAATGGTGATATACATTTTTCTTTTTGAGGTATCATGATTCATCTAGCTACTATTAATTTCTATACGAACTGTGAAATGTCTGCCTTTAAGGTTTCACAAAGTCCGCCATCTTTGGCACTCCCCGGCATAGACATCTTCATCGACACAAAGCACCCCTCGTCACAGCGGAATTCCCAGCCATGCGGCCGATGGGCCGCGTGCTGGGGCTACCCCTCTCGTCCGGCTGACGTTTGCCACCACGTGTTTGCTGCCGGGCCCCGGCTCTGACGAGCGCCCAGTGCATTTTCAGGGCGCCACAATTCGCCCGTTACCTCACACCGCCTCAACGCTAGCTTATTCGAAAAGTTTGGGATCGTTACTTACCAGGAGGTCTAGACACTGCCCTCACGTGTTGGTTCGTTAATTATAGGGTCGAAGTAATTTTGAGACAAAACATCCAGAACAATCTCACACGAATCCCTTTCTCTGATACCAGTTTTAATTGCGTGATTGTCCCATACTAGAAACGATAAGATGAAGTCTCTGCCTATTACAGTACCACGATCAGGAAACTTGCATGTGTTAATCTCCAAATTGTCTCTGAAGCGCTCTGCCACTACAGATCCTGACAGAGGTGGTCTATAAAAGCATGCAATTACCTTGTTTAACCTACCTTTTAAACTTACCTTTACCCTGCCTGTTTCATATTCAGAATCTGTAGTAACCTCACAACACGCATAAAATATTCTCGGACGTCTTGTCGGGTCAGTTCTGTGTATAAACTCAAGCTTTCGATGATTACCACCATTGTCTTCTTCAGGGGCAAATAACTGTCGTGTGGGCTTTGGTGTTTTCCCTCCCACCTCTTCGGGGAAATGTGCGGATGGTTTCTTTCGTGGCCTTATATAGCTGATGGACGGTTTCTGATTGGCTGTCGTACGTCGTCATTACGTCATGTTGCAACAGATGGTGTAAACCTCTGATCTGGTGCCCCCAACGCTCCTATAGGAACGAAGAAACGAGGCCAATTTCTCTGTTTCTTCTAGGCGTCAGTAGCATAGCGCGCTTCAACCCACCATTGTGATTATAAGCATTGAAACTATTCTTGCATATTCTAATTTCTGCAGCCTCTTTAATGATAGTACCTCATTATGTAGAAGCCTGGGACAAATATTATGTTTTATAAAACAGTGTTTTTTTGCCCTTTATGAGGCAGTGCTCAGCAACTGCTAATTTCTCGTTCACGTTCTGTACAGTGGTCGGAAACGGAACGGATGGACTGACCGACGTACATCGCCCACCCACATTAATGTGACCACAACCTACGTTCGACTAAACATGCAATAACATTCGCTGTCGGCGGGTGGCAGCACTAGCAGTGAAGGATATATAGAGTGCGTCGGGGGGGGGGGGGGGGGGGGGCAAAGAAACTATGCAGTGAAGTTATCTGATCTAAAGGCTTTGGCTTTCGGGCCAACGGTGGAAGCATTTCCGAAACGGCTAAGTTTGCAAACTGTTCGAGGGCCGCTCGGTTTAAGTATATCGTACGTGGCAAAATGGCACTATACGAAACCGGTGCCGAGGTAACTATGGGGCATCACGGGCCATACATGACATGGGTGAACGACGGCAGCGGAGATGTGTGTGGGTGAACTCCTGATCAACTGACTGTCCGGATAAACAAAGGGGCTACCAACAGTGTCCTCTCTACGTCTGTTCAGCGAACGTTGCTGCATAGGAGCCTGCTGCACCCATGATGACTGCTGTTCATCGGCGACGAAGGCTGGAATTTACACGCCAATATCGCAACTGGACGTCCACTGAGTAGCAACGGGTGGCTTTTTCTGATGAATCACGTGCTATGTTCCGTCGGACAGATGGTCGTTAGCGTGTACGGCGCGGAACGTCTGGCAGCAATCACCCTGCAAGAATCATAGGAAGGGTCCTGGCCGCAGGGCATTCCCGTCTTTCTGAAAGGCACAATGGATCAAGACAAGTAGGCATCTACCCATACAGACTATGTCCACCTCTAAAAACATTTTCTTTTTCCTCAGCACAATGGCATCTACCAGCAGGACAATGCAACGTGTCACACAGTCCGCAGTGTACGTGCGTGGTTCGAAGAACACCATGTTGACTTTACCGTACTTACCTGGCCACCGAACTTTTCAGATTCAAATCCAATCGAGAATCTGTGGGATCACCTCGATCGAGCTGTTCGCGCTGTGGATCCTCAGCTGAAAAACATAGCGCATCTGGCCACCTCACTAACTCTCTCCCTACACGTCTCGCAGCTATCCGCTCTGCAGAAGGTGGTTATTCAGATTTTTGACCGGTGGTCACATTAATTTGACTGGACAGTGTAATTTATTGCTTTCGTGGACCCTGAGGCCGAGACTGTCCTTAACTGTGCGCGGTGGCGCCACAAGCGCAAACATTGACACCATCTATGGCAGCATGACGTAATGATGACGTACTCCCATCAATCAGAAGCCGTCACAGGCTATATAGGGCTACCATAGCAGCAGCCAGCTACAGCCAATTGCTCCTGACGAAGGCGATCGTGGTAACCGTCGAAAGCTTGAGATTTTACGCAGAACTGACCCCACAAGAAGTACGAGAATATTTTATTCGAGAGCGTCGCCTCGGAAAGCTTGGACCTCATACAGCCTCACTAGATATTATCAGATTCTTTACTGCAATAAATACGTTGCAGAAATGGCGTCTAACCTATCCTTGCGCTGTATACGGCCCAGTCTAAATTTAGTGTTTTGCTGCTATTCACTACCTGTTTCAACCGTTTCTAATGCTGTTGTTGTCGTGGTCTTCAGTCCGAAGACTGGTTTGACGCAGCTCCCCATATTACTCAACACTATTCAATCTTCATCTCTGAACAACTACTGCAACCTACATCCTTTTGAACCTGGTTACGGTATTCATCTCTTGGCCTTCCTCTACAATTTTTACTCCCCACACTTCCCTGAAAATTAAATTGTTGATCTCTTGATGTTTCAGAATGGGTCCTATCAACCGATCCCTTCTGTTAGTTAAGTTGTGCCACAATTTTCTTTTCTCCACAGTTTTATTCATTACCACCCCGTTAGTCACATGATCTACCCATCGCATGATCTGCATTTTTCTATAATACCACATTCCAAAAACGTCTCTTCTTCTCTGAACTTATTTCTGTCCACACTTCACTTCCATACAAGGCTACACACCAGACTAATACCTTCAGAAAAGATTTCCTAACACGTAGATCAGTATTCGAAGTTAACAAATTTATCTTCTTCAGAAACCCCTTTCTTGCCATTGCTATTCTACATTTTATATCCTCCCTACCTTAGCCATCATCAGTTATTTTACTGCCCAAATAGGAAAACTCATCTACTACTCTTAGTGTCTGGTTTCCTAATCTAATTCACTCAGTATCGCCTGATTTAATCCACCTGCACTCCATAACCCTTATTTTATTTTGTTAATGTTCATCTGATATCCTCCTTTCACGACACTGTCCATCCCATTCAGCTACTTCTCCATGTTCTGTTTCTGACAGAATTACTATATCATCTGCTGACTTCAAAGTTTTTATTTCTTCTCTCTGATCTTTAATAACTTCTCCAATTTTTTCTTTGGTTTCCTTTACTACATGCTCAACGTACAGATTGAATACCATCGGGGACAGACTACACTCCTGTCTCACATCTTTCTCAACTAAAATTTTTACAAACGTTAAAGACGCTCCAAAATTCCTGAAAACAGATACTGGCAAAATAGCGAGGGTAAAAAGTTCAAATACCTAAGGGAGATAATCCAAGAAAACGCTTTGGAAAAATCTGCAATAGAGAAAAGGTTGCATAAAATGTGGACAGAAAATGGTATCACCAAAGATCTCTACAGTAAAATGTACTTACGCAAAAATGAAAAAATAAAGCATTACAACACAGAAGTGAAGCCAGAGTGCATCTATGCAAGCGAATTCCTGACATTAAACTATAATTTAGATAAATTGGAAGTACTAGAAAATATTAGGACCACAAAACTCAGAAGGTTGGAAATTACGAAGTAATGCTGAAATATAGCAAAATATAGAAAATATTTCAAAATTAATGAGAAAAATAAGACTCGTGTTTTTTGGGTGTTTATTTCGAAAGCAAGACAGTGGATTAACTAATAAGATTTTGAAATATTTGTGGGGTAAGAATTCCACAACAAGTTGGGTCAACGAAGTAAAAAAAGAGTTCGAAAGAAACAAAACAAAAACAGAAGATATAAGAATAGTAATGTCTTTCGGGAAAAATTATTGAAAATGGAAGGATTCCTAGGCGGAGTAGTTAAAAAGACTGCTTCAAAGTATTCTGAAGACCGAAAGAAGAAACCTACAAACGTACCGAGTGTATAGTGGCATTCTTTCCCAACCTTCCTCCTATTTTCCTAAGGGACTCTATTACCCGACCCCAATGACAGAAACCTGTCCTGCTGTGATTGTTCTAACATGGCACGAAAATCGTCCTCTGGCATCGAGGCATCTCGTTCCGGCTGAGATATGTTGCCATCCCTGGGCAGCACATCTTACCTGTTGCTATGGCGTAAGTGTTGCAGCCGTGCGGCCAGTTCCAGCTTTCGCTTTCCGCTCAAACAGGAGAACGTACCGTAGTACGTCACTTATCCTCGAATGAGGACAATGCGCATCGGAAGGCAAAGTGCCGAAGGGGTAGCGGGGGTATTCCAGTGGCATCAGAGGTGTCTCAACTTTCGCCAGTTGTGTCCCATAATTGCAGTAGCTTAGGACAACAGGGTGGCCAACGCTGCTTATAAATGTCTCCAGACGGCAGCAGATTCTCATTGCGTCCGCACACCACAAATACAGTCCCTATCCAATTCGTACTGTGTAACACGGTGTATAAAATCAAGAATACACTAATGACAAATCAGATGGGGACTAATTGAGAAAGAAGCAGGCCACAAAGATTGCAGAAATCAAGTAAATAAAGTAAAACTAGCGCTTATAGCGCGTTATTGTGGAACAAAATGATTCCGTCCGATAGCATTCCTGGGCGTTTCAACTTTATTGCGAATCGCAGTTTCTGAAAAGTGTCTTCACAGCTCTGCGCATTGATTGTGGTTCTACACCCGAGGAACCCGACGAGCAGAGAAACACGCTGTTGCACGATAACGCCCGCCCCAACACTGACAATCGGACGAAGGCTTCGCTTCGGCGATTTGGTTGGGAAATACAGCAACATCCTTCGCATAGCTCGGATCTTTCACCGTGTGATCTTCACATCATTGTTGACCTGAAGAAATACATGCGTGGACGTCGGTTTCAGACGTACAAGGTAGTGCAAGAGTGGGTGCAGTTGTGGATCCGTCAGAGGATGATCGCGTTCTACGAAACAGGAATTGATCGTTTTGTCTCCCAGTGGGAGAAATGTCTTAACGCTTGTGGTGATTACTTTCGAATGGAACCATTCCATGGTCCCGTTGTGGCGAGTGTTCGGTTTTCATTTGACTGTCCCTTATATATTGAAGTCAATAGCTCGTCCTAGCACCTTTGTGGGTTTTCCTGCATTTTACTGTAGTCTTGTAGCGTTGCAACATTCACATTGGTAACAAAATAGTTCGCGAACAGCTTCACGCCTCTTCCGACATTATCCGATAGATCGTCTACAGATACCACGTACAGTAACGCCCTTATATAACTCTCTTGGCGTGCTGCCGTATTTACTTTCACATCAGTTGATTTCATCCCGTTAAAAAACGATATGTGGAATTCTGAGATTAGACAAGCTCGTGTTTTGTTCCCTAAGTAACAGTATGAACTGCACTAAATGTCTTCCGGAAGTCGGAGGCCACAGCACCAATCTGGTTACGGCGCTCTAGATCTCGTGGACGAACAGAGTGAGAGGAGTTTCACAAAATATCTGTTTGCAGAGTCCATCTTGATTACTGTAGATATAATTACATGCATCTCTCCAACTATCCTCCTTTCAGATGGAAGTGGCGCGCGCCTTTTCCGAGTTACTTGGTACCCTTCGTTGGTACAGCGACCTATGACAAATTTCTAATAAAAGGGCGGCGAGTACCTTTGTAGAATCTGCCTATAATCATACAGATACCTTATGAGGTACCGATGTCACTCTCCCATTGAGGAAGCGTAGTTTATTATTTATTTCACTGGCAGTTATCCGAACATCTTCAATTTCGGTGCTCGTGTGGCTATTGAAAGGAGAAACCGTCTTACGACCTCCCGCATTGAAACAATTTCGGAAGACCGAATTCTCTATATTTCGGCCTTCTTTCATGTTCCGGTGCCAGTATGGTCACTGAGTAACTGAACACGTCCGAGAACAAGCTGTGAGACTGAATGAGGCAGATCATCTGAACTACAGGTAACTAGCAATATACTTCCCATATGGGGGTCACCGGCGGTGTTCTTGGAGACAGAGCATGCAGTTCTAGCCCTACACTTGTATGAAACCGGCGTCTTTGAGCTCAAACTGGCTTTTTCAATTTTTCTTGGGCTGGTAGAATATACAGTTGCCCGATAAATGGAAATGACGTATTGATTACACACTATCTTTGCAAACATGTGATTAACACGATGGACTTTTGATTAACAGAACCCAATGAGCTATACTGGACGGTGAATGTTCAACACAAACAGAAGTTGCATCGAGTATATCCTAAGGAAGCGTAATTGTAATCTTGTAAGTATATATAAACGATTTATTAGATTGGATCAACAACACTATTGGTTTCTTCGCTAACGAAGCTGCTGTCTACAAAAACGTGCCGTACAGACTCTCGGCGTGTGGGCAGATGCAGACAATTTCACGGAGTTTCACACTCAAGTTGCCACGCAATCGTGACTTACTTAGTTTCATAACCGAAAAAAGGCCTTTCACACAAATATGTCAATCAAAATATTGTAGCACTATTGCAACCTCATTGTGGAGACATGAAAACTCTACCTGATGAAAGCAACATAGACCTCCTGTGCAGTTTTAAAGTAAAAAGATGTTTCTTTAAAACTGGAATTACCTTGCAGGTCAGTCAATTACATCTGCAGCGCCGAGGGGCGCTTTCAACTGAAACGACAGACGGTCTCAAAAACAGATGTAAGATTGACAGTGTGCATAAAACCTTTATAAAATTATCCTTTTATTTCTTTCAAGGCCTGAATCGATTCTTCATACTTCGCGTTTTCTTTTTAAAGCCAGTGAGATTAGGGAACTGGACTGCCTTTGTCAGAATGTGCCCCTTCTACAACGGGATTTTCTTTTTAAGTGCATCCCCATCAAATAAGAAAGAAGTTACCTTGCAGTATCTTAATGTGGACAGTGTGCAGTCCAGTCCACCAAAAATGCGAGGTCAGCAATCCGTTCCGGATGTTCCAATTTTCGTTCCTGCATATCTTTTTCCTTCAAAAATTCAACAATAGCGAGTTTTAAATCGAAAAATCATTTCAGCCGCCCCCCGTAATTTAACGAACATACTTTGCAGTAATATACGAAGTCTCCATATTCTTCGTTCAGTTCCATTGAAAACTGTTGCAAGTGACAATGGAATAATGTGTGCGACATCAGAAATTTTGTAATTTTTTAATCTTTGATCATCAACTAGATCTTTAAATTCTCTCCGCGTGGTCAAATATGCGGTACTCGTCGCTTATGCGAACTGAGAATTCTCATCCCTCTCTTCTGCCATTCCCAATCATTTTAAAGAATTGTGACTGTAGATTGCTAGACTGCCTCTTCCGTGCAAACAACAACTGGGCCTGTGAACGTTCTTCGTACCACGGAAAAATATCGAAAGGTAAACAGCGTTGACACCGCGATTCGGCGAAAATTTTGCAGACCGAACAATGCCGCACCGCATTGCTAAATGCAATGTCGCGCTGTTCGGGTACTTCCGAGAAGTAACGAGGAAAGCCGATTAACAGGCCGGGCCTGTCATATATGGTAAGAAGGATTACAGTGAACACGGAAAAATTATCATTTTGGGCGAATTATAGCTCCCGGGGCTGGGTAAAGGTTAAGCCTGGATGGGGCCGAAACGACGAATATATTTTAGTTGACAAAATGTGTAAAAGAAAAAGCAGTTAGTCGAAAAATTGAGATTTACGCAAAGCTCATTTGGCAATTATACGAGTTCATATGTATGTACATATTCGTTGTGTGCAAAATTCGAGGGACCTGGACTCGAATCGCGCTGCCGCTTGCGTGCATGTGGTGAATGTGGCCGCTTTGTGTTGCGCAGGGCCGGTGGTGAGCGCGCTGACCAACAAGTACGGGTGTCGCGCCGTCTGCATCGCGGGCAGCATCATCGGCTGCGCCGCCTTCGTGCTCAGCATCTTCTCGCCCAACGTCAACGTCCTCATGCTCACGTACGGAGTCATGGGTGGTAAGTACATCTTTAACCCGACGCATAGCTCCAGCCTTCCCCGCATTTCCTTCCATTTCTTACTCACGTGGCGTTACACAAAAAAAAAGATACTAACATATTCCGCCATCATGGAAAATAAAAGCACTGTACATCACAAACGTGGGCTTCATTTTACTGAACATATTACAATATTTGATATTCACCGTTTATATAAGGCCATAATAAATTAATACAGTCTTCCATATCGTAAGTCATTCACAATACTTCACCGCCAATCGACGTCTCTATATTAAAAAGATGGGAGAACTGCGTATTAATGAACATTATTTACAAGTGGAGGAGAAATACTCGCCATATACTGCGTACCTCTGCTAAGAGGTGGCAGGCTGATTTTTTCTGGTGTTTCGATAGATACTAGCAATTTCGCTTTTGTGTTGTGTTGATGGAGTCATTCCAAATAAATACTAATCATCACTTGTTTCGTGTGACGCCTAGTGGATTTTATGTGCCCATTCGATAAAAAGGTCCCAATCAGTTGCTGCGATATATGTTTCAATAATATGACCTCTAGCACTTATCATATCAGTAACCAGCTGCTCACAACGCCTTTCTTGACCCTCCTCGTATGCCAGCTCGCGCCGCGCTGTCTGTCTGCAGCCTCCAAGTTTGCGTCCTCGTTCATTCACATCGTTAACGCGAATATCGCAATAGACTAATTTAGACCGATCTATCGAATGAGCGTATAAAACGTCATTAAATATAGAACATTTTCTTTGTAACGGAAACAAATCGTAGTGTTCCGTTCACAGTGGGTGCCGTGTGAAACGCGGGGGTGACAAAGTATTTATTTTTTCCGACTTCGTCAACGCATGGGAAAGCGAAATTGCAAGTATCTGCCGAAACACCAGAGAAAATGCGTTTGACGACCTTTGGGAGACACACCTGGTATGTGTCTTGGTTATAGTTTGTCGCTCCGTCTACAACCAGGTCACGGAAACAGAGACCTTGTTTACTGGTACATGAGTCCGCAACGGATGTCGTGCGGTCTTGTTGAGGACAACAACCCGAACTCTGAAGTGTTTAGTGAACTCGTGATCACCCCAGATCTAAGTGACTGAACGTAAATCAGCATCCATTCATACTGGTTATCCGTTTCTTTTTAGATGCATAACACGCTTCCTAAACATGGCATCTCATTTGTAGCTATGCGAACCCACAAACCATTCATCACTGCGGTACATCTTTTCAGTTTCCAGTTTCACACCTTTACTGTCAACAGTTTTCATAAGTGTAACATAAATGTATAGGTTTAGACTGAAGTTAAGGTCAGGATATATTGTGCTTTCGATATTGACAACGTAAGGGACACTGTATTAGACAAGTTTATAATGTTTCTTCTCCGTGAAAGGGAAATTGATGAAGTTTATAAATCATTTGTTCTAAGTCGTGCAGTAGTACTCTGTCTACCAAAGTTGTGTCTATAATGCGAACAGGAACGCGTTGCGTTGAGTTTGCGACCAAGAACTGCCTAATAAATGATAAGAAAATAGTGTACTCGACAAATTATAATGTAACTCCCACATCGCCCCCGGCGTGTACACACACACACACACACACACACACACACACACACACACATATAGTACCCAGGACTATCATCTTCAGAATGATATTTCAAAAATCTTACGATCCAACAAGATCTTTCCACAAGTGCTCCATAAGAAAAAGTTTGGTGTCATGGCTGGTGAACCCACTCCTCATATACGTGGTGAATACACTTCTTGTTTGTAGGCGGTCATTGCCGTCTTGCAGCATGATTTCTCTTGCTCACTCCTCCTTGAATCAACTAAATGGCAATGCGAGATGTCGTCCCAAAATCTCTTGGCAGTCGTGGTGGTACAGGGGTCGAGAAGAGTGCCACTCGAGAAGTGCACAACTGCTGTACAGTATGTATCTTTTCAGGGTTGCTGGATGAATGAGAGCGTATTCTAAAGTTTCACTGTCTAGAATAAACATGGTTCAACTATCCAGAGTAGCTCAGGGGTACAATTTACGTACAAGTAGGCTACTTCGTGAGTTGGCTGTCCATTATAAAGTAAGAAGTAGTGTACACATCAGTGACATGCTAGCACTTTATCCAACTTCATTTAGACTTTCGGTGAGCTTCCGTAGCAGTTAACCGAAGTATTTATGTTTAGGGGAACTTCTTCCAGAGCCCAATGACGCCTGAATTACGGACGCTGTTCCGTCTTTTCTGTAATATGCAGATAAAAGGGCCAAAGATCGCACAGTTTGAATCGTTATTACCGTCTTTATTCGTCAAATGCAAGCCTCATCAGATAATCGTTGTCCTGGTGGCAACGCATTCGGGAGTTAAGTGTTAAAAGCACCGCCCGGTACTGAGCATCGCTTTTAAGCCCCTAACGTGTTGCCACCATAGCAGTGGTTATCTGACGATGCTCGAACGAAACCGGTAACATTGAATCGAACTGTGCACGATTTGTTGTTATTTTAACTGAATGTTAATTACAACGGTCGCTGTGTGCCCGACAGGTGAAGGCTGCGTTTGTTCTGTCATTGCCGGCCGGGGTGGTCGAGCGGTTCTAGGCGCTACAGTCTGGAGCCGCGCGACCGCTACGGTCGCAGGTTCGAATCCTACCTCGGGCATGGATGTGTGTGATGTCCTTAGGTTAGTTAGGTTTAAGTAGTTCTAAGTTCTAGGGGACTGATGACCTCAGAAGTTAAGTCCCATAGTGCTCAGAGCCATTTGAATGATTTTGTTCTGTCATTTCTCTGTTAGCGCCCGTCTCCCTACGTTATCGGACAAATGTCCTGCTCTAGCAGTTGACGTTTTGGCTCATTCGCGATCTGTTTAAGTACTCTGATCCAAATGAGTAGTTAGACCGGGCGAAGTGTGTAAAGTGGAAATTTGACTCGGGAGTACAGTCTCCGGTGCTAGGTCACAGTAGCTTATCATTCCTCACTTGATACAATACCTCACATTAGGTTGTCTATTACGTGCAAAGTATATAAGTAGCAAGTAACACTGTTTGCCCCATTGGGTCTATTAAAGAAACAATGGCACACGCCTAACTAACTAACTAACTAACTTTACATGTTTAGAGGCTCTTCAACAGTATCGGCTAATCACAGTGGAGTATCGTATTTATCTTTGCTTATTTGTCTAGCTAACAGTGCCAAATTACAAACTGTAATATCATATTTAACTGCTTTGTAAAGAAATATAAAAGATGGATCAGCTCGGTGGCAGTAGACGAGTAGTTTACTACAGACATGGCTTAGCACTCAGCAGAAACGACGTAACTCTTGCGTAGGCTTGCGGAAAACGACATGCTGGTACATTTTCAGCAATTGAAGGTACGAATGTAGACGTGAGTGTGGACTCAAATGGCTCCTGCTGTGAAGACAACCATCATAAATTGGGCTTATTTGGAACGAACAAAGATTTGCAGCTTGGCATTGTCCAACGGAGCATAAGTTATCAGTAAATGACACGCACTGTGGATGTTTTCAGTGTTAAATTATTTCCCGGCCGTTTACAACTGATCTTCATCTGATAAATAGTGTCTTAGTATGGCGAACAGTCTTTGACCGTACCTCTCTCTTCTTTCAGACCTCTCATACTTTAGGAGACATGAAGTGAGGATAAGGGCGGCTAAATAACGAAATTCTGATTGTAGCCATTTTTCATTTGTAAGTCATCAAGCTGTTGGAGAGCAACTTCGAGTATCCTTATTTGCTGTTTTGTCTCTACCAAAAGATCAGACCCTCATTTACCACATATCACAACAAATATGTTGAATTAATTTCCTTTTAAATGGTGGAGGAACTTCTGTAGACAGAACGATTAAAGGAACTTCCCTTTAACTGGACTGCACAAATATAAAACAGCTTTACTTATGGAATCAGTAGCATAGAACTTATGAGTCTAAAACGAAATATTTCTCTCATTGGTTTCCTGCATCTAATGTAAAAGCTATTTAAAGGCAATGAAAACAACGTAAATAATAACATACAGAAAAAAAATTATGAATATACAAACACAATATAAAAAAAATTAAATATCAGCTTACTTCATTTTCTCAAAACCTTTAACCAGTTGTTGAGATAAGTTAAGACTCAAGTTAAATCTCCTCGAATGACTGATTTTAAAGATTGAATTTAAAAAATGGATTGGCATCTTTATTCTGGTTATGAAGACTCACTGTGAGCGTAAACTACTATGTTTCCGTACATTTGTTCAATAAGATGAGAAAGGAAAATTTAGATGCCTAGCAGCTATGTACTTCAGTTTCTACCCTGAAAAACAGAACATCTCAATTACCAAACAGAAATAAGGTATTTAGAAGACCAATCTGTACGATCGCATAGTTAAGCTAATAGCTTCAGAAACTAGACGTGGCCATAAATGGAAGGAACTTTACTTGAGAATTTGTGAGCCTTGAAGTCTTAAGAAATGGAAATAATAGCATATAAAAATGAGTGGGAGTTTGGATATTCTGTTTTGGACCTATTCCTATTCACTAGAAGAGTGAGGATGTATATTTCGTTCTTGGCATATCCTCAACTCTCACAAATACTGACATAATTAACAAGTAACGTATATCAGTAAGTTGCATCTCGGGAAAGTCTGAGAGAAATCGAATTTTTCTGCCGTGGAATTATCATTAAGGCATAACCTTAATGTTCTACTTTTCGTTGTCATCAGAAGGTCGTGAAACACTGGAAACTGTTTTACTTATTTATCTCTACAAATATCTCAGTATCGTGACCAGTAAACTTACTGTCAAATAATGTCATTCAGATGTATAAAACTTCCACTTTAGTAGGATTTGTAAGATTATTTACCGTGATTCGTAATACTCACGGAAAAATAAGTAAAATTTCCAATTCATGTTACCATTCTTAAGACTAATTTCATTTCTCCCTAATTTACTTATAATAGATACAGTTGTTCCAACTGAAGTTGTTCAGTTAGACTACAAGCCGTGAACTTCACAAATTACTTCATTCAGCTTTCATGAAAGCGCTTTGTAGCTTAAAAAGTGGTCTCCTCTGGACGTAAAAACTCTTTTCTGACACAGTACTGTCAAGATAACTCCTCAGACGGGTCTTCCTTTTCACGTTTGTTTATAGGTATTCCAAAAATTTACTTCGGTAAACCTCCAGTTTTCCTTGTATTCTGTTCCGCAACTCAGATCACATAGGCTCCTTTCGAGCCAGGAACACTTCTTCGTATCGTACGTAATGAATAGCCATTTTAGGAAATGAGAACTTTGAAGGGGAAGGAACAAAATACGTTCTTTTATTTTTTTGCTGTCAAATGTACAGGTTTTTCAGAAAATTTACGTCAGAGTCTTTTTCCGTGTCAGTGCTGAAATCCTTGACTCTTACAGCCAGGGATGATGGACAGCCCGTCAGTTACTCGCCCATGCGTCTCATCCGTGGCGCTGTTTCCTGCAGACGTCTTACACGTCGCATCTGTGAAGTGGCTCTTCAGCTATGAACGGACAGAATTACGGGACAACATTTAGTGAAAACAGTTTACATTTTGCGATGAGTCTGGGCACAGTTGTTTGTGAATAATAGTATCGAAATCAGAAGATTGTTATCTCCTCTTAAACGGGCAAACACTCTAGTCTTGCCTACGCGCACATACAAGATACTAGCGACCAACCCCGGTTTCACACGTGTGGCACTAAGTACGTACGAGCGAACTACTTGTCTAGTGTCTATCTGTTAGTGACAATCGTATCAAAATCCATTCAGTAGTTCCTAAGATTAGCCTTCACATACAGACAGAGAAACGCGGTGGTGTAAGATGTATAGATGTTTCACCTCCAATTTGACGACGAACTGAGCTCCTAAAACTTAGGGCACTTACATACAGCATTATTTTGAAGCCCCCAAGGCACAAAATTGTACTCTGGTGTACATAAACCTGTGTTCGACACAGAATAATGATTGTACAATCTCTCACAACACTACAATCAAAATCTAAGACAGTGAACTACATGGTATCCGCACTTCAGGCCTTAAAACCGTCTACAAGAATATCTACCAAACAAATAATAGTGAAACAAGAACAAGAACAATAGTAAAACAACAAGGAAGGGGTAAGCAGGTGACAGCCATGGGGATGATTTGGATTTCCATTCTAGCAGCAGCACGTTATGCCTGTCCTATAGAATGTCCACTATGGCTGTAGACACACCTGCAGCACAACGTGGCACGGGAAGGACGGCATTCCTGTTGCACTTGTAGTGATGCTTTCATTCTTAGCCCCACAGTGGGAGTACCGTTTTATACCGTGGTTCTTTCAGTTAGTTAGCCCCCTGCTGGATGGTGTTTCTTGTTTGGTGTGGTACATCTGTTATCATTCTTTAGGAGGAATGATGAATCTATTATTCCTTGAGAATCTGACTTCCACTAACTACATTTATTAAACATAAAACTACATTCGTACAAATCATTTTCAGTACATATCAAAACATAAGGTGGGTCAACCGCAGGAATGTAATTTAGGTGTATTATGTGTCATCTTAAGCTTTCCCAGCGAATCGACTGTTTGTACTATACTCAAGCGTCCAGACAGGTTCAGTCGTCTTTAAAACACGATTTTTCGACAGCGTACCAGTAGTACAGCCGGGGGGGGGGGGGAGGGGGGAAGGGGGGGTGCTACCCCACTGACATCATCCAAGATGGCGTCCGAGACGTCAGCTGATGACGCGATTGACGTCATCCAATATCGCGGCCGTGACGTCAGCTGATGATGCAGTTACGTCATTGAAGATGGCTGCCGTGACGTCAGCTGATGACACGAGTACCATTTCACAAGATGATGGGAAAGTGCCACGACTCCCCTGATAGGAAGTTTGAATTTTGGAGGGAAATTGAATTTTGGAGGCAAGATAGGTCAATTGGGCTACCTCTACTAACCTAAGAAAATGGCACTTGCGCTACCTCCAATAACCTATGTCACCCGACCGCCACCTCTTCCTAGGAACGGGAGGGGGGGGGGGGAGGGTGAAGGACTCAGCCTGTGCTGGACGTAAGTCTTTATTTTCAGTCTTTATTTAAACAATTAGAGGCAGTACCACCATCAAGTGTGTTCGCACGTCATCCTCTTGGATTTCACCTAGTTTATTTATTACGCTGATACAAAACACTCACACTGACGTGCTGGGGGTCACAATATATAGTTTACAGGCCTGGAAACCACTCGAAAATAATGCATCACACTGATGTGCAGAGACGCAAATAACGCATAAATTATCGAAATAATCCAGTACACAGTATACAGACCTGCAAACTACTCGTAGATCACCGAGATAATGCATGAAAACATGTTCACAACACTTAAACCGAAAATAATTCAGTGTAAAAACACTCAGTGCACATAAAAAACGCTACTCATCAGCGACTCAAACCCTGATTCTACTGGATGGAAATCGTAAGTGCACCCCCCTAACACAAAGAAACTGTCCAGATGCCGGTGAGGAAGGTTAGGTTAGTGTACTTTATTTATTTTACTTGGGAAACTGTTGCAAATATCCATCCAAATTACTTAATTAATCACACAGATCGGTCCTAATTTCACAAACTATATGCATAGCGCTGCACAAGAACGGCTTAAAATCGCAAAAACTGACAATACCATGCTACTGGTTTTATCCTGCTGGGAAATAATTTCGCAATACCATTTGAAACGTATGCAAATCTCGATCTTACTTACGTATTTATCACGAGGATCGGTTCTAATTACACAACTACGTGCATAGCGATTGCTCAAGGACGGCATAAAAGCGCAATACACCACAAAACCTGACTATACCATGGAACTGGTGTTATCCTGCTAGAAAAATATTTCTCAATACCACTCGAAACAGCGAAAGAAACACCCGAACTCTAATCTACACCTACAAGCTGGGGGGGGGGGGGGGGGAAGGCTGGGGTGTAAGGTGCAATCTTTATTCTTTTCGGTGGGAAATACGTTCAACTGACTAGATGCTGGTGTTGAACAAAGGAAGTGTATTACCTGCAAGCATATAACATCTATTCCTGTTTGGCATCAGAGTTCACTACACACGCCTAGTAAAAGTCACCCTACAGCTCAGCTAACCAAAGCCGATACACGCTATCACTGCTGATAGAAAAAAATGGGTCACAGTTATAATTACACTTCGAAATTGTCGCGAAAAAAACAGCTTCGTATTGTATGGGCCACAATTCATCACAAGTACTGGGGAAAATCTTTGTCCTAAAAGACTGCAGTTGACCGTGCATTCTCCTCCATGTACAATCACAAACTACGGGATGGAGCTACTCCGCCGGCAGCCTCGTGCTGTCAGCTGCCCGCATTGATACGAATGCCTTCTGCCAACACAAAAGTAGGTATAGTTAACGAGGAGCAAAAGGGCGACTTTCCCAAATGCATCTTGGTCGTCTAATGTACAGTGGCGCACCGCCCCTAATGGCTAGGAGGCGCCAGTGTCAGAGACTGGACAGGTCCCCAACTCCTCTCGTTCTGGGGTGGAAAACACTTTTGTTTAACGTCACGTAGCGCGCTTCAGCAGGGGCCGCGCTCTCGTAGGGGACTCACCAGCCGTTCTGCGCTCAATTATTTAACATCTGCTAGACTCCTATAACAAAGCAAGTATTGATAAATCATTTGCGACGATAATAAATCTCCTGTTCCCACGATAGTTTTCATTTAGTTTTATGAGCAAAATCGGTATAGTTCTTCGCGTACCACTGCACTCGCATCTCATTATTTTGTGATGTCCAGTGAAGTGTGCCGCCACCAATCACAAATGATCACCAGAGAGAAACTTATCCCATCTGCAAAGACCTTTACGTGGAAACTCGAAAAAACGAAATAGAGGAAACAGATATTTCCACTGACGTCATGGCCGCCAGTGTTGTAGCACTCCACCGGCTATAGTACTGGTACCTTGCCGTCATATTCAAGTGATACCTGCAGAATGAGTGTCTTCGCTTCATCCCGCCTATTGTATACTGTGGTCTCTCCCCATGCCTTCCGTTCACTATCCTTTCGCACGACACGTCAGGTGCTGTGGTGAGCGCGCGGCATCGCCAAATGCTGGGCGCGAATCTCGGTCCCTCAGTGCTTCTGTACCTCCAGTCAGATGCGGAAATGGCTCTAGGCTGAGGATGTGATTTTAGTTGGCTGAGCGCTTGGTCTTAAGCTTTGCTTAGTGTAGAGCAACAGCCTCTGTTGATCAGCCTCCTCCAGAGCACAGTCCCAAAACGACGAGATCTGTCTTAATACCCTCGTTTTTTCATATTTCATCGAGTCCCCTGTAGTTTTTCAATGTTCTGCAGCCCAAGATTTTGTTAATTGCGTATGTTCAGTGCGTCTTCTGTACTCCTTGCATCTGTCTTTGATTGTTCGAACAGACTGCTCGATATATGCCTTCGTGCATCTAGATGTAGTACGACAAAGACCCGGTTTACGGAGCCCCTAGTCGTTTTCCACCGTACCTAGTACTGCTCGCGTTTTCGGAGGTGGGCGGAAAATGCATTTAATGTTACGTTGAGCCAGAATTTTGCCGATTTTATTCGATTCTTTGCCGAAGTATAGCAGATGCTCCGTTGTCTTATCCTCTTCGTCGTGTTCCATTTGCTGGGTGGGAGACAAATCAGACGTGCTGCTAGGCAGAAGGAACAGGCCCAGCCAACAGAACACGACGACGAGGATAAGACGATGGCGTATCTCCTCTACGTCGGCAAAGAATCGAATAAAATAGGCAAAATCCTCTCTCAACGTAACATTAAATGCATTTTCCGCCCGCCTCCAAAAACGCGAGCAGTACTAGGTACGGTGGAAGATGACTTGGGGCACTGTAAACCGGGTATTTCATGTAAATACATGACGACATACATCGAACAGACTGTTCGAACAATCGAAGAAAGATACAAGGAATACAGAAGACGCATTGGACGTAAGCAGTCAACAAAATCTTCGGGTTGCAAAATGTTCATATGTGAGTGAAATCTTATGGGACTTAACTGCTAAGGTCATCAGTCCCTAAGCTTACACACTACTTAACCTAAATTATCCTAAGGACAAATACACACACCCATGCCCGACGGAGGACTCGAACCTCCGCCGGGACCAGCCGCACAGTCCATGTCTGCAGCGCCTAAGACCGGACGGCTAATCACGCGCGGCCTTCGGGTTGCAGAACATTGCAAAACTACAGGGGACTCAATGAAATTTGAAAAAAACGGAAATGTTAAGGCAGATTTCATCGTTTTGGGACTGTGTTCTGAAGAAAGCTATTGAAACTGGAATGGACTGTGGGCTGATCAACAGAGACGATGGCTATATCCTAAGCAAAGCTCGGGACCCATCGGAGAAATACCTATTCTGAACAAAAGCTACACTGATTTCAGTTACTTTTCACAAAAAAAAAACATCGTGAAACCATTGACTTCTTTCCATCAAACACTAAGATTAAATAGAAAACATTAACATGTCAGTTATGTCAATGAAGATCTCAGGGCCACTTTTCTAAGTTTTGTTAATTTCTTTGTGACAAACGGATCTTTGGTAGGTAGTCTTTGGGTTGGGGTTGGGTTGTTTTGGGGAAGGAGACCAGACAGCGTGGTCATCAGTCTCATCGGATTAGGGAAGGATGGGGAAGGAAGTCGGCCGTGCCCTTTCAAGGGAACCATCCCGGCATTTGCCTGGAGCGATTTAGGGAAATCATGGAAAACCTAAATCAGGATGGCCGGACGCGGGATTGAACCGTCGTCCTCCCGAATGCGAGTCCAGTGTCTAACCACTGCGCCACCTCACTCGGTGGGTAGTCTTTCACAGAAGTACTGTAATCCTATTCAATACCAGGTTGTGCCCCGCTGGTGTGTTGATGGCTGCGCAGCTGTGACTCCAGGTGTATTTAGGCACTGACTGCACTTGTGCGGAGTTTGCCGCTGTGCTGGGTCGGTGTTAGTGATTACGGCCCCTGTTGATGTTCATCAGTTATACTCTTCATCAAAGTCTTTCGCTACCTCCCAGCATACATTTACCGAGCGAGATGGCGCAGTGGTTACCACAGTGGACTCACATTGAGGACGACAGCGGTTTAAATCGACGCCCGACCATCCTCACTTAGGTTTCTTGGACGCCTGCCTGGAGAATATTGTCAGACAAGTTGCTTTCTCCTGTGTCTTGTGAAAGCTTGAGGTTCCCCGTAGAAATACGTCACCTATCTCCCAGCTTGCATCGTGCAAAATCAAGGGCATTAAAGTTTTCTTGTAATTCTCAGTGGCCCACAAGTAAAATCCTATATTGACTGTTAGTTTCCCCCACACATTGTCTTCACTCTCTTATTTCACACCTTGTCTGTCTCAAAGTGATAAGAGGCTACAAGCAACATAAATATTGGTCCGTATTTTCCTAATTTTGGCATTTTTCTAATATGTTTGTTACCGTACCCCACTTTTCCGTGTGCACCAAAATATGAAACCTTGGTAACGAATCAGAATGATAAACCTAGGAGTACATGCAAGAAACAAATATAGGTTAACTTTGACTGAGACTATACACAGGTGGCAAATATCTACAATAAATGCGATGAGAGCTATGTGTAATAGTTTTCTGTGGCAGAGAATCCACATATACATATGGGTATCCCTCGCCACGCAACGTCAAGTGGCTTGCGGAATGTTGATGCAGATACACATGTAGATAATTATCATGAAATATTATTTATTTATATTCATTCGACAAGGTTATCGCCTAAGATATTTTGTACGCTTGGAGAAAACGTATCCCTGAGCGAAGTAAATAAAAGGAAGGACAGTAATACATAAAAAATCAGGTAAGATATGTAATTGTTCATTCCAATCTCTGTACAGAAATAAACCAGGTGACGCAACCCTTTCACTGCTTTCAGCGTGTAAAAATGTCTCTCTGCATCCAAAGTGTGGTTTCGGTTCATACACTCGTTTTAAATATTTGTCAGTCACGTTGTCTGTCACAAAGGCCTGTAGCTTTCGCTTTGAACAGTTGTTCTTTGTTTTCACGACCCTTTACATATTTCAATCTGCGGACCTGAAACATTCCTAGTTTCGTACTGATAAATATACCACATTCATCCTATTAAATTACGAATTGGCATTCACTGAAATGCTGTTTCATCAGCACATAAAAAAAAATCCCCTTAGTACAAAATTCCGTAGTTCCGAGAAATAATTCCTAAATATGTCTCACGCTGAAGGCTGAAACTTCTCTCGTACCATTCACTAACTCATGTGGAATCAATACGACAGGCATTTCGATAAAATATGCCCTTTGTTCAAATACAAGGACAACGAAATTTCTTCTTTTGCTGCGTCAAACAGTTCATGCTTTTAATAAGAGCTTATTAGCCTATCTCATTCTGAAAATTTTTGTTTTACCTTGCATTTTGGAACTTCCTGTAAAATTTGTCTCCAATCATGTACTCATTAAGTGTCTCCCAACGCCGCACACTTTGTCTCTTTCATGTTCAGCAATTCTGCTGGGATACGAAGCAGAAATAATAATACTTCCATGTCTAAGTTTGACATGATTCGTAACTAATGTATGATTTTTACAAGTATTAGTTCATGCAATCTCCCATTTAGATTGAATGTGCGCTGTGAATTTGTTTGTTTCAAAAATAGTTCAAATGGCTCTGAGCACTATGGGACTTAACATCTATGGTCACTAGTCCCCTAGAACTTAGAACTACTTAAACCTAACTAACCTAAGGACATCACACAACACCCAGTCATCACGAGGCAGAGAAAATCCCTGACCCGCCGGGAATCGAACCCAGGAACCCGGGCGAGGGAAGCGAGGACGCTACCGCACTTGTTTGTTTCATGCTCTTATTTGTTATATAGAGATACCATCAATATGGTGGGTAACAGAATCATTCTGTAAAGTAAAATAGACAGCTGAGTGTCATACACTACTTAAAATTGTAAAGTGGCCAAAAACTATAGAAAAGTTCAAAATTGCATTCGGTGTGGCACATTATCCCTCATATTCTCCTCGTTTTCTGAGGAAATTAATATTGGTCCGTAGCTGCTGCTAATAATTCAGGAAATAAATCTTGCAGAGCTACAACGGGCTTCTATGTTTATTTATTCTCTGATAACTCATTTGGGGCTAAAGCCTCATTATGAAATGCACATAATCATCGTCATCGTAATCATAATAAAAAACTTTAACGTAAGAAAGTTAATTCCGGTGGAAGTTTATGTTTTGGTTTCAACGAGAATATTTAATTTTGGATCTTCAATTCCATTATTTGTGTCATTCGTATAACTGAAAAGTCTGTCATTTGAAAATAACGTTTTACCCTCGAAGGGGGTTATGATCCAATAAGTAAATAAATAATTAAAGCAACTGCAGCTGGGAAGTATTTATTTCCTGAAATACACTGAAGGGCCAAAGATACTGGTGCACCTACCTAATATCGTGTAGGGCTCCCGCGAGCACGAAGAAGTGCCGCAACACGATATGGCATGGACTCGACTAATGTCCAAAGTAGTGCTAGAGGGAATTGACCCCATGAATCCTGCAGGGCTGTCCGTAAATCCTTAAGCATACGAGGTGGTGGAGATCTCTTCTGAACAGCAAGATTTGCTGAATAATGTTCATGTCTGGGGAATTTGGTGACCAGCGGAAGTGATTAAAAGGTGTTCCTGTAGCCAATCCGTAGCAATTCTGGACGTGTGGGGTGTCGCATTGTCCTGCTAGAGTGCCCAAATCCGTGGGAATGCACAACGGACATGAATGGATGCAAGTGATCAGATGCTTACGTAAGTGTCATCTGTCACAGTCGTATGTAGACGTATCAGGGGTCCCATATCACTCCAGCTGCACACTTCCCACACCACTGCAGAGCCTCCACCAGCTTGAACAGTCCCTTGCTGACATGCAGGGTCCATGGATTCATGAGGTTGTCTCCATACCCGTAAGCGTCCATCCGTTCAATACAACTTGAAACGAGACTCGTCCGACCAGGCAACACGTTTCCAGTCATTAGCAGTCCAATGTCGGTGTTCACGTGCTCAGGCGAGGCATAACGCTTTGTGTCGTGCAGTCATCAAGGGAACACGAATAGGCCTTCGACTCCGAAAGCCCATATCGATGATGTTTCGTTGAATGGTTCTCCCGCAGACATTTGTTGATGGCCCAGCATTGAAATCTGCAGCAATTTGCGGAAGGGTTGCACGTCTGTCACGTTGAACGATTCTCTTCAGTCGTCGTTGGTCCCGTTCTTGTAGGATCTTTTTCCGGCTTCAGCGATGTCGGAGATTTGATGTTTTACCAGATTCCTGGTATTCACGGTACACTCGTGAAATGGTCCTTCGGGAAAATCCCCCCTTCATCGCTACCTCGGAGATGCTGTGTCCCATCGCTCGTGCGCCGACTATAACACCACGTTCAAACTCACTTAATTCTTGATAACCTGCCATTGTAACAGTAGTAACCGATCTAACAACTGCGCTAGACACTCCTTGTCTTATATAGGCGTTGCCGACCGCAGCACCGTATTGTGTCTGTTTACATATCTATGCATTTGAATACCCATACCTATACCAGTTTCTTTGATGCTTCAGTGTATAAGTGTCAGTTCCGAAGTTCTACAAGTGAGGAAAAGATCTTCAACAATGTAAATTAGTAATTTGAAAAGTTATTCCTATACAACAATGTTGTTTATACATAAATCTGCAAAAAGAAATGAAATATTTTTAACAATGAAAATTGTTGTTGCCAGAGAGGTGGTAATTAAATTTAGTCAGTAGTTCACATAGCTGCATTGTGAAGTTCGTAGTTCTACCCATTTACATAAAATGAAGTGAAAAGAGAGTCGTCTATCGTCAGGAAATGTTTTAGTAGCTCGCGAATGTTATTTTTTATATGCACCAGACAGAAAATCTACGACGATTCGCAGCGCTATTGTCATCACCGATTGAGTTGCCGTAGTCGGTACGGCTTTCGGAAGGGGCTTATATCAATTCTCCGTCCTGCCATTCAGATCTACGTTTCGAGAGGTTCCTCTAAATCGCTTCAGGCAATTATTGGGATGGTTCCTTTGCAAAGAACATGGCCGATTTTGTTTCCAATCCTTATCCAGTCTCAGCTTGAGTTCCATTAGTTACTTATTTATCACCCTGAATTCAAATTACTGCGCACTACTGTCTTACTGAAATATCGTTGTTGGAATGTCGTTTCTGATGCAACGTTACATGTTTCTGATGTGTTTGTAACCGAATTTCTATTGTGGAATAGCAGTTGCTAAGGTGGCATTTCAAACGACTTCGTGGTTTTGTCAACCCAGAAGTATCACTGTTGTGCTAGAAAATGATCAGAGCGAAATACATAATTTCGCGAACCCGTAAGGTCCACACATGCTGGTACAGATTTTGTCCCTTTAACGAATGTGTCGAAAGAGTTGAAAATTTGTGCCATATCGGAACTCTAACGGATAGTTCCTGTGTTTTCGCGAGTAGTCGTCTCACCCATTAGGCTATCAGAGAACGCCTTCAGGTCTGACTTGAACTTTCGTTGTGACAGATGTTTCCACCTACATTTTCCGAACACTTGTGTGCCAAGGGTACTCCCATGGGGTATGTGGGAATAGCACCTCTGGGGGGAACGGAATTTTTTCCGTTGGTGCTAGCGACCCGTCCCGGGTTCGTACGGGTACACAGAAACATGTTTGAAGGGTGGCGGTTTATGGCAGAAGAATGTTGAAGATTAGATGAGTAGATCGAATAACTAACAAGGAAGTACTAAATCGAACTGGATAAAAAGAAATGTATGGCATACTTTGACTGCAAGAAGGGTCACATTGATAAGACACATCCTGCGGTATTAAAGAATCTTTAATGTTATAACAATGGGAGACGTGGAAGAATGGAGGGTGGTGCGAAGGTTGTAGAGAGAGGCCAAGCACTGGATACAGTTAGCAGGTTCATATGGTTATAAGTTTCAGTTCTTATGGAAAGATGAAAAGGTTCAGCACAGGACTCACTAGCCTGGAGAACTGCATCAAACCAGTCATCGGAGTGAATACCACAAAAGCAACTTTCGCTAAATTGTTGGTTCAGCATATCTGAAAGGTTTATACTGATATAATTTTATGTCATTGCAGTTTCTTTGATTACATCCCAATCGGTCCATTCGTTTAATTACGTGCATTTCATTCTTTGTACTACTACCAAAGGTCCTCCGAAGTGTTATGGGAGAAAAGCAACATTGGGAGAAATGACTGACGCATCTATTGCAGCTGCATAGAAATGACCGCCCGTTTCTAGCACACTTGGATCCTTTTGAGATAAATTCAGTTCATCCCTCTACCGTAGATTACATCTGAATAATATACTCTAAGGTAACTAATGTCACTTAATTACTCTTTCACTGAAGTTATTTGAAATGCGTATGTCTAGCCTGTTTTCGAGTCATCACATATTTGAAAAATAGGTTACAATGATTGCCATCCGCAGCTGTTCATTTTTCGTTTGATCAGAGAGCAGGAACCCACAAAGTCTGAAAGAGGCCGTTTTCGTAAGAGGATTCTGTGCTTCCCAAATCGGAGAGGGGGTGCTGAAAAGTAACGCTTCCGATTTTTTTATATGAAAGCTCTCAAACCATTTCAAATAAAACAAAGTTTATTAATATTCTAAATATTTATTGTTGATGACTACATACCTATTTCTCAACATAGTCGCCCTGGCGACTAACACGTTTCTCCCAACAAGAGATCAGTTTGTTGATACCGTCACTGTATAACGTTCGAATTTATTAGCGGAGCCACACTTCACCTCTGCTTACATCGCTTGATGACTGTCAAAGTGAATTCCTCGAAGGTGTTCTTTAAATTTTGGAAACAGATGAAAATGAGATGGAACTTTGTCGGGAGTGAATGGGGGATGATCGATGCCACTTAACCCAAGGCGTCGGATAGTTAAAGATGCCGCAATGCGGTCTGCATTGTCATGCTGAAGACGAGGGTGCTCCATGTATAGAAGAACTATTCTAATTCGTGTTTTCAGTTTTCTGAGAGCCTCGCGGCACCTTGCAGAGTTTATGGTGGTGCCTTGAGGCACGAATTCCAAATGCATCACACCTTGAACACTGAGCATGACTTTGCTGATGGTATGCTTCATGAACTTTTTTGGCGTCGGTGATCCTTTGTGGCGCAACTCCACTGATGTTCTCTTTTTCTCGGCGTCAAAATGGTGAACCTAGCTTTCATCACCTGTCACAGTGTTGTTAAGGAACCCATCACCCACACGCTCAAAACGCAAAAGAAACAGTTAACAGGTGTTCAGTCTTCTCTGTTTCACGACAGGAGCGAGCGTTGTAGGCGCCCACTGAGCACACAGTTTTCTGTACCGCAGTTCTGCAGTGATGACCTGTACACTCTCCGCGATATGCCAACTTACCTGAGAGCTGTGTTTGTGTTATCCAACGATTTTCTCTGATGAGTTCGTCAGCACCATTCCGACGAGCGTCGTCGGCTGCCTACGCGGTTGTCCACTCCGAGCTCTGTCACAGACGTTGGAGTTAACACCACCGTTTCATTCATTACTGGCACCAACAACCCAGCGTTGCACTTCACTAACGTCGGTACAATAACCACCGCACACATCTTTCTTCGTTGTGTAGGTTTCAATTAGAGACACGTTTTCTGTGGTTAAAAACTAGATTACAGCACGCACCGACATAGTTTCGGTACACACCGCCATTTTACACGCTACAAATCGGAGTCCTCTAGCGGAAGAGGGCTGCAATTTGTGTCAACGAAGCGGGAAAGTCGATCGAGTAATATGCATGACACGTATTACCTCAAGCGATATTGAGAACAAAATAAAACAATCGGAGGCATTCTTTTCAGCAGTCCCTCGTATATCTCACCTTTATATCGAGCCGTGCAGTGATATCTGTGGATCATGGCCTGTCCCAGGATGTCATCAAAACATCACAAATCTAGAATCTGCGTTTAGAAAAAACGATGCATGTCTGTGAAGCTGACCAACTGTCAACCTTTGCAGCTACCGTTATATATGGGTAAATACGAACTCTACCGAGAAAACTTCCGTTGCTATTTAGGGATGTTTACTGTGCCAGTTGATATTAGGAAACCACAGTGACTAGTCATTCGTTATGAAAAAATTGTATGGTAGTTTGCTCGATACGTAGTGCCTCAGGGACCGTAACAAGTGAATTGTTATTTTAAATTAACCAAGCGAATAATTACTAATTACGTTCTGTGGACATAAGCAGATAACCAAAAGTAACAAAGTGAAATACATTATTAATGAAAAATCCCTCAGGAAGAAATGCACTGTTATCACGTAACTGTTACTTTGAGTTGATGGTAAGTTCCTATGGGACCAAACTGCTGAGGTCATCGGTCCCTAGGCTTCCACACTACTTAAACTAAGTTAAGCTAACTTACGTTAAGGACAACACATACACCCATGCCCGAGGGAAGACTCGAACCTCCGACGGGGGAGCCACGCGAACCGTGGCAAGGCACCCAAGACCGCGCAGCTACCCCGCGCGGCTGTTTCTTTGAACCGGCTGTTCGAAATATAAACCGAGGTTATCACTACAGACCACATTTCATTAATTGCTTAACTTCTGGATCACTCTCCTTTTTTTACATGTAGTTAACAAGTTATAGTGCCAAAAAGATATCCAAATTCTGGCAGTTGGCATATGAAATCATTGAAGTCCTCTAGGAGTAGTGCTGTATTTCAAGGTAGCTCTTATGGTCACTGCGCTGTCCTCGCAATAAATGTTACAAAACACGTTCACTTTAGGAGAATCTCTTTCGTGCTCAAATATTTCATGAGGGTTCTAGAGTCTCCATATGTTCACCTTACGCTGGTCACCTTTGCAGCTAACATGAAAAGTTGCGTCAACACAGAAAATTAATTGTGGAGGTCTGGAACATGACAAGGAATGAGTATTCAGAAAGCGGACGTAGTCAGTTTGATACTTAACTTTAATCCATTAGTGATGAATGTCGCTCTTGACGATACATGATCACAATATTATCTGTTCAGAATACATTCATAGTAACTGAATATGGCGCCTTGCTAGGTCGTAGCAAATGACGTAGCCGAAGGCTATGCTAAACTGTCGTCTCTGCAAATGAGAGCGTATGTAGACAGTGAACCATCGCTAGCAAAGTCGGCTGTACAACTGGGGCGAGTGCTAGGGAGTCTCTCTAGACCTGCCGTGTGGCGGCGCTCGGTCTGCAATCACTGATAGTGGCGACACGCGGGTCCGACGTATACCAACGGACCGCGGCCGATTTAAAGGCTACCACCTAGCAAGTGTGGTGTCTGGTGGTGACACCACAGTGGCATTTTCTGTACGAGAGTATTACTGGCGCTAGCGCGTTTCCTTTGTATCATCAACGCGAAGAACTTGCTGTAACGTTATGTTTTCTAAACCATATAACCCTAACATACTGTATGGGGAATTGCGAATTCTCTGTCTTCGCGACGAGACTTTCGTCAGATCAGCTCAAAAACTTGCCGAAAACTCTCGACTTTCATTAGCACAGACGCCTTGTCTCTGCAAATTGGCGATATCAATGACGTATCTTGGAAAATACGACATTTTGTCTATGGAGTGCGTGACTGATTCTTTTGTAATTTTTTTTTTGTTTACTTATAGACACAATCACATGTTTATGACACAGTCATTACCGGTTTCGGCCATACAGTGACCATCTTCAGATGCTAAAGGCGGCACACACTGAACACAGGTTCATGCGTTGTCAAACTCATGACAACGCTTGAAGCTGTGTTCAGTGTGTGCTGCCTTTGCATCTGAAGATAGCCATTGTATGGACGAAACCGGTTACGACTGTGTCATAAACATGTGATTGTGTCTATAAATAAACAAAAAAATTACAATAACTTATCTTTTAGCTACAGGTGAAATAATCCGTAAACGCCAATGAAAAGCACGCTGAATCGCAATTATTTTTTCACTGCAGCAAGCAAAAGATCTATTGAGCAGAAGCCCTCGTGCCTCAGACTGAGAATATAAGCTTTGTTGCTGCATCTAGCGGCATTTCTCTGTAATTCTAGGCCACATCCGTTCTGTCAACACACACATCCTTCCCAGAATGCCTGTCCGCGTGGTAATTTAGAATGTTCAGACCACTGTCCAATTGTGATGACATAGCAAAACAACGTAGCGTGAAACTTTTGTAAGGATTTTGCAGTTTGTCCCTGTTTTGTAGCATATGACATTACTTACATATAAATATTTAAAACTGGTTCGTTATTTTTAAACACATTGTAGAAGATCGCTAACCAACAAATCTACAGGTTCCCCTACATTATTGTAGACTATACGGAGATGCCACACTCTCAGAGAGATCCAGCGGCTGGGACAAAAGCAGCTATCAGATATGTGTGGGTGGCTCTGTACGTGACTCCGGCATCGACATGTCTGACACCTAGCTGATCACAGAGAAATATCGTGTGTAAAGAGTATCGGATAGTAGATATGCTGAACTATATGAACCTACGACTCGCTACAGCGACGTTTTTCAGATAGTGCGAGAGGAAGTGTTGAGCGAACATTCTCAATCTCCTGGTAAATATATTTACTATGGAAGGAGTCACTAAAGACCGTGGGTTTTTTTATATTAGAAAATATTAAATTAGAGGGCCTATATGGACAGAGTCTGACCAATGAAGGTATTGTGTCTGATTGACTGAGAACTGAGGACGCCATGTTTTTACCGATATTTTGTTTGCTTCGCCTTGTGTAATGCATTCGTAACTGTTGTAGGTTCTTTCAAAGCACTATATAGCGTTTCAGTGGCATTTTATTTCTACGTCTAGCTCGACTGTTGCATGCCGTTTGTGATTTCATTTTAGGGAATTTAACATCAATAAGCACTTATGCTATAAGTCTAGTCTGTTATGATAGTTCGCGAATGAGGTTTTCACACGGTGATTTACTAGTTAGAACTGGTATGAAGCACATAAATATAAATGCCAATTTAGAGCCGTGCCAGATTGTTACAACGCTCGCTGTAAAGGAAGAAGTGCAGTTGTCTTTATTGTACTAGTATTTCCATCAAATGGAGGTCGAAACAGTGGAGAATGATAGTTACTGGGAAGATGGCAATCGTAAAGCCACCTTGTGCAAACCTTCGAAGAAGTCCTTTCGAACAACCAATAATATTTAGTAATAGCTGCTGTTCATGAACTTGTTACGGTTGCAGCGTATAATTTTATGGTTGCTAACAGAGGAACGAAGCATTCCGTGTTTTTACTGCCAAACAGTCGTTATACTGTAAGCTTTTTGCACGTAGATAGATAAAATCGTTTATCATTTACTGTAGGAAGCATTGCAGCTCATAGACACTAATTCTACACTGCAGAAAAAGTCTTGTCAAACAGATCGCTCTTACTATTTCCATAGGCGTAATGACAAATTTTGTTACACTTGTGGCCCTTGTGTATCTCTGTCAGTCATTTTCGTCTTTGACAGTGCAGTCATACAAGACAGAATTCCGTAAAGATTTATCGTTTTCATCTTGCGGTTAAAGCTCACTCTTGTGGTCGAGTTTGCTTACAAATAAATTTGCTTTTAGGTAGATTCCGGCTTGTGCCAACACAATTTTAATTCTTTTGACCCAGGCATGTTTCGCTGAAGTTACAGCATGATCAATGAGTTTTTCATTTTCTTTCGCTGAAGTTGCAGCAACAAGAAAGCATGTGGTAACAAGAAAGAAAATAAAAAAGATCTAACATTCTGTGTGGCGTCTGTTTGTTCTATATCGTGTCTCCCTACCACTTTCGCGCAAGGACGCTCTGAGCGTGTTTTTTAGGGAATTGACTAGTTTGAACCTGGGACCTCTTGCTGGTAAGGAGACGCCAGACCACACATGACATGTAGAGTTCAGAAGAGTTCAGTGAGACTAGCGATGATATAACCAAATACTTAATGATTTCAGTGTCAGCTCCACTGCACTCTCTGTAAAAGAATCTTAATACTAACTAAATTTAGTGGAAGGGGTTCAAGGCTTTCCTATTTTTAGTTAGCTGTAAAATAACGTCGAAAAAGCAGTTAAGTTTACCATTGGAAATTTTATTCAACTCACAAAACACTGTTTATAAATTGCACTATTGATAAAAGGAAATGTTTTAATACAGGATGGTAAAAACCAACTGCGTTCAACAAAAATGTGAACGAATATTCCCTGAATGGGTTTCCAAGTTCTGCAATGGATCGAAGGATGACCTATGCCATATCACATCTATAATTTAGGTTTAAATCAAGTTTTGCAAAAGTGAAAACTATCAAAATGGTCTACAGTGACCCTCAATTATCTTTAATTACTTATCTAACTTGTCGTAAATTACAGTGGCTGATGTGGCTTCTCAATAACTATATAACAGAAAAATCATCGCGTTTCGGATTTTTACTTCAAGTGGTAAATGTGAACACCATGAGCCTTAATTGACGATCGACACTAGTATTACGCAAAAAGGGGGTGTAACAGATGAGACTTCTGCAGTTCTGAGTGAAGCTTTATGCCCTGTTATGCGGCATCGCGTGCATTCATTACCTTGTCGGTGTTCGTCAGGCGGCGGCGGGCAGCACAGCTCCGCTCACCTCGCCGTCTCGGAAGCAACTCTCTCCTAACTTCTCCTTACTACCATTTAACGAAGTTGGTTTAAAAAGATATCTGGCTGTGTTTTCATCTGACCAATCAGGGTCTCAATGTTAACCTTAAGCTCCGCCTACAAAAATTCTGTCTATCCAATGAGAAACGTTATACTTTTCGTGGTGGGGCAATGTTTTTAAAGTTTGCAACGTAACAGAGACGCGAAAAAGTCTCACACTAAAACTTGCAGCTGGTGTGGTTCTTTTAGTGTTATCGTAAGATCTATACTGTTATCCTGGAGGGCTCTATCTTTTAACATGGGCTGGGGGGTGGTCCTGACGTAACAGAGACGCGAAAAAGTCTCACGCTAAAACTTGCGGTTGGGGTGGCCCTTTTTGTGTTATCGTAAGATCTATACTGTTCTTCTGGAGGGCTCTAGCTTTTAACATGGGGTGGGGGGTGGTCCTGACGTAACAGAGACGCGAATGAGTCTCACGCTAAAACTTGCGGCTGCGGTGTGGTCCTAGCGGTTAGCTGGCGACGTGGGTGTCCGTCCCTTATCGTAGGGCCTTCTAACTTAACACGGTTCTGCTCTCGGCTTCTGTTCTCGTTTCTCCCCTCGGAACTGCGTCTGTCTCACGGTGGGAAGGTATGACATGCATTTAGGCATTCTTGTGTTAGTCTGTGGTATTCCATTTGCTCACTCGTTACTCGTATTACTTTGGTTAATTTAATGTCACGATTTATTCGGAGCTATGTGACATACTACTGGATTTGCTTATGATGTCAGGGTTTTCATGGAAGGTGTTGGATTTGCCTGACACCTTACAAAGACGCTAATGATTTTGTAACTTCATCGAAACATGTCTGGCCAAAAAAATAAATAAATAAAAAAAATTGCTCAAGGCGAAACCTACCCGTTTTAGTGATTCGAATTTTTAAGTATCCCAGTGAAACAAAAGTTTCTAGAGCCACAATGATTCATCAAAAATACATTTTACGTTGAAAATGATTTTCGAACCTAAATGAGTAATAACTTCTACTATGAATATTTCAGCAGAAATCTCTTCTATCTCTCTTAGCTAAAATACGTAAAACTTATTTTTTCAAGTAGTCATCGTTATTTTCAGAACATTGAATTATGTGACTCGATTGTCGGAATAACATACTGCTTCGTACCAGATTGTATCATTTACTGCCACATTTTAATATCAGCTGTGTAGGAACTGTATTTGCTTTAATTTGCTATTCGCTAATATATTATAAGTACTGCTTTAGTATCACTTACCATATCCACATCTTGTTAGAGTCGGTACGTGTCTACATTTCACTTTGCGATGCTACGTAATTGTACATCCTGCTAGCGGTTGGTAGAAACATGGCGGCCGCTGGAGAATTAGTCACTCAATATTATATAGGCTCTTTATCCTAGAAAAGGTATCAGAGTTTGTTGGTTTCTCTGACGACACTGCCTTCTTGGTGTCGGCTGAGTTCACGCCTGATATACTGTCCACCTCCTTGGTGATACATGTTGCAAGTGGCAATTCGTTAAACGAACTTTATCTAGATACGTGCAATTCATGTTGTATAGAAATAATACTTAGGTAAAGGGTGGGCATAAAGGCCACCCCAAGGTTTGCCGATTTTTTTAGTTAAGTTGCAACCGATCTAGGATCTCTAAAATTCAGGGTGTCCATTGAGTCTAACTTCTCACCCGCCTGATTTTTTCATTCTCGCTGGTCAAAAGGAAAGTACCTGAATAATCAACAATCTGAGAAATACCCGAGTGATTATAGTGCTCAACGGGCTTGAGGATAATGGTCACATAGATAAAAAGAGCTACATAGTGTGAATACTCGTTTTAACTTTAAAAAATTGTATTTAGAGGAAATATATCTTATTTACAGTACAAACTGTGTGTTGAGAGGATAAAATGGATTACATAATATAATTATAATTTATTTTTTCAAGAAAAAGTCATTATTATTAGAAAAAATGAAATAATGGAAAAATTTTAGGCCAGTTTTCGCACAAGTAGTCACTTTTGTCCTCACAACTAGCCGCGGACTGTCAGCGGCGATTGACCACAACCTCAGTATTGGGAAGCAGCAATCCACCGCTTTCCAACATTTCTGGTCTCTTTATTAACATTACGTGTAAGTTTATTTCTCTGGATCACCTCAAATACCTCGCTTCACAGATCCTTAACTATCATACCGAGAAATATTATCTGTAATAAAAAGAGATGGTAGTAAATTTCCTTTTCTTGTTTTGAGGTAAAAATGACTGAAACCCTCCAGATACCTTCTGGTTCTCAGTATTTAATATTTGTTCAGGTAGATAATAGTAACAACAGAAGAAAGAGTTTTAATTCTGGGCAGGCATATTGGCCACCGGCTGGCTGTTGTGCCCACTTGGACGCCATTTTACAATAGTTGGTTTTAGTTGGCCATTGTCTCTGATGAAGCAATCTTCGACGTGAGGATTTGTCGGCAAGTAGCCACTCTAAAACCACGATTATGTTAGAAAAACCTAAGTTGTTATGTAAATTTGTAATAATTACGTGAAGTGAGAACTTACCCTAGATTAAAGGGTCTCAAAACTATACAAAACGTGACTGCGAGATAACACAACGTTCTGGCTCCTTCAAATGACTATGCCTAACTGGTGTGTTTCGAGTGACATCTTTGTGCAGTTTCTGTAAGACAACAGCACTGTACGGACTCACAAACAGAAGTGGCTGCTATGAGCCGACTGGCCATGGTGGCCGCCCTTCCCCTACTTACAACTGTTATGAAACCCAATGTTTTTCATTGTACTATGCAGGCCTGTGAGGCCGGTGTTTATATCTTTGGTGAGGCTTATATTATGGGCATCTGTCTCGGCAAAACGCATGTTCCTGTGGCCAACGTTCCTTCTCAAACTCCTGGACTCAGGCTCATAGTTTATGAAGACGTAGTTAGCTAATTTTCTAACGTAAATTTGTTTAGTTAACCGAAACAAACGAGCTGTTTATTAGTAACAGCGCAACGTCTATATCACCCCTGTGAATCTCTTCATGCCGCGCGGGATTACTCGAGCAGGCTAAGGCGCTGCAGTCATGGGCTGTGCGGCTGGTCCCGGAGGAGGTTCGAGTCCTTCCTCGGGCATGGGTGTGTGTGTTTGTCCTTAGGATAATTTTGGTTAAGTAGTGTGTAAGCTTAGGGACTGATGACCTTAGCAGTTAAGTCCCATAAGATTTCACACACATTTGAACACATTTTGAATCTCTTCCGCAGTAGGGTTTGAAAGGTTCGAGAGTGACAAATGCCCCAGAGCGCGGTCTATTGTCACCACCCCCCACAAAAAGAAAACAAGATAACATGTCACCGAAGATAGATATGTTTTCCTCATTGTGAGCATGTAGCCATATTTAATTGTGGATTACGTTAAGCACTCTCTAAACTGACTCGTTCCACGCCATTTCGATATGTTGTACAGAGGACCTGTGACCATGCCACTGAACTAAACTCATGAGGTTGCAGGAGTATTGCCTGAATTTGCACCTTCATTTTCGAGTATCTACGCGAATGTAGCTCACTAAAAATGAATATATCACATTCAGTCGAACTCCAGCATGATTCCTAGTTTGACTTTGCGTCAACTGGAGCTTCCACAGCCTAAAGGCAGCCGAAATTTGAACTTTGAGGTCCTAATTAAGCTCGTCTTTCCCCCGACTTCCAACATTCCAGTATCATCCCACCGGAAAATACGGCTTGCTAACCATTTGATTGTTTACAGTCTGCAAAGCGCGTAACAAATGCTCGGTACAACAGCCTCGCTTTTCTCTACATTACTGGCAATTGCAACGTCATAGGCATTCCAAACGCGTTCTTCACTTCTAACTGTGTATAAGCAGTTACATTCGTTAACTTTTTACCGAAGCCTCGCAATGTTGGGAAAAATGTTTCTCTTTAACCTATCATGCACAGTGTATTAAATTAGGACCAAGGATACTTAGAATACTCGGTATCTTTAGCCCAACTATACTTGCATCGGACCTAGCATATCAAAAATTGCCTCTGGTTTTAACAAAACACCCTCATCTGCAGGACAAACCAGTAGGCATTGTTCAGATGCGATTACCGTTCTAACGTCTGGGTATGGACACGTGATAAGCGGAGAAGCATAATTTTGACAGAGCTATGATGATGCTACCAGATCTGATCTGCATGAGTAGTAGTGGGATCAAAGTTGTCCACAAAAGAAAAAAAGAAAGAAAATCCTGAATGCTAAAAGCGATCAAAACACTGAGGAAATGAACAAGTGTTCAGGTGGAAGCCTCGTTACGACTCTTGGCTTATCTCTGACTGGGTGGAGTACTACATCCCTAATGTCGATGGATAATAAGAGCACACTTTGGTTTGTGGAGTGTAAATCTGCCAGCTGCTAGCCTCAGCACTAGCTGGAGTGCCACTTCACAGCTCACTGCAGATACTCCTCATGCGGAAAGTGCGACATTCGCGAAGTTATTTGTGTCAAAGGGTATTCTTTTTGCATTAAAAGTGTAATAACATTTGACAAAACACCATCTTTTTCTTTGGCGAAAGCGTTAGAATATGCGGCCAAGGATGTGAAATCAGAGGGCTCCATAACGAAGCTATCCTAGTCCAGACATCGACATTCCTCATAAACTGCGAATATTGCTCTGTAATTAAAGGTCATCACACTTTCCAATTTCTTGTGGATGCTACAACCTTTAAGAATAGTGTTGCTATTAACATGTGTGTATCAGCGAATGAATGGTTCAGCGAAAGAGTTCGACCTACAAAAAAAAAAAAAATAATGAGTCCAGTTAATGAAGAGACTGATAAAAATTAGATCTAATAAAACTACGTGTGATTATCAGTGATAATAAAAGGCTTTTAAGAGGCAGTTCTACCGCAAGAAGTGTTCAACGGTTCAAAGATACAGTTACACGAAATCGGGATGTAAGTGCGAACCTGCGTGTGGCAGAGGCATCGATATGCCGGGAGCTGCATGCTACTTTTCACAAGTTTGTGTTAAATTCTTTGGCTGTAACACAGTGCTCAGACAAGACTTCTCTGTCTTGTAAAGAAACAAATGTTCAGTGCCTCAAGGCCACCAGGAGGAAACTCTATGCCTTCAGTTCAGCTCGGTAGCCAAACTTTTCCAGGCAGGTGAGGTGACTTGTTCTACATTCGAAAAGAAGGAAGGAAGGAAGATTGTGTCATTAAAGACGGTATATAATCTCGTATTGGGGAAGGATGGGGGAAGGAAATCGGCCGTGCGCTTTCAAAGGAACCATCCCGACATTGGTCTTACTCGATTTCGGGAAATCAAAAAAATGGTTCAAATGGCTCTGAGCACTATGGGACTTACATCTATGGTCATCAGTCCCCTAGAACTTAGAACTACTTAAACCTAACTAACCTAAGGACATCACACAACACGCAGTCATCACGAGGCAGAGAAAATCCCTGACCCCGCCGGGAATCGAACCCGGTAACCCGGGCGTGGGAAGCGAGAACGCTACCGCACGACCACGAGCTGCGGACTTAGGGAATTCAGAGAATGCCTAAATTCGTATGGCCGGACAGAATTTGAACAGCCATCCTAACGAATACGAGTCCAGTCTCCTAACACTGTGCCATCTCGTTCGCTGTCTGAATTCACTACAAGCGGAGATTAAAGTGAAGATAATTTTCATAAAACTTTTGTAGCAATTCTTCTAGTGAGGACGAAATGACTCCGTGTTATTAAAAAGGAAAGTCCGTGCTTCAAGCTCGTGACAGGGCTATTGGACTGACTGTGGGTAGAGAACAGCTTTCTTCGCCACGGCACTAAAAGGGGTAGGCTGACTAGCCTATCGTCCCGGCCGGGTTTTATCCCCGGGAAATATCCCTAGTACTCATTTAATAGCAGGCTGAGTGGAGGTGGGACTGACCTAGAGGGACTGGAATGAGGAAAACTTCCTCCCTCTTTCCGGACTTGAACTCAGAACCTATGAAAAATTATCAGAAGGTTTCTGACGAGGGATGAAACGTATGCATTTACTTGATAAATCGTGACCTTTGGATTATTCGTTTTGAAAATGTCTCAAACAATACAGAATTATAATTCTGGTACTATAAACACTAGCATTAGCTACAGGGGAGAAGAACTCTTCATACTTTTGGTTCAGTAATGATGAATCTTATATCTACCTCTACATCCAAGTTGACTATTACATTGTCTCCTCACTCAGCTTTTAATCACGACCCCATCCATTCAGTTATGTTATGACAGCTCAAACACACGTTAACGTAATCACCTTCAGTTTTCCAACTTACCATTCCAGCTTTCATATGCTGGTCTTGTTGTGGAGGTTATTGCGACGATCTTTCCAACGCTGTCATCGTATTCCTTGACGTCACAACGACTTCCTAGGCCATTTGGAAACAGCTGATTGGATACTTGCCTCATTGGCGGTTCTGGGGATGTCTCTGCATCTTCACATTCGATATACACCTAAATCTACATTCGGCAAGCCTCGCGGTGTGTTGCGGAATTCCCAAAAACTATTACTCTCTTCCGTTAGCAGATTTTGTGGAAGAAAGATCCTCGATACCATACTATGTGTGCCATCGTTCCTCTAATCTTCCCTCGCGTGTTCCAACGCGGCAACGAAATTTATTGTCACCGTTGCCACAGTGTCAGCAACACGGATCAGAACCTCATTTTCCACCTAATAACTCAACTGTGACGTCTGTTGCTTCTGTGACCACTATCACTACACCTTTACTCTCATTAGTTCATTTATTACAAAAATGGTTCAAATGGCTCTGAGCACTATGGGACTTAACAGCTGTGGTCATCAGTCCCCTAGAACTTAGAACTACTTAAACCTAACTAACCTAAGGACGTCACACACATCCATGCCCGAGGCAGGATTCGAACCTGCGACCGTAGCAGTCGCGCGGTTCCGGACTGAGCGCCTAGAACCGCTCGGCCACCACGGCTGGCCATTCATTACAGCCAGTGTATATATTTAAATTACTTAATGCGGTTTTTAGCTGCAGGAGCCGTCCTGAACTGCTCCGGTAGGTAACTATTGTCTACTGGATTGCTTGGGCGTAGCTCGGCATGTCAGGAGAATTTCTATTGTAGCAGTCGATACAAAAGTGCCAAAAAACGTTTTCCACCACATTCATATTAGCATAGTTAGCTTTTTTCCCTGGAAATCTCTTTCTTAATATCTCTTTTGAACACAAGGGAACGCTGCGTATCTGTGTATGAAGGAAAAGGTAAACCTGCGTCTCTAGTACAGTTCTGTGTGATCAACCGTGCACGGAACAATGCGGCTTATGTACAGTGTCAGTCTGTCAATATGCCTCGAAAGGCTATTTTAAGCTTATCATGAGATACGAAACAATGAAGAGTTGCCTCTTAGTGGTCACCCCGGATCAACAACAGCTGCTGGTTACTACCTACGTATTACGGCTCGTACGTTGCACGAGAAGAATGCAGCAGACCTGCGCACCACCTTTTTTGAAGCAGCTGGGAAGACTGTGTCGACACGCAGTGTGCAGTCGTATCCCCACGATCAATTTCGTGTCTAGGCGTCCGTTACGTACAGTATCCCTCAGCACTTTGGCGAGCAAAGAAAGGTTGGCAAGGGAGCACCTGAAATTGAACCTAGATCAATGGCGTTCGATTCTCTTCACCTACGAGTATAGGATTTGTCTGACACTTCATAAGCGTTGTGGGACAGTGTACAATCGGGCAAGTACCACTTCGCATCTCAAGGGTTCAGCAGGGAGGCGGGTCAGACATGTTTTGGACCGGTCTCATGCATGAATGTCTGGCCTCCTTTCATCGCTCATCGCTATCGAGGGAATTTGAGGACTGTGCAGTATCGGGACAGGATTCACCAACCTATTGACCAGCCCTGCAATCATTTTTTCGGCCGTGGCTTCTTCGTTCAAAACGATATTACAGAGACACACCGCGCCCAACTTGTCAACACTTTTCACCAGGAGACTGGAATCAACCGAATGGAATGGCCTGTGGTATCTGCTGACATGATCCCGATTGGGCATGCTTGGGAACAGCTGGACCTCATAGTGCGTCGTCGCAAGAACTCTCCTCACACATTCAATGACTTCGGGAGGGGCACAGACGAAGAACTGGACAGGTTCGAGCATTAACATCTCGACCAACTTGTGAACAGTATGCCAAGGACAACCAAAGCACGTTAAAATACTCAGTATAGAGTATTTCCTAGTAGAAGATATTGATTTCAGAGCTGTGCAAAGTTGCGAACTTCCGAACCGATATCTTTTATTTTGGTTATCGGTATGTTCTTATTTCGCAATTGAGCTACTTTTTAAATTCGTAAGTCTTGCTATTTCATTCGATACTCTACTTCAGTCTAACTCCACAGACGTTCGCCCATTTGTGGGTGGTACAAAACATATTTTGAATGATTTATTACTCTCTGTGACATGAAACCACTCGCACTTACGCGGCAGAGAGCTTCGTGAACTGTTTGTATTTCCTTCGGTGATGGCCGACCTAATCAGCAACTGGCAGGAAAGACGAGATTCTGTCTGGTGACTGAATCACTCTCTGAACTTCTTTTATAGTCCGGCTTCAATACAGTCGAAGATGCGTCAACTCGACCCATTCTTCAATGCTGTTTTCGGGTCCTGCGTCCTCTGTGTACACATATATTCTAGTCTCTTAGAAATACCATGCCACTCACCCACTGTATTCACTAGCACATTTTATATTGTAATTTACGAGATGTCATCGCTGCGTAAATAAGTGAATGCATTAACCACTCGTCATGCAAGACTTCAACAGTGTATGTGTTAACTGAAGGACAGATGTAGTGTATGGAGACAAAGTTCGCATTCAAATGTCAGAAAACGGTAGATCTATTTTATGAAGGCTGATTCTTCGCTAATAACCTCGAAGGTTAAAGCGCTGAACACAACATATAAACAAAGCTAAGATTTAAATCTCTCCTCGTACTCACGGGGTACAAAACACACGCAAAACTCCGCAGCTCGTGGTCGTGCGGTAGCGTTCTCGCTTCCCACGCCCGGGTTCCCGGGTTCGATTCCCGGCGGGGTCAGGGATTTTCTCTGCCTCGTGATGACTGGATGTTGTGTGATGTCCTTAGGTTAGTTCGGTTTAAGTAGTTCTAAGTTCTAGGGGACTGATGACCATAGATGTTTAGTCCCATAGTGCTCAGAGCCATTTGAACCATTTGAACACACGCAAAAATCACCCTCGAAATCTGCCACTTCTGTCAGGAATGGTAGCGCTCCGTGTATGATGTCTGACGTGTGCTTTTACGAATGTGTTTGCCCTGCCATTTTGTCATAGATTTATCGACAGTTATTCTGCGTCGTTTTTATCTGTGTTAAATGTTAATGTTTTACGATCTTCTATACATCTGTGTTATTCATTTTGTTCAATTCTTTCCTTTCGATTTTGTACCTTATCATTGTTTCAATAAATGTTAACCACACTCGTCTCTATTTTATGTGAAGAGCGCTAATGACTGGTCATTGACTTTTATTGCAACAGTTACTGTGATGACACTTCTGAATCATATAGGCAATAGTATTCCGTAGGAGAATGATGCATGGTGCGACTGGTTTATTTTGACCAGTGCTTGTAGGGTGGATCACCAACGTGTTGCAATGCGCATTTTACTTGATTTTACACTTTGGTCTAGTATGGTCGAGCGGCCTACGTCGTTCACAGACGCATTTCACTGATCGACCATGCAGCTATCAACAGGCCACTGAGGTCAAAATGAATGATACAGTGCCTTCTGGAGAAGAGACTAAAGCGTTGTAACTTAGATTTGGGCTGTGAGTTCAGAAAATTCCTGAACGTTGTCGGCACACCGAGTTCATAAATCTCCACCAGTTCGTACCTCATGGCTCAAATACATGATCTGATATTCTGAACCACAAACCCTATTATATTTTCCTGTTTTAATATACTGAATATGATTCGTTGAGACGATAAGATGCATTGAGAAGTGATTTAGTAAGAGAATATTCCTTACATAACATTTGTAGAAATTCATTTTGAAAAGTTTTTTAGGCAGTCTCTAACATTTTAAAGCCTCAGAAGTCGATGCACAAATTTTTAATTCTAAACCAGAGCATGACACTGAATAATAACCTCGTCACTACTGTCTTCAAACTGAACTAAAGCCACATGCAGAAATAGTTATATTTCTATCCTTTAGAGTCCTTTTGTTTTAATGGCAGCGTATTTCGTGTTCTGGCCCATTTTGTGTCGTGCTTTATTATAGGAAGTGTCTTCTTAAGTGGTCATATACAAATATTTTAATTGTTTTCTTGGTGCACACCTGTAAAACCGTCAGTAAACAATTATTTTAGGCCTTCATCACTTGCTTTAGCGTCCACAGTTATAACATGTATTATATCTTGTTAAGACTAATGAATACACATACGTAAGACGTGAGGTACCTTTCAGTTTTGCTGGACGTACAACAGTATTAGAGACGGCATAGGAGACTTCTACACTTTGAGCTTCTGAACAAATATACTTCATATCAGCTTTCTCTACTTTTATTTCTTTCTTCGCTACGGTCTATCAATGTGACTTGTGATTAGGAAGCGTCCTCTTAACCATTTGCGCGGAATTTTTTTTTCACTATGAATACATTATAAATATATAGTGTGGTCCATTGATAGTGACCGGGCCAAATATCTCAAGAAATAAGCATCAAACGAAAAAACTACGAAGAACGAAACTCGTCTAGCTTGAAGGGGGAAACCAGATGGCGCTATGGTTGGCCTGCTAGATGGCGCTGCCATAGGTCAAACGGATATCAACTGCGTTTTTTTAAAATAGGAACCCTCATTTTTATTACATATTCGTGAAGTACGTAGAGAAATATGAATGTTTTAGTTGAACCACTTTTTTCGCTTTGTGACAGATGGCGCTGAAATATTCACAAAAGGTGTAAGTACGTGGTATCACTTAACATTCCACCAGTGCGGACGGTATTTGCTTCGCGGTACATTACCCGTGTTAAAATGGACCGTTTACCAATTGCGGAAAAGGTTGATATCGTGTTGATGTAGGGCTATTGTGATCAAAATACCCAATGGGAGTGTGCTATGTATGCTGCTCGGTATCCTGGACGACATCATCCAAGTGTCCGGACCGTTCGCCGGATAGTTACGTTATTTAAGGAAACAGGAAGAGTTCAGCCACATGTGAAATGTCAACCATGATCTGTAACAAATGATGATGCCCAAGTAGATGTTTTAGCTGCTGTCGCGGCTAATCCGCACATCAGTAGAAGACAAATTGCGCGAGAATGAGGAATCTCAAAAACTCTGTGTTGAGAACGCTACATCAATATCGATTGCACCTGTACCATATTAATATGCACCAGGAATTGCATGGCGACGACTTTGAACGTCGTGTACAGTTCTGCCACTGGGCACAAGAGAAATTACGGGACGATGACAGATTTTTTGCACGTGTTCTATTTAGTGACGAAACGCCATTCACGAACTGCGGTAACGTTAACCGGCATAATATGCGCTATTGGGCAAAGGAAAATCCACGATGGCTGCGACACGTGGAACATCAGCGAACTTGGCGGGTTAATTTATGGTGCGGCATTATGGGAGGAAGGATAATTGACCCCCATTTTATCGGTGGCAATCTAAATGGCGCAATGTATGCTGATTTCCTACGTAATGTTCTACCGGTGTTACTACAAGATGTTTCACTGCATGTCAGAATGGCGATGTACTTCCAACATGATGGATGTCCGTAACATAGCCCGCGTGCGGTTGAAGCGGTATAGAGTAGCATGTTTCATGTTTTGTGACTATGGCCTGCACGTTCACCGGATCTGACGTCCCCAGATTTCTTTTTGTGGGGAAAGTTGAAGGATATTTGCTATCGAGATCCACCGACAACGCCTGACAACATGCGTCAGCGCATTGTCAATGCATGTGAGAACATTACGGAGGGCAAACTTCTCGCTGTTGAGAGGAATGTCGTTACACGTATTGCCAAATGCATTGAGGTTGACGGACATCATTCTGGGAATTTATTGCATTAATGTGGTATTTACAGGTAATCACGCTGTAGCAGCATGCGTTCTCAGAAATGATAAGTTCACAAAGGTACATGTATCACACTGGAACAAACGAAATAAAATGTCCAAACGTACCTATGTTCTGTATTTTAATTTAAAAAACCTACCTGTTGTCAACTGTTCGTCTAAAATTGTAAGCCATATGTTTGTGACTATTACAGCGCCATCTGTCACAAATCGAAAAAAGTGGTCCACCTAAAACATTCATATTTCATTACGTACTACACGAATATGTAATAAAAATGAGGGTTTCTATTTAAAAAAAACAGTTGATATCCGTTTGACCTATGACAGCGCCATCTAGCGGGCCAACCATAGCGCCATCTGGTTTCCCCCTTCAAGCTAGACAAGTTTCGTTCTTTGTAGTTTTTTCGTTTGACGCTTATTTCGTGAGATATTTGTCCCGGGCACGATCAATGGACCACCCTGTACATAACAAGCGACTGTCGTTCGTAAATACTGTCAGAGAGTGTTGTTTCAGGTAATCAGTAACATTACAGATTACATTTGCCTCATTTTTTAGTATACTGTACTTAATACGAATTTTAGGTACAGCAGCGAAAAGAACCCAATTGAAATTCGCTGCTGTATACAACCGTCCTGAAATCTGCTCTGACGCTGTTTCATGGTCTGACGGAACAAATAGTTCATTCTTCTTTTTTAATTTCCCATATCTCCAGATTACCGTACATGTAAATAGATGCTATATTGTTGAATCACTCTTAAACTGACACCAACTAAAGAAATTTCTTAAGGAACCTATACGTAAAAGCAACAGAGAATGTGTAACGTTTCATTCTTTCTCTCTTCCTTTTCACTTTATTTCAGAAAAAAAAGTACAGTTTACCTTACAAGTGAAATGTACACAGTTATTATTTACATTATTATTTTCGTAGCAAAAACAAGAAAGGATCACGACCTGAAGGTACATAGTCCCACATGAGCTCCGCCTATGAGTTCCACCTCTTTGTGATGTGTTATACTTTTTGGACAACGATATTTGCATGGAAACATTATTTTTGTCCGCAATCGGCTGCGCTTTACATAAATATACATTTACAGTCAACAGACGAAGAAACAAACAGAAAAATTCAATTCAGCATGTTTAGGCCTCTTTACGCTTCATTGTCCCGACCAACACACTTACTCTGCATCAGTTAGCGCCACATAATTAATAATATACTCTCTTCCTTTACTTCCCGCTTGAGATAATTCGGTGAAAAACTGGTTAAAAAATATCATTACATTTTCCAAACACCTACTGTAGTACTTCATAAAGTTAATTGTCAGCTAATGTGTTACTGTTTGTTTACGTTCAACTTGCATTTAAATAGAACGCATGTTAAACGTGAAGGCATTGAAGCTTACTGCTTCCAGCTGACCGCATATTACCGCAAATCGACAAAACATGCTCCTGCTTCCTTTCTTCTTCTTCGTCTTTTGTTTTGTTCTTACTTTAGTCAGTGCTGATTGCTCTCCTGTTGCAGGCATTGGATTTGGACTGATCTACCTGCCAGCGGTAGTATGCGTCGGATACTACTTTGAGACCAAACGGTCGCTGGCTACTGGAATTGCAGTGTGCGGCTCTGGTTTCGGCACATTTGCATTTGCGCCAGTTGCTACGATACTGCTAGAAACCTTCGGCTGGAAAGGTTCTAACCTCGTACTCGCTGGAGTTATTCTTAATTGTGCCGTAAGTTGGATTTATTCTACTGCAACATTATATCCGATTTGCGTTGAAGATTTGCACGTTCCGTTCAGTTGACTCAGTAATTAATTATTACATTAATTAAGAAAATGAAACTGAATGCATAACTAAATTAACTATCATTTCACTGAAATTAATTAATATATATGGCGCATTAAATGGCTCTGCTTAAATATTATCTTCTGAATTATTTGCAACGTTATAATTTTGTTTCTGTTTTAAGTTTTTCTTCCAGCCAATACTTGAGGTCTTTCACTGATATAGACAGTGCACATAAGTAATAACAATACGGCATTATAGCCGCTTATCTAATACCGAATAGTTGCTCATTTCGGCTTCAGCACTGCAGTCATCCGACATGACAGCAATGTAACACAATACCGACACTGATCTTGTGGTATAGCCTTCAATATTCGTGCAGAAGTTGATGTGTCGAGTGACTAGATAAGTTAGTCCACGAAACCGAACAAATGCTGAATGGTATTGAGGTTTAGTCGGTTAGGTGTGCAAATGAGCTGTTAAAATCAGAGCTGCATTCGCCAAATTATTCATACACAAAATAGATGCAGTGGCTAGGTACGTTGCCATCTTGAAAAAGAAATGACGTGAGAAAACGTGTAACGTTACCGAATGCATTCATCCCACAAAAAGGCGGCGATACTGTAAAGGAACCTTGGCTAGCCTCAGGCCACCAAACGTCTTAATCATCGCCTGCAAACACGCCCCACGCCTTAAAAACGCTCCCATTTGCCAGAAATTTGGATACAGGCACGTTCAGTGGACCATTTGATACTCGCGGAGTGGTATGGAAAATGTCAGTCATCTAATCAGTTGACCTGTTTTCGATCAGCAACCCAGTAGGCCTGTTCTTCCCAGATAAGTCCATTTTACAGATAAATCAGAAAACATAAATATTAAATTCAGCATTTAAAAATCTATTCGCACGTGAAGATACCTCCATAGTAATGTTCGACTGTCGCACAGACCCACAAATGAGATGCTTTGACAGTTATTGAAAAACGGTTAAGACAACTCAAAGGGAAAGAAATGCATCAAGCCCTGACGAAATTACAATTGAATTTTACAGCGAGGACATAAGGAACCAGTTTCTTTCCTCGCTCACACTTAGCGATAATCTCTTGCGCAGGTCGCTGCCGTTTGCAAAAAGAGTAAAAGAACAGACGCACAGAATTACAGACCAATATGGCTGTCACCCGTCTGTTGCAAGATCCTAGATCTTATTCTAAGTTTTTCTGGGGGGGGGGGGGGGGGGGGCGGACGAAGCTTCTCTGAAAGAATCGCTACGGAAAGACCACTTGCGTCAAACACAGATTGCTTTATTCATATATAATACTGTGAAAACCAAAGATACAGGTAAACATGTAGATTGTCTCTTGCAAGATTTCCGAAAGGTCTTTGACGCTGTACCGCGTGGTCGACTAATGACAGAGATACTCCGTCCCCACAGGCTTTGAAGGTCCCAGGGTACCGACCTACCACCGTGTCACCCTCAGCCCATAAGTGTCACTGCATCCAGATTTGGAGGGGTATGTGGTTAGCATACCGCTCTCACGGCCGTTGCTCACGAGGGCTGAGTGCACGCCACTTGCCAACAGCGCTCGGCAGACGATGACGGTTACCTATCCAAGTACTAGTCAAGTCCGACAAAGTTTAACTACGGTGATCTAACGGGAACTGGTGTTATCACTGCGGGAAGGCCGTTGGTTAGTGACAAAGATACTATCATATGAATATGCTACTATCTCCATGAATTTTTGAGTAATAAAACCCATTACGTCATACTGGATGACGAATGTTCAACAGAAGCAAAATTAAAGACCTTGATAACGAGAACCTATTTTTCACGCTGGCGCTTCTACAGCAGCATTTCAAGTTTGTCACTATGTTTCCTTTCATTCACAGATTTCTTCCGTTCTCTCTCTTCATTTTCCTTCTTTCACCAATATCTTTCCATTATCTCCTTTTCTATCAGCTTCCTGTGCTCCCCAGGTACACTGTCTAATAACTACGTCCAACATTTTCAACAACCCCTATGGATTCTGTCTCGCAGTGGCACTTTTCCACTGTAAAATCGTGCCTGTAACGCTTATTCCTGTGAAGAATACTGCATGAACATTTCTTTTATCCCTTTCGGTGCATGATTAATACAACATGCGGTGACTATACAGAGATTACGAAAAATAATCCCATCTCCGAAAGGTGTACAATACTTTCACTGTTGTCTCGTAGACTGGTATCCTGAGGCCCATGCATGATTATACTCTTATCCAGTCTATTAAGCCAGTATTTGTGCCATAAATTAGCACTGTCCTTAGATAATTGTTGTAATACTGTTCATTAATGATCAAGCAAATAGTAGTGTCTGGTCTCGTCCCTTCCTGGTGAAATGTAAAGGAAAAAATTAAAAAATAATATTTTTATTCTCATGATGCGTTTGGAGGTTTCAGAGCCTAATATTCAAGTTCTCACAACTTATTTAGCATCTGTGTTTTGTTTTTCTGTGTTTTTTTGTCTTTAGGATGACATAACAGTGTTCTCCACATGTTTAAATTCTCGCTATCAATCTGTCACATCTCTGCAGGCATACACGTGGCAGTTGCGTTGATCACATCTGCCTCTAAATGGTGGGCCTTTTGTGTGTTTTTGTGGATGTTTTCGTACGTGCACTAGATGCTATGAACAGAACCGCTCTACACGCAGAAGTACATAAGATAAAAGTAATATCAAAGATATTAATCGGAAATTTGGGTACAAAAACTTCTAAGCACTTCGAACTTAAATTTAAAAATATAATAAATGTAATTTAATTGTGTGTTGCTAATAGCTGGTAGTAATCATTCCAGACCTAATAAAAAAAAATTATATATAAAGTAATCGTCATAAACAATAGTTCAATGAATTAGGACATCTAAACTTACTACAGAGATGTTGTAATTGAATGGTTTGATATAGCTTTATTTTCGTCGCGACCGAAGAAAAATACAGCATCACACTCTAAAACGGCAGTTTGAAGTTACTACAGCGATACTATCCTCACGTATCTATCCACATATGCACCTATATGATTATTCAGAATATGCAAGACATCGCTTTTAAACCATCTGTCTAACATTCCTCTCTCGAAAACGCTTGGGAAACATGAACGCTTACAACTTTCTGTGTGAGCTCTGATCTATCTTACTCTGCTCGCTGTTAAAACTGTAACTTCATGAAGGCGGTAAACAACAAACGTCTAAAGGACGTGAATTTTCACGAAGTAGATAGGAGTAACGCCATCTTCATTCTGTGCATAAAGAAAACTTACACAGTGGGTTTCCCATTCAAAAATTTCATTTCAATGTTGTTTCTTTGTGGGAGGATCGTGTTATGACTTGTGTACGAAGGAGAAACTTCTATCAGCGTGTGTCGGAATTCGAAAACTGTACGATCTTGGTCTATCCGACTGCGGTTTGTCGTTCCGCAATATTGCTCCTCGAGTCGGCCTCTGTCCCACGACTGTCATGCGAATACGTAATCAATGGGTCCAGAATGGCCATACTTCACGCCGTGCTGCAGCTTAACGACCTCGAGCGACTAGCGTCCGAGAGGACTGACATATTTTGAAATTTGAAATTTGTGGTAAGGTCTTATGTGACCAAACTGCTGAGGTCATCGGTCCCTAAGCTGACGCAGTACTTAATCTAACTTCAACTAACTTACTCCAAGGACAACACGCACACCCATGCCCGAGGGAGGACTCGAACCTCCAACGGGGGGAGCCGCGCGGACCGTGACAAACGCCCCAGACCGCGCGGCAACCCCGCGCGGCACTGACATATTGTTCATTCACCTGTACAGGATCGTAAAGCCACGTTACGCATCTTGAGTCAAGAAAAGCTCTTGTTTGCAGCAAAACGAGTGTACGTAGGTACAATGGGACGACGTCTGCAGCAACAGCGACCATTGTTGCGGCCTCCCTTGAGGCGGCAGCAAAGAGGGGCCACCTAATGACAACTCTGGACACAGGAGAGGCACGAGTCGTGATCTTGCACACAGCACCAACAAGGATGAATCCGTCTAGGAGATCGAACGTTGCCAGATTCCATTCGTCATCACTATACGGGCCCGGCACCTGGCGTGATGGTATGGTGTGCCACTGGGTATTCAAAACGATCATTTCTGCTTCGACAGCCGTAAATTGTACAACATCTATTAAATTTCTGCTGTGTTAAGGGCGATGGCTGTGCTCTGTAGCCGGCTGCTGTGGCCAAGCGGTTCTAGGCGCTTCAGTCCGGAAGCGCGCGGCTGATACGGTCGCAGGTTCGAATCCTGCCTCGGGCATGGATGTGTGTGATGTCCTTAGGTTAGCTAGGTTTAAGTAGTTCTAAGTTCTAGGGGACTGATGACCTCAGCTGGTAAGTCCCATAGTGCTCAGAGCCATTTGAACCATTTAGTGGTCTGCATTCGAAGTCTACATGATATTTTCTGTCAACAAGATAATGCAAGACCGTATCATGATGCTGTCCTCCATACAGAGGATGTTCGACTTCTGACTTCGTCAGAACGTTCTGCAGATCTCTTACCCACTGAACATCTGGTTATGGTTTACTGAGAGACTGACACGTCACCGCTCGCCAGACACTGCTATTGATGATCCCTCGGATAGAGAGCATAAAGTAGCGTGGAATGACATACTCTTATCTTTCTTTCTAGCTCAGTTCGAATCAAAAAAATGTTCAAATGTGTGTGAAATGTTGTGGGACAACTGCTAAGGTCATCAGTCCCTAAGCTTACACACTACTTAACCTAAATTAGCCTAAGGACAAACACACACACCCATGCCCGAGGGAGGACTCGAACCTCCGCCGGGACCAGCCGCACAGTCCATGACTGCAGCGCCCTAGACTTCTCAGCCAGTTCGAATCGATAACCAGTGGACTTAGAACCAATGTTTTTGCTAGACGCGGTAGCTGTGTGTACTAAATTTTGTATCCTGTATACCCCAAATCACATACAAACGTAATCATGTATTCATCTTAGAATACAGAGTGTATCATAATTAACGTCATAAGCGCATACAGATGAAAGAGGCCGATGCTAGAAGCAAAAAACCTCGATAAACACAGGTCCGCAATCCATCCGTTTACGAGATGAAACTTCCTGGGCCGGCCGCGGTGGCCGTGCGGTCCCAGCACTCCCTCTAACCCACCTAAATCAGTGTATCACTTGGTGCAACCAGTAGCCATTTCAAATCAATCCTTCCAAAATCCAGGCATTCATTATAGGACCTACCACCCCCTCCTATCCAACTTACACTCACTTTGAAATACCTTAGTCTCATCCTTGACTGTTACCTCACCTGGACTCCCCATCTCCTTTCCCTTCAATGAAAAACCCACAATAGACTCGGCCTCCTGAAACTACTTTCTGGCTGGACATTGGTACTGCATCCTTCCACCACCCTTCATACTTAAAAATCTTTGATCCCCCCCCCCACCAATTCTCTGTTATGTCAGTGTCACACATACCTCCAACCCTCCTAAATTCTATAATACCATCAAAATCCTTGAACGCCATGTGCTCTGCCTCACTTTCTGTATCTGTCTCTCGTCCCCCACAAAGATCCTCTATGATCTCATCCCCTTCCCACATCTCCTTCTTTTTCTTCAACACATCCATATCCTCTACACTAACTGCCGGCTTGATCCCCCTCACCCCCTGGTGTCTCCTTTCCTCTCCACTCCCTGCCTGCTGCTGCGCCTCTACCGATGTGTCCCACCCTCTCTCCATCTCCACACCCTCCACCTCCTCTCCCAAAGAAACTTCCAGTTTGTCCCCATCCCAGATGATGTGCTTTGCCCTGATATTTATCCTTCCTTCCAACACTGACCCTCCTCTTCCCCTCCATTTCTCCCCAGTGCTCTCTCTTCTTTTCCTCCCCCTCTGTTATTTCTTCCCTCCTACCACCCTATCCTTCTCACTTCTCCTTTCCCAGTCCTTGCACTGCCTCCTAGGCTGCTCTGTCCCCAAACTTCCTGTCTGCTGCCCCTTGGTGTGTTACCAGCTCCTCCCTTCCGCCCCTTCCTACCCCCCCCCCCCCCCGCCCTCTGCTGAGCCCCCTTCTATCTTTTCTCTCTCCTTTCTCTCTGACCGATCCCCCCTCCTTCCCCCCCCCCTCGGCAGGTCCTTCCACTGTTAATCGCATTACATTGTCGTGTTTTGGTTCTCGCTATGTATGTAATATAAGTGTTCAGTGTCGTCATTCCATGTGGCTCTCATTACTGTGAACGCCATTTTTAATTGTGCTCTTCGTGCTGCCAGTGTTTATGTGCTACGTCTTCATTGAGCGTCATTTTAATTATATATGGATTTTATGTAAACGTGCCTTGTGAAACTACCCCTTTTTGGTATGTTACAACTCCCATTGTTTCCCATTCTCATGTTTACACTTCCTCGTTTATCCCCATATTTTACGTATTTCACGTTTTATTTTATACAGTCTCTCGGTTGAAGAGCTATGAATTGTGCCACTGGCAGCCCACCCACTGACCCCACACACCATTACTCCTCCTCACCCACTGTCCTTCCTAATGTCTGTATTCCCACTATCTACTTCACCTCCTACCTATCATCTCCATAGTTTCCCCTCCAAATAACCACTCTCTCCTTACCCACGCCATCCCCCCCCCCCCCCTCCGAATTTATCTGAATTTGACGCGGCAAGTGAACCGAGAAATTTTTATGCAGGGACTCTGCTGCGAAACACTTCATACCCATGTATTTCTATGTGTGGGGCCACCTTAAAGCTATAGTGTACGCCACTCCGGTTAACACCGTTGAAAAATTGGAGCAGAGACTTGTCAGGAATTTGGATATGATTCAGCGTCTCTGAAAGGATTCGAAACTCGTTGTGGTGACGGGTACAGACCTCCATCTGGGCACAAAGACGGCACTTTGAACACCTCCTTTAACTACGGGTACAGCCACGTAGCAGTTGTGTTGATTCAAAACACCTGCGCTTCTACCAAAGTATCTTTAACAATTTTTTTCAATGTTGTACGGTATTGTTACCTTTTCCTAACTGGATTGACATTTACACGGAATCGAGGCTAGGAACCACAAAGTCGGTTCGTTTGCAGACGTATATATACTGAGACTTCCTTGTTTGTATAATCGTGTACTTTCAACTGCTTATGTTCACGCCATCAATTATGACACATCATGTATGTACAATAAGTAAAATTTCTTTATTTGCAATCCTTCCTGGTATTGCAATTTGGATGACCAGCAGTGTATTTTATCGCAATGATAACTCTTCTTCCTCAAATGGCAGAAAAAACATTTGGGCAGTAGCAGGAGAACTTCGTCCACTGAGATTTCAGAAAAAGATTTCACCTCAATGAAAAAAAGTTTTGTTTCCATGATTGTGGCTCCAGTTCATTTATCATAACTGCGACACTCTCTCCCCTACTTCGAGATATTTAATATCGAATATCCATTCTTTGAACTTTTCGAAATGTTGTGTAAGGATTCCATACTGCGCAGAAATATTCCAGGAGAGGACAAACAAATGTAATATAATCATTTTCAATTAATCATTGAACTTTCTAGGTGGTCTGCCAACAAACTGTTTTCTTCGAGGTATCTGAAAATCTATGAACACAATATACAGGGTGACTGAAAATTCACGCACTCGGACGCCACAGAGCGATTCCTTGTATAGTAACAGTACAAAAATGACTCTAACCAAGTTTCGTTCCTGGAATATTTTCAGTAGAAAAAGGAATGAAGCTATGCTGCGAAGAGTTTCCTTTATTAAGTGACCAAAGCTGCTTGCCGCCTAACATGACAGGTGATAAATAAGGCAGGAGCCAAACCTTCACGAACACAGCTGTTACGATGCTGTCTATGGCTACGGTTTCTACCGCCGCCACTGGGAGAATCAATTGACTGAGATGTAGGCCGGCACAACTCATAAGATGTCTGTGAACAGCACACCGTCCTGGCTAGCTCTCTTGTCAGAGAAATATGGACCAGAGACACGTCTTTAACAAATGGTAAAAAACACGTCTGCTTTCGCGCTGTGATCCTTTTCCCGAGAATGCTTTATTTCTCGGGCTCGCATACCCGGGCACTGTCCTTATTGACTATTCCCGATTACTGAAAGGTCTACTTATTACTCGTAATTCTTCGTTCTGGCAAACTTGCGTCTTACACGGCGACAGTCTTAAAACCTTATACACATGCACACCACACGGCTACCGTTCCTGTAGCAACTGCACTGCCTCCTTTGTCCTCACTGTTGACATAAGCAACTGAAACATCAGAAAATCCTCTGCGTTCATTTATGCACGCTTCCTTTCTCACATGTACATCTCCTGTTGGTCCTACCATCTTCGGATTCGTAAGGTTTTTGCGTAAACCTTAGCGTATGTTGAAAGGGTAGGCTAATGGAAAATGGGGGTAGTGTATAAACAGAAATCCAGTGACATAGAAAGAGAAGCTACATGAGAGATTGTTTACGTAATGCTCATTGTAAAGGGCTGGTAAAAATATATAACAGGTTCCATGTATCCGTCACCAGACTCACTCAAAGATCTAACTGAAAACTTTAGAGGAAACCTTAGCTTGCTACTACATATGTTCCCGAACCATACTATCATCACTGGAAGAGACTTTAATCATCCACCAGTTGACTAGGAGGATTGTGGTGGACGTGACATCATGTGCTAAATGCCAACTCTGGAAACTATTTGGAACGGGTCGTACGGAAACTCACACGTGATTTGAATATACACTACTGGCCATTAAAATTGCTACACCACGAAGATGACGTGCTACAGACGCGAAATTTAACAGACAGAAAGAAGATGATGTGATATGCAAATCAAATGATTAGCTTTTCAGAGCATTCACTCAAGGTCGGCGCCGGTGGCGACACCTACAACGTGCTGACATGAGGAAAGTTTCCAACCGATTTCTCATACACAAACAGCAGTTGACCGGCGTTGCCTGGTGAAATGTTGTTGTGATGCCTCGTGTAAGGAGGAGAACTGCACACCATCACGTTTCCAACTTTGATAAAGGTCGGATTGTAGCCTATCGTGAATCACTAGCAGTCGAGATGACAGGCATCTTATCCGCGTGGCTGTAACGGATCGTGCAGCCACGTCTCGATCCCTGAGTCAACAGATGGGGACGTTTGCAAGACAACAACCTTCTGCACGAACAGTTCGACGACGTTTGCAGCAGCATGGACTATCATCTCGGAGACCATGGCTGCGGTTACCCTTGACGCTGCATCACAGACAGAAGCGCCTGCGATGGTGTACTCAACGATGAATCTGGGTGCACGAATGGCAAAACGTCATTTTTTCAGATGAACCCAGGTTCTGTTTACAGCATCATGATGGTCGCATCCGTGTTTGGCTACATCGCGGTGAACGCACATTGTAAGCGTGTATTCGTCATCGCCATACTGGCGTATCACCCGGCGTGATGGTATGGGGTGCCATTGGTTACACGTCTCGGTCACCTCTTGTTCGCGTTGACGGCACTTTGAACAATGGACGTTACATTTCAGATGTGTTACAACCCGCGGCTGTACCCCTCATTCGATCCCTGCGAAACCCTACATTTCAGCAGGATAATGCACGACCGCATGTTGTAGGTCCTGTACGGGCCTTTCTGGATACAGAAAATGTTCGACTGCTACCCTGGCCAGCACATTCTCCAGATCTCTCACCAATTGAAAACGTTTAGTCAATGGTGCCCGAGCGACTGGCTCGTCGCAATACGCCAGTCACTACTCTTGATGAACTGTGGTATCGTGTTGAAGCTGCATGGGCAGCTGTACCTGTACACGCCATCCAAGCTCTGTTTGACTCAATGCCCATGCGTACCAAGGCCGTTATTACGGCCAGAGGTGGTTGTTCTGGGTACTGATTTCTCAGGATCTTTGCACTCAAATTGCGTGAAAATGTAATCACATGTCAGTTCTTGTATAATATATCTGTCCAATGAATACCCGTTTATCATCTGCATTTCTTCTTGCTGCAGCAATTTTAATGGCAAGTAGTGTATTATAACTATTGGCAGTAGAATCATACCGCAAGGGGGACCTCGAGTCGAAGCATATTGAAAGTATCCGAAAAAGAGCAGCAACGTTTGCAAGGTTTGTTTGACTCACTGCGGAGAGTCACGGAAATAATAGAAAATTCGAACTGTGAGACACGAAGATAGACGCCCACTGACAGAAAACCTAGTTACAAACTTGCAAGAACCAATATATATTGAGGAATCTAGGAATATGCTAGTGCCCCCTACATATGTCTCCCGTAGTGACCGTGTAGAAAAGATTAGACGAATTACAGCTGGCACAGAGGCATCTAACCAGTCATTATTCCCGCACATTGTAAGAGAGTAGGGTTGCGAAGAAACTCTAATATGTGGGACAATTGGTAATACCCTCTACCATCTACTTCACAGTGGATTGCAGGCTATGGATTATGAAGTACATGTCCTAATTGTCGTGTAATTTCTCATCAAACTGCAACAAAACTGCGTCTTCGCTAGCATTTAAGCACACGCCACCACATTCTTCAACAATATCAACGCACATATTTGCCGCTATACGGCAGGTACAGTCCTTTCGAAATTTGTGAAACCGCGGAGACCTCTTTGAAATCGTACAGACGTCACACATTATGGCGTAGTTGAAAGTGTAACGTTATAAAATTATCGAATACCATTATGTCCAAAAGTGGAGCATAAGCGGGAAAAGAGGGAAATATAAGGAGAAAAAGCGAGGCCACAGAATTTCCCCAAAAACTAAAATTCTACCATCTACAGAAGGGGCCAAAGAAATGTATCCACTGTTTAAAAGTCCATAACTGGCAAAATAACTGACGGAGTTGTCTCACCTTTGGTAGTGTAATAGTTTGTAGTTCCGGCAGTCGCCACACAAGCGTTGTATTGTGTTGTTTTGTTTCGTCAGATGACAGTCGCCAGGTAGTCAGTGTTTTGTTCTTAGTTGCACCTAGTTACTCGAGTAAACAATGCTGGCGCAAGGCTTACATTCGATGAAAGGAAGTCAGTTTTGAGATGGTATTTTAAGTACGAAAACATTAATGAGGTTCAACGGCAATGGCGAAATGAGTATCAAACAGAGCCACCGACACGTTTAACGATTCGTCGTATTCGAGACAAATTTGAAGCCGAAGGTTGTGTTAAAGATTTACACAAACAACGATCTGGACGACCTGTAACAGTAACAACCCCAGCTAACTCCCGTCGTCTGTTACAACAATTCACTCGCTCACCATAGAAGTCTGTGAGACAGTGTGACGGTGAAACTGGAGTGAGTCGCTCAAGTGTTCGGCGAATTTTGAAGACAGCAAAGTGGAAGTGCTACATCCCACGATTGCTACACGCAATGAACGAGGACGACCCAGATCGTAGAATGGAGTACTGCTAGTGGTTTACTAACATGATGCGCAACGATGAAGAGTTTGCAGAGATGACTGTGTGGTCTGAGGAGGCACAGTTCAAACTCAATGATACAGTAAATCGCCACAATTGCATCTACTGGGCCGCCGAAAATCCGAACGTCCATGTAGACAAAGCCGTGAATTAGCCAGGAGTAAATGTGTGGTGTGGGTTGTCTTACCGGTGCTTGATTGAGCCATTCTTCTTTGACGGCACAATTACCGGTGAGGTGTCCCTTCAGAAGCTTCAGACATCCATTTTACCTGCCATCCGAGACTTGTATGTAGACGGAAGAGTTTACTTTCAACAAGATGGTGCCACAGCCCACTACCAAAATCGTGTTAGGGCGTATCTCGACGAAAATCTACCAGGAAGATGGATAGGCCGTAGAGGTGCTGTGGAGTATCCACCACGTTCCCCAGACCTAACCCCTCTGGACTTTTACCTGTGGGGAACACTAAAGGACGTCGTTTATCGACAAAAGCCACGCACATTGGATGAACTTCGAGAATCCATCGTACATTCATGTGCAAATATCCAACTGAACACGTTGCAGTCAGTAGTTCCTGCTGCAGTTCGGAGGCATCGTTTGTGTGTGGTTGTTAATGGTGACCATTTCTAACACCTACATTGATATCTTTAAGTTGGACTTTAAGCTACACTTTCACCAAAAATGAGACAACTCCGTCTATTAGTTTGCAAGTTATGGACTTTTAAACAGTGGATACACTTTTTTGGACCCCTCTGTATTTAGAAAAGGAGTATTCTGTGCTTCACATGAGCAGTGGATTTAAGTACAGTGACAAACAGTGGACTGCATCCGTTAGATAACAGTCGCGACTCCTGTCGTTGTGAGCAGAGCGTAGTCTCTTCGCAAAGCTTACAACACGATGGCACAAATGTACCATTTGAGCTCTTCTCCAGTGTGGAATCTTGAAAAGCCAGGAACCAGGCGAAGTACAGAACACAATCTCTTCACGCGATGTGCCACAACGCTTCATTTGAAGGCTTTGACAACACTCCAGAGCATCAGAAAATTTGCATCTAAGCACCCTACAAGGTCGACAGAAAGTAACTGCTTCGCAACACGAGCAATGTTTGTTCTTAACTATGCTGCGAAATCGCGAAATCCAACGACGTCTGCAAGACAATTGTCTTCAGAGCTTACACCTGCAGCCTCGGGAGTAGCAATCCTCTGACACGCTGTGTACCGAAGGCTAACGTGATTTGCCCGTATGACAAATAGATGGCATCGTCGTCAGGGCAGACACGGGCTCGCTTGTTAAAGAGTCACAAACATTGAGAGTGGAATATGAACGAACGCAGGGCAGAAAAGTGCTCTTCACAGATGAATCCCACTTCAGTTTGTGAAATGATTCTCGTCGCACGTTCTGATGGAGGTAATGTAGTAACGGTAAGACACCAGCTAGATGGGTGTAATACTCTCCGCCACACACCATAAAATGGTATATGAGATATAGACGTATACGTGAGTGACGTGCTTACTAGTAATGGCAATACGCACTGCGTTCTAAACTCGGCGCCCATATAATATCTTGGTGCTAGTCTTCAACCATAGAAAATCTGAAATCAATGTACAACACGCACATCTTTAACTGTACGCCTGATTTTGAAAAAAAGCGAGAAAATACGGCAGTGCCTGGAAGCAGTGAGGCTACAGGACTGATTTCCCAGCACAGCAACAATCAAATACCAAAATATTTATCTAAACGTTGTCGCATGCTCTGTACCTGTCATTTATCGTGAAAACTGGAAGAAAATAACTGTAGTTAGAAATAGAGTGTGTCGCGTATTCGTGAGTGCAAGCGATTAGTCGTAAATGAGACAGAAAAGGACCCTTTTCAAATTGTTAGAGAGGGCAGTCTTATGGGTCGCTGAAATTAAGTGTAAAGAAAAGATACTATCAGTTTAGTAGGTGCAACAAAAATAACAGTACTTTCGAAGGTTTGTTTTAGTTTAGTTTTGGTTATGTCATGTTCCGAAGATCATTTTCCCAATTATTTTATCGATATGATATGGAACAAGTCAGATTACAAGATATATATACACACATGAATAGCGTTAATGTTAATATTACTGAAATTTTTAGTTCTACACATGCAACTACATTTAGAAGTACAATATTTTTTTACCATTTCTGAAACAGAAATTCGTCCATGGAGTAGAAGGAGTTGTCCAAAAGAAATGATTTTAAGATAGATTTAAAACTTGATCTGCTGCCTGCCAGACACTTTATGTTGCTGGGCAAATGATCAAACATTTTTGTTGCTGAATAATGTACTCCTTTGTGAGCAACTGACAGCTTCAATAACAGATAGGAAAGGTCATTTTTCCCCTCTAGCGTTGTACGTATGAATATCACTGTTCTTCGCGAACTGAGATGGATTATTTGTAACGAATTTCATTAACGAATATATGTACTCTGATGTGCAGTTAAAATACCTAACTCCTTGAAAAGGTGCCTACATGACGTCCTCTGGTGAACACCACTAATTATTATTCTCACTGCTCTCTTTTGTGCAATCAATACTTTATATCTAAGTGGTGAGATACCCCAACTATTCCATAAGACATTATTGAGTGGAAATATGCAAAGTACGTTAGGAGGTTGATCTGTTTATTACCAAGACTAGCGATTATACGAAGAGCGAAAGAAGCTGAACTTAGTTGTTTGACAAGCTCAGTAACATGGTTCCTCCAGTTCAAGTTGTCATCAATATGGACACCCAAAAATTTGGAGAAATCTACCCTGTTAACTAAGCCCTGTTCATATGCTACATCAATTGTCGGTATGACTCTATTCGGTATACACAACTGGATATAATGAGTTCTTTCAAAATTAAGGGAGAGTCTATTTTCTAAGAACCACTTAATAATTCTTTGAAAGACATCCTTAACAATATCCTCTGCTGCCTTTTCTGGGTTGGGATTTAGTATAACACTCGTGTCATCTGCAAAAAGTACTAGTTCCGCTTGCTTAACTTTAAGTGAGAGGTCATTCACATTCACAAGGAACAGCAGAGGACCCAAAATTGAACCCTATGGGACTCCCTTTGTGATAACTCCCCGTTCACTAGAATTTACCACTCTCCCAACATTATTTGTGCTATTCAGCACAACTTTTTGCTTTCTGTTCAATAAGTATGAACAAACCAGCTGTGTGTATAGCCTTCAATTCCATAAAACCTGTGTTCTTCTAAGAGTGTGACATGATCCACACAGTCAAATGTCTTGGAGAGATCACAAAAAATACAAACTGGCGATAATTTGTTATTTAGGTCTTTTACTATTTGATGGGTAAATGTGTAGATAGCGTTCTCAGTCGAGTAACCCTTCTGGAATCCGAACTGTGACATGCTCACTTAAAGCTGAGACTAATATGTACGGTCTGATCCACTCAGTCATTCAGAACAGCCCAAAACCGAGAGCACGGAAACACACCGTTCACGTGATGGTACGAGGGGGTGCTTATAGTGATTTTACTAGTATCGAATGGGAAAATTACGCGTACACTACAGGCTAAACAAATTTGAAAGCGTTATCAGTCGGGTGTATCCAACAACTAGCCTGAAAACCCACACACAAGAATAATATTTCAGCCCTCCTAGGTACAAACATGTCTGACCTTACCGACAGTGTCTCCATTTTAGTCACCATGACGCTATTTTAATGACCAGGACTGCGAAAGGAGGAAATAATCGTCAAAAAGCGAAGTAAAGTATTTGGTAGTGCATATGAGTTTTACGATGAAAACAGTCGTCATGGTGTTCTAAGTAATTATGCAATTCGTCAAGTAATAAAATATGATAAAGACCCACCATGATTTTAATGTATCATTCACAGTATGGTGAGAAGACAGAGTGATACAATCTCGCTTCAAATGGAAATGTGGACGGCCTGACGGCAAAACTACAAAACCAACTTGTGCATCCTCATGACGGGCTGTGCGTGGAACCTACGAGTTACCAAAGGCAGGCGGCCTATAAGTACCTGTCGTGAAATATAGGAGATTTTGGTTCTACGTAAAGTCTGTCGATGAACTGATGGAAACTTCCCAGTTTCTCCTGAGTCAGTCCAGTCTCACAACAGAAGACAGCGAACAGAAAGACACACTGTTAAATTTATCTGCATGACGCGAAAAGTAGCAATGGACCCTAAATAACGAAAAGTGTCTGGTCATCCACATGAGCACTAAGGAAATCCATTAAATTTCGGTTGCACGATAAATCACACAAATCTTAAGGCTGTCAGTTCAACTACATACCTAGGTGTTACAATTGCGAACAACTTAATTTGGGCTATCACATAGATAATATTGTGGGAAAGGCGGACAATGGACTGCGTTTTCTCGACGCGCTTAGAAGATGCAACACATCCATTAAACAGACTGCCTACACTACGCTTGTCCGTCCTCTACTAGAATATTACTGCGCGCTGTGGCATACTTACCAGATAGATACCCGAGTTGGGATGGCAACAACTCAAAAATGGCAATTCTCTTTGCGACGAGATCTTATCACGAAATGTCAAGCATCAGTTTTCTCATCCGAAATCGAAATTATTTTGTTGGCATCTCCCTATATAGCGAGAAATAATCATCGTAATAAAATAAGAGAAATCAGAGTTAGCACATAGAGATTAAGATGTTCGTTTTTCCTGCGCGCTGTTCGAGAGTGGATCGGCAGAGAAACTGTGAGAAAGAGGTTCGATGAACCCTCTGAAATGCCCTCCAGAGTGAATTGCAGAACAGTCAGGTAGGTGTAGATACATCATTCACACACGAGGATCTTACTACTGAGCCACAGTTTGATCGTCGTAAAAACTCGCAAAATACACTCTAAGAGAAAAAGAAGGCTCACAACGAAGGAATTATCCGAATGGGACGGTACTGTGTAGATGTTATGTACATGTACAGACAAACAAATGATTACAATTTCAGAAAAAAATATGATTTACTGAAGTGAAATGGCTTCACAAGTTGAGCAAGTAAATAACGCGGTGGTTCATCTCTGGCCCTTATGTAAGCAGTTATTCTGCTTGGCACTGATTGACAGAGTTGTTGGATGTCTCCTGAGGGATACCATGTCTAAATTTGTCCAGTTGGCGCGTCAGATCGTCAAAATCCCGAGGTGGTTGCAGGGCTCTGCCCATAACGCTTAAAGCATTCTCAGTTAGGGAGCGATCCGATGATCTTGCTGGCCAAGGTAGGGTTTGACAAGGACGAAGACAAGTAGTAGAAACTCTGGCCGTGTGCGGGCGGGCATTATCTTGCTGAAATGTAAGTCTGGGATAGATTGCCATGAAGGGCAACAAAACGGGGCAGAGAATATCGTCAACGTACCGCTGTGCTGTAAGGGTGCCGCGTATGACAACCGAAACGGTCTTACTGTGAAAATAAATGGCACCCTTGTCCACCATTTCTGGTTGTCAGGCCATATGGTGGACGACAGTCACGTCAGTATCCCACCACTCTCTGGGGTGTCTCAGGAGTCGTCCTCAGCCTGGAATATCATTGACTGGAGTAGAACGTCTTCAGTGATGAGTCCCACTTCGAACTGAGCCCCTACATGTCTGGAGACGCCCCGGACAGCGATGGGATACCAACTTGACTGGCGCCCGACAACCAGGAGTGACAGTCTGGGGTGCCATTTCATTTCACACCAGGATCCCTTTGATTGTCATGCGCTGCACCCTTACAGCACAGCGTTACGTCGACGATATTCTACGCTCTATTTTGTTGCTCTTCATGGCAAGCCACTTTGGACCAACAGTTCAGCAATATAATGCCAACCTGCACACGGGGAGTGTTTCTACTGCTTGTCTTTGTGCTTGGCAAACCCTACCTTGGCGAGCAAGGTCGCTGGATCTCTCCCTAATTGAGAAGATTTTGAGCGTTATGGGCAGGGCCCTCCAGCAATCTCGGTAGTTTGACGATATAATGCGAGGACATTCAACAAGTCTTTCAACCAGTGCGAAGACCAATAACTGTTGTGTAAGGGCCAGACGTGGACCAACGCGTTATTGATTAACTCAATTTGTGAAGCTCATCCAGTTTTTCTGAAATTATAATGATTTGTTTGTTTGTACCACGTGGTTAGTTCAAATGGCTCTGAGCACTATGGGACTTAACATCTTAGGTCATCAGTCCCCTAGAACTTAGAACTAGTTAAACCTAACTAACCTAAGGATATCACACACATCCATGCCCGAGGCAGGATTCGAACCTGCGACCGTAGCAGTCGCGCGGTTCCGGACTGCGCGCCTAGAACCGCGAGACCACCGCGGCCGGCGCCACGTGGTTAGAATTAAAATGTAGCTTCTCATAGATGTACAGTGTGGGTTATAATTATCGTATGACAACGAAACGTGGTAGATATGGTAATGCATTAATGAGGAACCGATATACGCATGAAAACATAGTTCCAATTTTGGCCACCGGGCGCAAGTCTGGCGTTGTCAGTGCAGGGAAGACGTAAAGAAATGTTTCTATATGTAATGGATTAGGAACTGTACGGTGGGCAGGAAAGATCAAACAAGGAAAAAGGCATAATTTTTATTTTATTATTAATCATCGCTTACACAATTTGTTAAATTTGGGTTTCGGAGACGTCGACGAGATGATGCATTCGTAAAAGGACATAGTCAACAGTTGCTCACAGCAGTTCTGGCGTAATCTGAGCAACGTGTCCTTTTGTATTGGCCTTCAGATCAGGTAGAGACCGAACGCATCCCTGGTAAACGGGTTCTTTTAGATACACCCAGTGCCATAAGTGACATGGATTGAGATCAGGTCATTTTGCAGGCTATGTATCTGGAAAACCTCTGGAGATAACACGTTCGTGGAAGGTTGCACTAAGCAGATCTTTCATTGGGCGAGCGACATGATATGTTGCCCCATCTTGCACGAAAACAGAGATTTCCACACAATTGTGATCTTCCACACCAGGAATCACGTTCTGTACAGGGAGGTCTCGGTAATGTGCAGATGTCACCGTACGCCTGACTGACTCGCTAGGTGTATTCTCTTGAAAGAAGAACAGGCCGAGTGTAAAGATGCTTGTGAATCCACAGAGTCATATATGTCGAGTGCAAGGGCTCTTCGTGCACAACATGCTGTAGAACAGTACGCCATATTCGGCTGTTCTATGTATTCACTGCACCCTGTAGTGTAAAATGTGCCTCGACACTCCATAGAATATTGCCTGACCACATGTCATCAACTTCGATCCATACCAGAAACAGAGTAGCAAATTGACAGAAACTAGTACATACGATGACGAACGACCAACAGAAACGAATGTAGCAACGGATATACCCAAAGAAGCAAAATAGAGTCGTTGATGTTCTCAGTATACACTGGTGTGCAAAACTTAAGGACCAAAATAACTGTTTTTCATGATGTGTCACTGCCAAATAACATAGTTGGGTGAAACGGGGGATCATACATAGAAAGAAGTGTCGCACAATAGGCCGGCCGGAGTGTCCGAGCGGTTCTAGGCGCTACAGTCTGGAACCGCGAGACCGCTACGGTCGCAGGTTCGAATCTTGCCTCGGGTATGGATGTGTGTGATGTCCTTAGGTTAGTTAGGTTTAAGTAGTTCTAAGTTCTAGGGGACTGATGACCACAGCAGTTAAGTCCCATAGTGCTGAGAGCCATTTTTTTTTGTCGCACAATAGTACAGTAGGTAACTGAAAGAAATACGAAATGAGACGAACAGAAATGCCACTGTTATTCAATGACAATAACTGCGCTGAAGTCACCGTGATTGATGATGGTCAGCTGGACATTGAAAAAGAGGGGAAGTAGTTCTTAATTGTGTGTGTGTGATCACAAAAAAAAAAAAATGGTTCAAATGGCTCTGAACACTATGGGACTTAACATCTTACGTCATCAGTCCCTTAGAACTTAGAACTACTCAAACCTAACTAACCTAAGGACATCACACACATCCACGCTCGAGGCAGGATTCGAACCTGCGACCTTAGCAATCCCGCGGTTCCGGACTGAAGCGCCTAGAACCGCACGGCCACCGCGGCCGGCTGTGTGATCACAACGGACGGCACTGCACTCCCATGCTGGCCACAAGGATGACAAGACGTTCTTGTGGCATTCCTCCACAAGCGCGGGTGGCGACTGCTGGATGGTCTTTGGTGAATGTGGACGTGCTTCAGTACGTCTCCCCAACGCATCCCACAACTGCTCAGTGGAAGCAACGGGCAGGGCAGTTCATTCGTCGAATTTCCTCTCATTCCAAGAGCTGCTCCACCTACCTGTTCGATACGGTCGCGCACTGTCATCCATAATTATGAAGTTAAGGCCGAATGCACTCCTGTAAGGAGCGCAGGGGAAGGAGTAGTGTCACAATAACGTTTTCCGGTGAGTGTACGCAACATTATGCCTTTCCACACCATAACACCTGGACCACGAAAACAGTCGTGTTCGTCAATATTCCTGGTTGCATTACGTGTTCCCGTCTCTCGTCATGTGAGGCTGAGTCCATCGTTTTGGTAGTCCAGGTATTACGGTGTGGGGAAGCATAATGTTGCTGGGAGTACCGAGCTCCAAATATTTGAACACGGTACGCTCACTGGTCAACGTTATTGTGACTCTGCACTCTTTTCCTGCGCGAGTCTTTTCAGAGATTCATTCGGCCCTGGCTTGATGGTTGACAAGGCTCGACCACATCGAACAGTGCAGAGGGAGGAGCTCCTGGAACGAGAGAGTATTGGGTGAATGGCCTGGCCTGCCCGTTTACCGACTTCAGTTGTTATTGAGTACGTGTGGGATGTGTTGAGGAGACATATGGCAGAACTTCCACATGCACCAACAAACTTCCAGCGATTGTCAACCTCGCTGATGGAGGAATAGATCGCCCTACCATAAGAACTCCTTACTGACCTTGTGGCCAACTATGAGCACTTTGCAGAGCATGTTATGCCGTCTATGGTGATCACACACCCTATTAAGAACCACGTCCAGCCTTTTTAATGTCCAGGAGACGATTGTGAATCGCAGTGACATCAATTTAATGTTTGTCTTTAAATAAAAGCGTCTCATTGCCCATTTCTTTTAGTTGCCTTCTGTACTATACTGCAGCATTTCTTTCTATGTTTTGTCCAAGTTTCATAGAGCTGTTACTTGGCAGTGACACGTCATGTGGAAGTTACTTTCGTCCTTAAGTTTTGCACATCAGCGCATATCCTCGCTCGTTGCAAATGACGTATTTATCAATAGCCAAATGCAATCCCAAGAAATCTGGAAAAATATCGGTTGCGACATAGAGGCGATTTCAATAGCGGCCGCAAATGATTCTAAGTGTAGAAACTTGTGAAACTGTTCACTTTAATAAGATATCTTGCAGTAGGATTCTAAACAGCCGTTAGTCCACCTGCAATCAGGCATACTTGGGATCAATAACATGTGACGATACTGGTTCAGTCGTGGATGAAGTAAGTCGAAAAATATTAAAATTTCCTATCATTCTGTGAAAGACATTACTAATGAAACATTTATACACATAATCTGGTATGTTCATCGACTATACAGGATACATACGAGGTATATAAGAGAACATCGAACTCGTGCAAAGAAAGGCAGCAAGGGAGGTCAAAGCTTTGTACATCTCACGGGATTCTGCCCACATCTACAACCATACTCTGTAAGCCATTGTAAAGTGCACATATTACGGTTACGTCTCCCTCCATTGATGTAATGAGTGAATGAACAATGTTTTCTTAAATTCCTCTGTCTCGCTGCATTTAGTCTAATCTTATCTACACGATCCTTACGGGTGCGATGCCTAGGAAGAAGTAGTACGTACCCAGATTTCTCACTTAATACTGGTCCTTAAAACTTTGTAATTGGGTTTAAACTACATCATCTTCATGCGTCTGGAAGATCAGGTTTTTTTACTTTTCCCGAGATGGTTTCCCGCTAATCAAGTAAACCGATGACGATTCCTGCTGCTCTCCTTTGCACACCTTCAATATCTTCTCCTAGACCTATTTGGTATTTATCCTACGCACTTCAGCAATATTCTAGGACGGGTCGCATGAGTATTTTGTGTGCAATCTCCTTCATAGACTGACTGCATTTACCTAGTATTCCACCAATAAACCGCAGTCTGCTACCTGATTTGCCTGCTACTGAGATTATGTGATCGTTTCATTTCATACCCCTGTAAACCAGGTAACTGCATAAATTGACCGACTGTATTTGTGACTCACTGATATTGCAGTCATACCATACTGCGTTTTTTTACATACTGTGAGATGCATAGTTTTACATTTCGGAACATGTAAGGCAAGCTGTCAATGTTTGCCCGACTTTGAAATCTTATCAACATCTGACTGGATATTTGAGCAGCTTTTTTCAGATAGGGCTTCATTACAGATAACTGGATAATCTGCAAAAAGTCCGAGTTATCACGATAATTTAATGAAACCTGAGCTGACGGGCATTTTATTATGTCGCAAAAATGTAGCTATTTCCAAGAACCGTATATCTATGAATTAGAAGTTTCTTTACATATTGTCGTGCACGTATCACGACTATTACATTCACTGCAGCACGTGCAATAGTGTATAAATAGTAACTCGTACCACGTGAATGTCAGATGAGTGTTTTAGTACGCAGCAATAAAAAAGTTTGATCATTTGCCCAATAACATAACATGTCTCACATGTACCAAAGCAAGTTTTAAATCAAATTTAAAATCAGTTGTTCTGGTCAACTTCTTCTATTTCATTGACAAATTTCTACTTAAAAACCGATAGTCAGTAAAAAAATGTTTTTAAGTTCAGTTGCATGAATAGGAATAAAGTAATAATGTGCTCGTTAATACTAACTCCAACCATATACACACATCCTGTAAAATGACTCGTTCCACATCACTTCGATAAAAGAATCGTTCAAATGATTTATGGAACATGTAACTAATTACCTAACTAGCTAACTAACTGCCACACGTTACACCAGTCGGCAAATACAACAATCAAGGAGCTCGTTATACGGACATCGCTGTTAGACCAGGTTCATACATGCAACTTTTAAGTCGACCAACTGTTTATTATTGTGTAATGGGACACTGCGGAGGTGCGCATGCTCCTCAAGCGATAGTTCCAAGTCACAAAAGTCGTGTACTTCAACAGAAAAATCATAAAACCCCATCGACAGTCTTTTGACTGAAGTGCGACCAAACAGCAGTACAGCAATCGGTCGACAACGATACGTATATGTTCGGCATCGTTGGGCGCATACAAACGACTAAAAATAGTCGAGATTCGCTATCTTTCAAACAATTACACAGTCCGAAAGGAGCGTATTTTCTTTATTAAAGAATCACGGGAATTGCCACTACCGACATCTTCTCCTTTCCTTACCCTCATGTTCTAAATGAAAGCAAAACACAAGCAAGTGCTTTTCTCTCAATTTTTTGATAGTAAATAGTGCAACGTGGAAGTACGCAAAAGAACGCACGTCAGCACATCACTTCGACTATTGATTGTGGGTACACACCTTTCCAACTAAACAGTTTAAAGGAGCAGAAATCACAAAGCTCACCGAGTTTGACTCAATACTTTAACCAGAGGAGTAATTGAGTATATGTGTCCTGCCTTCCTCGTAATGTACAAACGGCGTGAAGTGAAAACTTGATACGAGGATCTGCCTGAGTACACAGTATGTTAAAAACAATCTAAATGATTCACATTTATAGGACATGGATCAGGGAGAGCTGATAGAGACAGGTCCTGCCCTTCCCTAGCGTGTCGGCGCAAGGGAAATACGTGCCGCACAACATATACATCTACTTGGGATATACAGAAAGTAAGTTACACGTGCCGTCCCACGATAATATCATTATGCAACAAGAGTGGCTAATTGTCAGAAGAGAGAACATGTTCAGGTCTTGCCGACACTGCTCTACTTTTGTACGGATAACAGCTGCATCACCATGTGCTAGTGAAGTCGCGCCTCAACAGGAAACGTACTCTAAGGTTGAAGTACACGAGAAACTATGGCTCTTGTGGACAAAACGTCGAAATTGCACACAGTTTCACCTTCAAATTCTGACGATGTGTGGACTAAATACAGTGTCCGTCCAGCCGTAATGAAATGGTGTCAACAATTTGACCAAGGACGCACAGGCGTGGGTTATGTTAATCCGCCATACAGTCCAGATCTTGCACAATGTGACTGCCATATTTTCGGCAAGATGAAAGAACATCTGAGGGAAAGAGAATTTCCAACAATGAGGACGTTCACACAACGTTTCTCTAACGACTCGAGGAGCAGAGATGTCTATCGTCGAGAAACTGGACGAATGGTAGAACGTTCCGACCTTTGTTTAGTGGCTTGGCTACGACACTGTTGAAAAGAGTGTCGTTTATGTATGTCGCTTTGACGTGTAGCGCAGCATTCAGTAAAAGTTACGTAGCATTACATGATAATGTGGAACTTACTTTCTTAAGTTCCCTCGCACATATATGAAGTGTATGGCAGAGGGTAATTAGCATCTTATCGCGTGTTAAAGCTTTTTTGTATACCTTCAATATTCCCTGATAGTATTATTTTCTGTGAATCACAGATACTTCAGTATTTATATGAGCTGACTGATTCCAAATTAGACTCACTGATATGGTAGTTATAGCATACTACTTTTCTGCGTTCTGCAAAATACACAGTTTTACTTTTCCGTACATTTAAACGAAGTTGCCGATCTTCGCAGCACTTTAAAATTTTATAAAGAACTTTAGTTACGCTTTCATTTAATGACCGCACCGTACATCAAATGTATCTGAACACACCGGACAAAAAGCTATTCACACACAGGAGACAACATCTACATCTACAAAGATACTCCGCAATCCAGCTTACGGCGCGTGGTGGAGGGTACCCCTTACCACTACTAGTCATTTTCTTTCTTGTTCCGCTCGCAAAGAGAGACGGAAAAATGACTGTCTACTTGCCTTGATTGTCTATTTGCCTCCGTATGAGCCCTAAATTCTCATATACTCTCTTCGTGGTCCTTAGCGCAATGTATGTTGGAAGCAGTAGAATCGTTTATCAATCAGCTTCAACTGCCGATTCTCTAAATTTCCTCACTTGCGATCCACGAAAAGAATGACGCCTTCCTTCCAGGGATTCCCATTTGAGTTCCCGGAGCATGTCTGTAACACCTGCGTGTTATTCGGACTTACCAGGAACAAATCTAACAGCCCTCCTCTGAATTGCTTCGATGTCTTCCTTTAATCCGACCTAGTGCTGATCCCAAACGCTCGAGCAGTACTCAAGAATAGATTGCTCTAGCGTCCTACATGCGGTCTCCTTTGCAGATGAGCCACACTTTCCTAGAATTCTCCTAATAAACGGAAGTCGACCATTCGCCTTACCTAGCACCGTCCTCACATTCTCGATCAATTTCATATCGCTTTGCGACGTTACGCCCAGATATTTAAACGACTTGACTGTGTCAAGCAGGACACTACGAATGCTGTATCTGGACGTTACAGGTTTGTTTTTCCCACTCATCCCCATTAACTTACGTTTTTTTACATTTAGAGTTAGCTGCCATACATCACACCAAATTGAATTTTTGTCTAAGTCATCTTGTATCCTCTCACAGTCACTCAACTTCGCCACCTTACCACACACCACAACATCATCAGCAACCAATTGGAGATAGCTGTCCACCCTGTCCGCCAAATCATTTATGTTTATAGAGAATAATAGCGGACCTCTCAAACTTCCCTGGGCACTCCTGACGATATCCTTGTCTCTGATGAATACACGCCGTCGAGGTCAACATACTGGGTTCTGTATCTTAAGAACAGACATCCTTCTAATACTGTGGAATACCTCGTCCAGGTTTGGTAATGGCTTCAATTCGGTGACAAATATCTTCATAGATGACGTCTCCTGCTAAAGTCACTCATTGATGGCTACATTCCGTAGAGCTACAAAATTAAGGGAGTGTCGATTGTTACGACTCAGTCGCTGTTTCAAAAATTATAAGACATGTTCTGTGGAATTAAGATCGGTTGATTTAGCCGGCCAGTTGAGATATCAAAGGGTGGCTCAGTTTTCGTGAAACGAGTACCGTATGTCAACGGCCCTGATAACGCGGTTATTGTCATCTTGGAAGACAGGAGTGTTCGTAACACACTAACAGAGAAGATGTAGAAGCAAGGGCAACACTAGGTTATCGAGAATGCCGAAATAAACATCATGGTCTACGTTCAGGTATTGTTAATGATTGGGCCCAAGTCATAGTAAGAAAAACAACCTCAAAACATCACATAACGACCTCCGGCCTCAACTACAAACCTCACATTTTGTTGGTTAAACGCCTTATTGCGCTGTGGGTGCCCCCGACGCCTTGCATCATTTGAAAACAGATAAAATCGCGACTCGTAAGGCTATACTACACGCCTCCAGTCAGCAGTTATCAAGTTTCTGTACTTTTTGGCCCACTGGGGACTTTTTTCTGCCCATGCGAGCAATGGCCTTTTCAGAGGTACTCGACTGCAAATGTACGTTTGATGCAGTTCCCTCCGCAACAGTCATTGGACCTTGTAATCTCCCCCCTTGTTCCTAATTCTATCTATTGTCCACATCAGTCTTTTATGGAGATTTGAGCGGAGCGAAGATTACAATAAACTTTCTAATTTACTTAGCTTAGCCATGTGAGTTGGCTTCAGTTCTCCTTGTCTAGGAGTCTGATTCTTGAAGCTGAAAATGTCACATTTTAGGTACTCATGGTTGGATTGATCTAAATAAATTTGAAGATTGTTGCTGCAGAATTTTTGTTTTTTCGTAAGTCTATTTTCTCACATTTTATTATATCATGCAGTCTTTTGACTTTTCACATTAACAAAGCCGAAATTACATTATTCGCACAAAATACAAAAATACGTCCTATCACATCAGAGGCACGCTTACCACTCTCACACTCTACTGAAATAACCGTATGCCAAAGGGTTTACAATTTTCTTAACAAATGAATTTCTTATAGTTTCTGTTACATTATTATTTTCGATTATTATTTCATAAATGAATCCAGAAATAAATATAGTAACAGTACAGTATTGCGTAATTAATAATAGAAATTTTAAGTATGCCAGTAGTTCGTAATTTCAAATGTTTCTAAAATAATAATTTTAACTGTACATTCAGAACTAGTACTTATCGATTATAACATCGAGACTAAAACATTTTATAAAGTAAATCATTTTCGTAAATTTTGACTTGAAATATAACATACGGTGCATAAAATTATATGAAAGTTTTCAGAAAAGCAACAGAGATAATACTGACTTGTCCAAAATTCGAAAAATAGTACTGGTATCTAAAACTACTGTAGATGAAAAGTAATACTAGAGGAGGATGTCCCGTTACAACCTGTAGTCACTGATAGTAGCAATACTTCTTTGGTTTCATGACAAAAATTCGTACCTCATCCCTCTCGGTAAGGATCTTATCGCATGCTACACTGTGGTCATGGAAGCGTCCATTCTGTCATGTCTCCAAGTGAAGCGGCCTTATTGCGCTTATCAACACAACCAACTGGCTCGCGCGTTCGTTAACCCAGGCTAACATTGGCGCCGTACACAGGAGCAATATTCCCTGATACAACGTGCACCGAAAAAAAAGTCAGAGGTTTTTCAGGAATATTTTCTGAGTATTTTGGTATAAGTGAAACGCGGTCGCGGGCGGGCTCGTTACAGAATAATTGCGTTTAGTTTGGTTTCTACTCCCATTTTTGTTTGCATTTATATTGTACTGAAAATATCTGAAAAAGAGGGCACATGACTATATGCTCTGTGTGTCTTGTTTCGAAATAAACTTGTTTAGTTCATTCACAGTACTTGCTGCCCAGTAACGCCTACTTTACTCTTCACCCTCAAGCTTGCCTTCAGTACTTCTCGGTTCTGTCTGGGATTTGTTTTCGCAGAAGCGTTTGTCATTCACAGCAGTAATGCTAGATTAACTGATGAAAAGTTGGCCGATACCCACTTGATGCATCGTTTCATCGAATGCAGTGGAAGAGCGGCACAACAACGCTATGCTGAGTACTCTTGCATCTGAATGTTGCAGCATTATTCTGTATTTTGCATTGTACGTTTTGGCGATTGCATGTTATAGGCTTTTTCCCTGCTGTGAAGGCAGTTTCACAGAAATAAAAGTAACTGAGGTAACTAACCGGATAAATCACAAATGCGTTATTGCTCTGTCACGTGTCACCGGGAACCACGAATCTATTATTATACCAAAAATACTCAGATAATATCCCCGAGCAACCTCTAAAATTTGTCGATGGAGTTCGGGTTCACCCTATATGAGTTAGTAGGGGCGTTCAATAAGTAACGCATCACTTTTTTCTGAAAGTATGTTGGTTTTATTCGGTATTCCAATAAATCATACCACTCCCCATTCTTTTGCCTGCAAAAGCCAATCTTTCAATATAATCTCCGTTCCTGTAAGGGCTTGTCTGCCCCCACGGTGTCACTCTACCGGAGACAACATCCTGCTGCGTCAAGAACCTTCCCATCGTCCACATACTGCTTCTAGTGGAGTGCAAACAGATGAAAGTCGGAAGGTGTGAGATCCGGGCTGTATGGTGGATGAAGAAGGACAGTCCAATGAAGTTCTGTGAGCACATTTCAGGAGTGTCAGCACTACCAACAGTGATGCTCAGCTGAGCAGCGAGGTGTTTGATTATGATCTGTCGATCACCTCGAATGAGAGTGTCTTCATGTTCCAACATTACAGGAGACGCAGCTGTGGTGGTCGGCCGCGACGCGGAAGATCGGACAGGTTTACGCCACCTATCCGATTATGACAGAGGTCTCGACCAACGACTCACCGTGCTTTTGTTCACTGCTAGGTTGCGTAGACATTCTAAAAGCGGCTGACATCTCTCTGCCTGGAACGCACTTCCCTAACAGACACCATTTTGAAGGCTACGTACAGCGCCGCCACCTATCAGAACTTCATGAAACTATAGGGGCTGAAGAGGTAATACTCCACGATGTCCCTAAGCAAATTCGGAATTTTTCAGCCGAAACTGGTCCAGAAAAAATATGTTACGCTGTTTATTGAATGTCCCTCGTATATCGGCTTGTAAGCAATAACATTCATAGAATTAAAGTTTTCCAGTAGCCTACCCTTCCAGTGATTATGGGTGACGCTTACCTTACTCACGGCTGAACCTGTGGGTAACCAGTTCTTGTACCCCTGCAGCACCGTCTTCTAAGATACTGCATGTATACATAATCATCGCAATAGCTCTCCCTTGAGGGGCAGAGCTTCGTCCCTAATAGTATTATTATATTGCTGTCTCGGTGTGGCATGAGCTCAACACGTCCTTAGAAGTCCACTGCAGAAATACTGGGCCATGCTGCCTCTGCAGCCGTCCATAACCGTGCAAGTTTTACTGGTGCAAGATTTTGTGCACTAACTGACCTCTTCATTACGTCCCACTACTGTTCGATGGGATTCATGTCGGGTGATCTTAGTGGCCAAATCATTCGCATGAATTGTCCAGAACGTTCTTCAAACCAATCGCGAAGAGTTGTGGCCCAGTGACATGGTGTCTTGTCAGCCATAAAAATTCCATCTAGTTCTGAGAACATGAAGTCCACGAATGGCTGCAAATGGTCTCCAAGTAGCCGAACATTACCATTTCCAGTCACTGATCGGTTCAGTTGGACCAGAGGACCCAGTCCATTTCATGTAAACACAACCTACACCATTACGGAGCCACCATCAGCTTGCACAACGCCTGTTTGGCAAACTGGGTCCATGCCCTCGTGAGGTCTGCACCACACTCTAAACCTACCATCAGCTCTTACCAACTGAAATAGAGACTCATCTGAACAGGTTGCGGTTTTCCACTCGTCTGGGGTCTAAACGATGCGGTCACGAGCTCTGGAGAGGCGTTGTAGGCGATGTCGAGCTGATAACGAAGGCACTCGCGTCCGCTGTCTGCTGTCCTAGTCCATTAGCGTCAAATTTGGCCACACTGCCCCAACCGATACGTTCGTCGTGTGTCTCACATTGATTTCTGCGGTCATTTCACGCAGTGTTGCTCGTCTGTTAGCACTGAGAACTCTACTCAAATGCCACTTCTATCGGTTGTTAAGTGAAGGCCGTCGGCCATCGCGTTTCCTGTGCTGAAAGGTAAGTCTGAAGCTTGGTACTGTCGGCACACTCTTGACACTGTGTATCTCGGAATACTGAATTCTCTAACGGTTCCCGAAATGGCCCTTTTATACCTTATGTGCGTGACACTAACGCCATCTGTATATGGGCATTTGCCTGTTCCATGACCTCTGTTGCCTCAGAGTAGGTCTATAGTACTTATTGATCAGTCCAGATCACAGCTGCAGTTGCAGTTATGACTGTTTCCCACCAGTTGAAATCTCCTTTAGATAGGAGCAGCATTAATAATGGATTCCAACTGGATAAATCTTAAGAAGAGTTGTTCTCATACGCCCCGCTATGCAATATTTCGTGCTCATAGATGCATACAAACCTACGTTTATGCGTCCGTGGAAGATGCTGATGATGCCTTAAGATTAGCAACACTGGTCTAAACCGGTCACAATCCCAACTGGAATCACGGACTGGAAAGATCAACAAATACTACACTTTTACATCTGTACCCTGAAAGCCGCCTTACGGAGTGTGGTGGAGGATACTTCGTGTACCACTATCAGTCCTCCCTCCCCCCTCCACCCCCCTCCCCCCCGCCCCAATATCGTGTTACAGTTGCGAACCATCTGAGGAAAGAACGATTATTGCTAGGTCTCTGTATGAACTCGAAACTCTCTAATTTTAGCTTCACGGTCTTTTCACGAGATATATCACTCTTCTTTTCACGAGACACATGACTGTTCTTAGAACATATACTCCAGTAATTTTGACAATAAACCGCACTGTGGCGCAGAATGTCCCTCTTGTAGTGTCTACCATCGGAGTTCGGTGAATATTTCCATAACGCTTTCACGTTTATTACACGGACCGTGACAAAACAAAACAAAAATAATGTGTGAATTCCTATGGGACCAAATTTGCTGAGGTCATCGGGCCCTCGTCTTACACAGTACCTTAACTAACTAATGCTAAGAACAACACAGACGCCCATGCCCGAGGGAGGACTCGAGCCTCCGACGAGAGGGGCCGCGCAATCATCGACATGGCGCCTCTAACCGCGCGGCAACCTGTGACAAAAAGCATCAATTACACACTGAGGATCACTAGTCAGCAATCGGTCGAAAGAGATTTGTACGCTACCTGCTTCGTGGAAGGACTTCACTTTCTCAGGATTCTTCCAACGAATTTCAGTCTAATGTCGGCCTTTCCTGCGGTTTGTATTGTGTGTCCGTTCCTTTTGAAATTGCTCCGTACGCATACTCCCGGGTATTTAACGGATGTGACGGTTTCCAGTATTTTTTTAACATCGTGTAATCAAACGATAACGGATCTTTCCGCATTCTTAAGGGAAATACATTACATTTGTTTCTAGCAAATCCTTAATTGCCAGTCGCTGCACCAAGCGTCAATACTCCGTAGGTGATGCTGCATTTCGTTACAATTGTTAAGCGTTGCAGCATCCCTGAATATGGAAGTTAATAGGAATATAAAAAAAGGGAGGAAGGTTTATCTGTTTAGCAAGAGTAATAGAAGGCAGATTTCAGACTACCTAACACATCAAAACGAAAATTTCTGTTCCGACACTGACAATGTTGAGTGTTTATGGAAAAAGTTCCAGGCAATCGTAAAATGCGTTTTAGACAGGTACGTGCTGAGTAAAACTGTGAGGGACGGCAAAAACCCACCGTGGTTCAACAACAAAGTTAGGAAACTACTGCGAAAGCAAAGAGAGCTTCACTCCAAGTTTAAACGCAGCCAAAACCTCTCAGACAAACAGAGGCTAAACGATGTCAAAGTTAGCGTAAGGAGGGTTATGCGTGAAGCGTTCAATGAATTCGAAAGTAAAATTCTATGTACCGACTTGACAGAAAATCCTAGGAAGTTCTGGTCTTACGTTAAATCAGTAAGTGGCTCGAAACAACATATCCAGACACTACGGGATGATGATGGCACTGAAACAGAGGATGATACGCGTAAAGCTGAAATACTAAACACCTTTTTCCAAAGCTGTTTCACAGAGGAAGACCGCATGGAAGTTCCCTCTCTAAATCCTCGCACAATCGAAAAAATGGCTGACATCGAAATAAGTGTCCAACGAATAGAAAAGCAACTGGCATCACTCAACAGAGGAAAGTCCACTGGACCTGACGGGATACCAACTCGATTCTACACACAGTACGTGAAAGAACTTGTCCCCCTTCTAACAGCCGTGTACCGCAAGTCTCTAGAGGAACGGAAGGTTCCAAATGATTGGAAAAGAGCACAGGTAGTCCCAGTCTTCAAGAAGAGTCGTCGAGTAGATGCGCAAAACTATAGACCTATATCTCTGACGTCGATCTGTTGTAAAATTAGCCCGCAGCTCGTGGTCGTGCGGTAGCGTTCTCGCTTCCCACGCCCGGGTTCCCGGGTTCGATTCCCGGCGGGGTCAGGGATTTTCTCTGCCTCGTGATGGCTGGGTGTTGTGTGATGTCCTTAGGTTAGTTAGGTTTAAGTAGTTATAAGTTCTAGGGGACTGATGACCATAGATGTTAAGTCCCATAGTGCTCAGAGCCATTTGAACCATTTTGTTGTAAAATTTTAGAACATGTTTTTTGCTCGCGTATCATGTCGTTTTTGGAAACCCAGAATCTACTCTGTAGGAATCAACATGGATTCCGGAAACAGCGATCGTGTGAGACCTAACTCGCTTTATTTGTTCATGAGACCCAGAAAATTTTAGATACAGGCTCCCAGGTAGATGCTATTTTCCTTGATTTCCGGAAGGCGTTCGATAAAGTTCCGCACTGTCTCCTGATAAACAAAGTAAGAGCCTACGGAATATCAGACCAGCTGTGTGGCTGGATTGAGGAGTTTTAAGCAAACAGAACACAGCATGTTGTTATCAATGAAGAGACATCTACAGACGTTAAGGTAACCTCTGGCGTGCCACAGAGGAGTGTTACGGGACCACTGCTTTTCACAATATATATAAATGACCTAGTAGATAGTGTCGGAAGTTCCATGCGGCTTTTCTCGGATGATGCTGTAGTATACAGAGAAGTTGCAGCATTAGAAAATTGTAGCGAAATGCAGGAAGATCTGCAGCGGATAGGCACTTGGTGCAGGGAGTGGCAACTGACCCTTAACATAGATAAATGTAATGTATTGCGAATACATAGAAAGAAGGATCCTTTGTGGTATGATTATATGATAGCGGAACAAACACTGGTAGCAGTTACCTCTGTAAAATATCTGGGATTATGCGTGCGGAACGATTTGAAGTGGAATGATGACATAAAATTAATTGTTGGTAAGGCGGGTACCAGGTAGAGATTCATTGGGAGAGTCCTTAGAAAATGTAGTCCATCAACAAAGGAGGTGGCTTACAAAACACTCGTTCGACCTATACTCGAGTATTGCTCATCAGTGTGGGATCCGTACCAGATCGGGTTGACGGAGGAGATAGAGAAGATCCAACGAAGAGCGGCGCGTTTCGTCACAGGGTTATTTGGTAACCGTGATAGCGTTACGGAGATGTTTAGCAAACTCAAGTGGCAGACTCTGCAAGAGAGGCGCTCTGCATCGCGGTGTAGCTTGCTCGCCAGGTTTCGAGAGGGTGCGTTTGTGGATGAGGTATCGAATATATTGCTTCCTCCTACTTATACCTCCCGAGGAGATCACGAATGTAAAATTAGAGAGATTCGAGCGCGCACGGAGGCTTTCAGACAGTCGTTCTTCCCGCGAACCATACGCGACTGGAACAGAAAAGGGAGGAAATGACAGTGGCACGTAAAGTGCCCTCCGCCACACACCGTTGGGTGGCTTGCGGAGTATAAATGTAGATGTAGATGTAGGTCGTTTATATTAGTCGGTAATCAAGCTGAGCGTGCATCAACTAACTGTCCCATAAAACTCAGGTGTACAGTTTCACTCGGCTTAGTACACAGCTTACAAATAAGAAAATGTGTAGTACGTTGCATTCAATAGTATAGTGTAATGATAACATTGATATGAATGACTATTACGAGGGTTGCCCAGAAAGTAATGCACCCGATTTTTTTTCTCAGCAGAAAACAATGCTGCGAGTGCGAAACGTTACGTGTATGTTATATGAAGTCTCCTGAGTGAGCGCGTCAAGTTTCCCTCACTTCCGGTAGATAGCGTAGCTCCAGGACAGTTTCAAAATGGCGTCTGTAGGGGATGTACGTTACAAGCAACGCGCCGTCATTCAATTTCTCACTGCATAGAAAGAAACTGTGGGGAAAATTCACAAACGCTTTTGCAAAGTCTGTGGAGCATCTGCTGTCGACACTTGTACAGTTAGTTGCTGGGTACGGAGTGTGAGGTCATCAGAAGGCGGTTCGGCGGAGCTCCACGATTTGCAGCGATCGGGGAGAGCATCCACGTTGGTCACACCTGACATGTTGCAGCGAACTGACGTCATTCGGGAGGACAGACGCATTACGATTCGGCAGTTGGCAATGCATCTGTCAATCGGCAAAGGATGTGTGGATGCAATTATGCGCACTCTTGGATATTCAAAAGTGTGTGCAAGATGGGTCCCGCGGAGTCTGACAGTGGTTCACAAATCGCACAGAAAAAAAAAAAAACATTTGTCTGGATTTGTTGCAACGTTTTGAAGCTGAGGGAGAGGCCTTCGTGTCCCGGATTGTGACAGGTGATGAAATCTGTTTCATCATGTTGAGCCCGAAACAAAACGACAGCCGATGGAATGCCGCCATTCCCGCTCCCCACAGAAGAAAAAATTCAAAGCAACTGCTAGCGCCAGAAAGGTCATAATCACTGTGTTCTGGGACTGTGAAGGTGGTACCGTTAATTCAGAAGTATATGCCAACACATTTTAAAAAACTCAAGACGAACTTCCGGCGACCTCAACGCCACAGCAACCCAGGAGATGTTTCGCTGAAACACGGTAACGCTCGGCCCCACACAAGTCTGAAGGCTGCTGAACACATCGCAAAACAGGGTTGGACAGTGCTACCCCGTCCACCCTACAGGACACTGGACTCGCATTCGGGAGGACGACGGTTCAATTCCGCGTCCGGCCATCCTGATTTAGGTTTTCCGTGATTTCCCTAAATCGTTCCAGGCAAATGCCGGCATGGTTCCTTTGAAAGGGCACGGCCGACGTCCTTCCCCGTCCTTCCCTAATGCAATGAGATCGATGACCTCGCTGTCTGGAGCCCTGGGCTTAGTCCCCCCCGTCCTGGACTCTGGACTCCCACTTGTTAGGATCATTAAAGGATGCCATATGCCATTCGTGTAAGACATTTTGAGGATGATGAGAAGGTGCGTCACACAATGAAGCACTGGCTCCGCCGCCAGGACAAATATTGGTACTGACAGTGCATACACGCCCTTGTTTCGCACTGGAGGGAGGCCATAGGACGGGATGGAGATTACGTGAAAAAATAGGGTGTGTAGATAAAACACGATTCCTTCATATGTGTAATTCTCATTATGTTCGACAAAAAATTTGTTGAAGAAAAAAATGCGGCCCATTACTTTCTGGGTAACCCTCGTACAAAGAAAGTTCGTCAGTGTCAGCTCAGGATAGGCTCTTGCCAGTAGCAGCTTTTTACCGTTTCTCCACTTTCTGTAATTAACAACAGAGCAGCGTGAATATAATCTCTCTGCGCAGCATAGGTCATTACTACAAAGTGGTAGTGTTTTATTTGTGGTAGCCACATCGGGTGGGAGAGCTTACTACTGTGGTCCTTTGGTGATAGTCAAGAAACGGATACCAGGTTTCATCCTGTCTCTTCCTTTTATCCTTACCATAACAAACACGACACTACGCTAGTACTGGAGTTTTTCAGGGCGGCAAACATACATACAATTTTTTACGCTGTTCAACCCGCGTCACGTTTAGTTAAAACTCGAGCTATCGAAAGTATTCACCATCTTCATCATCTCGAGGTGACCGAGTACAGAGACTGATGGATGTATCTTACAAGCGCTGAACGAAAACTCCACTGAGAAACTTTCAGAGGTTGTTCAGGGATACCTTCTGAGTATTTTGATGCTCGTAAGAGACCTACGCTCTTTGGCTGATCGTTACAGAGTAATAATGTAATTATGATTTGTTCGGTTTGTTACCGCAGTCACCCTTGTTTCTGCGAAAATACCTTCACAACAGTGAATAAGCCTTTAATATGCGATAACCAAACCATAAAACGCAAAACACACCACGCAGAGAACATGTGTAATTTTCGCCATTACCTCTTGGCACGTTGTGAACACCGGTTGTCTCAAAGCAAGGCAGTTGTTTTACTGAGGCTGCATTTCTTTAATTTCCCGCGGCGTACGGAACGCTGGTATGATATCATATGTATCTAGTATATGTCCTGTATTAGTTGAGCTTGCACCAAGGAACAGTCCGCAGCTCGTGGTCGTGCGGTAGCGTTCTCGCTTCCCACGTCCGGGTTCCCGGGTTCGATTCCCGGCGGGGTTAGGGATTTTCTCTGCCTCGTGATGACTGGGTGTTGTGTGATGTCCTTAGGTTAGTTAGGTTTAAGTAATTCAAGGGGGCTGATGACCATAGATGTTAAGTCCCATAGTGTTCAGAGCCATTTGAACAAACGAACAGAAGGCATTCCGGTGGCTTAGCTTTAACCCTTAGTTGAAAAGGTTTGAACCTTTTTTCCGGTGAATGCAGGTCAAATTTAGTGCTGTTTGTTTAGGTTTTTTTGTGAGTACGAGCTTCAAATGTTTTAGTTCGGATTACAAGTTATTGTGATCTGAAATGGTTTGGTCTATGTGTAATGAAGTGCTCTGAACGGAATTCCTCTGGGTAGGCTGATGGAAACTTCGTCTTTTTAATAAATAGTAGTATGTGTTGACTTTCTGTATACGAGAGTATGGTCCAGTGACCCGTTCATCTTTCTTTCAACATCAGATCTCCTTTATAGATGCAAAGATCTTATCTCATGTTTCGTCTTAATGGGATTCCAATAAAAGAAGCAGTAGGAATTCGGATGTACACTAGTAAATTCTAAGAAGTAGTGGCTATAATCTTGCCGCATTTCAGCATCCAAGTCTCGCAGTAGGTGATTTCACTCCACCAATACAAGCCACACCACTTCTCACTACTAATCAAGTTAAATATATCGGTTGCTGCAGTTACTCATTTTCTGACGAAGGAGATGGTGAATACCTTCGATCTTCGAAACCTCGAGTATCAAGTCTAAATGGTGCGGCTCGAACACAGAGAACATTTTATGCACATTACACTGAACACTGAGGAAAAAAAATTGTACACAACACATTTGACACCATGACACAGAAAGTGGAGGAATCCTAACTCAACATTTCATCGTGTTGCAGGAACACTGAAGAGAATAATTAATGAAGTTCGATTTCGGACTAGTTATTAAGCGGCTGGACTAGGTGGCGCTACGTTTCTACGTATGTCAGTATATAGAAAAGGTTTAATTCTCAGTCGGTCCCAGCATCCTTTCCTAGCACATAACGTTAAGTTTCTCCTTTGTCAAGGCTTGCGTCGTACAGATGTAGTCATGGAAAGTGCCAAGTTTCACGATGAGTTGTAATGCACGTTATAATAATTCGATGAGTGCACCTAGTGAAAGACAAGACAATAACCGACTCCAAGAGAACCAGTTTAATAAAATACTGTGATGTTCGAGCAAGCTTTCGGACTGAAGACAGTTTTACAGCTACGTCTGTGCTCCACAAGATTACTTATGGTATGTATTGGAGGGTACATCTGATAACATTATCATTTCCCCTTTCCCTGGACCATTCACCAACAGTACGCGGGAAGAAATACTGTCGGTAAGCCTCCGTATGAGGTTTAATTTCTCATATTATTCATTACGCATGAAATAATGTCTTACCTGACTCTTCTTGGAACGGGTGCTCTCGGAATTTTTACAGCATACATCTTCGTGTTGCTCAACACCTCTCTTAGAGCGTCAAGCCACTGGAGTTCAGTGAGCATCTCCGTAATGCTCTTGTGCTTACTAAAGGAACCCGTGACAAAACGCCTGCTCTTTTTTGGAACCTCTCTATCTCTTTAATTATTTCTACCTGGCAAGTGTCCCTAACTACCGATCAGTATTCAGGAAATGGTCGAATGAGTGTTTAATAAGCTACTTCTTTCGAGTACGTATTACATGTCTTTAGTATTCTTCCACCTTATCTCTTTCTGGCCTCTGCTGCACCCATGTAGACATTCCACTTTAGGCCGTTACGGACTTTAAGTCATCGATATTTTACGGCAGTTATTGGCCTCATTGATTTATTGCTAATAGTGAAGTCAAACGAAAATGAATGAGTATCTCCGCCAGTTTACATACAGCACGTGACATATGTTTGCCTTGATGGTCAACTGTTGGTCCCTGCACCAGTTGACGATGCTCCACAGGCCTTCCTGCATTTAGCTTCAGTCTACCGGCGTTACATTCTTCCTAAAGGCAACAGCATCGTCCGCGAATAGTCTCACGAACCCTCCGACACCATCCACTCGGTCATTTACATTGTCCAGTCATATTAATGTGTCCACCTGCCAAAGGCCTGAATAACCACCTTTTGCAGCGCGAGACGTGCAGGAAGAGAGTCACTGTGGCTTTGGCAGGCACCGACAGGGATGTGGAGCCATGACAACCCCACTGCCGTACAGCTGCGCTGGTTTTCTCCGTTCAGGATCCACGGTGCGAACAGCCCGACCGAGGTCGTCCCACAGATTCTCCACTGGGTTTCAATTCTGGGAGTTTGGTGGCCGTGGTACGGTAAACTCATCCTGGTGCTCTTCAAAGCACATACGTCTGTGCGATTGAGAATAAATCGCGATTCATCACCTGTCGCCGCTCTGTGGACGTTCATTTGCGTTACTGGCGTAGAAACTCCAGCCTTAGTCGCGGATGATCAGCAGTCATCACGGATACGGGAACCAGGCACCTGCAGCGACGTTCGCTAAACGATTGTTGAGACACTGTTGGCAGCCCCTTGGTTCGTTTGGGCGGTCAGTTGCTCAGCAGTTGCACGTCTTTTCGCCCTTACACATCTCCGCAGCCGTCGTTCACTCCTCTCATCTATAGCCCACGGCGCATCACAGTTGCCTCGGTGCCGGTTTTGGATATCGTCAGTTTGCCATGAACGGTGTATTATAAGCACGGAGGCATGCGAACAGATCACAAACTTAACCGTTTCGGAACTGCTTCCACCCTCTGACCGAAAGCCAACGATCATGACCTTTTGGATGCGAGATAAATCGCTCCGTTCCCGTATTACGACAACCCCCCCCCCCCCGCCCCCCGACATGCTTTATAAGCCCTCCAAAGCTAATGGTGCTACCTGTCGTCTATGAGTGGCTATTGCACGTTGCCGTCGATTGTAGGGATGGTCAGAGTAACGTGACTGGATCATGTACAGCGTAAACAGTAATAGACCTATAACCCTCCATACCCAAAGCTACCTTTACATCTGTCATGTTCCATTAAAAAACGTGTGTTGAGAAGCATTGTGCTAAGAAGTCCTCCGTCCAGTCACAGATTGGTCAGAAAGTCGGACAGCTCGTAATTAGTTTGCGGTACTGTATTGATTGCCTTCCGGAAGTCAAGGAATACGGCATTAACGGGGGCGGCTTTGTCTGAAAAGCAAAACAAAGGCCCCGTTTTCGTCCTGATGAGACCATCGTCGCCGACCGCCGTGTCGTCCTCTGCCAATGGCATCGTTGAATGCGGTATTGAGGGCGCACCTCTCTCCCGTCGGTTGTCGGCTTTCCTGACTTTGGAGCCACTGCTTCTCACTCAAATAACTCCTCACCTGGCATCACGAGGCTGAGTCCTCCAACGTTTGAAACGCCCTGGCATTAGCGGGAACCGAACCCGGGTCCTTCGTTTAGCAGCCAGACACACGGAGCTACGGAGGCGGACTCGCTTCTGTCTGAGGCGCTGCAGATCTAATGGATGAACACAGCGAGCAGCTTATCACACGATCTCTGCTCGCTGAATTCATTTTGACTGTTGTAGAGGAGAATTTTCGCTCTAACAAGTAAGCATAAATGTTGTTCCACAACTCTACAATAGGTTGACGTCAGTGATACACGTTCATCTGCCCGACGACTCTTTCTGAAAACAGGAATGACCTGTGCTCTTTTCCAATCGCTCGGTAGCCTTCTTTGCTCCAGTGACCTACGATAAACTGCTGCTAAGAAGCGGAACAGGTTCATTCGCATAATCTGTGTTCACAAGCACGAGTATCTCATCAGGCCCTTATGCCTCTCCATTGTAGACCGATTTTATTATTAAAAACATGTTTTACTACCTAAGGACTAAACTGTGTTTTATTGTTTATACGCCAGATATGTTTCGGACCCGCCTAGATAGCAGCTCGCGTTAGAAGCCGCTCCCGCAATTCGCGGAGGCGCTCTGGCCCCTGATCGAATCCAACCGGCAGGTTAACGGCGAGGACCGTTCAGGCCGACAGGATGTCGGTTTTAGGGGTTTCCTTGTCCCGCCTGAGTTATGCGATTCGCAAACTTTTCGAAAACGTTCTCGGACTTTCACATGGGATGACACTAAATGAAGACATTTTTGGGCGCTGGGGCGAAAAGAAGGGAGGGGTGGTGGCAGGAAGGGCATCTGGTCACGCTCTGCCACAAACTTTTTATGCGTTAGTATAGTTTCATCACCCTCTTCCCATAAGGGCTGCCGGCAGTGCAATATCCCGCTCTGTAGCCAAAAGCCTTTACGGTTTAAATGAAGACATTGCAAACAAAATTATAGGATATAATATAAAACTATTTTAAAATTTGTAACAAGATGATTGAATGACGCCATTTACATAAAGTAAAATGTTAGTTTTCATCGTTTTTCTTTTGTTTTAAACCATTTTGAAAATAACGATGATGGCCTTTAAAACGGAGAACTTTTTCATTAAAAACCTGAAAGACTTGCACAGGCGAAAAATGTTTTCGGGAAGAGGAAAACCGTTACGTGTTCTGTAGGGGAGAGAAATGTGGGTGTAAATACACAGGCCGTTGGTTGGTAACTATGGAAATGAAGCTAGGTGTTTGGGCAGATAGTGAGAAGACGGAAGGGGAGGACGAGTTTGGTAGATAGGCATGACCGTGGGGAAGGGCTACAGTTGGTGCGATGGATTTCATTGTCTGAGAGAGGGGGTCGGTTGAAGCTACGTTGGGAGAGGATATGGCGTGTGTGGTGTATCAACGGTAGGGTGTGTTTGCAAAGGCGCGGCAGCAGAAAGCGATGTGTGGTGGCCTTCATAACGAGTTTAGCACAACCATCGCAGTACGGCGCAATCGTCCCATTTGTGAAGTCCATATGTAAAACGTAAAAATATACAATCCATATGCCAGTCTTGTCACTGTGCCAGCGTACATAGCACATGAAAACACACAGAAGTGACGGAAGCCATAGGACACTTCCTAATATCGTATCGGACCTCTATCTGCCCAGCGTAGTGTACCTACACGGCGTGCCGTGCACTCAACAACTCGTTGGAAGTTCGCTGCAGAAATGTTGAGCCATGCAGCCTTTATAGTCGTCCATAATGGCGAAAGTGTTGCCGATACCGGATTCTGTGCACGTACTCACCTCTCGATTATTTCCCATAAATGTTCGGTGGGATTCGTGTCGGGTAATCTGGGTGGCCAAATCATTCGCTCAAATTGTCCAGAATGTTCTCCAAAGCAATTGTGAAGAGCTGTGGCTCGGTGACATGGAACACTGTCATCCATAAAAATGAAGCCCACGAATGGCTGCAAATGGTCTCCAAGTTGCCGGAGATAGACATTTACAGTCAGTGGTGCGTTCCATTCTGTTCCATGGAAACACAGCCCACACCATTATGGAGCCACCACCAAGTTGTGCAGTGCCTTGCCGACAACTTGTGTCCGTGGCTTCGTGGGGTCTAGACCACATTCAGTGCCCACCATCGGCTCATTTCACCAGGCCGCAGTTTTACACTCATCTCGGGTCCAACCGATACGGTCACGAGCTCAGGAGAGCCGCTGCAACTGGTGTTATGCTGTTAGCAAAGGCACTCGCGTCGGTCGTGTGCTGACACAGCCCATTAACACCAAATTTCGCCTCACTGTCCTAAAGGATACGTTCGTCGTACGTCCAATATTTATTTCTGTGGTTGTTTCACGTAGTGTTGCTTGTCTGTTAGCACTGACAACTCTACGCAAACGCCGCTGCTCTTGGTCGTTAAGTGAAGGCCGTCGGCCATTTCATTGTCCGTGGTGAGAGGTAATGACTCAAATTTCGTATTCTCGGCACACTCATGACACTGTGAAGCCCGAAATATCGAATTCCCTAACGATTTCCGAAATGGAATGTCCCACGCGTCTAGCTCCAACTACCATTCAGCATCCACAGTCTGTTAATTCCCGGCTGGCCGGTGTGGCCGAGCGGTTCTAGGCGCTTCAGTCTGGAACCGCGCGACCGCTACAGTCGCAGGTTCGAATCCTCCCTCGGGCACGGATGTGTGTGATGTCCTTAGGTTAGTTAGATTTAAGTAGTTCTAAGTTATAGGGGATTGATGAGCACAGATGTTAAGTCCAACAGTGCTCAGAGGCATTTGAACCTTTTTTTTTTTTTTTTTTTTGCTAGGTACGGTGTCAACAAAACATTGGCTTTTAGTCTAGTCTTAAGCCACAATATACAAATAGGGACCTCGTACCCGTAACGGACACTTCTCGATCGCAGGTGTTCGGTGCTATGATGAGGCCTCTGGAATACCAGAAGGTGCCGAGCTGCAAGCCGCTGCTGCAGCGGATGGCCGAAGAGAAGCGCTTCCAGATGGAGCGCGGCTCGATCGGCGGCTCGTACTTCATGGTGATGCTGCCGGACGGCACGATGGAGCGCCGCCTCAAGATGCCCATCAACATCGACCCCGGCGTGCACTCCAGCTTCAACCTGGACCAGCTGGCGGCGGCGGCGGGCGGCGGCGTGGTGACGGGCGGCGCGACGCCGCTGACGCCGGTGCCCACGGTGCCGACGCTGCCCACCATCTCGGAGGTGAAGGCGCCCGAGCAGAGCGGCTCGAGCGGCGCGTCGAGCGCGGGCAGCGGCGAGCTGCGGCGCCGCCAGGCCGACGAGGCGTCGCCCGACCGCGACCAGAAGGCGGTGCGCGACGACGCGCGGCCCGCCATCCCGCGCAACGCGTCGCAGCCCGCCTTCACCACGCACGTCCAGGGGCTGCCCAAAAACGGCTCCGTGCCCTTCTTCGACCGCATCCGCAAGACGAGCGCCGGCGAGCGGTACAGGCCCACCCTGGGCGCCATCAAGGTCTCCAGAGGAAACGTCAGCTCCAACGGGGACATACGAAAGTCTTTACATCTCCGCCTCTCCAACTCGTCCGTCGTGGCTGGCTCTCGCAACAACAACTGCGAGGAAATGTGGTCTAAGACGGACGTAAGTAAATCGTAATTTTATTACCTATATATTTTAGTCGCTGATTTGTACGTATTGCGTGCACTCTATAAGCAACTCCAGTTGTCGTTACAGTTCATTAGTGTTTAAATAATTTTCTGTATAGCTCCGAAACCAAAAACACATTGTGGTATGTAACTACTTAAAAAGAAGAAAAAGAAATTGCGAAACTGACGTAATATAAAGAAAGAAAAAAGATAGATGGAAGGAAAGAAGAAGACTGAAAAGAGAAAGTTACTATCTGCCTACATACAATCTTTAAAAGTAATCAAAACACGAATGCAGTAATGATAAGGAAAAGAAAATTAGTAACATAATGCTAGGCATACGTTCTGTTGTCGCTTTATCTGCACTCGGTGGAAGGAAATCCACCGATCGCAGTCCGTGACTAGGTATCTGGAGCAATGCAGCGTCTCTGTCACTCAGTGTCAGACTCGGAAAATGTGGCCTCCTTCACTCCGTGATCTTCATGTTTCTGACACGTATTGTGTCATCCACCAGATGTAACTGAGGTTCTCTTCTCTGTCCGACACCGCAGATCCAGTTGACGTCACATACTGTCTACCATTCGTGTCCTGGGGTCCACAACGGGCCAAGCTAAATAGTGAGGAGTAATTTTTTGGACAGGGGTCAGGTCAGGTGTGTAATTATCGAATTGGAGTCGGGTTGACTACCCATAGTATTCGTAATTTACTGGTAAATTAATTTTGTTTCAGGACTTACACAAAAACGTGTTCTGTAGAATCTTCAGCGATTATCACACACACTCGTTATTCTTTTTCTTGAGTCTTTGCCCCACATCAGCACAGGGTCAGCACGGTTATGTACGCATGTGACACAGTTAATTTTAGGAGTGGCCAGATGCTCTTCCTGCCACCACCCCCTTAACACCTTGGTCGAAATATATATACTCCAACAGTATGCATGCAGTGTTATTCGTGTTGAAGTGAGCAAAAGTTTTCTAAATGATTACAAAGCGTTTAACTAAGGCAGGACTTGGGTACCAGCCTGGTATTCATATAGGTGGATGTGGTAAGCTACCTAAAAACCACACCCAGACTGGGCGGCGCACCACCCACTCATCATTAATCTGCCGGGCAGATTTGATCTGGGTCCGGGACATCTCCCCATCCTGGAGTCGTGTTTTAAGACATACGACTATCTGGATGGATATCACACACACTCACGCAACACTAAAAACCGTTTAGCAAGCAGTAAGAGAAACAAAAGATAAATTTGGAGTAGGAATTAAAGTCAAAGGAGGAGAAATAGAAACTTTGAGGTTTGCTGATGACATTGTACGTCCGTCAGAGACAGCAAAGGACCTGGAAGAGCAGCTGAACGGAATGGACAGTGTCTTGAAAGGAGAATATAAGATGAACATCAACAAAAGCAAAACGAGGATAATGGAATGTAGTCAAATTAAGTCGGGTGATGCCGAGGGAATTAGATTAGGAAATGAGACACTTAAAGTAGTAAAGGAGTTTTACTATTTGGGGAGCAAAATAACTGATGATGGTCGAAGTAGAGAGGATATCAACTGTAGACTGGCAATGGCAAGGAAAGCGTTTCTGAAGAAGAGAAATTTGTTAACATCGAGTATAGATTTAAGTGTCAGGTAGTCTTTTCTGAAAGTATTTGTATGGCGTGTAGCCTTGTATGGAAGTGAAACATGGATGAAACACAGTGTAGACAAGAAGAGAATAGAAACCTTAGAAATGTGGTGCTACAGTAGAATTCTGAAGATTACATGGGTATATGACGTAACTAATGAGGAGGTACTGAACAGAATTGGGGAGAAAAGAAATTTGTCACACAATCTGACTAGAAGAAGGGATTGGTTGCAGGACATATTCTGGGACATCAAGGCCAATGTAATAATGGAGGGAAGTGTGTGTGCAGGAGGGGGGATAAAAATCGTAGAGGGTGACCAAGAGATGAATACAGTAAGCAGATTCAGAACGATGTAGGCTGCAGCTGTTACTCATACATGTGGAGGCTTGCACAGGGTAGAGTAACATGGAGAGCTGACCAGATCAGTCTTCAGACTTAAGACAACAACAAATACTGTCATTTAAATTTAAAATTAGGAAAAATATTCACAGAATATCGGCTTTCTGGGCTTTAATACTCGTAAATTCCTTGAAAATGGTACTATTGTCAATTCAGCTCCAAGCGTGGCCTAATTACACATCTGAGCCAAGTGTCCAGAATCCTGTTAACCATATGAAACAAATCTGTCGCTCATGTTTACCTGAAAAATAAAATTAGTGACATAGTAGCTTTGAGAACAAATTAATGATTGACTCAATGGCAGATAATCCGCTCAGCCTTCAGTGTCCCCTGGAGCTGATGCCAGGGTGCGGGCTATCGTTTGCAGCTCTCGTAAGCCTGCCTTTGTGTATGTCAAGTTAAAACTCGAGACCCAGACCAAAATTTCATTACTCTGGTCTTTCAAGTATACAGGTATAATCAATGAACAGACACAACACAGTTACAATTGATAATTTGTGCCAAATTAAAACTCAAATCAGATTTTCTGTTTCTCACTCTCAGTCACCTAACCATTAGTCTATTTTTTTCTGGCAGTGTTTTATTGTGCTGTAATATAATGTGCTAGTCTGTTGAACAAATATTGATACAAAGCTTACCATCATCCTTCAAATATTTTACATTAAATAGATAAAATAAGTGATGATATAAGTGTACAATTTTGCGTCCAGAAGGGAACAGATTTTTTTGAAAAAACAAAATAAATTAATTTTAAGTTCTTGTTGCACAACATTTTGACTACGCTATGTTGGTGCACTATTTCAACGAGTTTTAGATACAAGTTTGGGAAATTAAACAGTAGAAGTGCAACAACTAACAGAGAATATATGTTATTAAAGTTATCTGTACTACAAGAAATGAACAAGTGTTATTTATGTTGATGACATGAGTGGCTTGTTCAGAATTGTTGTAGATAATAGTGATTTGTCCATATTTTCACAGTGTGAACATACTTCCAGGCCTGTCTCAAACTTTTTTTCTCACTGATGCTCCCATCTATGATTTCTGAACACTATTGCCAGAGGTCCTTCCACAGGGTATGTGGGAATCTTTGTTCTAATCCCAGCCTGGCTCAAATTTTCTGTTGTTGCTACATGTTCATTGTAACACAAGTTCAGTACACTGATATCACTTTATGTCAATGCATCTTTATTCATTGTACTCATTCAGTCAATTCATTTCATTTCAGTGCATTTAATTCATTGCATTTCATAATCAGATCTAGTGGAGAAAATTCAATATCTGAATTGTAAATAAAATTTTTATTGAAAATTTTCTGTAGATTTCCATACTACTCATTTGTCTTTATGGTGCTTTTAGCTTTATAGTATTGGTAAAATCACTAAAGGAAATATTTTGAAAATAATATTTTGATTGGGAAATATGAATGAACGTAGGGTAAAAATAAGATAAAAATACTGTTCTTTCCCAGTATAAAACAGATCTTGCAATTGGTAAAATGTTCTTTGTCTCAAACTTCCATTTCGTTTTCAGATAGGAGAAAATGAGAGCATATGCTTTACAACATCGAAATCAAGCATTCCCCGAGAAAAACGTGAAATAGTGAGGCCACTGTCTCGAAAGGATATATTCTACTCAGGTTCTGTAATAAATCTTCCTGAATACAAGAGTCAGAAATCATTAACAAGCTACAGGCAAAGCGTAATTTCACTGCCCAAATATCCTCAGGATCAAATAGACATCGAGGGAGAGGGAGGAGGAAGTAAGTATTGCTATTTTCTGTTTCTGTATCAATATATGTAAATCAGTCTTTCCTTCTCATCCTGTCCAGTAAGTCCCCCTGACCCAGGATTCTGGGTGATTTTTCTGAACTGTACCCCTTTCCCTTAACCTCTCCAGTCCTTTTCCCTCACCCCTCTTCCTACCCCTTGAACTCTTCTACCAGAACGCTTGTAAACATTAACTATTTTTGTGTATGTGTTCCCCTGACACTGTTTGGAGAGTAGATTTTTTATCTGTCCATTTACATTACATTATCAATAATTTATTATTTTTGTTGTTGTAATATATGTAAATTGTTTTTAATTTTGAGACTACCTGTTGGCATGCCACAAGTGGTACCGTAGGTACACTAAAAACTGTAGATCAGAATTGTTACTTAATACACTTATTTAAACTCACACTCACGAACAGCAACTATACACAAAGCAGAAACGTAACTTTAGAGATTTCTTAGATGATCATGTTTTAGTGAAGTTGGAAAGTTCAGTTACTTGTTTATCTTACTTGATATCAAACATCCAAAATAAAGCCTGAACTGTTGCAGCCATTGTGAAACTACTTCTTGACAACACTTCGCAGTTCTTTCACAAATTGCACACTTAAGCTCTTGGAATAAGAATCAAATGATGGTAAACCCGATACCTCATCTGTCAGAAAGTACACAGACTTACTTAGAGGCTTGGTAAGCTAGTAGAGGAACTAGGAATTTCTGTGTTAATTCACACTGATGGAAAAGAATTGCAACACCAAGAAGAAGTTGTGCAACATAAATAAGAGCTGGTAGGTGTGATTCTACATCTGACAGACAATGTCTGTGGCACTTGTAGTGCCACTGTGAGGACGCAAATCAGCTTTGCTTTAAATACACACTGTAACAGTCCTGAGCGTTAGTAACCTTTCACTTTGGATGTGGCTTCAGACAGCCACATGGCACTACTGAGAGGGAAGACCATTGAGTTTCACATATGGCTCTGGTGCATTGTACTGCATCTGCAGTGGCAATTCGAGTAGTAGTTAGCATCACAGTGTCACAGTGAACTGTTGAAAATTGGTTACTTCAAAAACACCTCTGAGCCGGATGCATGCATTCCACTGACCCCAAACTACCACCATTTGCGACTTCAGTGGTGTCAATTGGGAGCTCATTGGAGGGTGTAGTGAAGATCTGTTATGTTTTCTTATGAAAGGTGGTTCCGCTTCAGTGCTAGTAATGGCCATGTGTTGTTAGAAGGAGCCCAGCTGAGAGTCTGCAACCAACCTGTCCGATTGCTCAATACGAGTACATTGGACCTACACCTAGAGTTACAGTCTGGGATGTGATTTTTTTTATAACAGCAGGAGCACTCTCATGTTTATTCCGTTCCTCCTGACTGCAAATTTACGTGTCAGTCTGGTGATTTGACCTGTTGTGCTGCCATTCATTAACTGCATTCCAGGGAGCATTTTCTAACAGGATAACGTTTGCCTACATACTGGTGTTGTAACCCATCATGGTCTACAGAATGTCAACACGGACTGCTCGATCACCAGATCTGTCTCCAATTGAGTACATGTGGGACATCATTGGAGAACAACTCCAGCATCATCCATAACCAGCATTAAGTGTACATGTATTGACCGACCAAGTACAAGAGGCATGGATCTCCATCTCACAAACTGACATCCAGCACCCATAAAACACAATACATGCATATCTCCAGGCTTGCATTCAACATGCTGGTGGTTAAACTAGTTATTAATGTACCAGCATTTCGCATTTGCAATGGCTTACCTCACACTTACATTAACCTGAGATCTTGCAATGTTAGTCACTTAAATATGTTACCTAGACAAATGCGTTCCTGAAATTTCATTACTCTACATTAATTACTTTACGGTGTTTTGATTTTTTCCATCAGTGTATTAATGAAACTGAGTCTAATGGCAACCAAGAGAATTCATGAAATGATTTTCATTTACCTATCAGGTTCTTGAACAACCACACTTACTAACAGAAATCATTTATAGCAGCTTCTTTCCTTCTTTACGGAGTGGTGAACAAATTCATTGCCATAGAATATGAACCTTCTCCATAGTATTCTGAATTGCGAGTAGAGAAGTGACATAAGAATACAAACGTAAATGTGCATTTGGATTCATGGACTTTATTGAGGGATTAAAAAAAAGGAACAAGGGAATGGCAGTTTAATGTATTTTAAAGACTAAAACACCCAGTGAATCATTTATTTATTTGTTTAGTTCGGGCACTACTGTTCCCTTTAGAGCGTAAGAACTAGCAGATAAACTGTTGCAGAGTGGTGTATGTATGTGATCCACTGTTTTTAAGGAGACTGAGAATACTCAGGGAACAGTATGAGTTCATGACACAGACTTGGCTGCTGTTTTACGGTATACTAAATTTCACTTAGTAGTCTCCTTCTAGGAATAAAAGCTCTAACCATGAGAAACATTGTTACCATAGTGCTTACTTTATTTCTCTTCTAATGATTTTCAAACTGTGTTGGCAGACTACCAAATACATGGGAATAAAAGCTCTAACCATGAGAAACATTGTTACCATAGTGCTTACCTTATTTCTCTTCTAATAATTTTCAAGCTGTGTTGGCAGACTACCAAATACATATGTACCTACACTGTCATGTAATTATGAACACATAAGTACAAGAGAACTGCATATCAGCTGTACCTAATGAAAAAAAATTAAATAAATAATATGGGGAACATTCTATAGTGTAGGTAGTTGTGCTAAAAGTCATATATCCATAAGTTTTTGGAACAGTTTGTGTATTTTTTTGCCTGAAAATGTTTAATAACATGTACCTTATGGTTGATTCAATTTTTTACACATTCACCTTGCATATGTTTTTATTTGATTTTTCACATAAATAATTACACAAAATGAAAAGCCATCAGAGAGTGAATCAAAAAGAGATTGAGGAATTAAGAATCAAATTGAACATAGACAGGAAGGATTTGGTCTAAAGGAAAAGATAGCATATTCTGGAGGATAGTCATTAACTATTTTCAGCTGATTTTTATTTGCTTATTGTATTTTATTTACACAATGCTCGTACATGAGAGAAAGGATATGTTAGAACAAAGAAGCGATGGTGAAGCGCTATTAATATTGAAAACTGCATTTTTAACAACCAAGGGGAAATTTTGAAAAGTACATTTTGGAAGAATATAAAATATATTTGACTCATAATATGTATGATTTTATTTTATTAGAACTCAAATAACGTTTAAGTAGGAGCTGATATTATAATAGTAGCAGCTTTATTTCCCATTAAATCATATTTTACAATGATATTAGACATGTTAGTATTAGCAGATTTGTGTAAAATATGGAAATAGTTCTACAGATAAATGATAAACCAAAAATTAAAAAAGAGTGAATTTTAACAAATAAAAATTACTATTTTTGTACACACCAGAATTAATATTCAGTATAAAAAATGTATATGCCATCACACTGGCATTGTCAAAAATTACATGAAATATTTGTAAGCAGGCTGTAACACATAATAACAGAAACATAATTTGTTTCAACAAAGTACTGTTACACTGTCGACCATCAAGGTTACAGTATTGGGATGGGTAGATAATCTTACTTAATGTGCATACACTGTATGGTAGGAAAGAACACATGATTAAATTTGTAGGGGATGTGTGAGAGTATGTGCATATAGTTCAACTGAGCTGGGATGACAGATGTGGGATAATATACAACACTGTTTCGACTCTATACTAGAGTTCATCAATTTTTGTGACTGGTCAGTAGTGACATGCCAGTCTCTTGGCAACCCATGCTCAAATATTTATATTGTATCAGAGATCTGGAGAATATGCTTGTCAGGCTAACAGTTGAACACTCTATGTGTGGGAGTAACTCAAGACAGCATGGGCAACCTGCTGTCTTGAGCTATCTTATTGAAATGTGACATCACAGCAGATATAAATGATACACACCAGCCATAACATCTTAGAAATGTAACACGTGTGACCCAAATTACCCCCACAGATGGTCCTGTAGTGAACCTAATGACTTTCTTCATGCCAGGTACTGGGTCTATATGACAATGTTGAATACAGACAGACAACATTCATTCCCAGAGCTTCCACAAACATATACATCTATAGTAGTGCTGGAGGAGCTCATATGAAAATGCAATATCTGACACTCCCGTGTCTTGTGCTGTCATTCAGCACATCAGTGTCAGTTTGACTATCTCTAGTGCCAAGGCAAGCAAAACTGTCCCAATGGTTGCCATGTTGTTAATGTGTGGTGCTCCAGACATTGTCACACTGCCCGTGTGGTAGATACTTGTCTTGCTGCAGAAAGCCCATTTCCTGACTATAGTTATGCAACATGGCTCAATGAACCTACAAAGCTGAGCAAATGACATGTCTGATTAGATTTACTTTCATTCCAATTGATCCATAGTGAGGAGGTCCTCCAGTATGTGGAACATGTCAGAAAAACAACAATACATGACAAATATTTACAACTAAAACAAATAAGCTAATGTACCATTCCACAGGTCCCAAGTGGAATGATCACCATTTTTTAATGAACACTATATAAAAGAATCATTTTACCAATACTAATGCACTGAATTTAAAATAAAAAAGTTTTTTTATTTATTTATAAGGTAATAAACATGTAATACAACTAGTATAATACTTATTTATAATGAACACATTACTGCACTGAAATGGTGCAGAAGTCAGATTGTACTTACACACACACACACACACACACACACATATTTACAATGAACACATTACTGCATTGAAATTGTGCAGAAGTTATATTTTACTGAGAAATTCATCAATGGAGTAGAAGGAGTTGGCCACCAATAAATCCTTTAGGCTTCTCTTAAAGTGAATTTCATAGGTTGTTAAACTTTTTATGGCTGCTGGCAAGTTATTGAAAATGTGTGTTCCTGAATAATGCACACTTTTTTGTACAAGACTAAGTGACTTTAAATCCTTGTGAAGATTATTCTTATTTCTGGTATTGAGTCAATGAATTGAGCTGTTGGTTTGAAAAAGTTATCTATTTTTAATGACAAATTTCATTAAGGAATAAATATATTGGGAAGCAGTAGTTAGTATCCCTAGTTCCCTAAACCGGCTTCTGCAGGATGTTCTTGAGTTCACACCGCATATAACTCTTACTGCAGGTTTTTGTGCCTGGAAAACTTTGGCTTGGCTTGATGAATTACCCCAAAAAATAATCCCATATGACATTATGGAATGAAAGTAAGCATAGTATGCCAGCTTTTTCGTTTTTTTATCCCCTATGTCTGACAAAATTCGCATTGCAAGCAGAGATTTGTTAAGATGCTTCAGCAGTTCTGTGGTGTGCTCCTCCCAGTTGAATTTGTTATCAAGCTGTAATCCCAAGAATTTAACACTGTCCACTTGTTCTATCTTCTTGTCATCGTATGTTAGACATATACTCGTGGGACACCCCTTACAAGTTCTGAACTGCATGTAGTGTGTTTTTTCAAAGTTTAGTGACAAAGAATTGGCTAGGAACCAGTGATTAATGTCCACAAATATTTTATTAGCTGATATTTCTAAGACTACATTTGATTTGCTATGTATTGCAATGTTTGTATCATCGGCAGACAAAATGAACTTGGCATCTGGTAATGTTACTGATGAAAGGTCATTGATATACCCAAGAAAAAGTAAGGGCCCTAAAATGGAACCTTGTGGGACCCCACATGTAATTAGTTCCCAGTTGGATGGTGCCTGATAGCTTGATACATGTCCCTTTCCTAATAACACTCTTTGTTTCCTGCCAGAGATATAAGATTTGAACCATTTTGCAGCATTTCCTGTTACACTATAATATTCTAATTTACTTAAAAGGATATTGTGATTTACACAGTCAAATGCCTTTGACAGATCACAAAATATACCAGTTGCCTGCAATTTTTTGTCTACTGAATTAAGCACATTTTCACTGTAAGTGTAGATAGCCTTCTCAATATCAGAACCTTTTAGAAATCCAAACTGTGACTTTGACAGTATGTTATTTGAGATAAGATGGTTGTAAAGCTGACTGTACATTACTTTTTCTAAAATTTTGGAGAATGCTGGCAACAGTGAAATTGGACGGAAATTTGATGCTATTTCTTTATCTCCCTTCTTAAACAGTGGCTTAACTTCAGTATATTTCAACCATTGAGGAAGTATTCCACTGATAAATGACTGGTTACACAGATAGCTTAATATGTTACTTAGCTCAGAATCACATTCTTTAATTAATAATTTCATCATACCCACTAGATGTTTTTGATTTTAAAGATTTTATGATGGACGTTATTTCTGTTGGGGTAGTGAGGGTCAAATTCATATTATGTAAGTTGCTTGAAATGTCTGGTCTGAGGTATTCCATAGCAGCATCTACCAAACCTGACAACCCCATTTTTTCAGTAACAGTTATAAAATGTTTGTTAAAGAGTTCTGCAACACTATACACATCTGTCACCGATGTATCATTTACTCTTAATGCTATTTGTTCCTCTTCATGTCTGGTTCTACAGGTCTCCTCCTTCACTATATCCCACATTGTCTTTATTTTGTTATCTTATATGACTATCTTTTCCTTGTAATATATTTGCTTTGACGTCCGTATTACAGTCTTTAATATTTTGCAGTATTTCTTGTAATGTGCTATAGCATCAACATCAGGACTGTTTCAGATTGACAGATAGAGTTTTCTTTTTGTTTTACAAGATACCCCTACTCCTTGAGTAATCCATAGCTTCTTTGTAGACTTTGCTCTAACCTTGGTAAGTTTTGGGGGAAAACAGTGTTCAAATAAGGTAAGCACTTTAGTAGCAAAAGTGTTATATTTTTCATTCAAGCCATGAGCACTGTAAACATCAGTCCAGTGAATGTCTCTGAGGAGTGTCCTAAAATAATCAATTTTTGGCTTATTGATTACCCTCTTGAGCTCAGATGTAACAGATTTTATATCCTGTTCAGTATTAACATTTAACAGAAGGAACTGCATGTCATGGTCTGAGAGGCCATTGACTATTGGTTTTGCAGCATACTGCTGCGAGGGCCCGGACTGGGGGCGGGAGGTGGATGGTGTCTGCAAATGGAGCAGGGTCCGCGGCTGTCGCCCATGGAGGAGCTCTGCCAGACTGCATCCATCAATTGCGATAGGTGCTCAGAAACAGGGTGAGGGCTGACATGGTTCGAAACGTGTTGACCGCCTTCGTCATCTGGTGTTTAAAAGTGCAGACAAGCTTCTCCGCCGTGCCATTGGACGAATGGTGGAAAGGGGGACTACAGATATGTTTGATACCATTGGCCAGACAGAAGTCATGGAAGGAGGATGCCGTGAATTGGGGACCATTATGGAGACCAATGTGTGTGGCAGACCCTCATTGGCGAGAACGTGAGTGTAGCCTCTGTGGTGGTGGATGCCATGCAGGCAACATATGGGTATGTGGAGTAGGCATCAACGACGAGTAACCACATGGACCCCAAAAACAGGCCTGCAAAATCGATACGGATGCAATCCCAGGGCTTGCGAGGCACAGGCCAGGGTGTAAACGACTGAGGGGGGCTTGCCTGGTGACGCGCACAGACAGTGCACCCATGGACCTGGTGCTCAATATCGCCATCGATGCCAGGCCAATACACGTGCCGGCGAACCAAAACTTTCATACAGGACATACCCCAGTGCCCACGGTGTAACAAAATAAGCACTCAAAGCTGCAATTCCGGAGGGATGACCACCCAATGGGCATCCGACTCTGTGGCCAACAGAAGGACATCATCGACAGTGGAGAGCCTGTGGGACAGGTGGTGCCAGTGGCTGAAATCGGACAGCATCCAATGAGTAACATAGGAGGGCCACCCATGGAACACATAGTTGAGAACCCGCCGCAAGACAGGGTCATGGCGGGTAGCTGCAGCAATGTGAGCAGCCATAAGAGGTAGACCATCCAGTGCATCCCAGCGGGCGGAGTCAATGTGAACACAGAGGACCTCCTGTTGGTCAAAGACTGGATCGGGGCCTGCTGGGAGACATGACAAAGCATCTGCATTAGCATGGTGAGTAGTGAGCTTATACCGGATTGTGTAAGCGTAATTACATAAAAGCAATGCCCAGCACTGGAGACATTGAGCCGTCTGCTCTGGAAGGTCATAGTGGGGTCCGAAAAGTGTAACCAATGGTTTAAGGTCCATCAGCAGGGTGAACTTTGCCCCAAAGAGATAGGTGTGAAATTTTTGGACAGCGAACACGATCACCAGGGCCTCCTTTTCAGTCTGGCAGTGGTTCCGTTGTGCTGGGGTCAACGTCTAAGAGGCTTAAGCGATGGGCTGTTCAGAGCCATTGGCATCCCGGTGTGAAAGGATGGCCCCAATGCTGTATGCCAATGCATCAGCCACCACAACCAAGGGGCGGTCTGGAGAGAAGGGAGTAAGGCAAGGGGCGGAGTTCAGAATCGCCTTTAAATGGAGAAAAACCTGATCACAGTCAGGAGTCCAATCAAAAGGTACCCCTTTGCAATGCAAGTGATTGAGAGGCTGAGCAACGGAGGCAGCCTGGGGCAAGAAATTTAAGTAATAAATAACCTTGCCCAAAAACACCTGGAGTTCAGATAAGTCCTTGGGACAAGGAAGGGCCTCAATAGCCGCGACATTATGACCCAAAGGGCAGATTCCATCTTTGCTAAACCAGTGGCCTAAGTATTCCACTTCCGGTTGAAAAAAAAAAACACATGTCCAGCTGACAGCATAAACCAGCAGACTGCAGAGCGTGAAATAAGGCGCTGAGGTTTTGCAAATGTTCCTGGTGGGAATGCCCAGTGACCAAGATGTCATCCAGATAATTCACACAGGTGAGGATAGGCTGTGTAAGCCGCTCCAGGAATCGCTGGAAAATGGCCGGCGCTGAAGAGACACCAAAGGGAAGGTGCTTGTACTTATACAATCCGAAAGGCATGTCGGTAACCATGACATTCTGAGATTCAGCATCCAGCATTGACTGTAGTGCCGAAGTCCCCACACAGCCAAAGGGACCCATTGGGTTTCCGTATGAACACCATTGGCATCGCCCAGACACTGTAAGTTACGGGCTCCAGAACGCCAGCTGCCTGGAGCCGATCAAGTTCCTGCTTGATTGCCAACCATAAGGCCACCGGAAGGGGCCGGGCCTGGAAAAAGCGAGGCTGCACATCCGGCCGTAGAGTGATGTATGCCTGAAAGCTGGAAGCACATCTGAGATTCATTGCAAACAATGACGCAAAAGTGGAGCACAGATCATCCAAGTCCTGAAAAGGAACAGCCATGGAAACAACCTTAACTTGGTCGGAAATTGAAAAGCCAAACAGTTGAAATGCATCCAGGCTAAAAATATTCGAAGCCAACAGATGATTTCCTTTTAGATAGGAAGTGAATGTGGACATAGAAATTTAAATAAACTACTCTATATTTCTTTCTCCAAGTGATAGATGAAACTGAACGTTTCGTCAATACAGTTTCTGGTTATTGCACCTATTGGAAACCAAGATCAGACCATATACCTCAGAATTATTCCCTCGTTGGTCATTCTGTTGTCTTACTTTTGAAGCATTTGTATGTATCTCACCTCTTTCCAGACCTCAGTGACTTATCTCCATAGAATCACAGGAACCTAATTTTTATGTGTGTTCCACTGATTGATTGTTGGACAGTGTGATTCATCCTACTACTTACTTATTAATACTGATTTTCATGAGGCATTATCCTTAACCCTAATTAATTTATAACTTTGAAATTTATTGAAATTATTACAGTATTGTGAAAACAAGTGTAAGAAAAAGGGATCATTTCATGTTAACTATCATACATGCTGTTTCATTCGTTTTCATCCTTAGATCAACTTCATAGGGTCTATGTAATCACATGCCATAGCCAGGAGTCTTTGCAGCATTCTTTTGCTACGTTAAATGCACTGTATTTAATCCAAAGAGAGATAAGTCAATTAAAAATACAACTATTACCATATAGTTTCTAATTGTTGAATCACACCTTGAGGTGCAAATAATGAAATATGAAGGTATTGCTTTCTAAACACTACTTCTCTCTTTTTTTGCAGCATGCTCACAGTGTTGTCCTGAATCATTTAGATCAATTTTGGGGACGATGATGGACATGTCTTTGCTCAAAGATCCCGTGTTTATGCTCATTAGCGTCAGCAATTTGTTTGGCATGATGGGACTGTATGTACCATTTGTGTACCTGGTTGATGCTGCAATTCTTGATGTAAGAACATCTTTTTATTATTATCTTTATTACCTAGTTTAATCATTTAAAAGTCATGACTGGACAGACTGTAACATTCTTACAACCCTTTAATACACATAATTAGGAATATACATACAATAAAACAGAAATACATAAATGAAATGTATTAGGTTCTTGTGTAGCTTAATAACTGGAAAGACAGGTATTTAATGGTTCACTTTCTTTATGATCTACCAAATTCAATGATAAGAATTTCTTTTAAAAATAACCAAGATGTGTATCAGTGTGGTTACATTTCCATATAAAATAAAGTATCAGAAGTGAAGTCTGTGTTTATTAGGTATGTTAATATTGTATTAATCTGAATGCTCATGGGCTGAGCATGATCTAGGTAACTGTAGACAGTTATGAAAAGAAATTAAGTTTGACGTAAGTTTTGTCTGAAGTTTTTCATGAAACTTGGGTGTAATGTGGTGGCACAAAACTTTACAACAGTCACAGACATCTTGTTCATTTCACTAGCAATATTCTGACAGACACTATATAATATTCTATATTAATTGGCCAAAAGTCATGCAAAGGCAAAAAGACTTGAGTCAGTGGTGAGCTATTAAGCTTTTTATGTGTGTTTTCATGTATATTTAATTTGTTTGGTTTTGAATGGGCAGTGGCAATTGGTTGCAGCTTTGTCAGGCTCTAGCATCCATTGGTGACACACCAAGAGAGTATAAAGTTACATATTTAGCTTTCTCTATAGTGTAGCTTTACTAGTACTAGAATGGATAAAGTGTTTGCATACTGAGTGCAGATGCAGGAGGAGGTGGCTGCAGTTTATGAACAACTTTGGCCATTGTCAGCCACTTGCAGGGTGCTGCCTCAGGATGTGGAGGTAGTGGAGAATCTGGTCCATCACATGGGATACCTCAGGTGTTGCTTCTTTCACCCGAGCGCTCTAGGCACTGAGAATTATACCCAGTGTGGGGAATCTACCTGAACTGTAGGGGGACCAGCAAGTTGTAACATGTTTGTCTCATTCAAGGCAGAGGGTAAATGTTGAGGCTGGAGTGGACAGGTGGCTTCTGGCTTCTCCTTCAGCAGGGTCCATGTAGTCACATGGGGACAGGAGTTTGGTAGTTAATGTGAGTTCCATTGTTAGGCAAATTACGGAACCCCTTAGGGAAGTAACCTCTAGAGCTGGAAATAAGTCGAATGAGTGCTTTGCATGTCTGCCAGGGGGCCTCATCCAAAATGAGTCATCTGCACTTTCAAAGTGCAAGTAGAGCTCAAAATTTGCAATTTCAGACTCAGAGTTGATTAGAATCCTTTGGCTTTGATCCAAGTGGAGGGTCTCACCCAAAGGCTCCATTGATTCTCTGTTGGTCTTGCCTGCACACTTCAGGACCTGTATTATTAGATGGAGAATTGTAGGACTACCCTTGATATGTCAGGGGTGCAAAACACAAAGAATGCAGCTACTTGGGTAGCAGAGCACTTTTGAAGTGCACAGGAGAGTTTCTCTGTCTAGCCAGTTGTTGAGGCCCTCTGATGAACACTTGCCAGTCAACATGCAGGGAGTAAAATCAGACCGTGTCAAAGTAAAGATACTCTAAAATATTTACTGAAGTGTGAAACATATATAAAAAAGACAGAGTCTACAAAATTACAGACCAGTATCCTTTTTGCCTTGGAGGTATTGAACATATTCTGAATTCCAATATAACAAATTTGCTTGAGATGGAAAAGCTTCTGTCCACATATCAGCAGGGATTTAGAAAGCATTACTCATGCAAAACTCATTTTATCATTTTCTCACATAATTTCCTGTGAGCTGTGGACTAAGGGCAACTCCTCGATTTCTGGAAAGCATTTGACATGGTGACCCACTACAGACTGTTAAAAAAGAATCTGAGAATAAAGTTAGGTTCCCATATATGTGATTGGCTCAAAGACGCCGTAAGTAGTAGGACTCAGTGAGTTAACCTGTATTATGATATATTTTTTTGTTAATGTGCTATGTGACACACTCATATTAATTAAATAACTCCTCAAGAGTTCAGACTTATTCTGCACCTGCACTGACAGTATCAGATTTTTCTGTCAGGTGCATATATATTGGTCTATGTGCAGTGTCTCTTCTTTGGAACTTTAAATTCAGAATATGACCCAAGACAGAATGTCCCTGTAAAAGAAGTTTTCCTTTGAGTGTCATTTATGCAGGATTGTGCACAAACTCATTTATTGAGCTGTTGGAACAGAAGAGAAAACATATAAATTTGTAGGTGAAACCTTAATATTTCAATGACCATGGAGTGGTTTGTTAAGGGGTCTGTTTGAGTTAGATGGAAAGCGTGCTCAGATAGTGAAAGCAGTTAAGATGATTGTTCGTGTAAAGTAGGATATCTCGGTTTGAGTCCTGGTCTGGCACAAATTTTCTCTTGCCTCCAATTAACTAATTACAATGCCTAGTTGTGACTGAGGTCTGAGTTTCTCTTGTCATGTGCAAATATGGCTGCTGAATCAAAAAATGGTGTCTGTCCCTTCTGATATGTCCAAGGACAATGGACATGTCCAAAAAATGCCAGCACTCATACAATAATATATATGCACCTGATGGCGAATACGGATACCTTCAGTGCAGAAGCACACTATGTATGAACACTTGCGGGAATCAGGTGAAGCTATGAGCAATGGGAATAATGGACAATGGACACTACATGTATAGTGTGCTGCAAGCTGAGAATTGGGGTTGGGTCGGTATTTGATTGATTTTATTTTATTTTGTCTTCCATAGGTCCAACTGTGTTGGGTTCACAAGGATGTGGAACGAGTCACTTTTTTACAAATACAGTATGATAATCTTATAGTATATACAGACATTTGAGTACATAATTATATAAAAATTTATACAGTAAATTCTTTGAGCAGCAATACAGAAAAAAGAAAATACATATTTCCATAGAATCGTTAAAGCACTACAGAAAACAGATACAGAGCACACACAGATACAGAGCTCAAGTTAAATAACATTCTTAGTAGCATTATGTCAGCTTGTACTATATAATATTAAAATTTTACAATTTATTTAGTTAAAAATTCATCTAGACTGTAAAAAGCTTTTTCTAGCAGAAATATTTATAATGCTTTCCTAAACTTACTCTTGTTATGAATCTCTGTCTTTATTCCAGGAGGAAGAGCATTGAAGAGTTTTGCTCCAGTGTAGCGGACACCCTTTTGCGTCAAGCTCAAACTTCTAATGCTCGTGATAATTACTGTTTGGTTGAAATATTTCTATATTTTTACAGACAAAACACATGAGAGAAAAAGTATATTGGCATGTAGTTGTGTATATTTTAAGTTTTTGAAAGTTATTTCTACACAAGTCTCTTGGACACAATCCACATATAATTCTTAAAGCTCACTTCTGTGCAAAGAACACTTTCCTTGCTAATGGCTGGTTGCCCTAAAAAATAATGCCGTATTCAACGAGTGAGTGAAAATAGCCACAGTATGCCACTTTTCCAGTGTTAGGTTCAACATATGTAGAGACAACACATAGAGCATATGTAGCAGAGCTAAACCTCTTACAGAGATCTATAATACGTGAAGACCAGTTCATTTTCTTGTCAATGTGCACTCCAAAAATTTTGTTGTTTCCATTCTTTATATTAGCTGATTTCCACATGCCATACTTATCTCTCTCTCTTTTTCTGTTTTTGTACAGAACTGAATACAGCTGGTCTTACTGGAATTTAATGAGAGACCATTCACCTTGAACCAAGTAACCACATATGAAAGTATGTGATTACTGAGTTCCTCAAGATTACTATCCGTTCTACTGCTCATAAAAATTGTGGTATCATCTGCAAATAATGTAAACTTACATGTCAGGCTTGTACATGATGGTAGATCATTTATAAAAACCAGGAATAATAGGGGCCCTGAGACACTCCACATGTAATGGAACTAGGGTCAGAATGTGAGGAAACATCACATACTCCACCTGAGCTATTCAAGACAACCTTTTGTTTTCTGTCTTGGAATGTAGCCAATTGCCTGCAACACCACATATTCCTACTAATTTTGCTTTTTGCAAGAGAATCTGGTGATCAACACAATCAAATGCTTTGGATAAATTACAGAAGATACCAAGTGCTAGCATTTTTTCATTAAGGGTTTCTAGGACTTCATTTGCAAGTGCATAGACTGCGTCTTCTGTTGAACGGCCCTTTTGAAAGCCAAATTGGCTCTTGCTGAGAACTCCATTCTTTGTGAGATGATCAGTAATTCTTACATCTATTGGCTTTTCTAAAATTTTGGAGAAAACTGTCAGCAAATAGATAGGTCGATAGTTAGTTAGTTCAGCTTTATCGCCATTTTTGTACAGAGGCTTCACAATGGCATACTTAAGTCTACTGGGAACAACACCTTTCTGAAGGGAAGCATTGAAAATATGACAGAGACTGTCCCATATCCACACACAAGAATATTTATTTATTTTTATTTATTTATTTATTCATCCGTGGAACAATAAATATTGTATGGATGCCGTAAGATTACAACACATGAGCACACAGTTAAACAGGTTTCTCATATTTTGTGTAGTTTTTATAACTAGTCATACACATATTTATAATTACATAATATTTTGGTGATAATGTCATATGTTGCTAATAATCTACATCTATGTTAAATATTCTTTTACAGTATAACAACTTTTACTTACTAAAAAGGTTTTAAGCTTTTGTCTGAAAGTGAGGGGCTCATTTGTTTCTTTAATTTCTTGTGGTAATTTGTTATACAGTTTTATCCCATTATAAAATATACTTTTTTGCGTCTTTGCCTTGTTCTTTCTATCTAGATGGAGGTGGTGACAAGCTCTTGTTTCGTGGTCATGTATTAGGCTGTTTGTGTTGTGCATGTTGAGATTTTTCTTAATGAACATTATGTTCTGAAAGATATACTCACAAGAAACAGTTAGAATTCCTAGCTTTCTAAATAATTCTAGACAGTGGGCCCTGTTGTTGCTATTTGCTATTATCCTTATGGCTCTTTTTTGTACTTTGAACACAGTTTGTATGTTACTGGCACTTGTTCCCCAAAACATGATCCCATAGCTGAGGACTGAGTGTAGATATCCGTAATATGTTATTTTAAGACGGGTATTATTGCATACCGGTGCAAGGATTCTAAGAGCATACCATGCTGTGGATAATTTCTTTGCCAAAATGTTGACATGGTTTGTCCATTTCAGTTGTCTGTCTACATTCATCCCTAAGAATTTGGTACTTGTTACACATTCCAATTCATTATTATTAACTTTTATTCTAGTGGCATTGTGTTTTTTGTTCAATTGGAAGTTAATATAGTTAGTTTTCTTTACATTTAGGGTTACTTTATTTTTTAATGACCAGTTGTGGACATCATTGAGAGCCTCGTTTGCTCTTTCTGACAGTTGTGTTGGATTTTCACCTGTCATTACTATGTTGCTGTCATCAGCAAAAAGTATTTTTTCGCCATGTCTGATACTTTGTGGGAAGTCGTTAATGTATATAAGAAACATTATTGGGCCTAATACACTTCCCTGTGGGACGCCTATATTCACATTTTCTGGGTCAGACAGGTGTTTTATAAGGGAATTGTTTGAAACTTGTGATATCTCAACTCGTTGAACTCTGTTTTCCAAGTATGATTTGAACCACTTCTTTGTCACACCTCTTATTCCTACTTGCCCTAATTTATGAAGTAAGATTTTGTGGTCAACTGTATCAAAGGCCTTGGTCAAGTCTAAAAAGATACCACTTACATTTTCACCTTTGTCCAGTGCTTCTAAAATTACTTTAGTGAACTGTGCTATAGCATATTGTGTGCCTTTTCCGGGCCTAAAACCAAATTGGTCATTGGAAAGAAGATTATATTTATTCAGGTAATTTAGCAGTCTCTTTTTGACTAGTATTTCTATTATTTTAGAAATGATAGACAGTATAGAGATCGGCCTGTAGTTCTCTACATTTTCCACATCTCCGTTTTTAAGGATAGGTATAACTTTTGCTTGTTTTAGGTACTCCGGAAAGTATCCAGATTCGAAAGATTCATTAATTATGTCTGTTAATGGGCCCTTCATGGAGTCTATACAATCTTTAATTACACAGACTGGGATTTCATCGTAATTTCAATAAATTACTAGATATATTATCAACCCCTGCAGAGTTCTTACTTTTTAGAGACATGATGATTTTTTGAATTTCTTCTACAGTGACAGGATTAAGGTGCATTTCTGAAATTGTGTTTGAATATACTGCTTGACAAAGAGTTACAGCTTCATCAACATTGCGCTTCCAACCAATCTGTTGAGTTACTGATAAGAAGTGTTTATTAAAAATCTCAGCCACACTTTTGGGGTTATCTACTAGGGTACCTTCATATCTCATTTTATTTACATCTTCTTTGCTTGTTGTATCTCATCCTGTTTCTTTTTTTAAAATGTTCTAAATTGTTTTTATTTTATTGTTACACTTATCTATTTTCTTCTCATAATAAAGGGCTTTTGATTTCTGTATTAGTTTCTTTAAAATTTTACAGTATAATCTATAGTGTTCCCATTTTTCTACATCTTTACATAATCTTATTGCAGCATAAGTTTCCCTTTTGGTTTTACATTACTGTTTTATACCTTTTGTAATCCAAGGCTTACTTACAGAATTGGAAGCACTGTTTCTGACCCATTTCTTGGGAAATATTTCTTTAAAAAGAGCACAGAATTCATTTATAAAACAGTTAAATTTAGTATCAAAATTATCATGGCTACATACTAAAGACCAATCCATTTGATGCGACCTATGGTTGAAAGTTTCTTTTGTCTTTTCATTCATTACTCTTATGAATTTCCATTGAGGAAATTGTTTTTTGAACAGATTAACATCATAAAGAATGAGAATTTGTTCGTCATGATTTGAAAGCCCACTTATAACCTGCCTGACAGTATAATCCTGATGTCTGCTCACATCTAAAAAAATGTTGTCTATCAGAGTTTGGGACTCTGATGTAATTCTTGTTGGGAAGTTTATTACTGATATCAGATTATGTAAGGTCATCACAATCTCAAAGTCAATTTTATTCTAATTTTCTCTCATAAAGTTTATACTGAAATCACCTAAAAGTACAATAACCTTTGATTTTGAAACTATCCCTGACAGAAGGAGTGCAATGAAATGTAGAAAAGTTTTTATGTCACCTGAAGGAGCCCTGTAGACAGCCAACACTATTATTGTGTAGAATTTAGTTATTATTTCTGTTGCACATGCCTAAAATTTTTGTTCCACACAATATTTCTTGATATCTATAGCTTCGTATGCTACACTATCCTTAACATAAATTGCTACTCCACCTTTGTCTTTACTTTCCCTACAGTAGTATGTTACTAAACTATAACTTACTATAGATGACAAGTAACATGGTGCTCAGTTAAGCACAAAATCTGAGCATTATTTGTACTATCCTTTTCATTAATGTTAATAAGAAGTTAATCTGTTTTGTTTGAGAGGCCCTTATATTTTGATGAAAGAACGAGATGCCTTCCTCTGGCTTTTTCATTCTATTACTGCTGTTACCTGACTGAGAATCCACTGGAGTCTGTCTTGAGACAGGAGGGAGGAGACACTTGACACTACCTACTGTTGTCCCTTCTTTTTCTTCAGGCCCGCGTGAGTTGTTCCCATCACAATGGCAGTTAAGACAAAAGGTCTCATAAATTGGGATATCTGGGTTTGAGATACAGTCCAGGACACATTTTTGTTGTCACTATTTGATTTATTTCAATGCCAAATTGTGGCTGAGGCCTGATGTGCTCTTACTTTATTAGTAATATTTATTCTTCAGGTTCTTAAGTGGCCTTACATGACAGCTCATCCATTATAGAAAACCAAAAATGGCAAATCTGTCTCAAAATGTAAATTACTACCCACCAAAGAAAAATATTTCTCAAATTCATTATTTTGTTTATAATTCCTATTTTAGCTGTAAAACTCCTGTGCAAAACTTAACTGCAAACTCAATATTACCAACTGTTTCATATTCACGTATTCCTTTTTCTTCTTTTTCCAGGGAACTGATTCCAACTCAGCATCATTTCTCTTGTCAATTATTGGTATTACTAACACCGTGGGGAGAGTGGCATGTGGCTATCTAGCTGATTTTCCTTGGATGGACTCTTTGCTGCTGAATAATATTTGCCTTGTTGTATGCACATTTGCTGTTGCTGCCACACCTTTCTGTCATACCTATGCAGCATATGTTGCAATGGCAATATTTTTTGGTCTTGCTGTCTGTAAGTATTAGCATTGAAAGACTACTAAAATGATTATTACTTCTATTGTTAATTATAAAAAATATTTATCTTGTTATATTTAATACAGATACAGGCAAACTGTAACACTCAAAATGCATCATTTACATGAAACAAACCCTGGAAGGTGAAGCTAAGGAAATACAGTGAAAAATACCATGAACCATATAAGTGTTGTAACTGAGGAAAAGGAAAGAAATATTCATGACATAATCTATATTCAAAACTGTAAAAATAAAAGAAAAATGAATGGTTCACACATAAATATTGACAGTCAGAAATATAATTGTAAAAAATGGTTAAAAATGAAAAAGTGTCTGACACACAGAAAGATACTGAAATAAAAAGACAGCAGTCACAGGGTGAAAGCAAAGCAAGCATGACAAAGTGCAAGACAAAGTTTGGAAATAGCTTGGGAAAGTTGGAGAGGATAGAGAAAGATTAAGGTCAAAATAAATGCATGACAAAATGTAGACACGGGAGAAAAGAGTATGAAATGATAAGAAAGTCAAGCATCATTTGAACAAACATTTGTCACACAGAAAATAATGAAAACAGCAAAAAAATATTCTTAATATATCAGTGGGATACATTTAATGAGTCATACAGATATCCTGACCTACATCAATAATGAGGGCGTCTGACTCTTGATCTGGCCAGCAGATTCTCAAGGTGTCTTATCTATTGATAATATCTGGTGGTGGGTTGCCAAGAGACAGACTAGCCAGCCAATATAATTGATGAACACTGGCAGTGATTTAAAACAGCACGGAGTGACATACCCATATTTCACTTTGACACAGTGCCCATGATGCTCACCTGGATCAGATTCATTGTTGCTGGCAATGGTGTCAGTTCTGTGCACTAATTTTTTGATCCTTTATACTCCCAGATCACCTACACATTTAATCATGTATTTTTTCTAATATTCTGTTTATAAACAATAAGTAAAATTTTGTTATACATTATCTTTCTCAGTGTTGCACTTTTAATAACTAGCAACTTAGTGTTAACAACTCTCCATCAGACATGTTTATATGCAGATCATGCTCAGTTTTCTCTGCCATAGCATAATGGAGATTTTCTATAATTTATCATTATGACACCACTTGGGCAACTTGATGCATATCGAGGATTTATTTGCCAAGAGTGTGTATTGTGTAGTGTCAATTCATGTTGCTGCTCTTGCTGCTGTTTTGGCTGCTGCTACCACTGCTACTGATGCTGCTACCAATTCTGCTGCTGATAATTGCATATTAAATGTTTTATTGTTGAGAAAAGTATTTTTTTCCAAGGTCCCTGCACTTGTGTATATCGGTGCTGAAACAGGCTAAAATTCATCCTATTGTCTGTCCTATGGAAAAACAATTCATACAAGCTTGATGATGATGATGAGCGTTTGGCGTCATTGGCCGGGAGGCCCCTCGCGGGGCAGGTCCGGCCGCCATATCGCAGGTCTTATTACAGTCGGCGCCACATTGGGCGACCTGCACGCCGGATGGGGATGAAATGATGATGAACACAACACAACACCCAGTCCCTGAGCGGAGAAAATCTCCGACCCAGCCGGGAATCGAACCCGGGCCCAGAGGACGGCAATCCGTCACGCTGACCACTCAGCTACTGGGGCGGACACAAGCTTGATGACCATCTGAAACACACTTCTTAAGTCTGTGACAGCGACACCCATCTGCTAAGTATAGGTGCATGGAAGAACTAATAACGAAAATTACCTCGAGCAATTAAACAGAGAATCGACTCGTGGAGATAACATCTTGGACCTACTGATAACAAACACACCCGAAATTTTCGACTCTGTATGTGCAGAACAGGGAATCAGTGATCATAAGGCCATTGCAGCATCCCTGAATATCGAAGTTAATAGGAATATAAAAAAAGGGAGGAAGGTTTATCTGTTTAGCAAGAGTAATAGAAGGCAGATTTCAGACTACCTAACACATCAAAACGAAAATTTCTGTTCCGACACTGACAATGTTGAGTGTTTATGGAAAAAGTTCAAGGCAATCGTAAAATGCGTTTTAGACAGGTAAGTGCTGAGTAAAACTGTGAGGGATGGGAAAAAAACCCACCGTGGTACAACAAAAAAGTTAGAAAACTACTGCGAAAGCAAAGAGAGCTTCACTCCAAGTTTAAACGCAACCAAAACCTCTCAGACAAACAGAAGCTAAACAATGTCAAAGTTAGCATAAGGAGGGCTATGCGTGAAGTGTTCAGTGAATTCCAAAGTAAAATTCTATGTACCGACTTGACAGAAAATCCTAGGAAGTTCTGGTCTTATGTTAAATTAGTAAGTGGCTCGAAACAGCATATCCAGACACTCCGGGATGATGAAGGCATTGAAACAGAGGATGACACCCGTAAAGCTGAAATACTAAACCTTTTTCCAAAGCTGTTTCACAGAGGAAGACCGCATGGAAGTTCCCTCTCTAAATCCTCGCACAATCGAAAAAATGGCTGACATCGAAATAAGTGTCCAAGGAGTAGAAAAGCAACTGGAATCACTCAACAGAGGAAAGTCCACTGGACCTGACGGGATACCAATTCGATTCTACACACAGTACGTGAAAGAACTTGTCCCCCTTCTAACAGCCGTGTACCGCAAGTCTCTAGAGGAACGGAAGGTTCCAAATGATTGGAAAAGAGCACAGGTAGTCCCAGTCTTCAAGAATGGTTGTCGAGCAGATGTGCAAAACCATAGACCTACATCTCTGACGTCGATCTGTTGTAGAATTTTAGAACATGTTTTTTGCTCGAGTATCATGTCGTTTTTGGAAACCCAGAATCTACTATGTAGGAATCAACATGGATTCTGGAAACACCGATCGTGTGGGACCCAACTCGCTTTATTTGTTCATGAGACCCAGAAAATATTAGATACAGGCTCCCAGGTAGATGCTATTTTTCTTGACTTCCTGAAGGCATTCGATACAGTTCCGCACTGTCGCCTGATAAACGAAAGTAAGAGCCTACGGAATATCAGACCAGCTGTGTGGCTGGATTGAAGAGTTTTTAGCAAACAGAACACAGCATGTTGTTATCAATGGAGAGACGTCTACAGACGTTAAAGTAACATCTGGCGTGCCACAGGGGAGTGTTATGGGACCATTGCTTTTCACAATATATATAAATGACCTAGTAGATAGTGTCAGAAGTTCCATGTGGCTTTTCGCGGATGATGCTGTAGTATACAGAGAAGTTGCAGCATTAGAAAATTGTAGCTAAATGCAGGAAGATCTGCAGCGGATAGGCACTTGGTGCAGGGAGTGGCAACTGACCCTTAACATAGACAAATGTAATATATTGCGAATACATAGAAAGAAGGATCCTTTATTGTATGATTACATGATAGCGGAACAAACACTGGTAGCAGTTACTTCTGTAAAATATCTGGGAGTATGTGTGCGGAACGATTTGAAGTGGAATGATCATATAAAATTAATTGTTGGTAAGGCGGGTACTGGGTTGAGATTCATTGGGAGAGTCCTTAGAAAATGTAGTCCATCAACAAAGGAGGTGGCTTACAAAACACTCGTTCGACCTAAACTTGAGTATTGCTCATCAGTGTGGGATCCGTACCAGATCGGGTTGACGGAGGAGATAGAGAAGATCTAAATAAGAGTGGCGCATTTCGTCACAGCGTTATTTGGTAACCGTGATAGCGCTATGGAGATGTTTAACAAACTCAAGTGGCAGACTCTGCAAGAGAGGTGGTCTGCATCGTGGTGTAGCTTGCTCGCCAGGTTTCGAGAGGGTGCGTTTCTGGATGAGGTATCGAATATATTGCTTCCCCCTGCTTATACCTCCCAAGGAGATCACGAATGTAAAATTAGAGAGATTAGAGCGCGCACGGAGGCTTTCAGACAGTCGTTCTTCCCACGAACCATACGTGACTGGAACAGGAAAGGGAGGTAATTACAGTGGCACGTAAAGTGCCCTCTGCCACACACCATTGGGTGGCTTGTGGAGTATAAATGTAGATGTAGATGTAGATGAAACCTAAACTGGCAAAGAAACATCAAAGAAGATGACATGGTTGGAGACGCAGGATTCAGATGGTTCAAATAACCATGAGTGATGCAGATTTATGTTTTTCAGTCTTTCCCTGTGAAATATATAACTCACTGTGCTGTGCTGTTACAGTTCCACATAAATAAATAGATAAATAAATATGTACTTCGGTGGAGGTGTTTGATAAGAAACATTGGGAAATTATGAAAAAACAGTTACAAAAGTTGCAACAGTAGTTTTGCTGTAGCATCACACTGATTCACCTAGAGTATTAAGAACTGTATAAATAACTCCTGCTTAATAAGAAGAAAAACCGTCCAACAGAGAAATTACATATGTTTCCTGTTAATAACAATCAACCTAATCAACTATATAGGGCGTTTCACAATTCCTGTTACCAGCTTTTAGAGGTTGTAGAGGGGAGTTATTAGATAAAGTTTAGATGAGGATCCCATCTCCTTAAATGTACAGGTTGAATATAAGATAAATTTAAAGTTAGTATCTCTTTCAACACTCCTACTTACACACTACACACACAAACTGAGAAAAGGATACTGCCGTCAGTCCCTGTTGTAATTATGACATCTCTCAACATTTTCATCTGACTATAATGGTAGCTGGTATGTTTGCAGCTAGGAAGGTTGACTGCAGTGCTCCATATATGTGCTGCACTCTCAAATTTTAAAGGATGTCATTCATCAGCCAGAAACAGATCTAATGATGAGGATTCAAAACATTACCTACTCCACAGGCTCATTGTGTCTGCTGTGTGTGTACTGTGAAATGGGAGATTTGAATGTTAACTGAATTTCAAACTTATTTTACATCAAAACAGCACATTTCTGGAAATGAGTTCCTTATCAAAACTTTCTCCACTGCTTCCCCTCTACAACTCATAGAAGTGATAAGTAGGCTTGTGAAACACCCTGTATATTTTATGTAATACCAGAAAATCATACCAAGTGAGTTGATGCCACTACTTAATTAACGCATTACAAAAATTACACATAGAAAATACACCCCACATAAAAGACAAAAGGAACTGTTTGACTGTCACAAAAGTGTGAATGCCAAAGCCAACTAATTTTTATTTCTGAACAGAAAATGCAGTATCCGAGGAAACATAAGTAGACAGTATTACATAAAATTCTGACTAATGAAAAGTAACAAAATAAATGTTTATTTTATATGTAATATACGTCTGGTTATCATATCATTTTACTTTCTTTAATGCTACAACTAGTCTGGCCAGTTGCCTTCTGCTGGGCCCAAATCAACATTTCTGTTCTTTTTCTTTTCAAATACTAAAGTAAAATAACAAGTAAGATGCTGTGTCTTAATTGACCTAAAGAGAGATTAACAGGACTCTTAAATCAAAATGGTAATAATAATAATGATAATAATAATAATAATAACTGGTAAAAATATAATAATGATTGTAAATCTACACGTGTCACATTTTACTACTAAGAATTAAATACATAGTGGTATCTGCAGAACCTTCGTGTGATTAATGAGTAGACAAACAACTGTCAGTTCCTGTTCAGCCTATGTGATTTAATTTTATCTAATCTTACACAGAATGTTTGGTGCTGCTTGTCACCATATCAAATTAGAATTTGTTTTGTTACAAATATTATTTGATTCTCTTAAAAATGAGGGATACACATACTAATAATGTGTGGAAAACACTAGTCAGATATATTTATATAAGCTCTCTCATGAAAGCTGATAGTCATAAAGACATTTATCAAAAATTTCTCATATGTATATTACAGATTAAGTTAACAACTTTGTTCTTCATTTCCAGCTGGCTACATATCTCTCACATCCATCATCCTTGTTGATCTTCTGGGGCTTGATAAGCTCACAAACGCTTTTGGCCTTTTGATTTTGTTCAGAGGTGGTGCAGCAATTGTAGGGTCACCACTAGCAGGAGCTGTATATGATGCAACCAAGAGCTATGCCATACCTTTCTACATGGCCGCTGCATTCTTCCTTGTCTCAGCAGTGACCAGCTTCCTGGCACCATCACTGAAACGCTGCCTAGCATCACCTACTGCTCCACCTATCCCTGATGCACTTACTCCAATTAATGAGGATGTGGAAGAAGAAAATGAGCCAGATGTTGTGCCAGAAATTATTGAGACTGCTCCTTCTCCATCAGAAATAAAACAAATTGAGTCAGTATTGTGAAAAGACATTTAGTTTCCAATGTCACCAAAGATAATATTCACCTTAGTGAACAATTTATATGCACAACTTATAATATTTGTTGACTGACTGGACAGCACTCAAAAGAGGTCATGAAGTGAAAGTTTTACATGTATATCAAATAGGCTATTACAGTATTTAACGAACACCACATATAGCGGGTCTTTATACATTTTTATCCTATTTTTCAAAAAGTTGCCAAATTGAAAAGCATATTATTTTATGTAGTGTGCTGTGGTGCTCTGTGATTTTATAGTTGCTTAACAGTGAATAAACATACTAGTACAGCTTTTAGCTAAAAATATGAACCACAATGTTCTCTTTTGTATAACTTCAACTGTGCTGTCTTAGCTCATTATTGTGCCTCTACAACAAGATATGCAATCACACTAAGATTGCTGGATTTGTGCTTCTGTTTTCTGAATAAATTTTTGAAGTGATGCAATAATTTTGCACAAGACCGAAGTTTAATGTTACTAAATAATGTTGAGATAGAAGTAAAATATGCTTTATAGGAAGGACATATAACTATTTGTAGAAATGACTGTTTCCGTTGTTACTGTTCATGAAACATAAACATATATATAATGAAAATCCAGTGTTTTATTTTGATGCTTGTGGCAGAGCATATGTTATTGTTAAATGCTAACCACTGAGCTATGCATTTATATCAACAGAGGATGAAGTGCATGAGTTTGATATGTTCAGTACAAAAAACTGTTATGCACTGTATGTTTCTTGTGAACAATTACAATTTGTGGATCTTTAAAAAAGTAGATATTCACTGCAAATCATAATTCATTAGCAAGTAGTTTAAACTGTTGGTCACTAAACAGTCATTGTCAGTTTAGCATGAATGAAAGTAAACATAAAAGATATATTTACTTAACACAAGATGACAAGTAGTTAACTGCAGCCATTAATGTTGCATTCCTCATGAGCACATGATTTTCTTTGCATTGTTTGGATGGAGGTGTTGAAAGGTTCATTAGAAATATGTAAACTACAACCAGTCTCATATGTATTTTACTCAATAACTGTGATATGATTATGCATATGTTAATGCATGTGCATGTACATGGAAATATATGAATCAAAGAATAAGGTACATGTATAATAATTAAACACGTTTTACTGTGATGGTATAAAGTTCATTAATTATTTTCCAGTCAGCAATATAATGTGAATCGACAGAGTCTGTTAGATATAAGAAATACTTCTAGCTAAACTTCCTGAGTTACCATGCTAGAAGATTCAATGAATGGATAAGCCTGGTTTCAGTCTATCTTAGAAGCTGAGAAGTATATTCCACAATGTTCTATCCCTTCTCAGTATTCAGTCACTTAGAAATTTGCAGCTTGCTCTGAGAAGATAAAGGCTAAAATGTGAGCTGCACTAATTATCATGTCTATTTTCTTCGATAACTGTGATACAAGGATGTGTAAAATAAGAAATGCTTAGTAAAGTTGCACAGCTCTGAAGTTTCAAGTGAAGAAAGAAAAAAATGTTGTACTAAAATATTTTGTTACTTATAAGATTGGAGTTATACTAAAATGGACTATATAATTAAAGTGTTAACTCTAGAAATGTACATCACTGACTCAGAGTCACATTTCTGAATTAAAGTTATAAAATGTGTTTTATATCATGAAATCATATAGGTGTGTGGATGAGTATGACTGTACAGCAAAGTGTGTGTTTTTAAGAAAAATGTATGAAAATGTATGTTGTATTTAAGTATGAGCCAAATGTTAATGAGGTGCTTGATGCTGTCCGTTTTGTTTACTCGTATGTTACCTGTGTACATTGCATTAAATCCTGTTTTGAGGAACTCTTAACACTGCTCATTCATTGTATAAAGATTATTTTAGTACAAGATCATATTTTCATGAAACTGAAACTTAAAACATTTTTCAATTATCCATCAGTTACATAATAACATGCACGGTATTGTCAACAGAGAAATAAAAACAATTTTATTTTATTTTAATTGCTATGATATGATAGAGTTCCTGTAACTGTCAGAAAATATCCTGTTATTCATACTTGAACTCGAAAACATACATTATTTTGAAAGTAGTTTATATTCTTGCCAGAAATAAATTATGTTTCAAGATATTAACTCACACAAAATGAAGTAAATAGAGCTGGTTAGTGATTTCTGTCTTATATAAAACTACTTTCTGACTAAAATGAGCTCAACTACATTAAGGTATAGTCTGTAGTAATAATTTTACTATTACATTAAACACTAGTTTGCCATATATATTTTTTATTAATTCATAATCACTATTTGCAAATGTTAATACTGGTACACCAAATTATAAACAGTTTCTACTATTGTCTTATATTTTAAACATTGCAGCTTAAGTAACAGGTACAGTTCACACTGTTTCATATTTCAAGATATCACATCTCCTGCTCAGAGATAATTTAAAACTCGATATTATTTGTGTGACTATCCACACATATTTGTAAGCAAAAAAAATTTCCATTTTGTACTTGGTTTCCTCTACTTCTAAATCCTTCAATGATTTGTTATGCCAGAGATCATATAAAGTAGGCTGAATAAGACTATAAACATTATCACACTTTCTGTTAACGAAAATGCTTACTGTATATATTTTTAACTTAACCAGAACAGTATAAATATTAAGGTTCAGTGCTGCTGTGTCCATTGTAAGACTTTCATATTGGCATTTGTAAAGGGGAATCCACTTAACCATGTCTTCCATCTAAACTGAAAAAGACATGTCATCATCTTTTTTCTGATTAAAAAAGTAAAATATTAATAAGATGCAACCATCAAGAAATAAGATACATATATTCATCTTTTACTAAACCTCCTCTGACATTCTGGAATAATTCGGAAGTAATGGTTAAATTTTTGCATTAGTCTCCCTGTCCCTCATTCCCAGCTCCAAATGGAATGAATTTGGCAGTTCATTTTAATCAGTTTTGGTCCTCCAAGTATTGTTCATCTTACATAAAGTTCCAATGAGGTGAGCTTAATGAATGGGTATATTTTGATGAGTGTCATTTTCACAACCTCCTGAGGAAATGTCAAGGCAGTATCTGTATAGTACGTATATGGATGCTGCTGGAGTGGTCTTCTTCCCACCAGTGCCGCTGGATGGGTTTAAGGGAGATACTAGGCTCAAGCACCATCTCTATCTGTCTGGCTCCACATCACAAAGATGTGAATGATGCTCATTTAAATGTTGTACTTTTTATGTGAGGTCACCCAGCTACAAACTGAAGATTTTTATATAAGTTACACTCACTAGGATAGATGAGATTATATATTTTCAATCTGATCATTTTTACCTTTTTAAAAATATTTGTAACTTCTGTTCATTCTGAACATGCTAGGGAGAATAATGTAATACATTGCAGCATCATACTAGATACAAAAACTGTAAATGCTACATAAGTAATTTGTAACATATATCTTATTACAGAAGTACAGAGTTTAAGGAATGCTGAAGATTATTAAGGTCATTAAAAGTTAATTTATGATAACTTACTTCATATATAATTAACCAATCATGAACAATACCCATTCATATTCATTATCACAAGTAACAATTCATAGATCCAAATACTTTCATTTATAAATTTCACTTCATAATTATATAAGATAATGAGTAGACATACAGGGGGTGAACAAATATATGGAAATACCAAGAACACAACATATTACCGTGCCTAATGCAGTGTGGGAATACTGTTGGCATTCAGAACAGCTTCTAGTCATCTCAAAATGGATCAGTATAGACCCTGTATGGATTTCAAAGCAATATTATGTATTCCTTCTGCAAAACAGAGACAAGATCAGGTAACAATTATGCACCTTTCTCTCCAAAATAGACCATGAAGGCTCAGTAGTATTGAGATGTAGTGCTTGTGGTGACCAGGGGAAATGCAACAATTCATCCACGTGCCTACAAAAGCAGGCCTGGATGATGTGAGCTGTGTGAACAGGGGCCCTGTCATCTTGGAACATGGCATCACCAATGTGGAACAAACAATCTACCTTGGGATGGACCTCCTTGACAGTAATGCAACATAGCAATGTACCCATGGTGCCCATGGAATACCATCATATGGCTGATCAAATCATCACTGAACTGATACCATGCTTCCCTCATGGGATGCAAACTCAGCCAGAAGTTGGAAACAATCTGCAACAAGCCTCATCTGACCAAATGATTTTCTTCCATTATTCTATAGTCCATGTTTTGTGATTTTGGCACCACATTTCCCTGTTATGCAAATTTGTAATCACTGATGTGTGGTTTTGGAATTCCAACTCAACCTGCATCTGTCTGCTTGTGGACCTCCCTCCATGTTCTTTCAGTGCTGACAGGGTTCACATTTGTGGCATTCAGTTCTGCAGTGACTTTTGCAGCAATCATCCCCTTATTTTCCATCAAAATCCTCTTCACAGACCATCTGTCATGATTGCACAACACACGCTTTTCTCCTCATTTTGACTTATTCATGATTATTTTCTGATTTCTCTGTATGTGGTATAAACCCTTTAATATGGTGCGTCTTTAAACATCAAATACTTCAGTTACCTCAGTTAAGGAAGCAACCACCATAGGATCACCAACAATTTTCCCATGTTTTAAGTCACTTAAATCTTACATAATGCACTCATAACTGCACAGAACACTGTTGTGATCATGACAGACACTTGCAACATATTGAAGACAGGTGATCTTCATGGCAACAGTGCAACCAGCAGGCTTGGGTAGCATCTGCGTTTATATTCAAGTATTCATTTCACACAGTGTTTTCATATTTTTTGCCAACCACTGCAGTTTGAACTATCATTTCTTAAGCCACAAGAGATTTACTTTAAAGTGCAAGGTCAGTTAATAAGTTTTGCAAACTGTCTTAGTATTATTAATTGCTTGTGCAGTTACATTTATAACTAATTCTGTCAGTGTGTAGAATTAACTAATTCATTTTGCTCATTATAATAAGAAGTTAAAGCATAATAGCATTTCCAGTTGCAGTAACAATTAATAAAATCAGGTCTGAGCAATGGCACCTTTTATTTGTGAAAGTAATTTATTAATTCACAAATTAATTACAGAATGACATTTGACATGTCACCTTAATACAAAGAGATGAACAGCTAAAAAAATCTTGTGAAGATTTATTTTAAACAAATGAAATGCCTACAACATGAACATATTGTAGGATGTTAGTATTGTATAAAGAAATGGTAAAGACAATAATATAAATATTTACCATTTGCTGATAATGGCATAAATTACTTGCCAGCTGAAAAATTATCTGAATGTGCCAAAACATTATATTTTCTTTATTAAATTTCAGTAATGAATACATGGTAAGACAGTGGCAAAAACAAATAAAGAAATCCTAAATGGTGAGAGTTTCATATGCATCATTGCTTCTCAAGTAACAACAATAGAAAGCATACTACACCTCCAAAAAAAAAAAAAAAAAACAAAAAAAAAAAAACAAAAAAACAAAAAAACAAAAAAAAATTAAAAAAAAAAAGATTTCGATAAATTATTGTAACATTGTTCTCCTTTTTAATGTATACTGAACTTTGTGTCATGATTTTATGCTTACATCAAAGCCAAAGACTGAGAGAAACTGTTGAGCTGTTCTTAAGTTATACTTAAGTGTAAATTCCAGAAACAGTTGCTATTGGTGCTGTGGAGTGTGTGAGAGAGAGGTGCCGTGAGCCCTAGTATTACTAGGCTCGCGGCGGGCTATAATCAAGTTTTTGCCGAGTCATTTCCGGCGGCTGTGTGAATGGGCCGCCTTATCAGTCCACATCCGCTGCGTGCGCCAGGACTGATGCTATATAAGAGCACACTGTCCTGCCAGCGCATTCACTCTTGTGTGAGTGAATAGCCACTGAGGCACTGCTTCTTACAATGGTTCGTAGACGTTGTTATCGTCGTCGCCGACGATTGCTTGTCTACAAAACACTTGTAAATGTGGACGGCACTCTTGGTGCTTCGACATCTTCCTCTAAGGGGTAAATACAATCACAGTTAATAAATTGGATCACCACGTCCAACATCCACACTGAAGTAACTCCAACAGATACATCAGAAATACATATAATACTTTCATCTTTAATAATCTAAAATTCCTTTTTCCTTTCTTCTTTCAAGAGTAAGGAGTGGCAGTTGGGAGAGAGGGAAGAGGTGTGTATGGGGAGAGCTTAAGGCATATGGGGCTAGAAAAAGGAACCTTGATTTTCCAGATACACATGCTAAGACAGACATTTCATCACAGATATACACACAATATGGTGGCTGTAAGAAAACATGCTAAGTTCAATTTGCTAATTACTATCAAAATTCAGGATATTTTCTCATATGCTATTTTTTAGTGGTAGTGGAACTTTAGTATCAGAAGAATTATTTGCAGCAAAACTATGTTTTCTGTGCTCCAGAAATATTTGTAGTAGAAAAAAATGGCAAACTGGAAAGCTAACAGTAGCACATCCAGTGGCTGGACTCTTGGTGGAAGGTAAGGCTACAATTCCAGATATAGCAGATGTGGTCTGCTCTGAGGTAAGATCCATACTCCAAATGAAAAACATTCCAAAATAATTATCTGTTTTATAGAATTTGGTGCTTTAAAAATGTCCATGTCTGACTATGGAAAGCTGATGTGAGAGTTGGAAGGATAAATTGTCTGTTATGACTGACAAACTAGAACAGTATCATAAATGAAATAGCTTGCATTTGTAGAGCACAGCAGTAAATGAGGAGGAAGACACTGACAACCTGCACATATAGGCTGTGCATTGCATACTAGGTGTGAAAGTAAGCATGGTGAACATTGACAGAAACCACCAAGTGGGACAAAGAGTACCAGATGCAATCAATAATTACAAAATTCATCTCATATTGAAAGAGGGCAGAGTTTTTATCAGAAGTAGCAAAGGCAGGGTTAATGATGAGAGAACATGTGAAATGACCAGCTGAAGTTTTTAAGAATACCCGATCCCATTTCAACCTCCAGAGCATATAGAAACCGAATTGTTGAACAGTTATCAAGACCACAGATGGAAGAAAGACAATTAAAAACTTGATTGAACTGAATAACATGAAAACTAGTTGAGCCAAACTGTAAACTTAACATTATTTGCCTTCGTTTGCTAACAAACAAAGGTAACTTCCCATATTATTTTAAATGATATTTTGCATTTATCTAAGTCTATAATTTTTATGTACTTGCACCTTCTTGTTTTGTTCTTATTATATTATACTTAATTGCATTTACTTAATTTCAGTTACTACTAATGCCACTAACATTTTTTTGCATTATAATACTCTATCTCTTTGTAATAGTATCACTTTGATCATCACTCTCTTCCTTACTCACATGTCGTCTAGGTTATCCTTGTTCATTATAAAAATTACAACCATTGTCACTATAGTGATTTATAACAGTATTGTAGCTTCCTATGCTGGTCCCACAAGTATCAGGTTTATTTTTCTCCAGTGCCAGCATCGCTCCTTTAAATCATCCCTGTTTTCCTTTCTGCTTTGAACTGTAAATCTACTAATTACATTAATTTCTTTGTATTCCTTCAATATTACTGCTTCATGGTCAAGAGTTAATTGTTTCACACTCATCATTATCTCAGCAATATCTCCTCAGAATGAGTGTTCCTCTTCTATTCCTGAACCTCTGTAATTTCAGAGAACCATACCTGTGATCTTCCTTCCTTCAGTGGCTGTAAGTAAGAATCTCATCAGGCACATGAACCTCTGGTATCCCCAAATTATGCCTTTTCTCAGGAATTCGAGTCATTGTCCCTTGCCACAGGTAGATGAAGACTTGTAAAATGGATTCCAAACAGCTGCCCAGAAGCATTCATCAGAGATGATAGTAGTGAACTGTAATGTCCAATCCTTCCCTGCACATTCTGAAGAATTCAGCCTTCTTTTCCATCAACTCAACTTTCATGTAATCTTCCTGTCTGAAGAATGACAAAAGTTACGCGTATCCTCTGTATCAGTCCATCTCGAGAGACATATGTTTATTAGAAGTGCTGACAGGCCAGACAAGTATGGTGGAGATGTTGATGCATCTATGTAATTGAACTTTAGAACTCATAGTCTTAGACATATTTAACCCTAATGAAGAAAGATAACCAGAATTCATGTTCCTGTAAATGGGTTTACAGAGCCAGAAGTGCTTACTTGGTGTCATTCCCTGTTGGTACAATGTTCACTTCAGTGTCACTAGAAGCACATAATTGTAATGGGAGAAATGGACATAGATTTTCTGAGAGACATTCCCTCCACAGTAAACCTAAGAAGACTGTTTAGTTGCACCAAAATGAATATTGTTCCATTATGACCTACACACACACACACACACACACACACACACACACACACACACAAATACACCACACTGTGCCACTAAGCTTGTAATACTCTTATAGATGTCATTGAAATAAAAAGAGTGATTAGATTAGATTAGATTAGATTAGATTAATACTAGTTCCATGGATCATGAATACAATATTTCGTAATGATGTGGAATGAGTCAAATTTTCTAATACATGACATAATTAGGTTAATTTAACAACATACTTAAGTTAATATAACAACTTTATTTTTTTGTGTTTTTTTGTTTTTCTTTATTTTTTATTTTTATTTTTTTTATTTTTTAAATATTTTTTCTTTTTTTTTCTTAATTTATATCTAAAAATTCCTCTATGGAGTAGAAGGAGTTGTCATTCAGAAATTCTTTTAATTTCTTCTTAAATACTTGTTTGTTATCTGTCAGATTTTTGATACTATTTGGTAAGTGACCAAAGACTTTAGTGCCAGTATAATTCACCCCTTTCCGTGCCAAAGTTAGATTTAATCTTGAATAGTGAAGATTATCCTTTCTCCTAGTATTGTAGTTATGCACACTGCTATTACTTTTGAATTGGGTTTGGTTGTTAATAACAAATTTCATAAGAGAGTATATATACTGAGAAGCTACTGTGAATATGTATTATTTTCCCAGGCACATACATTCTGTAGATACGTTGTAGTGCTGGCAACGTCAGTGGGTGCGCGCCACATACAGACCAGTAGATATAAACTACACACGAGAGTTATAGGAGTTTGTGAAAGCGCATTATAGAGGAGTTAGTGTTGAAACATAGTACGCATTTCTAGTAAGGAATATGAACGTAAATTAAGACTGTTTTAATACAGCTCAATGAGTAGAAGGCAAATGATATTTAAAGTATTCAGTTTTCTGGCGACCCGGGCAACGTCGCGGTGTAAATGATCGCCGTTTGTTGGCGCCTTCTCATTATCTCAATAAAGAAGTAAGGAAAATAAAGGGTGTTCCAAAATGATCTTTACAACTTTGATCATAGATATTTCTCGAAACGTGTTAAAAGGTGATGGTTCATTTATATGTACATAAATGTAAAGGGCAGCCTCTGATATTAAATTTTAAAAACCAACCAAAAATTGATATGATAACCGAAAAGTCCGAAAGAGAAAGTAAATAAAATAGCTCAAACCCGGAAACTGAGTGTAAAATTCATATAACGGCTGCAACCGAGTGAAGAAACCGACTGCAGGGAAAAACAATCGACTGACCAATCGATTGTTGAAAACAGCTAGTTGTTCTTCCAACTCTTCCACGTGCTGTCAGCGAACACTTGTTTTCCGAGTACCATTATTGATATTACTGAAGTGTGTAACTGAGTAGTGTGACCGAATCATGTGTCGTGAAGTGTCAATTTTTTTCTGAAATAATAGTGTATTAGAGACTGCAGTGAATCGCAGGCTAACATTATTTTGGCAAACCTGAGCGTAGGGCCAAAAACTCTCGTAAGGAATCTGAAGCTTTCGCTATATAATTTGAACCGTCACAGGCATGTGCATCTAGAGTCTACAATTTCGACAACACAAAACAATTGGTAAGAGTCATAGCTTCTTAATTTTAAGTAACACTTCCTTCATGTTACTGAGATTTTTTACTAGTAGTTATTAGTTTAATTATGTAGGATTAGCGCTATTATGTTTAATCGATAACTAATGATAAGAATACGACTGCTGGAAAATATAAAATGTGAGGTCAATTTTTAAAGACGCCATTTGTCTATAAGCAGGTAAAATATTTTCTGCACAAACCAGCATTATTTAATTATTTTGTACTGAAAAATAACACTTTATTGTTGTATTTTTTTACTAAAGCTGGCCATACGTATTTTTGGTATTAATAATATCAACAAAATTTGTAAGACGTGAGATGGTGGTTGTTTATTCTTTGACTGAGGACACAACTGTGTATACTGTAATGACATTTGTTTAATGTTGCAAACTTTTCAGAGATATATATGCTTTTACACAGTTTACAATGTGACAATGTTAAGATAGTTGTGAAAATGACGCATCTTGTCCTCTGAAATTTATCTAATCCTAAACACAACAATATTAAATTTTAACTAGAAGTTTCTTTACAAAATTATTCTTACAATTACGTTATGATGTTGGTTAGTACTACGATAAATCATCCGAGTCCGTTTCAAAGTTCGGTTCTATTTAGGATGACAATCAAGTCTACGGAGTATGGTTCGTTTTGTGACAAGTTTAGCAAAAGATTACCCAAGGTCGCTCGAGTTTACAGTGGACACAAGCTGGTGAACCAACAAGTTTACGCTCTTGCTTGCGGTTATTTACCTTTGCTATGATGAGCTACCATATGCATGGCCGCTCTCTGCCTCTGAAATTCCTATAAAAGCTTATTAAACCTTTGCTGATTTTTCCCCTATGTTTCTCGTTGTGAGAGAAAATAAGTACTCATTCCTAGTCTTGGAATATGGCAATATACACGCACATGGCTGGAGCAGCATGCATATTATAATGCCCTCTCAGTTCTCTCAAGCACAATTAACTAACTGGCTGGTTCGTTTCTCTGCTGTTGGAGCTAAACGACGCTACAGCTAATTGCTAGCTGGACGTCAGCTGCTGTGAACGCAGTGTTCACACAAATTTCTCCTCTGCGTCGTACAGAGCGTTATGCGCCACGTTCTGCACTTGACGCCTGGTCAGAGAAGAGTCCTCGAAAATTTCCGTCTTGTCTTTCTCGCGGCCGAACTGTCTCCCCACCTGGGTTCTTTCATTCTTCGTGTCACGGCCTTTTTCGACCAATAGGGTCTGAGTCACCTGGTCAGTCTGTCGTTGACTCCCGCCTTGGGATGCGTCCTAAGTGCTTTCCGTGGTACCCCCTGTGGTGTGGCCTTCTCCTCTCCTCATAATTGCTTCCAAATCAAAACGTTTACTCTCGCTGGTTGTCTCACCTTCTGCTTATAGACATGCATTACATGAGCAGTGTGTTAACACCATCGATTGAGTATCATCCCTTTTGCATTACATATTTACAGGCAAATTTGCTCAATACCGTCAAATTAAGTTAGGTGTCATATTCACCTTCCCGTTACGATATAGAAAGCTTTTATGTAAGGTGCGAAATTGACCTTTATTTATTGTGTCGCCTTGCAAATTATTCAAAACTTTCTTTCTCAACAAGATCTACCAACTTTCAGTGATAGTCTTTAAACATGTGAGAGCATTTCAGAAGTTTCTAAAAGCTTTTCAGACCACTAGAAGAAAGCTTATAGGCCGGCAGTAAATAATGTGATGCAGAATCTTTCCTGGTTTTGTTGACTGCAACCGACTGATGGCACATGGTGGAACCAACCAACGACCTTCACTGACATAGATCGCTAATGTCGTGCTAAATTTTGAAGCCTTTCTGTAGGAACATTTCAAACAAAACTTCCAGGCAAAAGCCACTAAATTAAGAGAAACTTAGATTTTATGTATCTTTGGACTCATAAATACCGTTCACAGTCCAGTTTCACAACAAACAAGAGTTACAGTGTGTAAACTGTATCTTGACAGTCCTGAATTAGTAAAAGGCGGGAGACAGCAGTCCCTTGTTCTGGGCTGCTGGTAACATTACGTAGCTGAAACACTGTCTGAAGAAGCCATTGTTGTCGACTTTCTTACTCTTTACTGCTTCATTGTTCTGAGTCTTTTTTCCTTGTCATTACTGTACGGAATTGCTGGAGTTAGTACCTTCATTAAGCATGTCAATACACAAGACCATTTCAATACTGTTTACCGAGGACGCCCATACGAATGCTTGTAGGAGGAGGGAGCAAGACCGAGGGATATGGGGTAGTGTTAATGTTTTGGAAGACAAATTGTGACTTTTTAGTGGTCATAACAAATTTAAATTTTTTATATGTGTAAATAACGCTATATACTTTTGTGTTGAGCCACTTGTACGTAATACTGATATTTAAAGCATATTTAATTCACAGGAAGAAAGATCAGAAAGGACTGAAACATATTATGACTCATATGACATAGGAAGAGCTGTTAAAGGCGTCTTACTTAATGATGAGAAGTTTAAGTTTTTAAAGAATACTTGGAAGTCTCCTGCAAACTTTTCTTTTCCTACTCAATTAGAAGGGAAGCAAAACCGAAGATTTAAGCATGAATGGATGAGCCAGTACAACTGGCTTTCATACAGTAGAATGTTACGTGGTGGATTTTGTACTGCATGTGTTCTGTTTTCTTCTTCAAGTGCTGGAATCGGCTCCCAGGTACTTATTACAGCTTTCGATTATTCTAAATAACTGAAACCTTTAACTGGCTTGGTAAAAAACATAAATATCTTGGAGGTGTCGTTTTTAAATGGAAACACTTCAGATACAAAAACATAATCATTCAAATAGTTTTCAGGTTGCTTTCTCAGCAAAAATTTATATGTTGCTAACATTTCGAGTGCTTGCAAGATTTGGTGTTTGCACTATTTTTTCTTTACTTCATCCTTTGGCTAAGACATTTTTAATTTATTTTTATAGGCGTTGAAAACACTGGCAAAAGAACCATTGGCCAAATACAAGAAGGCTACGGAAGATCTTCGTGATCGTGAAAACATAAAATATCACAAATTTTCCATGGAGAAGGCTATAGAGTTCACCAAATCTATGGAATCAAGTAGAAAAAGTATTGCCGTTGTCCTCGATACCAAGAAATCTTCAGTTATTGAAGAAATCCGGAAACGATTGAGTCCTATTATAAAGACTATAGTCCTGTGTGCTAGAAATAACCTACCTTTACGAGGACATCGTGATCATGGTTTAATTCCTCAGCTAAAAGAGGAAAAAACTGATGATCTTCTAGAGGGAAGGCACGGAGTGTTTGAGTCTTTTGGCTTTTCGTGTGGATGCTGGAGATGAAGATTTAAAACATCATTTCAGTACATGTGGCCGAAACAGTTCTATGATAAGTAACACAGTCCAAAAAGAAAGTCATACATTGCATTGGTGACGCTATTCGCTCCTCAGTATCGAGGGATGTGTAAAAGGCTAATTTTTTTAGCATTATATGTGATGAAACAACTGATGTCACCACTAAGGAACAGATGACATTTTGTATTAGGTACATTGACATAGAGACCTTTGTTACCAAAGAAGACTTTCTGGGTTTTACTGAGCATAAATCAACTACTGGCACTTCGATTGCAGAAGCCATCGATGAAGAACTCAAGACACTGGGGCTGAGCTATAAATATCTTTGTGGTCAGGGCTATAATGGCGGCTCAAACATGGCTGGGAGATTTAAAGCAGTTCAAGCTCTTATTTTAAGTAAACAATCGTTGGCTATTTAAACCCACTGTTTTAGCCACTCTTTGAACTATTGCATTTCTAAGTCTTGTGATACTCCAATAGTTAGAAATATGATGGGAATTGTAGGATCAGTTTCAGCAGTCTTGTCTGCCTCTGCAAACAGAAAAAGTTCCCCAGAGGAAGTTATATCACGACTACCGTTCACAGATTCAAAGAAAACAAAGTTGAAGGCAATGTGTCCAACAATATTGGTGGAAAGACACGATACCCTTATTACTTTCAAGGAGCTATTTGTCCCAGTCGTGACCTTGCTTGACGAACTTTCAAGTAGTCGTGAAACCAACGCAGAAACGGCTAGTAAAGCTTGTATGTTTAGTTCTGCTGTCGGAAGAGGAGACTTCGTAGTAGCATTAGCAACTGCAGCATATTACTTCTCTTTAAGACTACGCGAACAGCTCCAAAGTCCTAAAATGGATTTAACAACTACCTTAAATCATGTCAATGATGTGCTTGAGATGGTCAACAATATAAGGACGGAATCGGAAATAGAATTCGGAAGTATTTTTGAAGACGCTGTTAAACTGGCAGAAGATATTGGAAGTGTAATAGCAATGCCAAGAACTATTTCAACACAAACCAAAAGAGACAACGTTCCTGCTTCAAACGCTGAGGAATACTTCAGGTGAACAGTATTTTTACCTGTTGTGGATCGTTTTATTGCCGAGCTAGAAACAAGATTTCCCCAAGATTTTCGCACCATATTACCACTTGAAGGACTTATTCCTGCATAGTGTTTAAAATACAGAGAGGATGAAGTGATCCAGACATCTGAGAAATATGAACAGTTTTTGGAGAGTTCTTCGCTATTAATGAAAGGAGAACTGAAACTATGGAAGAAAAAGTGGGCTGATGAAAGTAAAAGACCTGAAACAGTAACTGAAGCATTAAAGAACTGCGACAAGCAGTTTTTCTCAAATGTATATGTTTTACTCCAAATATTTGGGACTATTCCTGTCACCACAAGCACTCCTGAGCGAAGCTTCTCTACTTTGAGACAAATAAAGACTTATTTGCGTAACACAATGGGGCAGGTGAGACCAAATGGATTGGCTCTTGCAAATATCCACAAAAAAAGAGATATGGACATTGAAAATCTCATTGACATACTCACTAAAAAGAAACAGAGGCGAATGAGCATGACAAATTGGGCAGAAGACTGAAATATAATGGAAACTTATTTGTTGTAAGTTGTCCTTTTTCATGGTTTATGTAATTTATAAAATCTCCCATGAGAAAATAAGTTTCTTTTACGTTGAACTCCAAACCAGTTACCAAAAACTACTTTAAGCAACACCTAAGTTTACCAATTTGTCAGCGACGACCCCAACTCTCCTTTTGTTAGGTGATATTCCACTCCCCCAATCCCCCCCCTTCCCCAATCAGCCCTCCCCCTTGAACGACTTCTAGAACCACCCCTGCTCGTAATCCTTGAATGCGATGCACTCCCCCTTGCCTTCTGTATCCTCCTCCCGTTCCCCATACGGATCCTGTATGACCTAATCCCCTTCCCACATCTTCTCCTTTTCCTTGAACACATCCACACCCTGTATGTCGTCTGCAGACTCGATCCCCTCCCCCCTCAACCCCTGGTGTCTTCTGTCCTGTCTACCCCCAGCCCATTGCCGCACCTTTACCATGGTGTCCTGCTCTCTATCCACCTACACATTCTCCACCTTCTCTCTCAATGCAACTTCCAGCACCTAACCCTCATGGATGATGAACTTCGTCCTTATATCTACCCCTCCTACCAACTCTAACCCCATCGTTCCCATCCCCATCCTCAGGGCTCCCTCTCCCCTTCCCCTGAGTGGTGTTTTCCTCCCTCCTCCACCACCTCCCTTTTCCACGTCTCTGCACTCCCTCCTGACTCGCATTCCCTCTCTACCTCCCACCCCGCCCATCTCTTGCCCCTTTGTGCGACCCCGACCCCCTTGCTTTCCCTCCCACCCTTTCCAGCCTCCCTCCCCCTCTGCCCCCTCCTGTCCTCTCTTTTCCCTCTTCTCACGTCTCCCCTCCCTCGGCAGGTCCCTCCTGGTAGTTTTTACTCTTCATCCTGTGTGCTTTGTCTCGTGCAGTGTCGTCGTTCTGGAGTGTTTTAATACTGTGGCCAGCTTTTAACTTGTGTGTGGACTTTTTTACATGCTACGCTAATCGCCCACTGCGTTTTTTAAACTTTCTGTTGACTTTTTTAACCGTCTCCATGAAATTCTTCGTGTACATGTATATTTTAACCTCCAATGTCTCTCCTTAATATGTTCTCATGTCCCCCTATATCGCTTTTTATATGTCTCCTTTTCCTCTTTTTATTAAATGTATCACTTGGCTGAAGAGCGGCGGATTGCTCCAATGCAAGTCCTTTCCTGTCCATATAGGGCAGGGGCAGGAAATCATAATAAAAATTATGCTAACAGACAGACTTTTAGCGTATCCTGGAATTTTTGTGACATATTTAAACACATTCTTCATCATAAAAGCTAAAACTGCAGGATAATTTAAAAAACAGGTAATGGATAAGGCTCTGATGAGTATTTTAATGCGTATTACACAAATATATAGTACATAAACTACTAAAAATGGATGCTAGTGTCTACTATGTAACTTTTACCAAGTGTGTAACAACTGCACTCCCAAGATGTATATTTTTCCGACAGTACAATACGCATTTAAATTATTTGTTTGTCTTTTCAAATATTGCATTAGTACTGATCCAAATATCAACTTGTAACTGTAAGATCAGTGCTTTCCACTGTTTTCACTTGCACATAATCAACCTTAAAACATGCAACCTTCCAACCTAACCTAGACCTCGGGCTACGCTACAGGTTAGTCTGTCATCACAAACAACATTGAAGGTGGGAGGGGTGGACGGATCAGTATCACACTCTAGCAAGTCTTTTATCACTAAATACATGGCAGAAATTTTGGGGTATGGGATGAAAGGTGAGAATGGAATTTACATTATTTACTCACGGTGCAGTTCACATTAATCTGTTATCCCTTTCAAATCACATAATGACTTCAATGACACACTGTACCAGTATTCATGAATTATCGCTATATCGTGTGACTGACAATGTGGCTCTGATACTTGAGAACGTAACAACGTCGTTAGAATTCGTATTCGAAACATGAACTTTTATGGTACTGTGGTAATTTGTTTTATGATTCTCAACATCACACTGTCAATATTTTCACATTTGTTCCATTAATATAAAATTAAAGCCAAAGGAAGAAGAGTTTTATTGAGATGAAATTTTGTCTGTGAGTCATGTATCATGTAACAACAAAGGAATACTCGTTGGTAATATAAATAATACCATTTTAGGTAACTTTTTGTCAGTTGGGCTACTGAAACGTTACATTAGGCCCTCACAAATAATCGCCTACACAGGCAAGAACATATTTCTCGGTTGCATTGACACAGTTCACTTCTTTCTTGCGACTAATGACAGTGCAACATCTACGGTGATAAATCGCAGAAATTGCATAACGTGTAGAAATCTCGCAAGTCACAGAAAGTTGTGAATTCGTTAACTGAGATTTTTAACTACGACAAGTCGCAATTACCGAAAAGTAGCATTCACAGAAATGAGTGATATCGGAAAATCGCAGATTAGCCCATTCCTACACTGGCAGCTGAGGACAAGTTATTCACTTACTCATCCGCATCACTGGACAAGATATCAGTCGTAGAGTTGTGGCGATTCGTGAATGAGTCGTTCATTTGAACGGCTCTAAATAAAGAATCGTAGGAATCGAATCGTGACACGGACGAATCGTCGTTACGACCGCCAGATGGCAGTCAAGTGGAGGATGCGTGTGAACAAGGGAAGCTCGGAACGAATAACGAAGTTCGTGGGCCGTACTATTACTCGTGAAAACCAAGTTGACACTTGGCGGTGTCGTCTTCTCACCTAAATAGTAGTGACAGCGGCAGGTTCTCAGACAAATTAAAAGCAAAATAAATATGCTTTGTATTTAGAAGAAATGAAAGTTAAGCTAAGTGTGCCTTGTGGGAGGGCTATCAGCTGCGTTATGAATTACAGGGGTGATCTGGACTTGGAAAGACATCTTAGCATAGAAAAACATAGGATGATATGAGCCAAACCACGTCTGCCTCACTGCTAGATTTTGTTACTATAACACAGACGTCTGTAGTTAGATACGTTCAAGCCACGCAACCAAACTGGCATACCACGTAATTTTGCACCACCTTTCGCACAAATCGACTCCTCTTTCCTTGCATACTGAAATAAAACAATAGATGCAATCAAATCAAACGTGACCTTTCATCAATTAAGGCATTACACGTATAGATCGAGAATCACACTTGTAACGTCATATGCGTGTTTACTCATAAATAAACTATTTCTGGCATATCTTATCACGACAGTTCGATTCTAACCCCATTGACAATTTCAGACATGTCCTGCCATCTGTAAGATGTAGAACTTTTTGCGTTCCGTAAGAATCGTGAACGAATAGATTCGAAATGTGATACTAAATCGTAGAAATTAGTGGTGGGCAGGAAATCGCGTATCTGTTAGAAATCGCAGTGACTGAGAAGTCACAGATATCACAGTAGCAACTTTACAGAATCTAACTGCGATTTCAGTCACAGTTAGCAGTCGCAAGTAGTATTTCACATTCAAAGACGTGAGCCATCTGTTGGTCGAATTTAGCACTGCTTTCTGCGATTTCAGTGACAAGTCGCAACTAAGAGTCGCAAGTAGCAACTAAAAAGCGCGGTTAACAGTGGTGTCTGTTGGCCGAAGTTCGTACTACGTCCATCTCTGCAGTACGCTATGGAGTCTAACTGCGATTTCCGTGACAAGTCGCAACTAAGAGTCGCAAGTAGCAACTAAAAAGCGCGGTTAACAGTGCCATCTGTGGGTCAAAGTTCGTACTACGCCACATCTCCGGCAGTACACCGAAAGGTTGCCGCCCTTCGATAGTGCGATTCCAGCGCTCATCGAAGTGCTAGGTGTTACAGGTGCCAGCCAGCCAGCCAGCCAGCCAGCCAGCCAGCCAGCCAGCCCGCCCAGCAGAGCCGCAGCGGTCCAGCAGCAGCAGCAGCAGCGGTCCTGGTCCCGGTCCCGGCCCCGGCCTGCAGCAGCAGTCCCACCGGCAGCAGCCAGCCAGCCAGCCAGCCAGCCAGCCAGCCAGTCCTCCTCCTGTGGCAGCAGCAGCAGCAGCAGCCGCAGCAGCAGCAGTAGCAGCGGTCCAGCCAGCAGCAGCAGCAGCAGCCCCGGCCCCGTCCGTGGCAGCAGCAGCTGCGGCGTTCCTGCCACCCGCTGTCGCCGTCGCCGTCACCGTCGCCGTCTGACCCTGGTCTTCGTTCGTCTGCGTCTTCGTCTGTTCCCAGTTTGTGTCCTTTCCTTTTCATGCTGTACGTTTTTTCTCCCTGTCGTCATGTCCGCCCCCACCACCACCGCCACCACTACCACCACCGCCATCGTCTATACATCCCCTTCCGCCGCCTCCACCACTATAACTTGGTGTGCCCAGTCACACCCCCCTCCTTCCATCCCACCTCTCCTCACTCTCCCTTCGCCCATGCTCTTTGTCGCCCCCTCTCCCCCTTCTTCCTCTCGCTCCTCTCGGTCTGATCCTTTCCCCCCACTCCCTCAGCCTGTCACTGCAGCTCCGGCTAGGGTGGTGGCCCGTCGGGCCACTGTCCACGCCCAGCTCTCCCCGTCGCCTTCGCCATCACCGCCACCACCGTCATCATCGTCGCCGTCACCATCACCTTCGCCTTCACTGTCACCATCACCATCTTCGGCGCCGACTGCTGCGTCCATGCCGGGACCTGTCCCTTCCCACCACCTCCCCATCGCTCCCGTCCCTCATGTCAGCACCCGCCCTTCTGCCGCCGTCAAACGCCCTAGTGGCACCCCCACCTCCTCCGCTCCCAAAAAGGCTCCGCCCCGACCTCCATCCCCCCCCCCCCAGGGTGCCATGGATGTCTCCCCGCCTGGCCCTGCTCCCTCCTCCTCCTCCTCCTCCTCCTCCTCCTCCTTCCCCCCCAGTTTATACAAATATCTCCTGTCCCATCCTGATCCTTCCTTTCTCGAGGCCCGGAATCTCTCCCTCCTCCTCCGCCAACATTTCCCTGGTGCCCCCATCTCTCTCCTTACTCCCAGACGGGATTCTGTTCTCATCTCCTCCCCCAGCCCAACCCTCCATACTGACATCCTCTCCCGCCTCCCCATCACCCGTTTTGGTCCCAACGCCTCCCTTACCCCTGCTCCTTCTCCATCTCCTACCCGCCAACCCCAACCCCCGCGTCGCCCGCCGACCCTCACCACCGTGATCACGCGGCTCAGTCCGTCGATCACGGAGGAGGAGGTGTTGGCGGAGCTCAAGGCCCATCCCACGCTGGAGGTGCGGGCGGTCCGCCGCATTTTCAACTCTGCCGGCCCCACCCGCCTTATGCGGGTTTTCTCTGAGGACGCCCCCTCCATTGACCGTCTCCTGAAGGAGGGTGCCCTCCTCTTCCACCAGCGGTACAAGGTCGACCCCTCCCGTTCCCCTCCTCAATCCCTGCGCTGCCAGAGGTGTCTGCGCTATAATGCACACCCAACAGCTGAGTGCCGCGAGGCCCCCACCTGCCCGCATTGTCGGCAAGCGCACTTCCTCCGGCAGTGCCCTAACCTCCAATCCCCTCCCTCCTGTAATACCTGCAATCTCACCCATCTCACCTACTCCCAAAAGTGTAAAGCCCGACCCCCTCCAACCACTCCTGAACTCACCGTACCTGTCCGTCCTCTGGACACCCCCACCCCTCCTGGCAATTCCCTTCGTCCCCCCCCCCCCACCGCTGAGGACATCATCAGGTTCCTCACCATCGTCCTCCTGAATGTTCATCCCTTTCAGCGCCCCCACACCCTCCAACAGATCTCCCTCGCCGCCCGTTCCATTTTTCATCTTAAAATGTACGCCACCTATTCCAACAACCAGGTCCATTTCACCTTCTCCCGTCTTGACACCCTCGTCTAAATCCCTGTCATGGCGCGACAGCACCGTATCCTTTTCAACAATATCCGCTCCCTTCCCGCCAACAAGAACCTCTTCCTGCACACCCTTGCTACCCACCGTGTGGATACCTTCCTCCTCAATGAAACCTTCCTCCAACCCCACCACTCCATCCACACCTCCCCCTATCTCCTCCACCGCTCCGATAATCCCCTCCCAGTTGCGCGTGGTGGAGTTGCCATTGGTCACCACCGCCAGATCCCCGTTCGGCTCCAACCTCTCCTTCCCGACCCCACTGAACACCTGATCCTTAGTCTCTTCTTCCCCGGCCTTACCATTACCTGTGCCACCATCTATGTCCGCCCCAACGACCCTCTTCCTTTCGACTTCCTCTCCCACATCGACCGTACCTTCTCCTCCTACGTGATCGACGCCGACCTCAACATTCATAGTCGCTCCGCTGCCCAGTTACGGCGGTGGCATCGGTTCCTCTCCACCCTTCAAGGCGACCTCATCCCCATCCCCCAGCACACCCGTCCCGAATCCAACTCCACTCGCGATGTTATTCTCTCCTCCCCCAACCTCCTTGGTCGCATTATGGTGGATGTCCTGGAGCCTATTGGCAGCGACCATCTCCCTCACCGTTTCAGACGGTCGTCGCCCCCGCCCCAACCCTCGTAATGACCCTCCCTATACGTACATCCATGATTATTCCCGTGCCAACTGGAATGCCTACCGGGATACCCTCTCCATCCAGGTCGATAGCCACCCTCTCACCTATTGCCATCCCGATGATGTCACCCATGCCGCCTCCTTTCTCCAGCAGACCTTGTCTGAGGCCATGGAGGCCCACGTCCCTACTGTTGCCATCCACCCCCACCGTCCTACCTTACCCCCACAGGCCGTCCTCCTCCTCCGTGAATCCCGTCGTCTCTACCGTGCCTTCCTCCGCACGCGTGACCTGGACACACTACGACGCCACCGGCGACTCCAGCGACACATTCGTAATTTGCTCGCGGCTAAGAAACGCCAGGACTGGCGACAGACATGCACCCGTTTAAATGCTACCCTCCCTATAAACTCGTCCAAGTTCTGGTCCGCCTTCCATCGCCTACACCCTCCCCCTACTATCCTCTTCTCCATGATGATCACCCCTTCCCTGACGCCCTTAGTAAGGCCAATCACTTTGCCTCCTACCTGTCCGATGTGTTTTCCATCCCCGATGATCCCCAGTTCGATTACTCCCTCTTCCCCGATATCCGTGATCACCTCTGTCCCTCCCCTCGCTCCTGGTTTCCAGTACTTGGACAACATTGCACACACGGACCTCAATACTCCTATCACTACACAGGATCTCATTGCTACACTCCGCACAAAACGCAACACCGCTCCTGGTCACGATCGTGTCACCTACCGTCACCTTTGTGAAGCTCCTGTATCTTTTCTCTCCACCCTGGCCACGCTCTACAATGTAGTCCTGTCCACCGGTTACTACCCCGACCTGTGGAAAACTTCCCGTATCCTCATGTTCCTTAAACCCGGCAAACCGCCGTCCGCCGTCTCCTCCTACCATCCCATCAGCCTTACCTCGGTCTTCAGCAAGGTCCTGGAATCTATCCTCACCCAACGCATCCACCAACATCTCCGCCAGCACCGCCTCCTTCCCGTTACCCAGTGTGGCTTTCGGCCGTCCTTCTCTTCCGATGATCTTCTCCGTCACCTCACTCATCTCCTTTCCGAACAGCTCCATTCCCGTCGCTCCGCAATCTTCCTCTCTCTTGACCTCGAACGCGCTTATGACCGCGTATGGCATTCCGGTCTCCTCTTCAAGCTCCAAACCTTCGCCCTTCCCATTAACTACGTCCGTCTGATCGGTTCCTTTCTCTCCCGCCGTCCTTCCTATGTCACCATCCATAACACGGATTCCTACACCTTTTTCCCCTCTGCCGGTGTGCCCCAAGGCTCCGTCCTCTCCCCCCTTCTGTACCTGTTGTACACGGCGGACATGCCGCCGCCGTCACCCCCCGTCCACCTTCTCCAGTTTGCCGATGACACCGCCTTCCTCGCCCTTGCCCCCACCCTGCAACGCTCCCAACGCCTTCTCCAATCCCATCTTGACCGGTTCACCGCTTGGTGCAACCAGTGGTTGCTCAAGGTCAATCCTTCCAAAACCCAGGCCATCATTGTAGGCAAAACCACCCCTTCCTTCCGCCTCCTTGATTTCTATCTCACCGTCTATGGCCGTCCCATCGCCCTCACTCCCACCCTTAAGTACCTTGGCGTCACCCTCGACCGTCGCCTCTCCTGGACTCCCCATCTCCAGACAATGCAAGCCAAGGCACGTTCCCGACTCCGTCTCCTCAAGCTCCTTTCTGGCCGTACGTGGGGTCTGGATCCCTCCACCATCCTCCACACCTATAAATCCCTCATCTGCCCTATCCTTTGTTATGCCCATCCAGCATGGCTCTCCGCTCCCCCTACCTTTTATCAATCCCTCAAAATCCTTGAACGCCATGCTCTCCGCCTCGCCTATCGCATCCGTCTCCCCTCCCCCATGCGGATCCTGTATGATCTCATCCCCTTCCCCCACCTCCTCCTTTTCATTGAAAGGATACGGATCCTGTACACCTCCCGTAAACTTGATCCTCCTCACCCGCTCGTATCCCCGATCCTCTCCCATCCCCGCCCGCTACCGCACCTGTATTCCCACGTCCCGCCCGGTCTCCATCTCTCCACCCTCCATACCCTCTCCCAAGGTGGCTTCCGCCAGCTCCCTCTCCCTGATGATGCCCTCCTCCCCTCCATCTACCCCTCCTACCAACTTTGATCCTCCCACCCTCCTCCTGTACTTACTCCTCTGGGCACCCTCCCTCCCTTCTCTCCCTTTTCCCCCCCTCCTCCTTTTCTCCCCCCTCCTCCCCCGGGCCTCTTGCTAGAGATGAACCTTTATTTATGTTTGTTTGGATCACTAATTTCAGAAGCATTATAGACAGTAAAGTGTAGGTAATGGACTTGTACCACTATTGGAATAAGCCCTTCATATTATATGACGACATGCACATTCAGCATCAGTTATGGTTGGTCAAATACTGCTGTGACTCTGAATGTATTATATTAATAAGACGCAACATTGCCTTTTTCTCCTGAAAATATCAAGTGACGTAACAAATGTGTTTGATTCTGCTTCCAATATGACAGTTTTGGTTAATACTCCACATGCCTACAGGACTTTGCAATGTTAACACAGCAGAACTCAGACATCTGTATAAGTGTAGAGAAATGAAAACAGTTCAAGACTCGGGAGAAAAGTTTTACACCTGGTGTTCTACATGGCAACTTCACACACAAGAACTTTTTGCCGACACTACTACCACCTACATAAGTAAGCTTTTCCTGTGTCGCTTTCAAGTAATGCACTTAAGCTATTCTTGATTTAACTGGAAGATCTGTACTTCCCACTTTCATATCAACAGCCTCAAAATGCATATTGTAGACTTCGGGATATGTTACAGGTCAGTGTCACACCAAGATTCTGGAGAAAGGGGGGGGGGGGGGGCGGCACCTCGGTATCGAACAAGTGTTTACCAATAAATAAGTGGCGGAAAATTACGGGTATAGGACGGCTTAACATGTGGAAAATGAGATTTTTATTATTCACTCAATGTATTTAACATTTATTATTCCTTTAAAATCGCACAACAACTTCAATAAAACTTTTTAATCAGTCACACACTTATTTCATAATTATGTCACTTTTAAACTGCAAATCCTCTAAGAGCTGTCTTGAATCTTCACGAGTCTCTCTCAACAGCCTTGATGTGGATAGATATGTACAGCAACCAGTAATCAGTCAGAACTGCGTCTGCATAAACACAAGGATTATTAAACAATTTTTGCTGTCACTTTACTAGCAATATAATTGACAGAGTAGATTGCTAATATTTGCTATATCACATTCGCAAGAACGATCTCACTGAAGTAATTAAGTCCATCAAAACTCTTAGAAACTAACCTCTCGTCTGACGAAAACGGTCTAAAGACTGGCAATTTCTTCAGATCTATTGACAATGATATTTTGAATTATCACTTTACTGAGTGACTGAAATGTAGTTCAGGTACCTATGAACATAACAATATGTTAGAATTCATTTTCTAAACACGAACTATTACGGTACTGTGCAACTACTTACATATTAATTACACTATTAATATTTTCACAGTTGTTTCTTTAATACAAAATTAAAGCCAACGGAAAAATAAACGTAAAATATACTTACCAATGACAGGTTTGTTGAGATGCAATTTTCTGTGTGGACAGATGTAACTTTTTCATATGGTGGTACGTCGCAGAAGTAGCAGAAATCGCAGAAGTAGCAGATATCGCAGAAGTAGCAGAAGTCGCAGAAATCGCGGAAGTAGCAGTGGCGGAGGGATACGCGACTTAGGTTCCTTAACTGCGACTAATCACAGTTAAGAATAACAGATTCTGAAAAGTAGCATTCACAGAAATCACTGCTATCGGAAAATCGCAGTTTAGCCCTTCACTATAGTTCAATTCATTTATCTTGGCGGCTCGCGCATGCCCGCCAAGACGCGGGAGATTGCAGCGTTGCCAGTTGTACGCGCCAAGAGAAGCAGCGCCGTAGCAGTGTAGTTCTAAAACTTACGTTTAGGGGGGAGCGCGCAGTTTATGAAGTAAAGCCACCACGGCCGCATTAAACCTTTCGCTGCTACTGAGACGCGCTCCCCGCATTCCACGCCGTGCGCGATTTTGTAACCACTGCACTGCTCGCCTGTGCAGACACATAGTGTTCCGACTGCTTTGACACACTTATCATTCGATTTCACAAAAACTATTTGGCCCAAAAATTTGATTTTGACACATCTTCTTGACTGATACCTTCCCCCCATAAATGACTTAATTTTGTTTCGATTTTCAACGCAGTTATATTACAGTATTACATGTAGTAAACCATTGCACGAAATTTTGAAGAGTTTGCAGAGGTAAAGTTCATAGTATATACTTTCCGTATGTTCGATTGTAGTTACCACAATGTTGAGAATGAAATGTGGACAAGATACCTAAATTTCATATAAAATTTACTGTATAACAACATCTCATTTAATTTAAGTACCAGATTGGTGTCGTATGTAATATTGAGAAATATTCCGTCTTTCACGACTGTAATAAAAGTTTTATTTACACCGGGTGCGTTTGACTTTATTTTAAAGCACTTCAATCAATCAAAAGGAAGTACACAAAATACGTTAAACAAAACTGTGGACTTACAAAAACATTAGGACTGGAATATACTGTGTATCAGTGCTCTGAGCTATGTCAAATATAATTTTTGTGTGTGGCACACACAAAAAGCATTTATTTGGTAAAACACTGATCGGCCGACACAAACGTTGAATATTGTGTTACCTCAGCACAAAACTACGAAAGGTGACTTGGCAATGGAGGAGACAAAATGCTGTCCAATGAAGATGCTTCAAAAGACAAAAACACGTCTGGTCTAAATAAGACGCTTATTACAGTTGCAGAAGAGGAATATATTTCAATACCATTGGTAAAATTGCAACTGTGGAACAAAAACAAGAAAGAGAACATGAGTATTATTGTGTATGTGTCTTACCCTTCATTGTTGTCAATCGCTGCGATGGTCTTCTGCATCGCTGTAGTCAGTGTCGCAGTCCGAATCATCAGGTCTTAGAGTTATGACGATGGGTTCAAGCAGATTGTCAATTACAATTTCCCTGTCCATGTCCTCCTCCTGTAGCCTTTGTGCATGCCGAACACATTCAGCCCATGCTGAAGAAGTAATTCTGTCAAGTGCTTCGTGCAGAAGCCTTTCTGTATCGGCAATTTTAAATGTCACGTTTCGTTCTGCGACATACCCTTTCACTTGTTGTAACGGAACATATTAAAGGCTTTACTTTAATGAAGTATGTGATACCCTCCAAATTCAACCAGTTTAACGAGTATTTATGATTATAGAAGAGTTATTGTGTATGTTAACAATGATTGCACAACATGTCTCCATAAACAGTCAACCCATTAAATTATACTGAATAACTGACACACACAAAAGTTAATATCACTTGATCACTGATACAGCAAATGTCATCATGTAAAAACACTAAGTTTATCTTAAATAATTAATATGAAGTACGAAAAATAGTAGCCAACTTAGGTATTTTGGATCCCCTTAAATAAAAATCACCCAGTGAAACCTATTTGTTCACTAGGAGCGTTTTCACTCAGTATTCACGTAATCAATCCTATTTTAGACGAAAACCAATGTAATTCTTAATAATTCATGTTACTTACTTATTTATGCAAATTAGAGAAGTCAACTGACAAACTTCTAAAAAATGGCCTTTTTGTAACAGAGAATTATTCTGTCAAGTCAACAAATCTGTCTGTCATTTTCATAACATGTTAAATTATGTCACTCGATGCAAATTAATAACTTATCTGCACAAATTATGATAACAGATGTACATGTGACTTATAAACTATATCTCTTTTAGTAGTTCTTTGACAATGTTATAAATACAAGCAGCAAGAAGGGTCGGAGAGGTAGTCGGAATGTCACTTTGGTAAAGTGTGTTTGTGTGTTATTGTTTGAGGTGGATAAACAATGCAAAGATCATGTAATGGAAGTACTACTTTGTGTTGTGTCATGGTCTTTGGTGGACAGTGGAATTAAGATGGCCACCAGAGTAATAAATATTTGAAGGTTACATATTTGTTGGTTTTGCTCGTTCTTTATCATCAAAAGCACATAAAAAACACGGGACCTCATGTTTCTAACCCTAGACAACCAGGTTTAGAGCCAGCATCAGCATCGAGACACAGCAGCGATCCAGCAAGCAGCAGCGATTAATACAACGCATTTTAATGGCGCCAACCAAACATCAAGTGCTAACAAGCTCCGTAAATGGGAGTGAAATAGTGCGATTACAGCAATTAGCAATATCAACGACTAGGCGACCAAATTAACTCTATTGGGTTGTATTGGCAATGGTACGGTGGCAAACGCAAAACTGTGTGTCCATGTTCCTGTGCAATACAATCGATTTCATAAACTTTTGTGCGAGGCTTATGAAGCACTACAAGATTCAACATTTCAGCACGAGTTTGGTTGGCAGTATGTGGAATATTTTTACTTGCAATCCATAACATGATATCGGCTTTTTTTGTACTTGTTGTGGGTGTCTTATCAACAACAACAGAGTGATAACTCGCATTGTCCATTACAATCACCGAGTTTGCAGGCAAGTAAGGGAGAAACTGATTCCTAAACCACAATTTGAATGTCTCAGAGTTAATTTCGGAATGATAATCCCCTGAATTTCTCTTTTTTGCCCGGAACACTAATTTGCTTTCTGGAATGAATCCAGAAGCAGAACCAGCGTGAAGCACAATTATTCGTCCACCTTTACCAACTGGTACTTTAAGCCCACCCGAATCATCACTCATTTTCCAACATGCTTTCCTTGTGTGATTTTGGTTCACCCATGTTTCGTCCAAGAAAAAAATGTTCTTATTCCTGGATTTTCTTACTTCAATAATGCGTCTTAAAAACTGTGCCCTTGAAGCAGCGATATCACTACGTTCCATTAAAAACTTTCTTCCGTCATTTGTATGTACATATTTGAATCCAATGTTTTTAAGTATTCTATTCATTGAAGTCATGCTACCTTTAAAATTTATGGTTTCACGCGTTTTCACAGTGATTTTTTTTACAGTAGGAAATTCGCCTGTGTTGTACATGTTGAGCACTTCTCGTCTTAGAACATCTTTGTCGAAATTATCTAAATTAGTTACAGTCCTCTCACGAGTGCGATATTTCCCTGGCGATCTGAAAAGTGGGCTTCCACAGGTCTCCGTAGATAACTTTCCTTCATTGGCAATCCGCTGAACGGTTCTCAAGCTAACGCCTGTCGCTTCTGCAGTGCGTTCCTGAGATCTGGCGACATCCGTGATAGGTCCACCGTTTTCTGCTTCGCGCTTGAAAAAAGCGTGAATCCGGTAAATTATGTCCCTCGCCTGTTTATGGAGAGTTTGTCGCTTACCACCATTATCAGCCATGACAACTTGCAACAAATGCGATAAAAATTCACCAAAGAATAACTACAATCACATTTAACACTCGCACTCGCCAAGACATTCCCAGCAGACCGTTCAGAAAACTACTGAACACTCATTGGCTGTCAGCAGATGCGTGACGTCAGGTGCGTAGAACGAGCCTTAAATCGACCGCAGTCGTTCATGGTTCCAACTATACAGAGTGTTCATTTTAATTGGAGACATTGAAATATCCGCAAATCTACACATCGGATCAAACAAATTTGTAACTAAATTTTTTTTGTCGCAGAGGGGGGCATCCAATGATACCAAATTCGACGAATTTGTAGTCAAATTTGTTATAATTGGATGTCCCCTTCCGGGAGGAACTAATTTTCATTAGGATTTCTTTTGGCTCTGTGTGTCGTTTTCAAGAGATTTCAATGTCCCCATAAAATGAACACCCTTTATAACATAAACAGTGTTTATAAATTGGGAAATATTCTATCTTTAGCAACTGTAACAAAACTTTCTTTATACCAGAGTCATCTCGCTTTTTTCTAAAACGTTCTGATTAAAACGAAGTTGGCGAAGTACACAAAACTGAATTTTGGACGTAATAAAACATAAAACTAAAATATATTGCCAGTGAGGCACAGTGCGCAAACATTTTGTTTTTGTCACAACGGACAGTAAATACTTCCCAAAACATAGATCAGTCGACGAAACCATTGAATATGATGTTGCCAAAGCAGCGAAGCAAAGAATTCCGTCAGACAATCAAATTGCTCGGCAACGTACGAGCCGAAATTCTGCTCTAAATAATACTTTTAATACTGCCGCAAAAGAATATATCTCAATATGAATAGTAAAACAGCGACTGCGGAAGAGGCGATATACAAACAAAACGGATAACATGAATATTGTATGTGTGCCTTTTCGTTGTTTTTAATTGCTGTGAAAAGAAATATTGGAGGAGAAAATTACAAAAACTGAAAACTTATTAGGATTATAATGAAGCACGGGAAATTTCAAAACATTACATTCAAACGAATAAAATTCATTAAGTAAGACACTTCGCTATTGTTTTTAAATAAATAAAGTATTTAGCATGCACCAAGCCTTGAACTCAGAATCTTCCGATTAGCAGCCCAACACCTTAACCATTACGCCAACGCAGTTACTCATTTTTGTCATCTCCTGGAGCACTCTAAACGTCTGCAAAATACCGACAAATACTGTTGGGATGACTATGAATAACTCACGTTGCGTCGAAGTACAATAGGAAATAAACAATTACCGCTGTTCTTTATTGCGAAAAAGCGGTTCGTGAGACTGATACAAACACCTTTCCTTGCTATCGCCTGAATTAGGAGGCTTATTGTTTCCTTGGTTTAATTAATTAATAGAATATGAAGCAATTGGTGTAAAGAATGCTTTTTCCGAACTTTCTATAAAAGAAAGTCTGCTATCAAGACATTGTTTTTGTTCAATTACTTCATTTATGACTGAACGTTTCTAAAATTGCAGACACTCGTCTGTGCTCTGCACTGCAGTCGAGATCTGGCAACGTCGTTCTCTGTTCGTTGGCTGACTGTGAGTTGTGACGTCAAATGCGCAGAACGAACCTAAACTCAGCCGCTAAGATATATGACGCGCCCCTTAGTTGAAATCGAATCGTGTTGCCTAACTTTACCGACGGCGATTACCCGTGTTAAACTTCTACATTTGAGAGGATGTTGTCATCCTCCTCCAAAAATTAGGTTCCCAACAGCTCCCCCAAACAAATCGTTCGGGTTAAGCCATTGGATGTTATATCCTTAGCCATACACACAGTTTGTCGAAAGTGGTACTTGATAGGCTTATTTGTACGTTCACATTGTGAGAACACTCATAGTTTTGCCAATTTTGAGTAAAATCATTTACTTTTACGTGTTATGGATGTAATTGTAAGTAAAATTAATTTGTTTTTAACAGTATAACAATTCTTCGTTTCTGAAATTTATACCCAGAAGTCAAGTAGCGCAGTTCAGAGTTACAGCGTTTGACGCTGACATCTGTCGGCAGGTAAGTTAACCGCCAACTTACTCTACCACATGATCGGCAGACGTTTGAAGCTGACATCTGTCGGCAGCTAAGTGAACCGCCAACCTGTTTTACCGCATAATCGACAGATGGCAGTGTGAACACTTGTTGCACGGTGTCTGCTGCTTTAAACGTGTTCCATTGCGATCAGTGCCGGACAAAGTATCACACTCAGACTTATTTTACTATGTACTCAGCAAATTATTATAAACTGCATTACAGAGCAGGGGGAGAAGAGTGTGTCGGAGACAAACCGTTGTGTGTTTTAATACTGTTGCAACCCTTGAGTTCGCAAGTGCAATAAAATGTTGCTTCGGCATTGAAACTACGATACGTTTCTGTTACTTCATTTTACTGATTCACGGTGTTCTACATCATCGACGACAATTCACTAACGTTTAAATTCCATATATGAGAGGATCTTTCGTCCTCACACTCAGACTTACTTCACTATGTACTCATCAAATTATTATAAACTGCATTACAGAGCACGGGGAGAAGAGTGTGTCGGAGAGAAACCGTTGTGTGTTTTAATACTATTGCAACCCTCGAGTTCGCAAATGCAATAAAATGTTGCTTCGGCATTGAAACTACAATACATTTCCGTTACTTCATATTACTGATTCACGGTGTTCTATACCTTCGGCGACAAATCACTATCGTTTAAATTCAATATATGAGAGGATCTTTCATCCTCTCTCCAAAAATTGTTTCCGAAAGAGCTTTCCCAAACAAAACGTTCGGGTTTAGCTGAGTGCCACTAGAACGCCCCATACCACTGCTGCATCCGAATTTTTTTTTTTTTTTTTTTTTTTTTTTTTTTTTTTTTTATTGAATTTCAATTCCCCCCGAAGGGGGCGGGCTGGCAGCAGCTTAGGACGCCGCTCTGCAGCCTACAGGTTTTCTGACAAAGAGCAGGAGAATAAATAATAATAAAAAACAGGCGATAAAATCGGGGACTCATTGAGTAACAAGGTGAAAAGAAAATGGGGAAATGAAAACAAACAACAGAGGGATGATGAAGCGAATAAAAATACATACGGAGCAGACAGGGGAAACAATAGACAATTAAAAAAAACACGGCGACAGTCTGGATTCTGTTCGCAAAGTATATAAAACGCACACCCAGCGACAGCATGGTTTCTGTTCGCAACACAACACTGAATAGTCACTAGAACACAGCACGAAAAAGTCGGCAAAGGTGACACCACAGTCGAGAGCAGGTGGGGGGAAACTGAACAGGAGATGGGAAAACAAAAAGGGGGGGAAAGGAGAGTAAAAGCGAAGGGGGGGGGGAACCGGGAAAGGAGCTGATGGAGGATGAGGACCCATAAGAGGGGTGGGGGGCAGACGCGACAGGGAGGGGGGTAGGCAGAGGAGGGGAATACAAAAGGACTGGGGGGGAGAAGGGAGGTAGGGAGAGGTGTAGTGGGGAGGAAACAGGACGGAATGGGGGGGAAGAGGGAGCCCAGGGAAAGGACAGAGGAAAGGAGGGGGAGGGAGGATCAGAGTCGATAGGAAGGATAAATGGAGGGAGAGAGGGCATCATCCGGGAGGGGGAGTTGACGGAAGCCACCTTGGGAAAGGAGATGGAGGGTGTAGAGATGGAGGGTTGGGGGGACACAACGGTGAAGACGGGGCAGGGGGCGAGGATGGGAGAGGAGAGGAGCAACCAGGGGGTGAGGGGGTTCAAGACGGCGGGAGGTGTAGAGGATGCGGATATGTTCGAGGAAGAGGAGCAGATGGGGGAAAGGAATGAGATCATAGAGGAGCCGCGTGGGGGACGGGAGGCGGATACGGAAGGCGAGGCGGAGTGCATGACGCTCAAGGATCTGGAGGGACTGATAGAATTTGGGGGGGGCAGATATCCAGGCAGGACTGGCATAACAGAGGATGGGACGGATTAAGGATTTGTAGGTGTGGAGGATGGTAGAGGGGTGCAACCCCCATGTCCGGCCAGAGAGGAGTTTGAGGAGGCCGAGGCGGTTGTGGGCTTTGGATTGGATGGATCGGAGATGAGGGATCCAGGTGAGGTGACGGTCAATGGTGAGGCCAAGGTAGGTGAGGGTGGGGGTGAGACGGACAGGACGTGCGCAGACAGTAAGGGAGAAATCCAGGAGCCGGAAGGAGCGAGTGGTACGACCTACGATGATTGCCTGGGTCTTGGAAGGATTGAGTTTCAGGAGCCATTGGTTACACCATGCAGCAAAAAGGTCAAGGTGATTCTGGAGAAGGCGTTGGGACCGTTGGAGGGTAGGAGCGAGGGCGAGGAATGCGGTGTCATCAGCATATTGCAAGAGGTGCACTGGAGGGGGGGGTTGGGGCATATCTGCTGTGTACAGGAGGTAGAGGAGAGGGGAGAGGACAGAGCCCTGGGGCACACCGGCAGAGGGGTAGAAGGTGCGGGAATTGGCATGATGGATGGTAACGTAGGAGGGGCGGCAGGAGAGGAAGGAGGCCACCAGACGGATGTAGTTGATAGGAAGGGCGTAGGTTTGGAGTTTAAACAGGAGACCGGGATGCCAGACACGGTCGTAGGCCTTTTCAAGGTCAAGTGAGACAAAAATGGCAGAGCGACGGGAGTTAAGCTGGAGGGAGAGGAGATGAGTGAGGCGGAGGAGTTGGTCATCAGCAGAGAAGGAAGGTCGAAAGCCACATTGGGTGTTTGGGAGGAGGTGGTTTTGGTGGAGGTGGAGATGGATGCGCCGGGAAAGGATGGATTCCAAGAGCTTGCTGAACACCGACGTGAGACAGATAGGACGATAGGAAGAGGCATCAGATGGAGGCTTATTGGGTTTGGAGAACATCAGGATACGGGAGGTTTTCCACAGGTCGGGATAGAAGCCAGTGGCAAGGATGACATTGTAGAGGGCGGCAAGGAGGGAAAGGAAGGAGGGAGGGCAGTGTTTGAGGTGGCGGTCTGCATCCGAATTGACGAAAGTGGTACTTGAGGCGTATTTGTACGTACCCATTGTGAGAACACTCATATTTTTGCCAATTTTGAGGAAAATCATCTACTTTTACGTGTTATGGGTGTAACTTGAAGTAAATTTAATTTGTTTTTAACAGTATAACAATCCTTCGTTTCTGAAATTTATATCCAGAAGTCAAGTAGCGCAGTTCAGGGTGACAGCTAAGTGTACCGCCAACCTGTTTTACCGCATAATCGGCAGATGGCAGTGTGAACACTTGTTGCACGGTGTCTGCTGCTTTAAACGTGTTCCATTGCGATCAGTGCCGGACAAAGTATCACACTCAGACTTATTTTACTATGTACTCAGCAAATTATTATAAACTGCATTACAGAGCAGGGGGAGAAGAGTGTGCCGGAGAGAAACCGATGTGTGTTTTAATACTGTTGCAACCCTTGAGTTTGCAAGTACAACAAAATGTTGCTTCGGTATTGAAACTACGATACGTTCCTGTTGCTTCATTTTACTGATTCATGGTGTTCTGAAAATCCGATCTAAAATGAAAACCTTCTGGGGTATGGGACGAGACATTAAAAAAAAAAAAAAAGAAAAGCAACTTTTATAAACTTACACTTCACATTTTATGAACAGTGAACTATTACTATGCTCCTCAATACCAGTTGTGAATTAAGTCTGGTTAGTTAGCTGGAGGACCGATTTTTTTTTTTTTTTTTTGTTCTATACTGTTCCTTGATTTTGTTCGTGGAGGACTTCCGATGACACAACCCCCACAGCTTCCAATAAACCTCCCTTGCCGCCAGCTCCGTTTTCCACCTGAACACCTTTGTCACTTACTCCCACAACCAAGCCCACTTCACCTTCACCCGCCTCTACACCCTAGTTTATGCCTCTTCCCTTCCCTCTCTTCCACCCCTCTCTTCCCGTCATGGCGCGGCACGAGTATCGCATCCTCTTCCAGAACATTCGCTCCTTCTGCACCAACAAATACCTACTCATGCACACCCTCTCCCACCACCAGGTTGACACCTTCCTCTTGAACGAAACCTTTCTCCAGCCCCACCATTCTATCCACACCTCTCCCTATATCCTCCACCACACTGACACTCCTGGTCCTCATGCGCAGGCTGGAGTCGCAATTGGCCACCTTAAGCATATCCCTGTCCGGCCACGACATCTCCTCAGTGACCCCACAGAACACCTTATCCTCAGCGTCTTCTTCCCCTCCCTCACCATTACCTGTGCCACCACCTATGTCCACTCCACTGCTCCTCTTCCTTATGACTTCATCTTCCACATTGACCGCACCTTCTCCACCTATGTGATTGCCACCGACCCCAAAATCAATAGCTGCTCCCCTGCCGCGCTTCGGCGGTGGCATCAGTTCCTCTCCACAATGCAAGGTGACCCTGTTCCTCTTCCCCAGCACATCCGACCTGAAAGTGACACCACCTCTGATGTTGTCATTGCCTCCACCAACTTCCTTGGGCGTATCGCCGTCGCCATCCTTGACCCCACAGGTAGTGATCACCTCCCCATCCTTCTCACCATAACGTCTGCTCACCACCCCCTCTGGCTCCCGACCCCGCACCCCCTCCCAATGTCGTCCGTGACTACCACCATGCCAACAGAGATGCCTACTGGGAATCCATCACCACCCAGGTCGAAAGCCACCCTCTTACCTATCGCCATCTGACGACATCATCCACGCCTCGTACTTGCTTCAGAAGGTAATTACTGACGCCATGGAGGCCCATATTCCTACTAAAACCATCAACCCCCACCATCCCACTCTCCCTCCATGGCTGTCCTCCCCCTCCGCAAATCCCGCCGCCTCTATCGCTCCTTCCTGCGCACTTCTGACAGGGATACACTCCAACGCCACCGACAAATACAGCGAAGCATACGGTACCTTATTACAGCAACGAAACACCGGGACTGGCGCCAGACCTTCACATGACTCAACGCCACCCTCCCTATCAACTCCTCCAAGTACTGGTCCGCCTTCCATTGCCCTACTGGTTCCCATTCCGCTCCCCACTATCCCTTCTCCATAATGACCGCCCCTTTCCTGACAACCTCACTTCGCTTCCCACCTTTCCAAGATCTTCTCCATCCCAGATGATCCCCATTTTGATTATTCTCTTTTCCCCACCATCACGGAACGCGCCAATACCTCGGTAGCTCCACTTGCTACTAGTCTCCAGTACTTGGGGTAGTTGCCCCCCTCTGATATCAACACTAAAATCATGGCACAAGACATTGAACTTATTCTCCAGTCCAAACGCAACAGAGCCCCTGGTCACGAATGTGTCACATACCGCCACCTTAGAGAAAGCCCCGTTTCCTCCCTGACTGTCCTCACCCATCTCTATAACGTCATCCTCTCTCTACCAGCTTCTACCTTGACCTGTGGAAGACTTCCTGCAACATCCAACAACCCCCTTCTGTCGCCTCTTCCTATCATCCCATCTGCCTCACCTTGATCTTCAGTAAGGTCTTCGAATCCATCCTCTCCCGCCGTATCCATCAGCACCTTAATCAACACCACCTCCTCCCTGTTACCCAGTGTGGCTTCCGACCCTCCTTCTCCCCTGAAGACCAACCCCTTAACCTCATTCACCTTCTCTCCCTCCAGATTAACTCCCGTCGCTCTGCCATTTTTGTTTCCCTCGACCTCCAAAAAAATGCCTATGGCTGTGTATGGCATCCCAGTCTCCTCTTTAAACTCTGAACCTAGGCCCTGACGATCAATTTTGTCCATTTGGTCGCTTCCTTCCTCTCGCGCCGTCCTTCCTATGTCATCCTCCACAACAACAACTCCCATATCTTTTATCCCACTGCTGGCGTCCCCCAGGGCTCTGTCCTCTCCTTTATCTCTTGTATACGGCTGATATGCCCAAGCCACGTCCACCTGTCCACCTTCTCCAGTATGCTGATGACACTGCCTTCCTGGCTCTCTATCCTACCCTTCAACGGTCCTCTCCTGGACCCCTCACCTCCAGACCATCCAGCAGAAAGCCCATTCCTGCCTCCGCCTCCTGAAACTCCTGTCTGGCTGGACATAGGAATTGCATCCTTCCACCATCCTCCACACTTACAAATACCTCATCCATTCTATCCTCTGTTATGTCAGCATTGCCCGGATCTCCACACCCACCTGATTTTACAAGGCCTTCCAAATCCTTGAACGCCATGCACTCTGCCTTGCCTTCCATATCCTCCTACCTTCCCAAACACAGCTGCTGTATGAACTCATCCTCTTCCCCCACCTCCTCCTTTTCCTCCAACATCTCCGCATCCTTTGCATTGTCCACAGGCTTGATCCCCCCCACCCCCTGGTTTCCTCCTTCCTCTCCACCCACAGCCCATTGCTGCGCCTCTATCGCCGTATCCCTCCCTCTCTCCACCTCCAAACCCTCCATCTCCTTCATCAGGGTAATTTGCAGCACCTCCCCCTCCTGGATGATGAACTCTGAAATGACATATACCCTTCCTTCCAACTATAACCTGGCCTTGTTCACCCCTCTCCCCAGGGCCCGCTTTTTTCTCTCCCCTCCTTCCCCCAGAGTGGATTTTCCTCCTTCCCCCCCCCCCCAAGACCCTGCACCCCATCCTCACCCTCTCCCTCCCACCTCCCCCCCCATACCTGGCCCTTGTTCGGCGTGCCCCCCGCCCATTTCCCCCCCTCTCTTCCCCTCCCTCCCTTCTTCCCTTCTCCCTCATCTCCTTGCACCTGGAAGATCCTCTGTTTAGATCATCATCAGTGTGCCACGCCAGTGTTGTGATTAGTGCTGTTCTCCTGTGTGTCGAGAGGAGTGATTTTAATTATGTGCTGGCCTTCTACTTAGTGTTACTGTCAGTGATTGTTACGTGCTACGCCATCCGTCGATACTTTTATGCTCTGGTCATACTGCACTTTTTTTTTAATTGTCCCAGTGTGTGGTTTTTTGTGTGCATTACATTTTACAGTTTTTATCTCTATTTTACAGTCGCCCCTTTTTTGTCTATTGTCTTCCATAGTGTCCCCCTTTTTTATGTCTGTACACCATATTTTCTCCTTTATGTTATTTTTAAATGTCTTCTATTGTTCGTTCTATGTCTTTCGGCTGAAGAGCAACGCATATGCTGCTGCCAGCCCGCCCGTATGGGGAATTGAAAAACAATAAAGAAAAAAAAAGAAAAAACCAATGACACCCGTTTGGGTTGTTCCTTGATCCATTCGCTCAGTTGTTTTATTACACACAGTAGCTAACCCCTTTGACCAACACACTGAGCTACCATGCCTGCTTGTTAGAAAAGGCGCTGTGGCCACCTCCTCAAGCGTGTTAGGTAGCTACTGTTCGTCGCCCTATATTTACATGAGTACAATGGTATTTTAACGGAAATAGTTACCTGTGTCTGTAACAACAGAAGGAATTAATTCATTCCTAGCGTTCTGATAATATCTCTAAGAAGAAGAACAATAAGTGATGAGGTTGTGGATAGTATACAGGGTGTTACAAAAAGGTACGTCCAAACTTTCAGGAAACATTCCTGACGCACAAAGAAAGAAAATATGTTATGTCGACATGTGTCCGGAAATGCTTACTTTCCATGTTAGAGCTCATTTTATTACTTCTCTTCAAATCACATTAATCATGGAATGGAAACACACAGCAACAGAACGTACCAGGGTGACTTCAAACACTTTGATACAGGAAATGTTCAAAATGCCCTCCGTTAGCGAGGATACATGCATCCACCCTCTGTCGTATGGAATCCCTGATGCGCTGATGCAGCCCTGGAGAACGGCGTATTGCATCACAGCCGTCCACAACACGAGCACGAAGAGTCTCTACATTTGGTACCAGGGTTGCGTAGACAAGAGCTTTCAAATGCCCCCATAAATGAAAGTCAAGAGGGTTGAGGTCAGGAGAGCGTGGAGGCCATGGAATTGGTCCGCCTCTACCAATCCATCGGTCACCGAATCTGTTGTTGAGAAGCGTACCAACACTTCGACTGAAATGTGCAGGAGCTCCATCATGCATGAATCACATGTTGTGTCGTACTTGTAAAGGCACATGTTCTAGCAGCACAGGTAGAGTATCCCGTATGAAATCATGATAACGTGCTCCATTGAGCGTAGGTGGAAGAACATGGGGCCCAATCAAGACATCAACAACAATGCCTGCCCAAACGTTGACAGAAAATCTGTGTTGATGACGTGACTGCACAATTGCGTGCGGATTCTCGTCAGCCCACACATGTTGATTGTGAAAATTTACAATTTGATCACGTTGGAATGAAGCCTAGAGAACATTTGCACTGAAATGAGGATTGACATATTGTTGGATGAGCCATTCGCAGAAGTGTACCCGGGGAGGCCAATCAGATGCTGACAGTACCTGAACACGCTGTACATGGTACGGAAACAACTGGTTCTCCCGTAGCACTCTCCATACAGTGACGTGGTCAACGTGACCTTGTACAGCAGCAACTTCTCTGACGCTGATATTAGGGTTGTCGTCAACTGCACGAAGAATTGCCTCGTTCATTGCAGGTGTCCTCGTCGTTCTGGGTCTTCCCCAGTCGCGAGTCATAGGCTGGAATGTTCCGTGCTCCCTAAGACGTCGATCAATTGCTTCGAACGTCTTCCTGTCGGGACACCTTCGTTCTGGAAATCTGTCTCGATACAAACGTACCGCACCACGGCTATTGCCCCCTGCTAATCCATACATCAAATGGGCATCTGCCAACTCCGCATTTGTAAACATTGCACTGACTGCAAAACCACGTTCGTGATGAATACTAACCTGTTGATGCTACGTAATGATGTGCTTGATGCTAGTACTGTAGAGCAATGAGTCGCATGTCAACACAAGCACCGATGTCAACACTACCTTCCTTCAATTGGGCCAACTGGCGGTGAATCGAGGAAGTACAGTACATACTGACGATACTAAAATGAGCTCTAACATGGAAATTAAGCGTTTCCGTACACATGTCCACATAACATCTTTTCATTATTTGTGTGTGAGGAATGTTTCCTGAAAGTTTGGACGTAACTTTTTGTAACACCCTGTATACTGTCTGATCAAAAGTATCCGCACACCTATCAGTGGACGTTAACAGAGGGTGTGTCTACTCATCGTATTTATGACTCTGCTGGGGGGCACTGACCATGAGGTATCTGAACGTCTGTGGAGCAATGGCAGCCCAATCTTCGTCAAGAGCCGAAATCAGGAAAGGCAGTGATGTAGAACGCTGGGGTTTGAGGCTAAGTCGACTTTCTAACTCATCCCAAAGGTGTTCCATTGCGTTCAGGTCGGGACTCGAGGCACGCCAGTTCTTTTCGCTAATATTATTGTCCGCGAACCATTGCCTCATAAAAAAAAAATAAAAATCGGTCAAATGGCTCTAAACACTATGGGACTTAAAATTTGAGGTCATCAGTCCCCTAGACTGAGAACTACTTAAACCTCACTAACCTAAGAACGTCGCACACATCCATGCCCGAGGCAGGATTCGAACCTGCGACCGTAGCAGCAGCGCGGTTCCGGACTGAAGCGCCTAAAACCGCTCGGCCTCGGCGGCCGGCTCATTGCTTCATAGATGCTGCATCATGACAAGAGTGCATCGTCCTGGCCGGCCTGTGTGGCCGAGCGCTTCTAGGCGCTTCAGTCTGGAACCGCGCGACCGCTACGGTCGCAGGTTAGAGTCCTGCCTCGAGCGTGGATGTGTGTGATGTGCTTAGGTTAGTTAGTTTTAAATAGTTCTAAGATCTAGGAGACTGGTGACCTCAGATGTTAAGTCCCATAGTGCTCAGAGCCATTTGAACCATTTTTTGCATCGTCCTGCTGATGCAAATAATCATCGTCTCGAAATTGTTGCTCTGTAGTATGCAGTATACAATCCTGTAAAATGTGTTCGTATCCTTTCGCATTTAGCGTTTTCTTATGCGCAACAAGGGGACCACATTCTAAGCACGAAAATCACCCCCATATCGTAACACAACCTGCTCCGTTCTTCACTGTAGACACTACACATAATGGTAGGTAACATTCTCCAGTCATTCATCAAACCCAAACTCTTCCATCAGATTGCCACAGAATACAGCGTGATTCATCCACATAACATCTTTTCTTTATTTGTGTGTGAGGAATGTTTCCTGAAAGTTTGGCCGTACCTTTTTGTAACACCCTGTAGATCATAGATGAAAGCTAAATGCTAATAAATCAGAATACGTATTTTTCTCCCTCTGGAATTCCGATACCGACCAGCATAATCTTAAGGAAAAGTTAGTGTCATTGTTAGGAATTCATCTTGGTACTAAGAGTTATGTTGGAATACCCAGACAGAAAAAGATTGCAATAAATTATCGAGAGTAGTGTAGATGAAAAGAAACGTAAAAATCTATGCAAATGAAGACCTGCTCCTTATGGTCTCTAAAGAATTTTTCCATACACATTTGAACCGTGGATAATACGCTATGTAAATTTTGCTGGGCCTGTGGATGTCTTCCTCTGACAGAAGAAAGTAATAAGATGCATTTTTCGTCTGCAAAACACAACTTCCTCCAAAAAACACACCACTGAATATGAAATACTTACTGTTCCCAGCTTCTACACAATCTAACTTCTTGTCTATCCCAAAGAGATTAAATACCCATATATCTGACACCGGGGCTAGTGCACATACTTACGAAACGAGAAACAGAAACCTAAATCTCCCGTGGACTAGACTCCCAAGCCCAATACCAGTTTTGCACACATTGGTGAGATGTTTCTGAACAAAGGACCACAAAGTGTGACGGAACTGCTACACAATAAATATAAAATTGTGATGGAATCCTAGTTAAAACGGAAGGCATTCTATAATGTTGAAGAATTCATATTTAATAATGTAAACGATTTAGTAATTTAATTATGATGTGAGCTAAATGCTGTACTATGTAAGCTGTGTAACATTCAGTTGTTAACTTACATCTGTGTACTGTAAATATAACACATTTCATCCTGTTGTCTGTAAAGAAATAACTTGTACTTTGGGATGTCTCATGCAAAAACAATTTTGTCTTGTTCGCGACTCGTGGCCTTGCGGTAGCGTTCTCGCTTCCCGTGCACGGGGTCCTGGGTTGTATTCCCGGCGGGGTCAGTAATTTTCTCTGCCTCGAGATGACTGGGTGTCGTGTGTCTTTTATCATCATTTCATCCTCATTCACTCGCAAGTCGCCGTAGTGGCGTTAACGAACTTGGGGAGCGGCGGCCGAACCGCCCCGCGAGGGGTCTCCCGGCCACCAATGCCGGTTGTAAAGATAGACGCCCTCACGGAGTTCCTGCAGCATCGAGCTGCCGATGTAGCAATGTTACAAGAAGTCGTCACCACTGACTTGGAACAAGTACCAGGATTCGACGTCTTCGCGAACATAGACGCAGAAACAGGAACTGGAACTGCTATTTTTGTGGCGGTGTGCGTAGCGACAAACACTTGGCTGTGGAAATGGCTTACGAAGTCACCGCCACACTTTTAATAGCGGGCCGACCGGTCCGCTGGAACAGTGAACAGAAAGATGAAAGCCCGAACACTCAGATTAAATAAAAGTCGGTACTTATCTTTATTCACTAAGATACAGAAACAAGGTCGTGAACTCCGTGTCTACGGAAATCTGTCTAGTTCGAGTCGGAGCGGCTAGGTCAGCGTCGGCTGACGACAAACAACAACTCTGCTGCGATGAACACACAACTGACTAACAAGTACACAATTCGGTGGCGAGTATACAACTGAGCGGCGAATACAGAACTGTCCTAGCGCTCGCGACTCCAGCGCTTAAGAAGCCAGAAGCCAGCGGTGGCGCGCGCAGACTTGCGGCGATTTGCTGTCTCGCTGGCGCTGCTTATGCGGACGGCGTCCGGACTTTGATGCTGCCAACCTTTTGGCAGCGGGTTCGGTTGGCATTACTGCCTAGGATATAACACTCCTCCCCCCCAAATCGCCGCACCGTCGTGGAATAGTGACGTGGCGAGCGTCGACGGCGGGGGAGGGGTCTGGCCGCAGGCGTAGCAGAAGAGACCGGGGCGGAGACTGTTGTCGGTGGCAGTCCCCGGTCCGCACCCCAGCATTGGCTGCGCGGGGCCCCGGGAAACACCGACTGAAAACCGAGGTCAGGGTGCACGCCTGTGACCACGGGCGGAGCTTCTGGTACTGGACGCGACGGGGCGTCGGGACCCACGAAGAGAGGCAGCGTCTCCTGACGCTGCGTCGACGGCTGCTGAGTGGGCGCCAGACAAGGCGCTGCGGTGTCAGACTCCTTGGGGGTGCCCAAGGAAAGCGGCTGCAGGACAGGCTGCACAGCCACCGCTGGGGAAGGCGGCCCGGCTGAGGGGTCGACGTCCATCAGCTCCGAAGGCGGTGGCGACTGAAGAGGGACCGCAGGCGCCGGAGCGACCACCTGGGGCGCTCCCGAATGAAGCTGCGCGGGAGGCATCAACGGGACGGGCTGTCGGCATGGTAGCGGCGACGACTGCTGCTGCCCTGGGAGTCGGAAGGCGCGGCTGGAACCCGCCGCGGACCAAATCTGTGGACAAAGAACGAGCGGCAGAATCCGGGCGGCCAGCGCGGCGCAACTGGTTCTGATGCCTCCTGTGCACCCCAGTAGCACCTTGAACAGTATAAAAACCGCGACCCTGGACACTTATCACGGTACCACGTTCCCAACGACGGCGACCGTGAGAAACTCTGAAAAAAATGGCGTCGTTGCGCTGAAAACGCGTGCGATGCTCAGAAGCGGCGGGTCGATCCGGGGGGTGCAACAACCGTGGTAGGGTGCGATGACGACGGCCGTGGAGAAGCTCCGCAGGCGAAGGGCCGTCGCGTGGCGTGGTCCGGTACGACGACAGGAACGTGATGAGGGCCTGCTGACGAGAGTGCGTAGCACGAAGGCGGTCCATATGATCCTTGAATGTGCGTACAAAACGTTCCGCTGCACCATTCGATTGAGGGTGGAACGGCGGAGTAAGAACATGGCGAATGCCATTGGCAGAACAAAAACTTTCAAATTCAGCAGAGGTAAATTGTGGACCATTGTCAGACACTAAAACTTCTGGAAGACCCTCAATACAAAAAATTGAAGTCAACGCCCGTATAGTCTGTGCAGACGTTGTAGACTGCATGGGCACAACAAACGGAAAGTTACTAAATGCACCTATCACGATGAGCCAACGAGAATTCCAATATGGACCAGCGAAATCAATATGTACTCGCTGCCAGGGACCGGCAGGGCGTGCCCACTCAAAATAGCGTTGAGGCGGAGCAGCTTGGTGTTCGGCACACGTTGAACAATCTGTAGACATCTGCGTAATCTGCTTATCAATGCCGATCCATGTACAATGACGGTGGGCAAGCTGCTTGGTGCGGACCACTCCCCAATGACCTTGATGCAACAAGTCGAGGACCTTGGATTGGAGCACTTGGGGAACCACTACACGAAGCTGGTCATTCTCGGTGCGTAACAGCAAAACTCCGTGCGAAACAGACAACAGATGACGTTGCGGATAATAGCGACGAACCACAGGATCCGATATGTACTTTGCCTTGGACGGCCAACCACGTTGAACAAAACGTAATAGTAAACTCAGATGAGGATCCGTAGCTGTCTCACGTGCCACCTGATGATAATCAATCGGAAAATCCCGGAGGGATTGATGCTCATCGGCGTCAATCTGATGGCAAGAGTCTTCAGAGGAATCGAAGACATCATCCGCAGCAATCGGCAATCTAGAAAGCGCGTCAGCGTTTGCATGCTGAGCTGTAGGGCGATACAGTATCTCATACTGGTATTGTGCTAACAAAAGAGCCCAACGTTGTAGTCTCTGAGCTGTCCGCTGAGGAACTGGTTCAGACGGATGAAACAGTGACGTCAGGGGCTTGTGATCTGTTACCAAATAGAATGGTCTACCATAGAGGTAGTGATGGAATTTCGTGACACCGAACACAATAGCCAACGCTTCCTTGTCCAATTGGCTATAATTACACTGAGCTTTGTTTAGCAATTTAGATGCGAACGCAATAGGACGTTCGGTGTTACCGACGCGGTGAGACAACACAGCACCGAGGCCGTAAGAAGAGGCATCACAAGCTAATACCAGAGGCTTGTTAGGGTCGTAATGGACCAGACAACGATCATTCAATAAAGCCTCTTTAAGCTGCTGAAAGGCTGATTGGCAATCAGCTGACCACACAAACGGAACATTCTTACGGCGGAGACGATGCAACGGTGCAGCAATCTGTGATGCATTAGGTATAAACCTAATATAATATGTCAATTTGCCAAGAACTGCTTGCAATTCCTGCAGATTGCGAGGGGCGGGCAAATCACGAATAGCTGATAAATGTGACTGGGAGGGATGAATGCCTTGAGCATTAATAACATGTCCCAGATACTCCATCTCCGTAAGGAAAAATGAACATTTATCGATGTTGCAACGTAGGCCTGCCTGATACAACACTTTAAACAAACACTCCAAATTACGGAAATGTTCAGCAGGCGTCCGACCGGACACAACAATATCGTCTAAATAGTTGCAACACGATGGCACATTAGCCAGAAGTTGTGACAAAAAACGCTGAAAAACAGCTGGAGCTGACGTACAACCAAAAGGCAAACGCAGAAAACGGAACAACCCCAACGACGTGTTTATGACAAAATAATGTTGTGATTGCTCGTCGAGGGGCAATTGCAAATATGCTTCACGGAGATCAATTTTGGAAAAGAAACGAGCTTCCCCTAACTTATCCATCAGCTCGTCCGGTCTAGGCAAAGGAAAAGAATCAATGACAGTCTGAGGATTAACTGTCGACTTAAAATCAGCACACAAACGTAACTTGCCAGACGGTTTCTTTATAATAACTAAGGGAGAAGCCCACTGGCTCGCTGAAACGGGTTGAATAACACCGTTGTTTTGCCAACGACGAAGTTCTTCTTCTACAGGTGCCCGGAGGGCGTGAGGCACTGGACGAGCGCGACAAAATCGAGGCTGAGCATTATCTTGTAACGTAATATGAGCGGCAAAGTTCGCAGCACAACCTAGTTCGTCTTTAAATATGTCACTGTATCGTTTACACAAATCGGTTATGCTGTCTTGAGGAACAACAACGGAATTAAGTTGCAACACATTGTCTTGGATAGACAGGCCAAACAAGTCAAAACAGTCTAATCCGAAAATGTTTACACTGTCTGTAGCGCGGAGCACTGTGAATGAAACTGTTTTTGTATTGCCACGGAATGTGGCTGGCACGCTACATACACCTAACACAGGAATTTGTTCGCCACTGTAAGTAGCCAAAGAATGTTTTGCCGCTAAAAGTTTAGGGCAGCCGATAGCCGCATACGTAGCACTATTTATGAGAGGCACAGACGCACCAGTGTCTAATTGAAAATTGAAGGTCTTATCCTGGATGCGTAGCTTCACAAATAGTTTATTACACTGTCTCTGGATCGGTGCAGTGGAGGCGGAAGACACAAAATCAGCGCGATTAGCGCGTGTTCGCTGCTTACGACAACTCGTGGGTTGGGCGGGTGGAACAACAACTCCCGCGTCACTTGCAGTCTGTACATCACTTTTCACAGCGTTTGAATTACGCTTGGGTCGCATAGCAGAGGGCTGGGTGGGTGGCTTATTGCGAACAAGTTTATTACCCACACGAACCGTGGAAGAGTCTTTAAACGCGACCTTCTGGGCGGGCTGTCTTTGAAGAACATGAATATCCATGGGCTGGGCAGCACTAGAATTGTTCTTGCGTTTACGCAAACAAACAGTCTGGATGTGTCCTTTCCTTTGACAAAAGTGACAAACCGCGTTTCGTAACGGGCAACGTTCACGAGGATGAGCAAGGACACACTTAGGGTAAGACTTAAGTCTATTATTTTGCACACGCGGCTGACGAATGTGTTTAACATGACGCGGCCGGCTAGTGTTTACAGTCTGACTCTGCCGGTGGGGCCGCGGGCGTGACATAACTTGCTTAGCACAGGCAATTTGAGAAATACATGGCTGATCTAACTCACACTCAGCATAGTCAAAAGTATCTTGGGCTTCAATGATGTTCATCACAGTCTCTAAAGACGGGTCAGGCAACTTTAAGATAGCAGCACGAATACGAGAATCTGCAATGTTTTGAGTAATAGCGTCTCGTAACATGACATCACTGTAGGAAGCTCCACACACACAATTAAATCGGCACTGACGGGTGAGGCCCCGTAAATCTGTTAACCACTGTTTATTAGATTGATGTGGCAGTTTCTTTAACCTGAAGAACTTGAATCTGGCTGCTGCCACATGAACTCGCGACTCGAAATACTCAGCAAGCTTGTTAACAACAACGTCATAGTCTAAAGCTTCTGGCTTGGATTCCGGGAACAACTTACAAAGTAGTCTATAGACTTCCACGCCTGCAGTGGAAATTAAATAAAGCTGCCGCTCATTACCTGTGATTTTGTAGACTGTCATGTGCGCCTGCAACTGCGCGAAATATTCTTGCCATTCTTCTCGTGCCGCATCAAAAGCACGGAAGGGTGGTGCTGCCTGTGCTTGTTCCTTTTGTGTTGGTGGATTAGCCGCTTGTTTGGCGATTGCTTCCACCAGACTTTGTATTTGCTGATTCTGTAACAAAATCAACTGTTGTAATTCGGCAGACATAGTGAACACAAATGAAACCAGCCCCCAAAATTCTATCGCTACAATTAGGAAAACCAGAAACAAGTTGAACCAGCCCTGCACACGAGTTCGGAAGTCCTCGTCGCCAGTTTTGTGGCGGTGTTCGTAGCGACAAACACTTGGCTGTGGAAATGGCTTACGAAGTCACCGCCACACTTTTAATAGCGGGCCGACCGGTCCGCTGGAACAGTGAACAGAAAGATGAAAGCCCGAACACTCAGATTAAATAAAAGTCGGTACTTATCTTTATTCACTAAGATACAGAAACAAGGTCGTGAACTCCGTGTCTACGGAAATCTGTCTAGTTCGAGTCGGAGCGGCTAGGTCAGCGTCGGCTGACGACAAACAACAACTCTGCTGCGATGAACACACAACTGACTAACAAGTACACAATTCGGTGGCGAGTATACAACTGAGCGGCGAATACAGAACTGTCCTAGCGCTCGCGACTCCAGCGCTTAAGAAGCCAGAAGCCAGCGGTGGCGCGCGCAGACTTGCGGCGATTTGCTGTCTCGCTGGCGCTGCTTATGCGGACGGCGTCCGGACTTTGATGCTGCCAACCTTTTGGCAGCGGGTTCGGTTGGCATTACTGCCTAGGATATAACAGCTATAATGGTGAGGAATGCAATCGACACAGAGGACATGAAGACCCTGACTGATGGCCGCGGAATAGCGATCAAAATAGCTGGGACCTACATTGTCAATATCTATGCGCCGTCAGGCACAGAAAACAAAAGGGCCAGAAGCCAGTTCTTCAATGAAGATATTTGTGCGCTCCTTCCACGCAACAACAGCAATGTTGCTCTGGGAGGCGATTTCAACTGCGTGTCTGCTCCGGAAGATCAAGTCCCGGTACCAAATCTGTGCATGGAGCTGCAGGAACTCGTAAGAAAATTGAATCTACGCGACTCTTGGCGTCTATTATACCCCAGCACAACAGAATTCACGTACTTCCACAACCGCGGAAGAAGCAGGCTAGACAGGATTTATGTGACCAGAGAGTTGGCCGCCTCTGTATCACAAGTGGAAGTCTGCCCTGTGATCTTCTCCGACCACTGTGCCTACACTTGCAAGCTCCAGCTGGCAACGAATAAAATATCAGGAGGAAGATCAGCGTGGAAACTTAACACGCAACATCTAAGTGACGCCAAACTACAGCAGGAGATAGCGCTCCCCCTAGAAGAAAGTTTACAGACGCGACAACAATATCCGTCCACCACTCAATGGTGGGTCGCATGTGGGAAACCACAAATAAGGAAGATGCTGATAAGGCACAGTGTGGAGAAGGCTTTCTGGAAGAGCACGGCAGACTTTTACACGCAGTGTCTGAAGGACGCACTCAACTGTCCTCCAGACGACGACCTGCTTCTCACGCGAGTCAGAGGAATAAAGGCGCGACTACTCAATATCAGGCGTCAATAGATGAAAGGCGTCGTCGTCCGCAGCCAGACACACGGCGCCGCTGAAGATGAACCTGCTACTCTGCACCACCTGCATAGAGAGAGGGAGAGGGCACAAAACAGAACTATAAGGGAGCTTAGCGACGCAACTGGCCGCAAGATAACAACTAGGAGGGACATGATGCGTCACATAGAAGTGCACTTCTCTGAACTCTTCAAGAGCGATGTACCAGACGACGCAGAAACAGCAAAAATACTAGAAGGAACGCGCAGACGGGTGAACGACACCGATCGCGCTCTGCTGACGGAGGCCGTGTCAGAGGATGAAGTCAGAGCCGTCCTCCAAACCTGCGCCAACGGCAAAGCTCCAGGAGCGGACGGATTACCGTCAGAATTCTACGCCACCTGCTGGGACAAAGTAGGTGGAATAATAACAGAAATTGTCAAAGAAATTCTGAACGGGAAGGAGATACCACCTCCGTTCCTGGAAGGGACCATCACTCTGATACCGAAAACTAAGGCGCCAAAAACGTTAACAGACTTCCGCCCAATTACCCTCCTAAATGCAGACTACAAGCTAGTAGCTAAATGCGTCGCGGAAAATATGAAGCTCGCCCTCAAAAAAGCAATCAGCCCGTGGAAGACATGTGCAGTGTTAGGCAGAAACATCTTCGACGCCGTCTGCACGTACAGAGACGTTATAGCCCACGCCGCATCCAACAGAGCGACTGCAGCGGTCATCCCCGCAGACTTCCAAAAGGCCTTCGACAGGATCGGTCACCGGTACCTGCTGAAGACTTTGGCAAGACGAGGTTTTGGCCCCGAATTCTCTCAGGTCATCAAAAACATGCTAACAAATGCCACGTCACGAGTTACTGTAAATGGCTGGACATCTGCGCCAATAAAACTGGGGAAATCTGTGAGGCAAGGGTGCCCACTGTCGATGGCACTATTCACAGTAGCCCTCGATCCAGTCCTAAGGAAACTCGCTGCCTCCGTCAACGGCTACAAGCTGCAAGATATCAAAGTAACATGTATGGCTTATGCCGATGACTTGAGCATTTTAGTGGACGGTAAAGAGGATATCGACAAAGTCCTCCCAATAATAGAGTCATTTGGGAAGGCATCTGGGCCGAAAACCAACCCCCAAAAAAAACAGTGCTGCTCCCGATAGGAAACGTGAAACTGAGAGAGGCCAGACCATGGTACCAGGTGACCGACAAATATAAGGTGCTAGGTGTTCAGTTGCAGGCCTGCCCACTGAAAATGGCCGCAGAAAACTGGCGGAACATCCTCAACACCACCAGAGGGCTCGTCAGGACTCACGCCAACAGAAACCTAACGTTGGATCAGAAAACGCAGCTGATGAACGAAACGATCCTGGCGAAGGCTTGGTACATGGCACAAGTCATAAACGTACAAATAGAAATAGAGAAGTCTATAAGAAGCGCTGTGTACTACCTGCTGTGGAGGCGGGAAATTTTCAAAGTGTCACCAGCCACCAGCACTCTCCTTAGAGAAGAAGGGGGCTGGGTCTGATAGATGTCACGACAAAATGCGCGGCACTGTTACTCCATCGAGCGCTAAAAATGGAGGACAGAAGTGTAGACTGTACCACGTCGTCTCTACTGAAGGAACACAGACCCGATTCCGAGGAAGCGCCGCTAGACGTCAGTAGAATACCCTTCAAGATGCGCTACTTGAAGCAAATAATAATGGACAGTAGCTACATCACATCCACCCTAGCAGTGAAGGAGATGAGAACTGCAGCGAAAATCTACCGCGCACTGAGAGGCAAACAAGGCAGAAGCAGAACAGAGACGAATCTTCCAGGTCACGACTGGCCACAAGTCTGGAAGAATCTCTCCGAAAAAGCCATACCTCCAGAAGCTAGATACACGTGGTACAAAGTCGTACACAACAAGATACCCACGAACGAGCGTCTAGCGCGCATCGGCATGCGCGAGTCGCCGCACTGCGAAGCGTGCAACGAGATCGACACCGTGGAACACCGATTCACATGTCCGACAAGTCAGGTGATATGGGAGACATGCAGAAAAATGGTGGCACACTTGAACAGGGCGGACCACCGAGCTATAGAAGATACAGCCCTCACGATCCCGGCTGCAAAATGTTTCCCACGACCCAAACGCGTCGCGACCATGTGGACGTTCGCGATGACAGCCCACGCCATAATAGCGAAAAAGCAAACGGACACAGTGCAGTTCCTCACAGATCTCTGGGAGGAACACAAGCGAGCCAGGCAGAAAAACAACTACCGGCAGACCAAAGGACTTGGAAGAGCAGTTGAACGGAATGGATAATGTCTTGAAAGGAGGATATAAGATGAACATTAACAAAAGCAAAACGAGGATAATGGAATGTAGTCGAATTAAGTCTGGTGATGCTGAGGGAATTAGATTAGGTTGGTAAAGCAAAGTGACATTGTGTAAACGAGAACAACATTGCACAGTGCCAGCAACTTCATCAACACTTTACTGAATAATAAATGGATTTACCTTAGGAAAGGACTGACTGTCTTCAGTATGTGAAAACACATGGAACAGCTGGGAGAGTCTTTGAATCGTTAGCCTCATTCAGTTTGTGTTTAGTAGACATTGGCTGTGAAGAAGGTTTTCAAAGGAACCATCGCGGCATTTGCCTGAAACGATTTAGGGAAATCACGGAAAACCTAAATCAGAATGGCCAGAGACGGGATTGAACCGTCGTCCTCCCGAATGCGAGTCCAGTGTGCTAACCACTGACTGTACCATGCATGTGTCTATTACCGAAGTGGGAACTTAGTGGATTGAAGCATATCAATACTGAATATGATTTCGATAAATGACAGTTAGCCTTGACTGACGCAATACGCGAATTCGTAAACCACAATCAAACTCTGCTTTAAGCTTCATTTACCGGGTAATAGATTCTATAGAAAAGACAGAAACGGGAAAGCTGCAAATAACGTAAGCCATAAAGTTTAGCAATTACTCTAATATTTCTTTCCTCCTTTTCGCCGCAGATTTCATATGATCTGCGGATTCCAAAAATTTAAAACCACATTGTTGGCAAAATGTACCTAACTCCTTTTTTTTTTTCTTTTTTCTTTATTGTAATTTGAACACCCCATACAAGGTGGGCTGGCAGCGGAAAAGTGTACTCCGCTCTTCAGCCATAAGCAGTACAATAAAAGAGAAAGGGAGACAGAAAAGTAACAGACTGGCGGTTTAAAAAACAGTAGATACAATAATTAAAAAACATGAAGCCGTTCACACTCGACGAAACAAACAAGAAAACTGTCGGCACTGTGCACAAACACTGACGAGTTAGATGACACATGTGAACGAAGGAGCGTGGACGGCGAAAAACACTGATGCACAAACACGACGGCACAGACACTAAACCGAGGGCGAAGATCTCCGGCGCGCGAATGTTCACAATGTGTGTGCGAGTCCGGGGACCTGCCATGTACCTAACTCTTTTTTTTTTTTTTTCTTTATTGTATTTCAATTCCCCATCGGGGCGGGCTGGCAGCAGCATATGCGCTGCTCTTCAGCCGAAAGACATAGAACAAAACAATAGAAGACATTTAAAAACAGCAAAGGAGAGAAGAAGGCGAACATAGATATAAAAAGGGAGAACATCATGGAAGGCAATAGACAAAGAAAAAAAAAAAAAACGGGGTGACTGTAAAATGGAGATAAAAAACTGTTTAAAAGTAGCACACACAAAAAGCCACACACTGCGACGATTAAAAGAACACAAGACACAGTATGACTGGAGCATAAAGGTGTTGACGGATGGCATAGCACACAACGTAACACTGACGGCGAACCTCAAGGCAGTACACAATTAAAATCACACCTCTTGACGCACACGAGAAACAGCACTAAACACAACACTGACGTGGCACACTGATGATGATCAATACAGAGGATCTGCCAGGTTCAAGGAGATGAGGGAGACCTGAAGAAGGGAGGGAGGGGAAGAGATGGGGGAGGGGAATGGGGAGCGTGCGGAAGAGGGCCAGGTAGGGAGGGATGTGGGAAGGAGAGGGGCAAGTATGGGGTGCAGGGTCTCAGGGGAGGGGGGGATGGAGGAAAATCCGCTCTGGGAGAAGGAGGAAAGAGGAGAAGGAGGCCCTGGGGAGGGGGGGGGGGAACAAGGCCGGGTTATAGTTGGAAGGAAGGGTATATGTCACGGTGAAGTTCGTCATCTGGGAGGGGGAGGCGTTGGAAATTGCCCTGATGAAGGAGATGGAGGGTGTGGAGGTGGAGAGAGGGAGGGATACAGCGATAGAGGCGCGGCAACGGGCGGGGGGTGGAGAGGAAGGAGGAAACCAGAGGGTGGGGGGGATCAACCCTGCAAACAATGTAAAGGATGCGGAGATGTTGGAGGAACAAGAGGAGGTGGGGGAAGGGGATCAGTTCATACAGGAGCTGTGTGGGGGAAGGAAGGCGGATACGGAAGGCAAGGCGGAGCGCATGGCATTCAAGGATTTGGAGGGCCTTGTAAAGGCGGGTGGGGGCGGAGATCCAGGCGACGCTGGCATAACAGAGGATAGGACGGATGAGGGATTTGTAGGTGTGGAGGATGGTAGAAGAATGCAATCCCCATATCCGGCCGGACAGGAGTTTCAGCAGGCGGAGGCGGGAATGGGCTTTCTGCTGGGTGGTCAGGAGATGAGGGGTCCAGGTGAGGTGTCGGTCAAGGGTGAGGCCAAGGTATTTCAGGGTGGGGGTGAGTTGGATAGGACGACCATAAAGGGTGAGGTAGAAATCATGGAGGCAAAAGGAGTGAGTGGTGCGGCCTATGATGATTGCCTGGGTTTTGGAGGGGTTGAGACGGAGGAGCCACTGGTTACACCAAGTGGTGAACCGGTTAAGGTGGGTTTGGAGGGTACGTTGAGACCGTTGAAGGGTAGGATAGAGAGCCAGGAAGGCGGTGTCATCAGCATATTGGAGAAGGTGGACTGGTGGGGGTGGCTTGGGCATATCAGCTGTATACAAGAGATAAAGGAGAGGGGAGAGGACAGAACCCTGGGGGACGCCAGCCGTGGGATAAAAGATACGGGAGTTGGTGTTGTGGAGGGTGACATAGGAAGGACGGTGCGAGAGGAAGGAAGCGACCAGACGGACAAAATTGATAGGCAGGGCGTAGGTTTGGAGTTTAAAGAGGAGACCGGGATGCCATACACGGTCATAGGCATTTTGGAGGTCAAGGGAAAAAAAAAATGGCGGAGCGACGGGAGTTGAGCTGGAGAGACAGAAGGTGAACAAGGTTGAGGAGTTGGTCGTCAGCAGAGAAGGAAGGTCGGAAGCCACACTGGTGGTGTTGAGCAAGGTGCCGATGGATACGGTGAGAGAGGATGGATTCAAAGACCTTACTGAAGACGGAGGTGAGGCAGATGGGACGATAGGAAGAGGTGGCAGAATGGGCGAGGACAGTTAGGAAGGAATAGGGGCTTTCTCGAAGGTGGCGGTAGGTGACACAGTCGTGACCAGGGGCCGTGTTGCGTTTGGACTGGAGGAGAAGTTTAATGTCTTGTGCTGTGATGGGAGTGTTGACGTCGGAGGGGGCAACTGCCCCAAATACTGGAGACTAGGAGCAAGTGGAGCGACTGAGGTATCAGCACGTTCCATGACGGTGGGGAAAAGAGAATAATCAAAGTGGGGATCATCGGGGATGGAGAAGACCTCGGAAAGGTGTGAAGCAAAGTGGTTGGCCTTACTGAGGTTGTCTGGAAGGTGGCGATCGTTATGGAGAAGGGGGTAGTGGGGAGCGGAAAGGGAACCAGTAAGACGATGGAAGGCGGACCAGTACTTGGAGGAGTTGATAGGGAGGGTGGCATTGAGTCGTGTGCAGGTCTGGCGCCAGTCCCGGCGTTTCATTGCTGTAATAAGGTTCCATACGTGTCGCTGTATTTGCCGGTGGCGTTGGAGTGTATCCCTGTCACGAGTGCGGAGGAAGGAGCGATAGAGGCGGCGGGATTCATGGAGGAGGAGGACAGCCCGCGGAGGGAGAGTGGGACGGTGTGGGTGGATGGTTTTAGTAGGAACATGAGCCTCCACGGCGTCAGTAATTACCGTCTGAAGGAAGGACGAGGCGCGGATGATGTCATCAGGATGGAGATAGGTAAGAGGGTGGCTTTCGACCTGGGTGGAGATGGAGTCCCGGTAGGCATCCCAGTTGGCACGGCGATAGTCATGGACGACCTTGGGAGGGGGTGAAGTTTGCGGAGCCGGAGGGGGGCGGTTTGCAGACGTTATGGTGAGAAGGACAGGGAGGTGATCGCTACCCGTGGGGTCAAGGACGGCGACAGTGATACACCCAAGGAGGTTGGCAGAGGCAATGACAACATCGGGGGTGGTATTACTTTCGGGCGGGTGTGCTGGGGAATGGGAACAAGGTCACCCTGGATTGTGGAGAGGAACTGATGCCACCGCCGAAGGGCAGCAGGAGTGCGGCTATGGATGTTGAGGTCGGCGACAATCACATAGGTGGAGAAGGTGTGGTCAATGTGTGAGATGAAGTCATAAGGAAGAGGAGCAGTGAAGCGGACATAGATGGTGGCACAGGTAATGATGAAGGAGGGGAAGAAGACGCTAAGGATAAGGTGTTCAGTGGGGTCATTGAGGAGAGGTTGCGGCCGGACGGGGATATGCTTAAGGTGGCCAATCGCGACTCCACCCTGCGCACGAGGACCAGGAGCATCAGTGCGGTGGAGGATATAGGGGGAGGTGCGGATAGAATGGTGGGGCTGGAGAAAGGTTTCGTTCAAGAGGAAGGTGTCGACCTGGTGGTGGGAGAGGGTGTGCATGAGGAGGTATTTGTTGGAGCGGAAGGAGCGAGTTTTCTGGAAGAGGATGCGAGACTCATGCCGCGCCATGACGGGAAGGAGGGGTGGAAGAGAGGGAAGGGAAGAGACTTAAACTAGGGTGTCGAGGCGGGTGAAGGTGAAGTGGGCTTGGTTGTGGGAGTAAGGGGCGAAGGTGTTCAGGTGGAAAACAGAGCGAGCAGCAAGGGATATTTGTTGGAAGGTGTGCGGGCGCTGAAAAGGGTGAATGTTTTGGAGTACAACGGTAATGAACCAGATGATGTCCTCGGCCGTGGGGGGTGGACGGAGGGAATTGTTAGGATGGACAGGAGGATCGACGGGACGAACTGGGACTGTAAGTTCAGGGGTGGCTGGAGGGGGTTTAGCTTTACACTTGTGGGAGTATGTGGGATGGGGGCCATTGCAGGTATTACAGGAAGGAGGAGCAGCGAGGTTGGGGCAGTTCTTGAGAAAGTGGGAGGCCTTGCAATGGGGACAGGTGGGGGGGTTTTTGCAGTTGGGAGTCAGGTGGTCATTGTACATCAGGCACCGCTGGCAACGGTAGGATTGGGGAGGGGATTTGGAGGATTCAACAGGGTGGCGACGGTGGTATATCAGGGCACCCTGGGTGAGGAGATGGTCTATGGATGGGGCGGACTCTGAGAATACCCGCATGAGGTAGGTGGGACCAGAGGCATTGTGGATACGGCGGGCAGAGCGGATTTCCAAGTCCGGGTGGGAGTTCAGTTCTACCAACACTTCATCCTCTGTGATCACCGGGCTGAGCTTGGTGATCACAGCGGTGTAGGTGGGGGGGCGACAGGGGGCTGGGGCTGATGAGGAGTGGAAGCAGAAAGGAAGGGTGTCAGAGAGGCGTGGGGGCCAAACATAACTCGTGGGAGTTTTCGCAGGAGGTCTGTGTGAAAGGATGGGGACGAGGACTTGATAAGGACTGAGTCCCTGCGGGGAATGAGTTGGGAGATGGGAGCACCAGGTAAGTACTTTCGTATTTCCTTGGTGAGGGTACGAGCGTCGAGGAACTTAGGATCGGGAGTTGACAGGACAAAGGTGTGGAGGGTGGGGGCCAAGGTAGGGGTGGCAGGAGGAGGGGTGGTGTCCATGGTGACGGCAGAGGGAGGGGGAGGTGGTGTTGATTTTTTGTGGGAAGTGGCGGGAGCAGAGTCGGTAAGGACGCGCTTTTGGGGTTTTTTTGGAGACTGGAGGCTGGGAGGAGGGGAGAGGGATGGGGAGGAGAGGGAGGTGGCGGGTGGCAGATCCCTGTGGCGTAGTGGAGGCACCGGGAGAAGCAGCTGGTTCAGTGGTGGCGATGGTGGCTCGGCGCGACGTGATGCGTGCGGGAGATGCAGAAGGCGAAGTGACGGGGTCGGTGAGAGAGGGGAAGCCAACCACCTGAGGGGCGGCAGCAGAGGCGGCAACAGAGGCGTACGTGAGGGCGGGGGTAGTAGTGGGAGCTGTTGAGGGTGTGGAGGCTGGAGGAAGGGTGCAGAGGTGTGGGTATACAGCAGGGGAGAAGATAGGGGGGTGGGTATGTGGGGGAAGGGAAGGGGAGGTGGAAGGAGGGAGGCCAGAGGCGGCACTCCAGGAAGTGACTGTGGGAGAGGGGCAGGGGGAGGTGTAGATGAGGGTGGAGGTGGGAGTACTCATTGCAGACGAACGGCGACGGACAGATGGACGTGCAGCAGGCGGCATGGGCGTCGGCGTCGGCGTCGGCGATGGGCAGCGGCGAACAGACGGACGAACAGCAGGCGGCGTCGGCGTCGGCGGCGAACTGACGGACGAAGAGGAGGCGGCGGCGGCGGCGGCAGCGGCAGCGGTTACGACGACGGCGATGGACAGCCAGCAGGCGGACGGACGGACGAACGAACGAACGAACGAACGAACGAACGAACGAACAGCGACAGCAGCGGGCAGACAGACAAACAAACACACACACACACAATCTTCGAAGACGGAGATTCCACCCTGAGATTAGCCCAGGCTTTGCAATCTGACGCTTTCGAAGGAGGGGATCCAACCCTCTAGATGCGTACCTAACTCTACCATCTACGACATATAATAACAATCCGTTACGCTAGTTAAATGGGTACAATCTTTTTTCTGCATTCGGTAATAATTGTGTACGTTCCCAAGGGAACTGATACGCTTACCGGTTTTGATTGTAAGCAATTTCTTATGACATAACGCATCTAGTTATTCTGCGTAAGCTTGCAGATTTTTATTTTCTGTGTCGTAGCTGAGAAGTAACGGTAGCGCCGGCGAAGTACTTCGCCGCCAGCCCAGCTGTAGAGATGGCGTGGCTAGTTAGGTCCAGACTCTAGTGAGTGCTGTGCAAACGTCAGACATGTGCCGAGTGGTGGAATATTGGATATGCGAACGTTCTTCGTTGCGGTATTCACTTTAGTGCGCAACAAACTTTGTTACTAACTTAAATTTCATTTAAATTAACCTCTTGTTATTATCTTTCATTGAATCTTTGACTCTGAAATTACGGTACACTGTCATTCATCTGCACCTGATTTTAACGAGTCTCCGCTCTGGCATGAGCGGTGCAGAAAGTGGCTCCAGCTGTGTGAGCGCTTCTTTCGTACAAAATTTACGCTCTTGTAATACTGTAATAACTGCAGCCAGCGTTTCCATGCACAATTAAATCTTAATATACCGGTATACATTCAGTTATGAACAAACATACACAGTCAACGGAAAAACATACAATATCAGAATTAGATGTTTTTTTGTGATGCAGTTTATTTTATTTTAAAGTAATGTCAGACAACCAGTTTTCCCGAATTCCCCCGCCCCCTCGCCACCCTCGGTAAACGTCGCAATAGACTGGGGTAGCTCTGCATGTAGAGCTGCTGAGCTAGCAATCCCTACGCCCACGTATTTCCTCGACCTAAAATACATGCCGTTAGAAAGTTAACCCTCAACAGTGCAGTCAACCAATGAGATTTGAGCTACCATCAACCAATGATACCGTATGGCGCGAATCGACTGTAAATTAATTTTTGGCGGCTACAAAACATTAATTGTGCGATCGGAGGAAGAAAAGGTATATTCGTTACGAACCGGTGGGAGTTGCAGAAAGTACAATTCGTGCCAGTTCGACAAACCGTGAAACTTTATTGTTTGTGCCTCCTTTTATGCCCAAAAAACCATAATATTCAGAGATATTTAATGTTGTGTGTTTGCTTATTGATACTGTAATGTGGAATTGATTAGATCTCTGAATATGAAGTAAATGTCAGGTGAAAAGTAACGTCTGGGGCAGTGTAAACATCGTGCATTAGTGAAAAATATGAGAATTCATACCACCACAAAACGAAGATTCGACATGAACCTTAATACAGTAGGGTATTTTGTATATGTATGCCTGACTTGATGTTGTATGGTGGAAGACATTAAAACCATGGATATAGTGTGTTTGCAGCGTAGGTCGGTTTCTTTCCCATAACTCCTGCAAAATCTTTTGAATTTGTGCCCTCTGTAAATTTGGTTAATTTCTAAATGGCTGCTGACAAAAAAAATCATTGATGGATCCTTTAACTGTGCATCACTAGTATATATACAACTGCGGATGAAATGTGTGTCAGTTCTAGGAATTACCAGGTGTAGATACGTAATATCGGTTTATTAGTTATCGCTATTACAATCGTGAAGATGGGAAGACACAGAAAAGCACACACAAAAAAGAGGAAAGAGTTCCAAGTAAGATTATTTACCAATCGCCTCAATTTGATAATTTCATTAAGTATCTGCAAATTTCACTAATCCCATCTTTGGACACGGTCTATTGAAATGTGCACTCATAGTGGGTTTTGTTGAATATCTCCCTCTCGTTTCTCATAGCTGATGTGTTGAAAATTCAGATGTGTTTCGTTGAGCAGCTGATGTATGAAATCATATTCAGTATTGATATGCTTCAATCCACTAAGTTCCCACTTCGCTAATAGACACATGCATGGTACAGTGTTCAGTTGTCATAAATATTTTAAATTCTTCAAGAAGATCCTTCAGCCTCAGGCTGTTGCCAAAGCAACAAACAGTATTTCCAAATACCTGGAATATGTATGCTGTTGTAGACATCCAGTCTTCTTCACTTACCCAGTCAGAGACGAACATTTGAATTTCCTTTTTTGTGACACAGATGAATGTCAAGTGTTCCTTTAATATACTTAATTTTGACTACATCTTAGTATTAGTGATTTTCCAGCAACTACAATATAATCTACATGCAGTAGCAAATAAGTACCGTATTATAATCATCAGGGTTTTCAGCAGAGAGACATCTATCAACTTCAGATTTTCAAATGCTGATCTTCTTTATTAAACTGTCAAATTTAAAGTTCTAAGTTCTTGGTGCCAGCTTCTGCCCATATAAAACATTGATGAGTTTGCATAAAAGTCCTTCCTTACTCTTTACAACTTGAAGAACTTCTGTATAAATTTCTTCAGTCAGTTATCCATGCAGGAATGCTTTTTATACAGTCATTTGTTCCATAAATAAATCATAATCATTCACCGGACTAACAAAAGTTCTCACTGTTGCGAGTCAAGTAACTGGAGCATATGTCTCCTCATTGTCTTGTCGTTTTACCTGAACACAACCTTTAATAACTGAAGGTGCCTTATATTTTCCAGTATTTTCAGATGCATCCCTTTCTTCCTTGAACACCCACATACTGTTAATGACACTCTTATTTGCTGGAAGTGGTGCATAAGTACCAGTTCCATTAGATGACAGGAGTCCAAGGGAAATACGGAAACGTCCGATCCCACCCGTCTGCTTTGGCTCATGACGTCACAAATATGGCGGAAACGACCATATGGCGCATATAAGGTCGTTACGTACACATTATGAGGACGAAAATACATCGAAAAACAAACGCACAAACGTTCCACAAAAAACCTAATGGCACTAACGGGACAAGCGCGGGAAATAGGTGGTTTTTGGGTGGGGACAAACTAAATATAAACAAATTTAGACACCCACCCCTATACAAAACCACGCAAAACGACGAAAAAACAGGCATCACAGAACTCCCCAAATACCACTAAACACAATATCATCTGGAATCTGACACTTCCCTTGACCTATATAGCTCAACAGCAGCTCTCATAAATTGGGATCGAACACTTCCCTTGACCTATTATTCTGACGACATCTCCACATACAGCTGTCCCTGGTCTGATTTTTTTTTTTTTTTTACTTTATTGTTATTTTAAAACCTGTACAACAGGCAGGCTGTCAGCAGCACACTACGCTGCTCTTCAGCCATAGAAGACACAAGCAGCAAAAAACAGTGAGAAGACACATAAGTCACAGAGCGGTGGGCAATAAAACAGGAGACACATAGAGGCAATCACGGAGCCGTTCACACTCGTCGATAATCCACACTGCTAGCTGATGAGACGACGCACAACCACTGAAGATGATGATGGCACTGGTGAACGATGGAGGGGACGGTGAACACTAAACACTAAACACTAAACACACAAAACACTGATGGCGGCGACCTCCAGCGCGCGAATGTCCACGTAACGTGTGCGAGTCCAGGGACCTGGCAAGAGGGGTAGAAGGGGGAGGTGGGGGAGAGGGGAGAAAAAGGATGCCAATGGCTGAGGAGTCGGGGGCAGGAGGAGAGGAACAGGGGAGGGGAGGCCCGGGGGAGGAGGGGGGGAGAAAAGGAGGAGGGAGGGAAAAGGGAGAGGAGGGAGGGAGGGTGCCCGGAGGAATAAGTACAGGAGGAGGGCGGGAGGATCAAAGTTGGTAGGAGGGGTAGATGGAAGGGAGGAGGGCATCATTAGGGAGGGGGAGCTGGCGGAAGCCACCTTGGGAGAGGGTAAGGAGGGTGGAGAGATGGAGACCGGGTGGGACGTGCGAATACAGGCGCGGCAGCGGGCGGGGGTGGGAGAGGATCGGGGAGACGAGCGGGTGAGGAGGATCGAGTTTGCGGGAGGTGTACAACCTGGTCTGAGACGCCGGAACTTTAAGTAAGCCTCATTTCTTCACGACATACTGAACACGACTTCATCCAAAAATCCGAATAGTTGAAGAAATTTCATTAGAGACAACGCACTGTCCCCCATCATAGCCGACGACCGAAAACTGTTAACCCTGTCAGTCATATGCATACCTACCAAAGACATAAAAAAGCAATTTACCAAAATTCACACACGATGCCACACTCGCAAACTAAACCAAAAACATCACCTAACACACCACCAGAGAGCACCACCGATCGCATCAAAACAACACTTACAAACACGCCACTCTCACAAACTAAATTCCGCGCCGTCGTGAGTCACACACCACCACAGCCTTACGTCATGTGTCAAAGCCGACGGGTGGGATAGGACGCTTCGGTTGACCTTTGTTGTTTTTGTCTGTTTTTCTTTCTCATGGTGACACTTAACATCTTCAGAATCTGTGGTAAGTTATTCACAAATGCTTCTGCATTCAAGAGTAACACCAAATGGTCTTCAAAGTATCTAGGTTTTCTTGTTATTCTATTGCTTTTCTGCAGCGGTTCCTGCTTCCTTCACTACCTCTGAAGTGAAGGGCTCTGAGTTATCTTCAACAGTTTGTTCAGTTTCCTCAAGGTTAGTTTCATTCTGATGGTGTTGTCGTCTGCCATATTCTGTGTTATGTTGTCCATTTGAAAAATCTCCTTAAAGATACAGTCATCACTACTATCACCCTCAAATAGAAACTTACCTTCTTCAACAATTACATCATTACAAATGCAATCTTGTATTGTTTGGAACACTACAATCTGTAACCATTTGGACAATATCTCATCATGAAGTATTCTAATGACCTGGTGCCAAACTCACTCGCCCATAGTTCCTTTGGAATGTGCAAGTATGCATCACACCCAGACATACATAGTTCCTTCAAATTTGGCTTCCTTCTATACCATAGCATTGCTGTAATTTTTCCGTGTATAGCTGAAGTTGGAATGCAGCTAATGATAGAAACAACTGCCAGTACCATTTCTGACCAAAGTTGCTTTCCAAGTTTGCATCCAATGAAACTTTTCAACGATAGTATGATGTGTCGTTCTGCCACTCCAGTTTGGTGAGGTGTGTACCTTATGGTTAACTAGAGCTGCATCCCAATTTCTTCAAAGAATGTTATCATGTCATTTGAAGTGCTTTAACAACCATTGTCACATCTAAATCTGCTGATTTTCTTGTTAAAATGAGCAGTAGTTATCCCATAGAGTACTTTAAATTAATGAAACACTTCAGGCTTTGACAGAAGATAGTAAACTGTTGTAAAGTGAGTACAGTCATCAGTGACAGTCACTATTTATTTTCCATAAAAAGAAACAGTCATTATAGGACCAAGCACATTAGTATGTATCCATCCAAATGGTTGTCTGGCTCACACGAGACTGAATATCTGGTAATGGTGTCTGTTTACCATCCGTGAAGGTCAAACATTTATTCATGGGTTTATAAAACTTTACGATAATGCTCGGTCCATTCCCAATGCTAGGTAATGAAATTTCTTTAGATTCTCAAGGTTCAAGTGTCCTAAGCATTTATTCCACAGCTCTACACCACTGTCGGAAACACAGCCACGGCAGTTAAAACTCTTAGTATGTTTGAATGAAAGGGTATACATGTCTGAATCTCTCCTTTGAGCTACAACTTTATTACCCTTTCAAATTGAATACACTGAATTTTCCAAAACAATGTAGTGTCCAGTCATCTCTAGTTTACACACTGACAAATTATTTAGTAAACTTGACACTGTAAGAACGTCTTTTATTTTTATTTGACACTTCTTTCCAGAAACAATGCTTTAAATATCAACTACTACAACATTTCTGGCAAACAAAATTGCATCTGTTTTGGCAACCTTAATTCTATTGGATTTTCCAGTTTTTCACATGCATCATAGGAACCGATTCATTAATTAAATGTTTTATGCCACAAGTTCAGAAACGACTCTACTTTGCTATCTGCAGAACCTCCAGTAACAGCTGAGAAAGAAAAATTATTTTCACTTCCACCTATCTCTCGCACGTTCTTTGCTACATTTGCAGAATTGTTACTTTTATGCTTTTCCAACAATTTAACTGAGCATTGTGCACTAACATGAACTGGTTTCCCAAATATGCAACAAATATATTTAGACTGAGCTTTGGTTGAATCATACATACCTTGAGACTTGGCTGTCACTTGATACTTCCTTTGATGTTGCTGACAGATAAAATATGTCAAAAAGTATGACTAGTAGGCCTGTAATCACTGTTCCACTGTCAATGCCACTCTGATTCAAATAATCTTTATCTTTGCTTTGTCATGTTATCTTCTACAGAACAGCCTGAACCTCCTGAAATTTGTGGATTATTATTTCTTGTTGATTCCACCCTACTCTGAGGCTTAATGCAAGGAAAGGAAAAGAAAAATTAATTTTACTGTACTGTGGGCAGAAGTATCATTGATCAATGCATCAGTGCTGCCATCTGACGCTCTGTTGTTCCTGCTTTCGGCATGCAAAACAGATTCATGTTTCAGTCCAAGTGTGTATGAGTGAATCTCATGTAGGACCTACATGCTACAAAAATATGCATAGCTCAAAAACTTGAAACATCAGATTTTTTAAATTTGTACCTGTGCACCATGAATCCATTATCCATAGATGAGTGCCTGTCTTCAGTTTTTGGTGTGAGATTCTAGTAATGTGCAATTGGTTGCACATTTAGATAACAGACTAAGAACTAACAACCATCACGTGTGGGTGGAAAAATAAGCAAACAATGGAAACTCCAGGTTGTAATATCAACAATATAAGGTAAAGGACAGATTGCTGCGAACCATAAAGATGACATATTGAGCTGCAGATAGGCACAACAAAGGTTGTTACACACTTAACTTTCTGCCAAAGCCATCTTCTGAAAGGGAAACACACACAAGAAAATACACATCACACACACACACACACACACACACACACACACACACACACACACACACACACACACACACACACGACAGGCACCTTTTACTGGAGAAGACTTTGACTGAATTCTGAAAATGCAAACTCTTTTTGTTGTGCCAGTCCACATGTTATCTTTACTGTGAGTAGCAATCTGTCCTTTTCCTTACATTGTTAGTCGAAGAATAAGGATGGGTTGGTGACAAGTGCTGGTAGAGGTGACACAAACATGATGTTGGCTTTTGGATACTCAAGGTCATTGTATTTTCTATTGGAAGTGAGGGACCACTTCATAGCAGATTCATATGTAGGACAAAAATTGCCACGGACTCAAACCTGAAGAAGATTCATGTGTGCCAGAAGGTTTATGCAGTTGCAAGATTTCATGCAGTTGTAGGCTGTCAGCACTTTGCTGTTATGTTTCATTGATCCTATGTGCCCCAATGGAAAAATAATTTAACATATAGTAGTTTTGACAATCGAAAAGGAAATATTGCTAATCATAGGCCACATATTGTACCAAAAGTCAGAAACTGATGACACATGGTTTTACAGTGGCTGAAGATCGTGTCATTTAAACATTGCTTTAGAAGTAAGAATGAACCTCTACAAGATGCAGTAAGCATCATGAGTGCTGTTTTACGCCACAAAGTGTGAACTCTCCCATGTTTGATGTTTAGTATGGTCATACTGTTGTTCCGAAAGTACAAACCATTGCAGCATCATTTCCTGTCCATGCTGCATGTCTATCCTCTTGCTCCTTTTTTTGCCTCTACTTTGGGGAACATGTCTGGAATGTTTTTGGACATGAGTTCTGCATTTTCAGTAGCTGATATCAGAACAGTCTCTCCACTGTTTTTCGTTCCTTTTTTTCTTTCTTCATTCCCCTTCTCCTGCCCCTCCTGCGCTTCAGCGTTTGAGGTTCTTCTTCTTCTTCTTCTTCTTCTTCTTCTTCTTCTTCCCTGTGCACTCCTGAAGGCCAGCCCACGCATCTGACACAAAACAGATGACTGGGTAATGCATATGTCCTGCCCCAGGTTGACTGGTGAGTTTTGCACATACCCCTGTTACAGGCCAAGCCCAGGGAAAGGTGATTGCCTAAGTTGTTCAATTTGGTCCCTCTGTCAGATGTTCAGGAGGTGTGAACTATCACCTAAGGTGAGAGAGGGTCTCCTAGTTGGAAGGAGCATGCCATCTGAGATGCTGGCAGTCCAGGGGATTTTCACACAATGAGCCAGTCACCTTCTTCACAGCCAATGTCTACTAAACATAAACTGAATGAGGCTAATGATTCAAAGACTCTCCCAGCTGTTCCTTGTGTTTTCACATACTGAAGACAGTCAGTCCTTTCCTAAGGTAAATCCATTTATTATTCAGAAAAGTGTTGATGAAGTTGCTGGCACTGTGCAATGTTGTTCTCGTTTACACAATGTCACTTTGCTTTGGGAGACTACTTCTGATTCTCAAGCACAACAACAGCTTGCAGCTTCACTCATCCATGGCTATCCTGTTCATGTGGAGGCCAATAAAACAGTGAATTCTTTCCATAGTGTTACTGACCCTAGGCTGCTCAGTAGCCTGACCAAGGGAGAAATCCAGACATACCTCTCTGATCAGTGTGGTGTTGCAGTCCATTGGGTGATGAAAAAGGCAGATGCATCCTTAGTGGCCACACACAGTCTCTTTGTGCCTTATGATAGAGTTGTGCTTCCATCAAAGATCAAAGCAGGTTATGAAGTCATCACATTTCGAAAGTACAGTTCAAACCTGGCACAGCTACCAGTGTCATTGTTACAACCACACTTGCACGTCCTGACGACAACTGGCCAAATGTGTAACCTGTGGTAGGGATACTCATGAGGGCAATTGTCCACCTTCTTCTCCCTACTGTATCAACTGCAATGGCGATCATGCCACCTCCTCCCAAGATTGTCCCATGTATCTCAATGAGTAGGTTGTCTAGGAGTTCCAGGTGAAGGTAAAAGTGCCTTTACCTGTTGTTCGCAAGTTGTTGGCTAATCGTAAACTCTATGTTCTACCATCTGCCACTTACAGTACTGTTCTGGCTGATTCTCGCTCCATGAAGGACATGGCCATGCAAACATGTGACACAAAATTCAGCACAATGGTTGTAATATCTCTCTGTCATGGTAGCATCCTCGTCTCTTCCTCCTCCAGCTGTGCAGCAAGCCACCAAAGTTTCACTGCACGGGGCAATGTCACCTGCTACACAACCAGCGGGCCAGAATGGACAGAGGGAATACTCCCACAAAGACTTTCTATGTCCCTCCAGCCAACTAACATCTGAGCCTTCCCCTGCCAACTGGAAAGGCTCCAAGAGGTCAAACAAAGGCATATGGTCATCTCCTTCACCATCTCGGAGATCCTCTTTGATGGTGTCACCACATGAAACACTCACTCACCCAGCCAGCCTACATGTTGCCGGTGCACACTGCCAACCTTTTTCTGGCCTTGACTGTGGAGACTGAGAGAAGGAGAATGCCAACACATCTGCAGACCTCATGGAGCCAGATCTTCTAGGCTCTGTGTCATGTAGCAGTGAGTCATCAAAGGCTGGCACTCGGCAGCTGCCGGTATTGCATCCCTTCGTTTTCCCCCCCCTCCCCTTTCCTCATCATGACTCTCCTCCAATGGAATGTTTGTGGCCTTCAATCCAATGAAGAGGACTTGTGGCTGCTCTTCGAATCACAGTGTCTTTGTGTTCTCTGACTCCAAGAAACAAAGTGGGGTCACGCTGATAGCTTTCACCGGCCGCATTTCTTTCTAGTCTACTTTGACTTTCTCCTGATGGCATTCCAGCTTGTGGGGGAGTCATGCTGCTCATCCAGGATGACATTCACAGTCAACCCATCTCCCTGACTAACCTGCTTCAACTTGCAGTAGTACATATTTTCCTTCCTCACCTCATGTTTTCCGTTCGTATCTTTTACCTCCCTCCATCATTCATTGTCATCAGGGCAGACTTCCTCCAACTTATTGGGCAACTCCCTCACCCATTTCTGCTGCTCATTGACTTTAATGTGCACCATCTCCTTTGGAGTATTCCCAGGTGGCCTGATGGCTGACCTTCTCAATCAACTTCACCTCATCTGCCTTAACATAGGAGGATGCACGTTCCTTTCAGACACCACACACACTTATTCCCATTTGGACATCTCATTCTCCACTGTGCAGCTTCCGATCATCTCAAATGGTCCATTCTTTCTGACGTGTACTTGAGCAACCATTTCCTGTGTGCTGTCAGTGTGCTGATTTCTATCCCACCTATGTACATATGTGCACACCCAAATGGCAGCTTTCTAAGGCCAACTGGAGGTTTTACTCCTCCCTAGCGACCTTAAATGAAGTGCATTACCCCAATAGTGATGACCAAATAGAATATCTTACAAATGTTATCCTTACCACCACAGAATGTACCATTCGTTGCACTTCTTCTTTATTGCATCATGTCCAGGTCCCTTGGTGGACTGGGGTGTGCCACAATGCTATTCGCAAATGGAGACATGCTCTCCATGGTTTTAACTATCATCCTATGATGGCAAACTCCATTCAATACAAACAGTTTCATGCACAGTGTCATTGCATTCTTTGGGTTAACAAAAAAGCTAGCTGGATTTCATTAACTAGTTGTTTACAGTTCCACTCCCTCTTTCATCATGTGGGCCAACCTCCAACAGCTTTCTGGGACCAAGATCCATTTCCTGATTTATAGCATGACAGTAGCAGCCAATGTCATTGTGTACCCTATTGCTATCTCAAACACCCGAGGCCAATAATTTGTGGAGATTTCAACCTCCTCACACTAACACCCTGCCTTCCTCCATCGGAAATGAGTGGAGAAGGCTTGGGGAATACCAGTCTCTTCTCAGAATGGTGAGAGCTACAATGCCACCTTTACTGTGCTGGAGCTATATCTTGCTCTCATTTCATCTCGATCCTCCATCCCAGGGCTGGGCGACATTCACATTGAGATGTTGCAGAACTTTTCTCTTATGGGCAAGCACTTCCTCCTTCACACATACAATCACATCTGGGCAGAAGTCATGTTTCCCAGACACCGGCATAAAGCCGCTGTCATACCCATACATAAGTCCAGCAAAGACAATCACCTTTCTTCTAGTTGTAGCCCCATTTCTCTCACGAGCTGTGTTTGCAAGGTGGTGGGACATATGGTTTGTGCCTGGCTGGTATGGTGGCTCGAGTCTCAAAATTTTCTGACCACTGCGCAGAGTGGATTTTGAGTACGCTGTTCTCCAGTTGACTATCTCGTCATTTCCTCCACCCATGTCATAAATGTTTTTTTGCTGAAACACCAGACAGTGGCTGCCTTTCCTGATTTGGAGAAAGCCTATGACTGCTGCTGGAGGACTGGTATCCTCCGTATTCTCCACACGTGGAGCTTCTGTGGCCACACGCCCCGTTTCAGGAATTTTTAAAAGCCCATGTTTTCATGGTACCTGTGGGTTTTGCCTTGTCAGACACCTTCATCCAGGAAAACTGTGTGCCTCAGGATCCTGTGCCGAGCTTCATCCTTTTTGCTATCACCATTAACCCTATTATGGCTTGTCTCCTGCCAAGCATCTCCAGACCCCTTTCAGTTGATCATTTTGCCATCTATTACAGTTCTCCACAGGCTTGCCTTCTTGAGCAGCATCTTCAGCGATGTCTCATTCATCTTTGCACATGGAGCATTGACAGTGGCTTTCACTTGTCTGCCAACAAAACAATTTGTATAAATTTCTGGTAGCTCAATTGATTTCTTCCACTGTCTTTACATCTTGGGCCTGTTGCTCTTCCACTCATTGAAACTACGAAATTTCTGCAGCTCATGATCCATAGGAAACGTTCTTGGTCCTCCCACGTGTGTTATGTACCGGCCTTCTGTACGTTGTCTCTCAATATGTCCTGTGTGTTCTCAGCTGTACTTCCTGGGGAACGGATCAGACCACCCTCCTCCATTTGTACTGGTTCCTTGTCCATTCAAAACTAGACTATGGGGTTTTTGTTTATCCATCTGCACATCTGCCCATCTTACGCTGTTTCAATACAGTCCACCATCTTGGCATCCGTTTGGCCACTGGCACCTTTTACACTAGCTTGATTGAGAGTCTGTATGCAGAGGCTGCCAAAATACCACTGTCAAACCACTGTGACCTCCTCCTCAGCAGATAGGCAAGTCATTTGTCTGTCACACCAGGCCACCCATCCTATGCCTCCTTCTCCAATGTCTCCTTTGATCCCCAGTATGAGGTGCATCCCTCCTCTCTGTTACTTCCTGGAGTTCACTTTTAGCACTTGCTCCAGCAGCTTAACTTCATGCTACCTGCCACTTTCCTGATGGGTGTGAAACTCCTACCACGCTGGCTTTGTGCAGTGTCTTGCGTTCACCTTGGCCTTCATTCACTTCGTGAAGACAAGACTCCAGCTTCACTCTATCGCCATAAGTTTCACGACACTCCCCTGGAACTTGGCAATAGTACCTTTCTGTACACTGATGGCTCTCAGACTGACCACCATGTTGAGTGTGCCTTTGTCACTGGCACTGACGTTTTTCAGTATCAGCTTCCAGAACACTGTTCAGTATTTTCACCAGAGCTCTTCACCCTGTGTAGGGCCATGCAGTACACATCCCGCCTCTCTCTGTGCCATTCAGAGCCTCTGTGTGCGGTACATTATACATCCTTTAGTGCAAAGGCCCCAGGAAAGCTATCACATTCTCACTGTTGATGGAGCCACTTTGATGTTTATGTGGGTTGCTGGTCATGTTGATCTGATGGGAGACAAGGCTGCTGATGCTGTTGCCAATGCTGCAGTCCTTGTACCTCGGCCCGCTAGCTCTTCCATTCCCTCGAATGATATCTGTGTTGCCGTCTGTCAGCAGATAATGGCACATTGGACTCATCACTGGTCCTCCTTTCATGGGAACAAGCTCCAGGAAATTAAACCTCTCCCAGCGGCTTGGACAACCTCATCTCGGCCATCTTGCTGTGAGATCATTTTAGCTAGGTTGCCGGCCGGCCGCGGTGGTCTAGTGGTTCTAGGCGCTCAGTCCGGAATCGCGGGACTGCTACGGTTGCAGGTTCGAATCCTGCCTCGGGCATGGATGTGTGTGATGTCCTTAGGTTAGTTAGGTTTAAGTAGTTCTAAGTTCTAGGGGACTGATGACCACAGATGTTAAGTCCCATAGTGCTCAGAGCCATTTGAACCATTTTAGCTAGGTTGCGTATTGGGCATTGTGTCTTTAACCATCACCATTGTTAAGTGGTGCTCCTCCACCACTTTGTGCTCATTGCCCTCAACCTTTGACGGTTTGCCATTTCCTGACAGAATGCCCTTTTATTAATCACTTACGTTCCAATTTATGTTTGCTGTCTGAGTTACCAGCTGTTTTGGTGGATGACATGTGGGCTGTCGACCGCATTTTACTTTTTATCTGTCGTAGCAATATGGCGAAGGAAGTTTAGTCTTCAGTTTATCACCTCCATTTTTCTATGGCGTATTTTATGGACCTTTCTACAAGTATCTGCCTTCAGCTGTCTTTCCTTTCTTTGGTTGGGCTTAACATGTAGTCGCTTTTAATTCCACTTTTAATGCCTTACAATAAGACTAAAACAAAACCATATACTGCTATATGTCCATGTTGTGAGATCAAAGTGGTATCAATTTATGTGAGCCATGTGTGCTGGCTTGATGGACAGAGTAGTGCCTTTCTTGTTGTCAATGGTCACTTATTACTTAGTCTTCCAGTCAGAGACACTGGTATGAGGGTTTTTGAGTGGAAGGCTATGTAAAATGTAAATGTGTGTAGCATGTTGGTTACTCTAGAGTCCTTAAAGTTTGGTTCCATGATAGTGCAAGGATACTCCAAGAGATGGCGGGTCACGCGGCTGCTGGTATTGTGAGCGGTTGGTGCAGTGAGAGGCACATTGCCTGCCGTGACTGTGCGGAGCTGTCTTTGTCACAGAGTAAAAGTCAAATGAGAGCTGTGTATTCGAATCTGAGGGGCCAATTTGCACTGGTGTTCACAAACAGTGGTGACTGTTTGTCAGTTTAGTTGGTTTGATGTCTAAGTGGCTGTTTAAAGCATTAGTGTGTCGCACACCCCAGATATAGAGGAAGTGTGAGTACAGTTACACTATTATACATTATTCTGTGATGTGACTGCACTACCAAGGGTATATGTGTTGAACAGCTGGTTGGTGTAAGTGATTTGATACCAGTAATTTGTCCACATTTTGCTGTTAAAGTTTCTTTTGCCCATTAAGAAATCTTAGCTTCAGTTGGCTGTAATTTAGCATGGTGTTCATATTTAAAGAACTATAACATGCTGTTCTTGTTATTCTACTGTACTTTAGATATTTTATGCTTTAAATGGAGATTCCTTTACCCAATCAGTATGTAAAAATTAAGTGGGAGGATGATCACTGAATTGTTTATAATTTTAGTATGATGAAGTGAGCTGACCCTGTAGTTTCTTTTAAACTGAGGTGGTGTTTGTGAATTAGCTTTTGACTTGCTGAGTGTGTGTGTGTGGAAACATGAGTAACTGGCTTAAACTGTTTGCACTGCTGCTGATCCAGAATTGTTTCATGAAGTCAAATGATCTTGTTTGCATTGTCCAAATACTTACTTTTTACTCAAAGTGTCTGGAAGTAATTCAGATTGTTGGTTTGTTAAGTCAGTTTGAGAGGGAGCAATCATCTATTGCTGAATTCACAGATGGCTAAACTAAAAGTTTAAAATTAAATGGGTCAGTGGCTTGTAATGTCAAGTGATAATTCTAATACTTGTCATTGTTTTTCATTGCAGATTTTGTGCGCGCATGCACATCCGGTTATGTATGTTTGCTGCCATTATTACACATCTTAATTAAGCACTGTGACTTCTTGTCTATGCATGGTACTAACAGGTTTATGTTACATGTACCGTAAGTTATTCAAACCAGAAGGGCCAAGTTGTGGACTGTTGTAAAGAGAAAGGCTGGCAAGTGCACTGAAGGACCTACCATTTGTAAAACTAATACCAATATTGTGGCACATAAACACTCCCTTACCCCTTACCCCTTACCACCTACCCCTTGTACCCCACCCCCACCCCAACCCACCCCCAACCCACAAGTTAAGTACTGTTGTTTATCCCTTGGTTGTGAATGTATAAGCAATGATTGTAACTGTTGTTCAGCTCATTGTCGTGACTGATTTCTCAAGCCAGTCATTTGTGAAATTATGAGCTGTAAGTATTTGTTTTTAGGAGAAAGGTCATACTTTCTTTGTACATATTGTTTATTGTTAATATTATTTTACTATCAGTAATCAGAGTTGTAATGTTAATAATGTTCTTTAATGCCAGTTATCAGAGTTTATTTAAAGTTTTCTGAACTGATGATCTGTGTTAAGGTGTGTAAATTTTTGAAGAGACTAGCAACAATTCTGTTTTTAGGGTATGTTTGTAAAGTGGCGTAGCACCTTAACACTCCCCTCCTGCTCCTACAATTTCATTATGGAGACACAATTTGCCCTCATTATGTAGCTCTAATTGTAAAATAAATACTACAATACTCTCTCTTATAAATGTGGTGTCATGATTTGCTCCAGACATGGTTGGCAGAAAACTCAGGTCTTGAGGTTCTTAGATATTATCTCCCACAGCAGTACAACATATCTTTTGTTTTACTCTCTTTGCATTAAGCCCCTGACTGAGTGAACAAAAGTGTCAACTACCAATGGCAATTGGAGCCACAGTATCATCTAGTGTTCAATGAAACATGTCAAAAGGAACAGTGTAATATATTTCAGGTACTGTACATGCAAATGTGTATTTAGAGCATTTGTTCTGGTACCACTTGTGTGTTTTACATATGCATTCAAACAAATTTTATGAAATATTTAATTTGTTACCAAGATCAGCAATTTGGTATCAATTTTGACCAAGTTTTTGCAATAATTATTATTCTTCAATGCATTGAAACCATCAAAACAGAAAAGCAGCACCATATGAAAGATATACTAAATATGGTGAAATTACTCTTTATTAAAAAGCTGGCTGACTGTACCAATGTGAATAAATGATTCCTCAGTTCTACAAAAGTGTTAATATAGTACCAGTTTTTCAAGTCTACATAAACCTTATATATGTAAATACTTGTACGCACTCTATGCAAGATGTTTGTTCAGTCACAGCTGCCAACTCAAAAAATGGTTCAAATGGGTCTGAGCACTATGGGACTTAACATCTGAGGTCATCAGTCCCCTAGAACTTAGAACTTCTTAAACCCAACTAGCCTAAGGACATCACACACATCCATGCCCGAGGCAGGATTTGAACCTGCGACCATAGCGGTTCCAGATTGAAGCGCCTAGGACCGCTCGGCCACACCGGCCAGCCTGCCAATTCCAGTGCTGTATTGCTTTCAGTTGGTGAGTTAATAGAAGTGGCTGCCAAGTTCCTCACATACATTTGCCTGAATTCACATATCATTTTACAATGGGAATACATAGAGTGTAGTCAGTACTCAACACCAATAATAACAATAGTTGGGTTTTTCTAGTGTATATGTGCATCTTTCATAAACTTGTTCTATAGTGAAACCTAACATACTTTCAGCAATAGTCATAAGGTGTCACTAATGCTTCATTAGGATTTAATAGCATTATTAGGTGTATATTTGAATATACTGCAAGCATATGAAGACCAGTGTCAACAGCTCTACTGCAGTGGTAAGACTGGTTCCTGTCAGATCACAGAAGATAAGCACTGTCAGGCTTGACTAGCACTTGGGTGGATCATCTTCCAGGCCTGCGAAATGCTGTTGGCAAGTGGGCTGCACTCAGCCCTTGTGAGGCCAATTTGAGGCGCTACTTGATTGAGAAGTAACAACACCAGTAATGATAACTGACAACGACTGGGAGAGTAGGGTACTGACCAAATGCCCCTCCAAATCTCTCTCTACATCCCCATCCATTGATGTCTATAGGCTGAGGATGACAAAGCAGCTGGTTGGCACCATTGCCCCTTCGAGGCCTGTTTCAGATGGTGTTTGCTTATATGACACTGATATGCACAGTAAACTATTACAAGTGAATCAGCATTGCTTGTTGGAAAATGTTTTCATTGGATACTTTTAATCAGTGGAACATTATCCCGCAGGTTTACTACAGCACCGAAATTGACTCTCACTGAGGCACCCCTTTCAATTTTTAGCTGTAGGATGATTATTCCATTGCATCGAAGTGAAGTAATGAGATGCATAACGTTTACTTAGCACAAATAGAACAGCTGACTAACAGCTTGAAAGCTGCTTTATTAAACAACAAAAACTGTGTCACTACCAAGTAACATAACTCGATCAATCTCAGACGTTACATAAAAATTACTACAATATAATGCAAAAGGTAATTGAAAGAAATACACAATAAGATGAACAGAAATTATGCTCTAATTCAAGGATAATAATTACACTGATGTCACTGTGACTTGTGGTGGTCCCCTGGAAATTGCAAAGAGCAGGACATGGTTCTTAACAGGGTGTATGATCACTACAAATGGCAGAGCATGCTCTGCAATGTGCTCCCATGTTGGTCAAAGATTGGTTACAAGTTCTCTTATAGTAGGGCATTCCATTCCTCTACCAGTGCAGTTGACAACAGCTGGATGGTCATTGGTACATGTGGGTGTGTTGTAATACATCCCCCCAGCACATCCAATACATGTTCGATGCAATTTAAGTTGAGGGAATGGGCAGGCTAGGCCATCTGCCAAATACACTGGTGTCCAAAATTAAAGCAACAAACCTCTATTTCCCCTCCCTGTGTCTAATTCATGATACCATCATACAAACTGTCATCAGATCTCTGTTTGATCATGTTCTGCAGAGAAGATGGCATTCCAATCAGTAGACAACCATGCCAATGATGACGTCATGGCAGCTGTCAAATGGGCTAGTGTTTGCTGGGTAGTCACACACCCACAGTTGCTGTGTACACAGTGACAGACAGTGCAGTATGGCACAGAGAAGATGCCTCCAGATACTCTGCAGGGGAGGACCATAGGAATAACGGAAACAGAACAGTTGCAAATTGATATGACCTGTTGGCTTAATAGGAATCGTTCTGTTGCTTCTTGGATGTGGCAACTGGTTATAGACACTGAAACTGCATTCCAGAGACTAGTGCAGGTTCAACTGCATGTGACATCAGAAAGAGAGGACTATTATTTGGCACCCCGGGCACAACAGTACCACCTTAGTACTGCATGGAAAATGGCTCCGGACCTAGCAGCATCCACTGGACATGTTTTATCGAGAAAAACAGTGTACAGAACGCTTCAGCAGAGTGGCCTATGTCAGAGATCTGCTGTATGTGTACCTCTGACACATCTTCACAGAAGGGAACATCTAGAGTGGAGTCATCAACATGCCACAAAGACGGTCGAATAGTAGGCCAATGTTCTTTTCATAGATCTACATCTACATCCATACTCCGCAGCCTCCTGACGGTGTGTGGTGGAGGGTACCTTGAGTACTTCTATCGGTTCTCCCTTCTATTCCAGTCTCGTATTGTTAGTGCAAAGAAGGATTGTTGGTATACCTCTGTGTGGGCTCTAATCTCTCTGATTTTATCCTCATGGCCTCTTCATGAGATATACGTAGGAGGGAGCAATATACTGCTTGACTCCTCGGTGAAGGGTTGTTCTTGAAACTTCAACAAAAGCCCGTACCGAGCTACTGAGCATCTCCCCTGCTGAGTCTTCCACTGGAGTTTATCTATCATCTCCGCAACACTTTCGCAATTACTAAATGATCCTGTAATGAAACGAGCTGCTCTCCGTTGGATCTTCTCTATCTCTTCTATCATTCCTATCTGGTATGGATCCCACACTGCTGAGCAGTATTCAAGCAGTGGGTGGACAAGCGAAATGTAACCTACTTCCTTTTTCTTTGGATTGAATTACCTTAGGATTCTTCCAATGAATCTGTCTGGCATCTGCTTTACCGATGATTAATTTTATATGGTCATTCCATTTTAAATCACTCCTAATGTGTACTCCCAGATAATTTATGGAATTAGCTGCTTCCAGTTGCTGACCTGCTATATTGTAGCTAAATGATAAAGGATCTTTCTTTCTACGTATTTGCAGCACATTAAACTTGTCTACATTGAGATTCAATTGCCATTCCCTGCACCATGCATCAATTCGCTGCAGATCCTCCTGCATTTCAGTACAATTTTCCATTGTTACAACCTCTCGATTTACCACAGCATCATCCGCAAAAAGCCTCAGTGAACTTCCGATGTCATCCACAAGGTCATTTATGTATATTGTGGATAGCAACGGTCCTACGACAATCCTCTGCGGCACACCTGAAATCATTCTTACTTCAGAAGACTTCTCTCCATTGAGAATGACATGCTGCATTCTGTTATCTAGGAACTCTTCAATACAATCACACAATTGGTCTGATAGTCCATATGCTCTTACTTTGTCCTTTGTCCCAATTTGGTCTGGAGAGTGATTCTCAATGGAGTCACATCTGGAGGGAACAAGGAACACAATTTAAGGACCAAAACATTGTGGAAAGAGACTGATATTGAGGGGGATCACAAATGGTGTGGGCAGGGATTATGTTGGCAACTCTTAATGAAATTGTACAGGTGACTCAACAATGTTTAAGTGCCGTCATGTTTCGTGAAGACATCTTGGGACCTCATGTGCAGTTGTTGTGAAGTGCTTTAGGCTCAGACTTCATACTGGTGGATGATTATACTCAACCTCATAGAGCACGGGTGGTTGATGTTTCTTGGAAATGAAAGATTTTGCACCCGACACGTGGCCTGCTCACTCTCCCAATTTGATCCCATAATGCATGTCTGGGATGCTCTCAGGAGGTGGCTTTTCATCATGTTAGCATCCACCAACCACTCTCTAACACTTGCGAGCGCCTCTGCAGGAAGAATGGGCATTATTGCTTCAACATGAGATTGATGACATCATTCACAGCATGCTCCATCATTGTCAGACCTGTATGGCTACCAGAGGTGGTCCATCCCCTTCTGAGCACTTAAACCAGTTGTCGGAATGTGTGTGAAAATCGGTTAAGTTAGAAAAAAAAACAAAGAACATTTTTGTCAATCGTTATGCATGTTGTAAATGTTTACATTCTATATTTTTTAAACTGTTTCTACTTTACTATCTCCTGTTTATACTGTTCTGTGGCAAAATAAATGTAATCTTGCTAAACTTCCGTTTGTCGCTGTAATTTTGGACACCAATGTATGAGGGCCAAATGCACTTCTGTAAAGACAAATGTCAGGAAGGAGTAGTGTCACAATGCTGTTGACTGGTGAATGTACTGGTTCAGATTTGGAGGAAGTAAGCTAATGCATCATTATTGCCCTCCCCCCCCCCCCCAAACCTTAACACCTGTCCCATCAAAATGATCATTTTCAACAAAGTTCTTTGGTGCATTACATGTTCCCACCTTTTGCCCTATGAGGCTGCATGAAATGTACCCTGTGCACACTGGAACATTGTCAAACATGGCTATTTTGGTGTTATGGTGTGGGGAGAACTAGTGTTGCATGGATGTACGGACTCCAAGTCTTTGAATACAATACACTCAGCAGTCAACCCCACTGTGACATTCTACTTCCTCTTTTCAGGACTGCATTTGCCCCGGACTTCATTTTTATGGATGACAATGTGGAACTTTGTTGGCCAGTACAGGTACTGGAGCTCTTTGAACAAGAATGTATTTGTCAAATGGCTGGCCTTCTCATAACTGTGCCCTAACCCTAGCAATGCCAAGGCATTTTCCATTACTATAAAAATTCATTGAGTATTCTTGAATTCTATTAACAACATACTTTTTAAAGAAACCTCGATGTGTAAATAGGGTCCAGAACATGAAAATATCTTCTAGGACACTCTTAGTAATATCAACGCATTTTTAGTAATGTGTTCTACTGACTTCATAACAAACAACCAAAAATAATTAAAAATTCAGATTCAGTTCATTGCTATTGATTTTCAATCTTTACATACTTTTTAAAATTATTGATGTGTAAGTAAAGTCCTGAACGCAGAGATATTGAATACAATATTCAATGAAAAAGTGACATCTGCTATTGAGTTTTGGGCAAGTTTAAATATTTTCAGAACATTGGCATAAAGTACCCCCACACCTTCAATATCATGAGGATTAATTCCCATCTAGCATACATGGGAGAGATTTATGACAGCACATCCACATGCACCAATGACCACCCTGCATTTGTCAACTGTGCTGGTGGAGGAATATAATGCCACACAACAAGATCTCCTTACCAAACTTGTGGCCAGTCTGGGAGCGCATTGCAGAGCATGCATTGCCAAACACGGTGGTCACACACCCTATTAAGAAACATGTGCTGCCTTTTGAAATGTCAAGAGTTTTACATACAACTCTATACAGGTATTAATTATGATAAATTAGTGTTAACATAACAACTTTGTAAAATTGCTTACTCAAGAAAATACATTTAATCGTAAACTTCAATCAACCTAATTGGACCTCATGACTGTCTATAGGCTTTTCATCATATAGTTAATAACTAGGAAAGAAAAAAACTTACAACACAGAAAATTATCATCAATGAAATAAGCCACAAGCAAGGAGATGAACAGTTAAATACTGGCATCTACAAATACTGTTTCTGCGAATGTCTAGGTTAGGTACGTAGGTGGCAATATGGTTACGAGTCTGTGAATGCAATATAAGTAACAGATTCATCTGTAGCATAGTTTGAACTTGAAGTTTCCTACTGCAAAAGTGCAGACCAATACTAATACAATGAAACACACCGTAAATTTGTTTCCTTACCTGCCAGAGATTCCAATTCCCCTTTTCTTACCATTTATTTTCTATACCTATTTTCCAGATGGAATCCTAATTCCTGCCATTTTGAGCATTTGTAAGCCTCACACACAACACCTATCAAGTCTGTTACAACTATCTGTCTCAACTCCTTAGGTATCATATGATATAACGGATCCTGCATGGGTAGTGTGGTGTGTTTGCTCTTCTGGCAGACTCTCCGCACTGACAGCACTCTCCTCACTGTCTTTACATGTATTTGAAATAACATAGTGTTCTTAGATTAACATGGTCCAAAGTATATGTAGAACAGGTGAGTATGCCATAATACTCCTGCACTTCAACAAGTCATACATAACCATGGATTGTACCAAATAAAGTATTATAGTAGTTACAATGTTATCCAAATTTCAACACAAGACTTGTGGCTAGAGGCTTCTAATAAGTTGCAGATATAGATTATTATGAAACTTACAATCCAGTGACTAGATTTCAATAAATTCTGCTAGTACTATAAATTTCAGCCTCCAAAAATATCTGTCTTGAGCAATATGATGTCCAAACTGTTTTTCAATACAGAAATTTAGCTGAAAAATTTATTCAAGTCAACCAAAAATTTTTGAAGATGGAACTAAACATGCATGTAAATTGAACTGAAACTTCTTTGGCACGAAACAAGCTACCAGTCACTGGAAATAACATTTCACAACATTTTTATGCAATCCTGGCACATTAAAACTGTGTGAAGGACTGAGACTCAAATTTGGGACCTGGTCTTTCAGGAGCAAGTGCTCTATCATGAGTGCTACTTCTGCAAGGTTTTCAGGAAAGTTTCTGTGAAGTTTGGAATGTAGGAGACAATGTACTGGCAGAACTGAAGCTGAGGGCGCAGGTCGTGAGTCGTGCTTGGGTAGCTCAGTCAGTAGAGCACTTTACCGCAAAAGGCAAGGTCCCAAATCTCGGTCCGGCACACAGTTTTAATCTGCCAGGAAGTTTCATAGCAGTGGACACTACACTGCAGAGTGAAAGTTCTGGAGTTTTGTACGAGGTTGGGCACCATTCAATATTTGCAGATTCATATTATTCAGCAACTAGGACATCAACAGTTCATGCCAAGAGGCAATATGGATTACAGTGTGATAGCTGCTAAGGAGGCTTTTACTACTGACACTTTGCTAATAGAACCACGATGATAATTTGACATGTCTAGAAAACTGGGTACCTACTTGGGCATGAGGGCAGAATGATTAGCAGATGATTATACTTATTTTTGCATCAAGAAGAATCCATGGACACTATTAAACTTCAGGGTCGAGATTATTAGCCCAGCAATTATCATCAGGTGTGTGCTGGCACACAAAAGAAAAAGTTCAGTATGCCATACAGGCAAGTTGTAGGTATTCTGATGCAATTTTCAATAAGAACATAGCCTGACATTGTTGACTGTGAAAGCAATGACAGTCATAAACTTGAGAAAATAACAAAGATTCAATGGGATGCTGTGAAAAGAACCGTAAAATATGTTTCTTTTCCTTCAAAACAGGAGAATTCACCTTCAGGCTCCCCCCAGGGGGTCCACAACTCTTTTGTGGATACGTGCGTGGCGAGCACAGGGTCTACATCTACATCTAAATTTATACTCCGCAAGCCGAAGTGTGGGGGAGGGCACTTTGCGTGCCACTGTCATTACCTCCCTTTTCTGTTCCAGTCGCATATGGTTCGTGGGAAGAACGACTGTCTGAAAGCCTCCGTACGTGCTTGAATCTCTCTAATTTTACATTGGTGATCTGCTCGGGAGGTATAAGTAGTGGGAAGCAATATATTAGATACCTCATCCAGAAATGCACCCTCTCGAAACCTGGCGAGCAAGCTACACTGCGATGCAGAGCACCTCTCTTGCAGAGTCTGCCACTTGAGTTTGCTAAACATCTCCGTAACACTATCACAGTTACCAAATAACCCTGTGACAAAACGTGCCGCTCTTCTTTGTATCTTATCTATCTCCTCCGTCAACCCGATCTGGTATGGATCCCACACTGATGAGCAATACTCAAGTATAGGTCGAACAAGTGATTTGTAAGCCACCTCCTTTGTTGATGGACTACATTTTCTAAGGACTCTCCCAATTAATCTCAACCTGGGACCCGCCTTACCAACAATTAATTTTATATGATCATTCCACTTCAAATCGTTCCGCATGGATACTCCCAGATATTTTACAGAAGTAACTGCTACCAGTGTTTGTTCCGCTATCATATAATCATACAATAAAGAGTCCTTCTTTCTATGTATTCGCAATACATTAAATTTGTCTATGTTAAGGGTCAGTTGCCACTCCCTGCACCAAGTGCCTATCCGCTGTAGATATTCCTGCATTTTGCTACAATTTTCTAATGCTGCAACTTCTCTGTATACTACAGCATCATCCGCGAAAAGCCGCGTGGAAGTTCCAACACTATATACTAGGTCATTTATATATATTGTGAAAAGCAATGGTCCCATAACAGTCCCCTGTGGCACGCCAGAGGTTACCTTAACGTCTGTAGACGTCTCTCCATTGATAACAACATGATGTGTTCTGTTTGCTAAAAACTCTTCAATCCAGCCACACAGCTGGTCTGATATTCCGTAGGCTCTTACTTTGTTTATCAGGTGACAGTGCGGAACTGTCCCAAGCTAATGCAGTTCTCCTTCCTTTCTGGGCTGCCCTACCCCCCTTCCCCATCCCTCCTTGTCCCCAATCCTTCCCCCCTCCCCCTGCCTTACCACCCCTTCACACTCCCTCTTCTTGGGAGTAACGTATCGAGCCTTCATCCGGAGACGGATGTTTGAAAACTCTAGGATCCGGTTTCCTTTGTTTTTCTCTATCCTCACACTTTCTTCCTTTATTGGTCTTTCCCTATGTTCACTCTTATCCTTGCTTCATGCCCTTACTTCTATCTCTGCCTCATTCTCCATGCCCTATTCTCCTTGTCTTCTTTTCCATGTCTTACTCTCCGCCTTGGCGTTTGAGATTTTTTCTTCTATCCTACTCTCCCTCTCTCTCTCTTTTATCTCTTCTTTCCTTCCCGTACGTGTCTGAAGCCCGACCCACGCGTTCGCACGAGTAGACGGTGACGGGGGTAACGCGTAATTCCCCACCCTGGGTAGGCAAGTAAGGCACGCACGTAACCCCTGGTAAAGGCCAGGCCCAGGGATTGTCTGAGCTGTTAGCTCACGAACGTGCCGATTGGTCCCTCCATCCGTTTCTCAGGAGGTGTGACCTGAGGTGTGGACAATCACCTATGGCCGGAGTGCCCTCTGAGAGGGCCCCCACAAGGAAGAAGTGTGCCATCGGAGACGCTGGCAGTCATGGGGGATTCGTCTGCAATGGATTTATCTTCTTCTTCTTCTTCTTCTTCCCTGTCTTCTGCCCAAAAAAGAAAGCTAGAAGTATCTCCTGTTCCGAAAATTCTACCACCAGCACCGAAGTTTCTTGTTGTCACAAGATCTGACGGTCACGATTTCTCAACAGTCAACCCTTTCGTCATTCAGAAGGGTGTAGATGTGGTTGCAGGACCAGTGAAATCTTGTACTCGGTTGCACAATGGTACCTTGCTGTTGGAGACAGAGAGCGCCTTCCAGGCCCAAAAATTACTTCGAGCCACTCTCTTACACACACTTCCTGTACGGGTGGAGGCCCACCGCACCTTGAATTCGTCATGTGACGTGGTGTATACCAGGTCACTTGACGGACTGACTGATGAGGAGATTCTGTCTTTCTTCTCTGATCAGGGAGTGACAGCCATCCATCGGGTCATGAAAAGGGTTGACAAGGATCTCATACCAACCCGAACCATATTCCTGACATTCGACAGTGTGCATTTGCCTTCACGAATTAAAGTAGGTTATGAGATCATTTCTGTTTGGTCGTATGTACGCAGCCCTAAAAGGTGTTACCAATGTCAGCGGTTTAACCATACATGGCTGTCTTGCTCAAGTGCGGCTAAATGCGTTACCTGTGGCAGGGATGCCCATGAGGGTGATTGTCCACCTCCGTCCCCTCATTGCATCAACTGTATGGGCGACCATGCTGCCCTCCTCATGCGACTGCCCCATTTACAAAGATGAGAAAAGTATACAGGAAATTTGAGTGCAAGAGAAGGTGTCAACCTCAGCTGCTCGCAAGTTATTCAATAGCAGAAAGCCCACTGTGCTTCCGGCAGGTAAGTGCAGTACCGTTCTCGCCTCTCCTCAGCCTACCAGGGAGGTAGCTATACAGACATGCGATCTAACGTTTAGCGATTCGCTCATCAGATCGGCCAGTGCTAAGATTGCCCGATCAACGTCTCCTCTTCCTCCCACCAACCATAAGGCTCAAACACCATCATCTGGTACTGCTAAGGCAAGGACCTCTAAAGCAGATGCTCAGACCTTCAAAAAAGAACCGACACGCGAAGATTTCTTGCGTACACAAACTTCACAGCCATCAACTGTTCTTTCAACAAAACGTAATTCTTCAAAGAAGGCTCATAGAAAAAAGAGTTCTCCATCTTCGCTGAGGCGCATTTCTTCTCCTGCACCACCAAGTGGTTGCCGTCCCTGGCCATCTTCAGTTTCGCCAAGCTGCACTGCTGCTGGCCGATCGTCTGGCCTTTCACTGGCGGAGGAAGCTGCTCCTCCTGACCAGCTCAGGAAGGTGGCAGACGCAACTGTTGAGTTGATGGACCATGACTCACCACCTATAGATTGCAGCAGCAGTGCTCCCTCGAAGCTAGGCCCTCTGCGGCCATTAAGGAGACCCTTTCTTGTTTCTTCTTTTCCTTTTCGTTTTCATAATGGCACTTCTTCAATGGAATATTCGCGGCATTCGGTCCAACAGAGGAACTAAAATTGCTCCTTTGAATGCACTGCCCACTTGTCGTAGGTCTCCAAGAAATGAAGTTACGCCCATGCGATCATATTGACCTGGCACAGTATACCTCTGTGCGTTTTGACGTACCCCGTGTGGCAGGTATTCCGGCTCATGGAGGGGTCATGTTGCTAGTTTGGGTTGATGTCTACTACACACAGATCTGCAGGCAGTTGACATCCGAATTACTCCCCCCACTTTCGCATCTTCCATTTGTGCTGTTTACACTCCATCATCATCTGCTCAGCTTTCTACACCATTTTTGTTGATTGGAGACTTTATTGCCCACCATACCCTTTGGGGCTCTCCAGCATCCTGCCCGAGAGGTTCCCTCTTGGCAGACCTTTTCAGCCACCTCAATCTAGTCTGCTTAAATACCGGTGCATCTACCTTCCTTTCGGACACAACGCATACCTATTCACACTTGGACCTCTCCATATCCACTCTCCAACTTGCACGTCAATTCGAGTGGTATGCACTGTCTGACACATACTCGAGCGACTATTTCCCCTGCATAATCCATCTCCTGCATCATAACTCTTCTCCATGTTCCACTAGCTGGAACATCTCCAAAGCCAACTGGGGGGGGGGGGGTTTCACTTCCCTGGCGACCTTCCATGATCAAAACTTCTCCAGCTGCGATAGTCAGGTCGCATACCTTACGGACGTTATTCTCACTGCTGCTGAATATTCCATTACTCGTACTTCCTCTTCTCCACGTAGAGTCCCAGTCCCCCGGTGGACTACAGCGTGCAGCGACGCTCTTCATGCTCAGCGACATGCTTTACGCACCTTCCAACGCCATCCTACTGTGGCGAACTGTATCATTTACAAACAAGTCCATGCACAATGTTGTCGTGTTATCAAAGAAAGCAAAAAGGCTTGCTGGGTGGCTTTCATCAGCTCATTCAACAGTTTTACTCCTTCTTCAGTTGTCTGGGGTGGCCTGCGCTGGCTATCTGGCACCAAGGTCCACTCCCAGATTTCTGGCCTGGTTGTAGTGAATGAAGTCCTTGTGGATCTTGAGGATGTCTCAAATGCCTTTGGCCACTTTTTGCGGAGGTTTCGAGCTCTTCCCATTACCACCCTGGCTTCCTCCCCCGAAAACAAGCAGAGGAGGCACGGCCACCTTCTTTCCAGTCTTTGAATCGTAAAAGTTACAATGCCACCTTCACCGTGCAGGAACTTGGGCACTCGCCCTGGTCCTGATCCTCCGCTCTGGGACCTGATGGTATCCATATTCAGATGCTGCAGAACCTTTCTCGTGCAGGCAAAGGCTTTCTTCTTTGCACATATAATCGCATTTGGACTGAGGGTCATGTTCCCACACGCTATCGTGAAGCAATTGTTGATTGTTGTTTCCATACCCAAACCAGGAAAGGACAAACACCTTCCATCCAGTTATCACCCCATCTCCCTTACCAGCTGCGTCTGCAAGGTGATGGAGCATATGGTAAATTCTTTATTGGTTTCGCTCCTTGAATCTTGACGCCTCCTTACCAATGTCCAATGTGGCTTTCGTAGGCGCCGCTCTGCTGTTGACCACCTAGTTACCTTGTCGACCTTTATTATGAACAACTTTTTGCATAAGCGCCAGACGATGGCTGTGTTCTTTGATTTGGCCAGGTTGCGGATTGGGCATTGCTGATTTAGCCACCGCTACCTGTTGTCCTGTGACCCCACCTCGCATTGCACCTGTGGTCATCCACTGACGGTGCACCATGTTTTATTGTCCTGTCCCCATTTTATTCACTCTCGTGTTGTCCTGTGTCTGCCGTCTATCTTACAGGAGCTTTTAGCTGATGATGCTCGAGCAGCTGCTCGTGTCCTTCATTTTATTACATTGACAGACTTGACCAAAGAGATCTAACTCTTTTATTTTGTTTATCTGCATCTTTGTAAGTACTTTCTTGTGTTGCCCCCTTGCGTTTTTCTATGCTATTAGTGCACTAACATTTGTGATGTGGAAACTAGGAAATTCACAACTGGTATGTTAGTGACCCAGGGTTCAACAAAACAAAAAGCAGTGGTGCTCTCTATGAATGATGTCAAATACATTATACTCAACCAAATTGTGAGATAAACTGTTTGAGTTTAGAGTTTGCACAAGGACATGGCTGTATTTACAATTTAAGTACAGTGAAATAAAAACTAAGACTTTCACCAAAGACATAAACACATTCATGTGTGAAACAATTTTGTGCGAAACAAGTGCAAAGTGAGTGAATATGTACTGGAACATATTTTATCCAATGACCAGCAGGCTAATTTACCAACAAAACCAGTATCAAAGATGCCACATCAAAAACACAGGAAGATGCTGAACATTCAGAGCATTTAGGACATTTGTGAGAGACTTCTAAACATGTTAGAAAAAAAATTGGGTCCTTCTAGTGGGAGTGCTAATAATATGTAGACACAGGACAAATTTGTTTTTAACAGAGCTTCAATATCTTTGGTTGTTTTAATTTTTGGGTTGGTTTGCACCTACTTTGTGTCTTACTGTAACTATATTTTGTGTTGTATATGTTCCAATGCTTGTGTGTTTATCAAAAAAAATCCAAATTCATTATATTTGATTTGTTACTTGTTGAGATTTGTTGGATGTGTTTTGAACATTTTTGTTCACTATTTTTGGACTGCGACTTGTACGAAATGATTTAGTGAGACCATGGAAAACCTAAATCAGGACTGCTGGACAGAGAAAACTCATTCATTTTGAATATGAGGTTATTGCCTTAACAGCTGTACTCTCTCATTTGTTTAATCCCTACTGTACAATGTTCTTTGATTTACAGACAATTTGTACCAGGTAACTTACATTATAAAACATAGTTCTGTACTGCATCATGACATGCACTAAGAACTCCCACTGGTGAGTCCTGGACCACAGGCATGGTGCTATGCCCCTCACACTGCCTCTTGTCTATTCAGAAAACTGATTCCAGGCCCATAAACTTGCAACTATGCCCAGACCATGTCTTCATATCTTCCCCTCAGTGCACGTGAAAAACTTGAGTCAGCATGTTCTCCATCACCTCCCCTCTCCACCAACCCTTCTCACAACAATGAGTGAGATGTTTAGCTTTAAGTTCAGGAGAATGATAGTACATGACTGTTACACACTATAGATCTTGTCATGACTTTCTAGTAAAAGCATTACAGTATGACCATGTGATTTGACAGGGTGATGTTATTGTTCCCTTCCACTTTTAACCACTACTCGGAGTTCTCTAAGTAAACTTTATTAATGTATTACAGATTATTTATGAAAAAAATGTTTTAGCTGCCTTTTTAAGCAGATGCATTTTAGTAATCATTTTCGTCTCCTTGGGCAATTAATTATACAGTATTATCCCTAGATATGGAACAATTTAGTGAGTTTCCTGTTCATTTTTCCTTGGTAAATTTAAGTCCAAAATGACTCTTGTTCCATGAATATGTACACCACTTAAGTGAAATATTTCATTATGTTTCCCTTATTTGCACACCAGGTTGGTAGATGTGCTCATTTGAAGTAGTATGGATATTCATTTTTTTAAATATTTCTTTTAGTGAGTCCAACTGCTGTTCGGCCACAAGTTGACACTTTTCATTGGTATTTCCAGTAGCATAGAACATCAGTACTAATTGGAAGATATTCATTTGTCCCTGAACACTTCCATTATTTCCGCATGTCATATTTGTTTTCAAGTAAGCAAAAAGCACTGCAGGAAGGAGTTTGTGCTACCTTCCCCTCTCTGCTACTCTCCCATTTGCAGTCCAAATAAAAGGTAAGTCATGCCCCTTGCCATACTCTACAGCCACCATGTGAAACGTCAACTTGTTATGACCAATGAGTAGTTCATCTAGCTATTCTTCTTATGGCCTTTTCCCATCCTTTAAAAAAATTGGCCATATTTTGTGCCTTTGATGCCCAGAAAAAAATCCCATAGCTAAGAACTGAGTGTATAAAGGAACAGTAGGTCACCACAAAATGTTGGCTACCAAAAACTAATGAAAAGACACTATGACAGGCCTGCACAAACAGTGCTCTGCAAGTGTGAGCACTTTGTGCCTTCTAACTTTCCTGCATTTGTAGCCTTCAGCATACAGGGAGGGAAAGCTGGCAATAGCTTTAAAATGCCCTTATGAGCAGTGACCCCATCATAATAATAGCATACATACAGGTACGGTTCTCTGTCAAAACGGGAGAGGTACCATACTAGTCTTGACCCAGCACATGCTGGATACAGGGTACCATAATGGATGAGTGGATAGATAAACAAAATACGAAACATGTATGTTGCTGATGTCACAGTGTTCCAGCAATCCCTCTACTGTGACTATCTGCATACATTATAACGTCATTTGTCTTCAAAGGAATGTTAGAATGTAGAATGAAAATTTGGCAAGAGAAGCACTAAGATCATGAAAAAATCAAAATAAATTTTTGTTAGGTAGATATCATTGTTAATTATTCAAGTTAATAGATGAGACACTAACAAGAGACAGAAATTTATATTGTAACTGAAAGGTTTCTATCACAGTTTATACAGGTCAATAGATAAATCAGAAACACAGTCAGCTAGTAATAGAAATAGACACTCCAGCATTCCAATAAGGTGTAAACCCATTCAAAGCATGAAATAAAGGAACAAGCCTGGAGATGACATTGGTTCAGAACTGTATTTACAGCCACAGTAATTATCATAAGGAATATTTCACTAGGTATAGATCAAAATCATGAATCAAATGGGGGCTTAAGAAACAAAGAAATGAGCAAAACTGCTTCAGAGACATCTGCTGACGGAACCTTACAGTAATAGTGAGGGAGAAGCAGCTTTTGTAGCATGTGCAACCTTATACTGACTTCTTTTTGTCTCAATATTAATGCCAATGATAGCCCACACAAAGAAATTACATATCAGCACTGGTGTTAATATTTATTGGGAAAACACTTTCTAATATTCTACAGAATTATATTTATTTAGTCTTAAACCAGCTTTTAGGTTCTTAGGCTGTGAAAGACAGGCCTGGACAAACAGTGCTTTGCAAAGTGTGAGCCACCTCCTATTGTCACCTGCAGATGACCAAAGAAGCTAATAGCCAGTTCATGACCAGATAAATATAATTTTGCAAAACATTAGGCAGTATTGTTGAATTTAATGTTAGTATCACGTCCTGTCACACCACCAATGGAAAATTCAGTTAATTTTATTGACATTGTTGGTTGTCAGTGGACAGTTCATCTCTCTTTGCTGTATCTATGCTGCATTTTTCTAATTTTCTCTTTATATAGTGGATGATCCAATAAAGTTTGATTTCTTCACTTTTCTCTTGGTAATAAAGGCACTAAAAACTCAAAATTAAGTTATATTATTACCAACTTTATTAGTTCTATTTTTCTACATTTGTTTTTAAGGTTCTACTTTGAACATGCATTTTGAGATGAATCATTTCCTTCACTGGCTCAACCAACTTCACGCCATTTCCACTTGGATCCCTACTTGTTACTGTTGGCATTACTTCCCTATACACCAATAACCTCCCTGCCCCGGGTCTTGCCATTATCTGTCACTAGTTTTTCCAATATCTTTCCAACTGCAAACCCACCATCTCATTCCTTATACATGTGACTGACAGCATCCTCATACACAATAATATCTCCTTTTAGGGGAATATACACACAAAAACCTATGACATGGCCATGGGGATCCTCACGGTACTTTCCTAAGCCAACTTGTTTATGGGTCATTTATGGGAAACCTTACTAGTCACGAAAGATCACAAACCCCTTTTATGGTTCACATTCATTGATAATATTTTCACAATCTTGACCCAGGGCCAAGAAACCCTGTCCCCACTCCTCCACAGGCTCAACATCTTTTCTACCATCAGCTCCATGTGTCCATTTTCCCTGGACATCGATCTTCACCTCTCTGATGGCTCCAGCATAACTCCTGTTCACATCAAGCCAACTATACATCAACACTACCTATTTTGATAGCTTTCATCCCTTACACAGCAAGTGCCTTACTAAAGTCCTCACAGACAGGCAGTATTTTCCAAGCCTAGTCTGACAGATTTCCTATGTCATACCACGCATACTGCTAATTCTCTGGTGAACCTCAGGAACCAGCTGCAAAGGAGCACCACCTCCATCATCTAGTATCATCCTGGACTACAATGACTGGACACTATCCTTCACAAGGCCTTCAACTATTTATAACTTCCTGCAAATTAGTAACATTCTGTCCATAATCCTTCCCATCCATACCAGTGCAATATTTTTTTGCACTCCAAATTTATGCCATATACTGTTTCATTCTTATACCACACATAGTAGTAATCCCTTGCCCCTGTTGAAAGGAACTTGTCTCATAAACCCATCCAATGAATCATATTCCAGCTCCATCATAGTCTTGCCCTAGTGTTTCTTGCCCTATTCCTTCTTATGAAGACAGTCATGTCATATACCATCTTGCTCTTTTCTCGGCACAGCATTTTATGTGAGTATGATCATCATCCAGCTTTTCACACAAATGAAGACTGCCAAGCTGTTACAGGCGAGAGCAAATTTGGGCAACCAGTGGCAGAATATACTGCTAAGCACAACATGGTCAATTACAATGGCTGCTCCATAGCCTGACCCATCTGAATCTTACCCCTCCACCAACAACAGGTTCTCTGAATTTCACACAAGGGATTGACCTTGCGACACAGTCTTCGGTCCCATAATCATACTGGCCTCAATTATTTCTAATAGTCTACCCCTACTTCTATGCCTACCATTGACTTCACTAATTTTGCATACAGACTGTCTTCCCTTGAGTCTCCTTCTTCCTTTGTTCTGTCTGTGTCTCCTAATTCAGTGCTGCACATCATAATGTGGTTCGAAAACCTCACCCTGACTGCAGCCAGATCAAGCTCATTGGTGCCAGATTCCTATCCCACATACTTCCTGCCTTTCTGTGGCAGCTGTCAGCTGCCCATTCCCAAACTCCACTCCTGCTGCTCATCTCCTTTCTCCCCTCATACACCCCTGACAGACCTCCTGACCCCAGTTGTTACATTCCTCCAGGAATTTACATATGAATGGGTGTAAGATTCCCTCATTTTCTGATGGTACAACAGTTACGGAGTGTTTACAATTGTGAAGCACTGTAGTACACTGTTAACACATTTGAGAAGCAAATCAGTAGAAGATGTACTAAAGACAGATAATTATGGATGACAGGAAGACTATCATTACATATTTTTATACATGCCAACAAGATATCGTATAAACCAATTGTTCTTGTTAAACATAATAAAATATTTGGATGTGTGACTCTAAGAAAACCCAAAATGAGTTTAATATATTGAATGTGTTCATGATAATTTAAGTAAAGGGTGTTACATTAATAATTCTGAAACCCTGTACTTCATTTACCAGGCCTAGGCACATTTTGTGCTCCCACAGGACGCTCAAGCTCCATGAGTGTAGTCAATTCTGCTGAGTGTTACAGCTGTGAGTTATTTGATTTATTTCGTGTTCCATAGGTCCAACTGTGTTGGATACACAAGGATGTGGAATGAATCACTTTTTTACAAATAGAATCTGATAATCTAATAGCATATACAGAAATTTGAGTACATAATTACATAAAAATTTATACAGTGAATTCTTTGGGCAGCAATACAGAAAAAGAAAATACATATTTTCTTAGAATCATTAAAGCACTACAGAAAACAGGTACACAGCACACACAGATGCAGAGCTCAGGTTAAATAACATTCTTAGTGGCATTATGTCAACTTGTATTACATAATATTAAAATATTACAATTTATTTAGTTAAAAATTCATCTAGACTGTAAAAAGCTTTTTCTGGCAGAAATATTTTTAGTGCTTTCTTAAACTTACTCCTGTTATGAATCTCTGTCTTTATTTCAGGAGGAAGAGCATTGAAGAGTTTTGCTCCAGTGTAGTGGACACTCTTTTGCGCCAAGCTCAAATATTTGAGCTCGCTGTGTATGTCACTCTTCCTCCGTGTGTTATACTCATGATCATTACTGTTTGGTTGAAATATCTCTATATTTTTACAAACAAAACACATGAGAAAAAAAATATATTGGAATGCAGTTGTGTATATTTTAAGTTTACAAAAACTATTTCTACATGAATCTCGTGGGCGCCATCCACATATAATTCCTAAAGCTCGCTTCTGTGCAATGAACTCAATGAGAGAATGAAAATAGCCATAGTATGCCACTTTTGCAGTGTTAGGTTCAACACATGTAGTGACAACCCGTAAAGCATAGGTAGCAGAGCTAAGCCTCTTACAGAGATCAATAATATGCGAAGACCAGTTCATTTTCTTGTCAATGTGCACTCCAAGAAATTTTGTTGTTTCCATTCTTTCTGTTGGTTGATTACCACATGTCACACTTATGTCTCTCTCTTTTTCTGTTTTTGTACAGAATTGAATAAAGCTGGTCTTACTGGAATTTAATGAGAGACCATTCACCTTGAACCAATTAACCACATCTGGGAGTATGTGATTCATGAGTTCCTCAAGATTGTTGTCTGTTCTACTGCTCATAAAAATTGTGGTATCATCAGCAAATAATGTAAATTTACAGGGCAGGCTTGTACATGATGGCAGATGATTTATAAAAATCAGGAATAATAGTGGCCCAAGAATTGAGCCCTGAGGCACTCCACATGTAATGGAACTCCATTCATAATCTGAGGAAGTGTCACATACTCCACCCGAGCTATTCAAGACAACTTTTTGTTTTCTGTCTTGGGGGTATGACTGTAGTCAGTTGCCTGCAGCACCACTTATCCCTACTAATTTTGCTTTTAGCAAGAGAATCTCGTGATAAACACAGTCAAACGCTTTGGATAGATCACAGAAGACACCAAGGGTTTCTAGGACTTCATTTGCAAGTGCATAGACTGTGTCTTCTGTTGAATGGCCCTTTTGAAAGCCAGATTGGCTCTTGCTGAGAACTCCATTCTTCATGAGATGATCAGTAATTCTTACATGTATTAGCTTTTCTAGAATTTTGGAGAAAGCTGTCAGCAAAGAGAGAGGTCGATAGTTACTTCGACTTTATCACCCTTTTTGTACAGGGGCTTCACAATGGCGTACTTAAGTCTACTGGGAACAACACCTTTCTGAAGGGAAGCATTGAAAATATGACAGAGAATGTCCCTTATCCACACACAAGAATATTTCAATAAATTGTTAGATATATTATCAACCCCTGCAGAGTTCGTACTATTTACATACATGATGATTTTTTGAATTTCTTCTACAGTGATAGGATGAAGGTGCATTTCTGAAATTGTGTTTGAATATACTGCTTGACAAAGAGTTACAGCTTCATCAACATAGGGATTGCAACCACTCTGTTGAGTTACTGATAGGAAGTGTTTATTAAAAATCTCAGCCACCGTTTTGGGGTTATCTACTAGGGTACCTTCATATCTGATCTTATTTACATCTTCTGTGCTTGTTGTATCTCTTCCTGTTCCTTTTTTTACAATGCTCCAAATTGTTTTTATTTTATTATTGGATTTATCTATTTTCTTCTCATAATAAAGGGCTTTTGATTTCCATATTAGTTTCTTAAAAAATTTTACAGTATAATCTATAATGTTCTCATTTTCTACATCTTTACAGAATCTTATTGCAGCATAAGTTTCCCTTTTGGTTTTATGTGACTGCTTTATACCTTTTGTAAGGCTTATTTACAGAATTGGAAGAACTGTTTCTGACCCATTTCTTGGGAAATATTTCTTCAAAAAGAGCACAGAATTCATTTATAAAACAGTTAAATTTAGTATCAACATCATCATAGCTATATACTAAAGACCAATCCATTTGCTGCAACCTGTGTTTGAAAGTTCCTTTTGCCTCTTCATTCATTTCTTTTATGAATTTCCATTAAGGAAATTCTTTTTGGAACAGATTATCATCATAAAGAGTGAGAATTTGTCCATCATGATCTGAAAGCCCACTTATAACCTGCCTGACAGTATAATTCTGATGTCTACTTATATCTAAAAAAATGTTGTCTATCATAGTTTGGCACTCGGATGTAATTCTTGTTGGGAAGTTTATTCTGATGTCAGATGATGTAAGGTCATCACAATCTCAAAGTCAATTTTATTCTTATTTTCTATCACAAAGTTTATATTGAAATCACCTAAAACTACAATATCATTTGCTTTTGAAAGTAACTATGACAGGAGGAGTTCCAATGAATGCAGAAACGTTTTTATGTCACCTGAAGGAGCCCTGTAGACAGCCAACACTATTATTGGGTAGAATTTAGTTATTATTTCTGAGGCACATAAATAGTTTGGACAAGAAGAGAATAGAAGCTTTCGAAATGTGGTGCTACAGAAGAATGCTGAAGATTAGGTGGGTAAATCACATAACTAATGATGAAATATTGAATAGGATTGGGGAGAAGAGAAGTTTGTGGCACAACTTGACAAGAAGAAGGGATCGGTTGATAGGACATGTTCTGAGGCATCAAGGGATCACCAATTTAGTATTTGAGGGCAGCGTGGATGGTAAAAATCATAGAGGGAGATCAAGAGATGAATACACTAAGCAGATTCAGAAGGATGTAGGTTGCAGTAGGTACTGGGGGATGAAGAAGTTTGCACAGGATAGAGTGGCATGGAGAGCTGCATCAAACCAGTCTCAGGACTGAAGATGACGACGACAACAACAATGTCTCAAATTGTTGTTCCGCACAATATTTCTTAATATCTATAGCTTTGTATGCTACACCATCCTTAACATAAATTGCTACTCCACCTTTGTCTTTACTTTCCCTACAGTAGTATGTTACTAAACTATAACTTACTATAGATGGCAAGGCACATTTATCAGTAACATTGTGCTCAGTTATGCACAAAATCTGAGCATTATTAATACTGTCCTTTTCACTAATGTTAAGAAGATGTTGATCTGTTTTGTGTAAGAGGCCCCTTACATTTTGATGAAAGAAAGAGATGTCTTCCTCTTACTTTTTCATTCTATTAGTGCTGTTACCTGACTGAGAATCCATTGGAGTCTGTCTTGAGACAGGAGAGAGGAGACATTTGACACTACCTACTATTAGGTGGCTATATACTGAAGAAAACACATGCAGGAAACTTAGGAATGCATGTTTGCAAAACAGTGCTGCTACTGCTAAGAGATTTAATACTGCAGCATATTTTTATAAGCAGGAATATTCCATGTGTGTCTATTTCCAACATTTTATTTTTCTGCCAAAGTAATGACTTTATTGCTTGATTAAATAAATAAATTAGATACACTAATACAGCTAGCACAATGAAAAAATCATTACATATTGGTATTCAACATTTCATTTTGATGTTCCAAAACTTATATGGATTTCTGGCTTAAAATATGTAATATATCTGGAACTATGATTTATGTTATAGTTCAACACACAGAGCAATACAGATTAAAGTCTGTTAAACCCAAATTTTGGTGGGACTTTGTCAATTTCGTAATTTAGCGGCTTGTCTGTGCAGTTGAGAATATTGCTGACTGGGTAAAATTTTATAAAAGTTTTGTAAATTCCTGCATTGGACAAACAGGCCATTGGGTTGGGTGCTCCACTGTGTGTCTATCACCTCAAGTTAAGTTAGAAATAAAAATCTGTTTTCTGTCACTCAATGTCTTGTAATCTCTTTGAGTACTCTTTATGAAATATTTTGAATTACAGAAACGCATTCAGCTATATCTGATCCACAAATGACTGCCTAGACTTCTGGGAATTGTTTCATGTCATAAATGTGAAACTGATTTTTCCACAGGATTAATTTTTTTTAGCATGAATCTTCTCTGCCATGTGTGTTACCAAATAATTCTCCTCTTATGTTAAGACACTTACTGAAACCAGACCCAATATATGATGTCAACAATAAAGGACTTACGTCACTGCTCTGCTTATCTTGAATTCAGGTTTATTCCCTAAAGCCACTTTCAGTTCAGTCACCATTCACTGTTGTTTGTCAGAAAACAAGTGCATTATATCCTCTTTGTGGTTGTAGTTGTAATGACATTCCAATAAATTTTTTCTGGCTCATATGCATGGCCTTTAAATGATATGGGCATTGATTGAATGGCTTTTCCACTTTTTTTTGTGTCTGTGTGCAGAGACAACACATTGCTGCTAATATAAAATGTAAACCTAGTTTAATCCACATAGTACTATCAGCAAACTGCTTGGAGTCTGACGAGGTGTCTGTGTGACTGTCCAGTTGCAGCTGCCTTCATTTCCTTCTTCCTCCTTATACCTTTCTGACAGCCCCATTCACCACTATGCTTGAAGCACTAGGCAATATGGTGGCTGGTGGAGCTGGAACACTAGTGGTTGTGGAGCACTGTTTGGAAAGGCCTGCTCTATATGCTTTAGATACATGTGGACAGTTTCTACTGATTCTAGTTATCAGTGATGATGAAATTATTTCATAAGGGTTATTGCCTTAACTCAAATTGGCTAGAGAATGTCCATGTGTTTTAATCAAAGCTATTTATATCCATGGGCACATCACACCATTATTTCACCAGTGTGTAGATGGCTACAATGATTACCATATAAGTGTTTGCTTTATTGTCTACTCAATGTTGGCAGCTACGTATAATTACTTTTTCAATCCTTCAAACTTTTCAGTTTCTATGGAACCACCTCAAACAAACCTTTTAAGCCATAGAATGAATCACAAAATTCATATTTCACAGGACACTAATTGGCAAATAACACATAAAAACAACAATTCATGGTTATTTTTTATTTAGTCAATGACAGATTTATTAAAGGTTACCCATACACAACTCTGGATACGATATTCACTCATCAAATAATGATAGGACTAGCAGTACCAACTAACAATTCATATCGAGTCCACAGACAGTGTACAACCAAAATCCACAGGAAATGCAAGTATTCCTTCCATTAGATTCTTAGAAAGGCCAATGAATCATTGCCAATTTCATTTCAGAATTGTAATCATACTTGCATCCAAGGAGAGAGCTGAACTGCCAGCATCTGACAGTGGAGCAATTTATCTCAGGCCCCAGAAGGTATGGCCACTTAAATGTGGCAGAGGTAGTTTAAAATTTCCTGGAGGTACCTCCGGTGCCAAACGACCATCCTCTGCCCTTGAAGCTGCAGAACACTGACCATTAAATATTTATGAGTTTTGTTGGTACAATGATTGAAGACAGCAAGGTGGGGGTTGTTTGGCTGAACTGGAGGGAGATATTTAGGCAAAGCCATGTGTTCTATGATTCAGAACTATCCTTGTGATGTAGTAATGCACTGACAAGAGAGTTGAGATTCTGATACGTGGACTTCTGGTGTAACAGTGGCTGAAAGCTGAGAATCGGTGTCCATAGTTTTGAGTGCAGATGATACAGCCTTTCCTCAGGGAAAGTTTGCTTCTTAGGTGAGGTCGTTGGATGTGGTGCTACTTGTGGACAGTGCTGCCACTTCCATTTGCCATCTTTTGACATATAAGGGTGCACTTTGAAGTACTGATTGGGATTTCTCTGGCAGCAGTCCTCACCATGAAGGCTACAGCCTTTTGTTTAATGCTGAGTGCAAGTCCATTGTAGTATGTGGACAAAGCTGACTCTGGTCGTGAATCCATTTGCTGTTGGCTGTTATCACTGTCTAGAGATAATAATCCTGTTTATGGGTAATAGTGGCTGGTTAGCAGTGAGATAAGAGTCTCAACTCCTAGGCCCAGATATGGTTGTCAGGACAAGAATGGGTATGGTGGCACCTTGCTGGTAGTGTGGGGTAAAGTGTGGTCAATTGTCTTTGACACTGGTTTGGAAGGCCATCAGTTGGTAGGCTTTCATTATAGCTTCAGGATGATATATGGGAAATCTGAGAGAACATTGAAGACTCTCAGCAACAGGTGTTTGAGGAAAGGGCTAGCAAAACTGAGATGGGAATGTTCCCAAGGACGATGTGGTGCGGGATATTATGTGAAACACTGAGGCAGTGTGATCTGATGAAAGGTGCACTGGCGGCAGTTGTGGACTGTGGTTTTGATGTCATTGCAATGGCATGCCGATTTTGTATACGCACAATCCTCCATTGACTTTAATGTAGATTCTGCTGAAATTATGGTTAGATGATTGTTGGGGCCACCATATGCATGCAGTCCATTTCTTTGGTGGAAGGAAGAAGGAACTGAAACATCAAAATACAATGATTATTGATGAATAACCAATTTTCAGGCACTGTGGCCTAACCATGGCAGAACTCTTGATACAAAGGATGCTGTCTGTGTAGCTTTAGCAATGGTGGCTACTGTAAGTGGAAACTGTCAAGGGTATGTAGTGGTCATAGGCATCCATGTGGTGGGAGGTAGGGGGGCAGGGGGCACATAGTATCACCAACTGAAAGTGCTATTCTAGGTTTTATCCTAAAAACAAATTGTTATCAGTTCCTTTTACAAAATTCAATGCTGGACGTTCACCAATCTTAAACCGCATCCTTAAGATTCTACTGGTGATAGCCACATATCTTATGTCTCTAATGTTTATGATCAGGTAATTATTACAGACATACATGGAACTTAATAGTTCTAATCTTATCAGAAAGTAAAAGACCATGCAGTACAAATGAAGTGATCAAAGTTTGCTTAATCCACAATTTGGTACATATAGCACACAAACGTTATTATAACTACAAAGATTCCTCACCTAAACCAGAACCATACATTTTAAAGACACAGGACTGGACTCAGTCTTGATGAAACAAACCTAAATACTAACACTAACGTATCCTGGGCTAAACTGAACAAAGACAGAGGCAAAATTAGCACTATATGCTGCTGGTAACATGCCCGAGTGAAAACTAAAATGAAACAAACTGAAATGGCTCTTCTTTCCTTTGTTGCTATTTCATACCCTCGCGCCAAATGGGTGGGTAAGAGGGAGGGCGGGTAGGCGGGGGGGGGGGGGGGGGGGGGGGGAAGGGGGGGGAGGAGGGAGGGGTAGCAGGGGTAGGTAGGGACTGTCAGTAGTACAACATTGTGCTGTTCAGCCAAGAGGGAGTTGGTTGCAGTTGTGATGGGATACGATACGGAGTTAAGTAGGTTTAAGGACAGAAGGATAAGATTTTGAAGGTGCAGCAACATACCAAAGTGATCAGAGGGGAGACAATTGGATTAATGGAATCTAGTTTCCAGATAGTATAATAGATGCAGAGGTGTACATTGTAGGTGAGGAGGGTTGGAAATTTGACGAGAAGGTAGAGGATCCATGTGGGGAAAGGTAAACAGATATGGAAAGCAAGACAGAGCACATGGCATTCGAGGAATTCGAGGGACTTAAGACATTTGGTGTGGTGGAAACCCATGCAACATTTCAATAGCAGGGGGTGGGTTAAATCAATGTTTTCATTGCTGTCAAGAATAGTGGAGCAGTGTACTCCCCAAATTCAGTCTGTCAGTGGTTTTAGTATTTTAAGTCTCTTGTGAGCTTTCTGTTGCATGATTAGTAGCTGAGGTTTTCACATTAGTTGCCGGTCAAGGGTTAGCACAAGACATTTTAGTGTTAGTTAACTGGATAGGACAGTTGCAAATGGTAACATAGAAGTCAAGGAAGAAGAGGGTGCAGGTGATTCGTCCTATAATAATAATTTCTGGCATGTATAGCAGAGGGAAATAAAGCAGTGTCATCAGCATACTGAAGGAGGTGGGCAGGTAGGGATGGGTTTGGACACGAGAAAGAGAAAATGGTGCCTTGTGGCACTTCTGCAGTGGGATGAAAGGTACAGGAATTTCTATTATTAACAGTGATCAAGGATGTGCAATTACATAGAAATGATGCAATAAGTAGGTACAGTTAATTAAAAGTGCATATGTCTGGAGTCTAAAAAGGTGACCAGATTGCTGTATACAGTCATAGGCATTCTCTAGAACTACATAGACAAAATGGCAGATTTATCAGGGTTGAGTTGGTGGGAACTGAAATTGTGTAATCCTTGACCTTATCAAGACCTGCTCCAGGATATTGTTCACTTTATTTAATTTATAATGGTTTATTAATTCTGTAGTTAAGAATGACTGCCTTTAGCTGGCTGACAGATTTACTTTTATATTTTGTTTATATATTATTTGGTATGAGCAGCAGCTGATAAAGTGTCCAGTACTAACTTATGCCTATGCAATGGGAAGCTTGGGTTTATCACCTGGCATCCATCTTGTACATTAGAATTAAGTTACTGAAAATTTTGCACTTTTTAATGAAGGATGCGTGCTCATTAATATGCATGTCAATAGACTTGGAGAAATCAGACAGCAAAACGTTTGTTGTACTGGTTGCAATGAAACTTTTAGTTTCATCAGAGATTATTGCAATCAAAGGTTAGTGAAATTATGAAAGTTTGTACATCTCGCCATAGAGAATATCTTATGAGCCAATAGGTAAAGTCAGAAGGAAAGACTACTTTCAAATTGAAGAACAATTTCCCCTTTTCAGTAATGTATTTACATTAGTTTAATATTAATTAGTTTAACAGATACTCATAATTACTGGCTTCATCTGCAGAAAAATTTTCAGTACCAATTGTAGCAAAACCACTGAAAATTTCCAGGATCTGTGAATATAATTTTCGCTGCCTGATTTATCTGGTCACCTTTTTAGACTCCAGACATATGCACTTTCAGTTAACTGTGCACACCTTATTGCATCCTTCCTATCTAATTGCCCAGCCTTGGTCATTGTTAACAACAGCAATTCCTGTTCCTTTCATCCCACTGCAGAAGTGCCAAATCCACCCCCACCAGTCCACCTTCTTCAGTATGCTGATGACACTGCTTTCTTTGCTCTCTGGCATAGGAATACATGCCAGAAATCCCATTGCTGTCTACCATACATGCAAGAAATCACAATGATCCCTCCAAATCCATCTGAATCATTTTGCCTCATGGTGTGACCAGTGGCTCTTCAAGGTCAATCCCTCCAAAATCCAGGCAATAATTGTAGAACAAACCAACTGCAACTGTCCTATCCAGTTAACTAACACTAAAATATCTTGGGCCAACCCTCTGCCAGCAACTAATGTGAAAACCTCAGCTATTAATCATCCAACAGAAAGCCCACAAGAAGTTTAAAATACTGAAACTACTAACAGACACAATTTTGGGAGTACATTCCTCCACCAAAACATACACTGACCTCACCCATCCTCTGCTATTCAAATGTTGCCTGGATTTCCACCACACTAAAGGTCTGTAAATTCTTCCAAATCATTGAACACCATGCTCTCTGTCATGCTTTCCACCACCCACATGGGTCTTCTACCATCTCATGCTGACTGGCATTGTTGACTGTGAAACTAGTGTCTGTCTATTTTCCTATTTAAAAGCGCATCAGTTGCTGTATGGTAGACTGATCTTGTTCTTGTGCATGCCAGTACACACCTGCTAATAAGTGATGGTACTGCTGCTGGATTAACACTCCATCCTGAAGTTTCATAGATTCTTCGTGGTGCAAGCTTCTTGAAGTAAGAAAGTAGAATCATCTGCTGACCATAATGCCTTCGGCTGCATGTAGGTACCTCATCCTCTGGACATGATGTCAAATTCTCATTGTGGTTCAGTTAGCAAAATATCAATATAATAGCATCCTTAGTAGCTATCAGACTCTAATCCGCATTTGCTCTTAGTATTGATTGTTTATATGTATCCCAAATGGTGAATAGTATGAGTCTGTAAATATTGAATGGTTTCCAATTTTACATAAAACTGTGGAGAAATGTTAGTTCCGGCACCTGGAAGCTTGTTTCAAGCCAAAGAAGCTTCAGTTCAATTCACATACACATTTAGTTCCATCTTCAGAACCTTTAGGTTGAACTGTATAAATTTTTCAGCTTAAGTTCTGCATCAAAAACAGTTTGGACATCATATTGCTCAAGACAGTTATTTCTGGAGGCTGAAATTTATAGTACTACCCAATTTTTTTAAAATTTGGTCACTGGATCATAAGTTTCACGATAATCTATATCTGCAGCTTATTAGCAACCTCCAGACACAAGACTTTGTGTTGAAATTTGGAACATCACAACTACTATAATACTTTGTTTCGTACAATCTATGGTTATGTATGACCTGTTGAAGTGTGGGAGGATCCAGTAATGTCCAGGTTTAGCTAAATTTCAAGGAATTAACTTCATCATTCATTGCGTTTTTCAATTAGTCTGCCTTCTATATGTATCTACTCCACCAAACCTCTCAACTTTGACAATATCTAAAATAGGCACATCATTCTCATATCTTGCTGGCATTCTTAATGGTCTGTTATGTGTTAACTGGTGCTCCCTATTAGACTGAACAGCTTCCATCACCAGCTGCTTCTTGTTTGTAGACATAATTAAAATATTCACCATCTCTCCCTCTCTCTTTCCTCAATGATTTCTATACAATTTTGCCTCAGGGGAACGCTGTGAAGGATGACTTTCACAGATAACAGCTTCTTTTCTGGTAGAACAAACCTCATTCCTTTTGATGTAAAAGTTTCTAAGTATTGCAATAATTATTCTGAAAAAGTTGTATTGTAAAAGTAAAATCCCTGTTGAGTCTTACTCGTCATTCCTCTGGAAACAATGCACACTTTTCATTGCTTTGAAAACAGCGCACAATAACCTTTTGTGTTTTGATCATGACTGCTGTAATCTTGTGTATCATAACTGGATACACATCACAGATAAGGCAGACAGCACTCTTGATTCGAACACTCCGCCATCGGCATCTGCATGGGATGACCATCAGAGGCCACCCACAACTTGTGCATATGTCACAGCATCCACTGCACCTTCCAGCAGAACTCTTCCCTTTATAAGGACAGTGCAGCAGGCACTCATCCTCTGATGTATTAGACTGCCTTGTATTGTTTCTATGCTTGTATGTTTTTGAATGTGGATTAGTAAAATCTCGTATTTGGTGGCCACCTTATCACTTGTGCCCTGCATTATGACACAGTTGGCAATGAGTGCAGTGTTTGCTTCTGTGTGCACAGTTTCTTTGGTTGTTATCTTGGTTCTCATATCTATGGAGGCAGTGCTTGAATCTCTCCTCAAGCATGAAGAGGCTCTTACAGTTGCTATCATAGATTTGTCAGTGACATTGACTATGCAGATTTTTATGCCATCAATGTACCTGTCACAACTTCGAAAACACTTCCTCATTTTTTGTGTGTTACTGATGCTAACATGTGGTGTAAGGCTTTGCTTCCTTCTTGGATTTTGCCTCAGATTTGCTGATTGTTGTGGAAGTTAGCCCTGTTTCAGGAACCAGAATAACTTCTGTTTGACAATATGTGTAAGTTATTGTCTAATTATCACCATGAACACATGCATGTCATTCTGATTCATGTTGAGTCCTAAACAGTCCCATCAGTAGGGACAGGAAAAAATCAGTGTTATTTTATGGCCATCAGTCTTAGAGGACTTTGGCAACCAAACTCCATGGCCTCAGTAACAAATGTTCATTTGTTACCAATGCTCACTGTGATTCGTATACTGATTCTATGGTCCATGACACCATCATTCAGTTGACTCCCAACAACGTATGTTAACATGCACTACAGTGGCAAAAACCCATCTATGGTTGAAATATTAAGTACTGCCCAGTCTTTTGAGGTTCCTTGTGTTGCTGGAAACCAGATCGAGGCTTTTTGGTTTGACGTCACTCTGATGGCTCCTGTACCTGGATGTCGAGCATGAGTTAATGTTTAGTGGGAGGATGACATGGCAGTAGTGCAAATACAGCCTCCATGCCGCAATGGTTAATGACATGCCAGACAACAACCACCACAGCTGTGGCAGCACTCAGTGCTCCCATCTTGCTCATGCCCTAAGCACTGGGTGACCTGCAACAACTGTAGAAAAAGGGACGTATAGCATATGCATATAATTCCAAGCCTACTCCTGCAAATATGAACAAGCACATTAATTGTGTGTCTCCACTGTTTATGCTCCCTAAAAAACTGTTTACTAAAATGCGAGTGGATATGGGTGCAGCTGTGACATTGCTGAAGTCACAAATTTATGTGGGCGTGGGATCTCTCCTGTTACGTGACATTTGGTGGGTTACAACAAGCAGCATATTCCAATTTTGAGTCAATTTATGGCTTCTGTTGTGTATAAATCAGCGGTTTGTTCCTTGACTTTTTTGGTACTGGAAGATGCTGGCACCAACAATTTGTTTGGCTTGAATGTTTACAATGTTTTTGGTTTTTCTGCTGTGGCTGCAATGCTCATTGTTTCTGACCAGGTCCATTACCAGCGGTTAGACTCTCTGTTTTCTGAGTTCTCATCTCTTTTCTTCAGATGGATTAAGTTATGCCAATAATTTTACAGCCAAAATTACTCTGAAACTAATGGTGTGGCCATGTTTCTTCCAGGCATGCCCTCTTCTAGTGGCCTTGTGTGATCAGGTGCCATCAGAATTCTACAGGCTGAGGTTGTTGAGTGTCATACAGCTTATAAGTCAAGTGAGTGCTCTACCCCTCTTGCGACTTAAAAAGCACCTCTGTGGCTACTTCAAAGTGTCCATTGACACTCAGTCTATTATTGAGACCTACCCTTTGCCCCATCAAGAAGAGTTGTTGGCCAAATGCGCCAGGGGCCAGATGTTTCTTCTACAATTGATTTATCTGTAGGCCAATTACAAGTTCTGTTGGATGAAGATTCAAAATGTGGTCGACTAGGCCCACCAGGGAGACCACACAGGTTTAAAATGATAATTTGTAGCTTAATATACTACTACTAATAATAATTAATATTTGTTCCCCAGAGAAAGAGGTGCATTACAACATGTTGGCAGATAACATTCTCCAGGTATTTGCCAAACCCAAACCCTTCCATTGGATTGCTGTGGGGTATAGCTTGATTGATTGATTTTTTATTTGGTCCTGTATAATTACATTTTGTACGAAGATTGTATGGTAAATGAGCATTTGGCGTCATTGGCCGGGAGGCCCCTTGCGGGGCAGGTCCAGCTGCCTTGGTGCAGGTCTTCTTACATTCGACGCCACATTGGGCAACCTGCTTGCCAGATGGGGATGAAATGATGATGAAGACAACACAATACCCAGTTCCCAAGTGGAGAAAATCCCCGACCCAGCCGGGAATCAAACCCAGGCCCTTTAGGGCGGCAGTCCATCACGCTGACCATTCAGCTGTCGGGGCAGACATTGTATGGTAATGCAGGATAAACCAATGAATACAATAATACATGCATATAAATGGAAGGAAACCAAACAAAAAATAGTATAAATAATAGACATACTAAGTTATTTTCAAGGTTTCAAGAAAGACAACAATACCACTTCAATACTCTGCTTGTTCATGTGATTATTGTTTATAGAGCACCGTGAGGAAAGGTTAGTATATTCCTCAAGCAAATAGAATCACTTTTAACTAGCCTATTCTCAAAAAACATAGAAATAATCAAACATGGTGATTTTAATGTACAATTCCTTACCTGTAGTAATGATAGAACAGATTTTGAGAATGTAATCTCTCTTTTAATTTGAGGACAGTTGTTAACTTTCCCACAAGGGTGACTAAGAACTGCAACAAGTCTGATTGACAATATTTTTGTAGACAATAACAGAATTGATAACATGTGTAACACAAATCTTCAATGGTGTTTCCAATTGTGATGGGCTGTTGTTAAAAATGGATGATGTAAGCCCAGCTATCAAGAGTAGATTTACCAATAGAGCTTTTAGACTAATCAACAGTAAGAATCTGGAAGCTTTCAGCAGACATTTGAAGCAGTTGGAACAGGACACAGTATATTAGGCTAAAGATGTCAATGATAAATTTTATGTATTCCTGGATGAATTCATCACCATTTTTGAAGCTGTATTTGGAAGGTGGTCAAAAGGGAGCCAGGAAAAATTACAGAAGATACAGACAGTATCGAAGTGTGTTGTAATGGAAGCATTGTAGGTGAAGGTGATATAGTTGCCAGTAACTTCAACAACCATTTTTTGACATTAGCAGATCAAACTGGTGGTAAAGGGTCTAGAGTTGAAGCCATGAGTCTTCTACAAAGAGCAGTGCAGAACAAAATTAGTCAGATGCATGTACCCTATATTACAACTGAAGATTCTGAGAACGTAATAAGACAAACCAAAATTTAAAATTCCACTAATGTGGATAATATATCTATAAGTGTATGGAAGCCCTGCTGCAAATTTATACTTGAAGTTCTCTCTCACATATTTAATCAGTGCACAAATCAAGGTACTGTCCCTAATAGACTCAAATATGCAGTTGTGAAACCACTGTTCAAAAAAAGATGATCTAGCCAATGTTTCCAGCTACTTGTCAGTTTCAATGATAATAAGTCTCTCTCAAATCCTAGTGAAACTAATGTTCAAAGCACACTTCAGCCTGTTTTCTGATGACACAACCATTTGACAAAACACCCAGCTGCAGTCTATGGAACACTCTGACCACTGTATTCAAAGAACTTCTAGACTGGTACACTTCAAATGGTCTGTCACTCAATGTTAACAAGACTCAATTCATTTAGTTTCAAACACCAAATAAAAAAACATGAAAATATTTGAAATAAAATGTGGTGACAAAGAAATATTGAGATCAGAGTCTTCCAAATTCCTGGGGTTGCATGTAGATAACAATCTAAAATGGTGAGTTCACATCAATGTAAAAAATTGAATTCAGCAACATTTGCCATTCGCTAAATTTCATCTGTTGGTGACTTGGAAATAATTCATTTGCTGCATACCTAGGATATTTCCATCCACTTATGACATATGGCATCATATTTTGGGGTAACCAGTCCTGTGCAAAGAAAGCATTTATTGTACAGAAAAGAGTCATCAGAATTATGGCTAGAGTGCACTCATGATGCTCTTGCAGAAAATTTTTCAGACAACTCATGATCCTCACCAGGCCATGTCAGTACTATTTTTCACTAATGTGCTTTGTGAACAATAATCATACCAAAAAAATGGCTCTGAGCACTATGGGACTTAACATCTCAGGTCATCAGTCCCCTAGAACTTAAAGCTACTTAAACCTAACTAACCTAAGGACATCACACACACCCATGCCCGAGGCAGGATTCGAACCTGTGACCGTAGCAGTCGCGCGGTTCCAGACTGAAGCGCCTAGAACCACTCGGCCACAGCGGCCAGCAATAATCATACAATTTTCAAAACAAGCAATGAATATCAAGATCACAATACAAGAAGTAAACATGATATACACAAAGATATAAAAATATAATACAGAAAGGAGTACATTATTCAAGCATAAAAGTATGTAATAAACTTCCATTTCATGTTAAATCAGTCATTGGGGATATAACTAATTCAAACGACAACTGAAACTTTATGGTTTTAATAGTTCTTTCTATTCTTTACAGGAAATTTTTGACAGTATGTCACACAATGCTTTTTGTATGTATTAGAATTAAAGACATAATTTGTTTGTATAGTCATTATGACTACCATAATCTGTGTTGTTGTTTAAACACATGAACATCATGTATCTCTTTAGATATGGTTGAGTTTGTAAGCCCCATGGCAATTTAGATGTGGTTTTTACTGTAATAAACTGACATGTTCTGCATCCTAGTGATACACTTGCATCAAGGATCTATGGAACACCAAAATACATAAATAAATAAATAAAACTACAGATTGTATACATACAGGATATGCGATATTAAATACAAATTACATAATTTATAATGTAATATGCCTTATACAGATCTTATAGGTCTATAAATTGATTTAAATTACACACTGAATAGTATATTATGAATTGTTTCTCTTTCTTCTCAAATACCTGAGGGTTGTTATAGTCATTTTTTATATTCAGTGGGACCTTATTGTAAATTCTTAATCCCACCTGGACAACTCCTTTTTGTATTACATTGAGAGTAGCTGAGCTTTTGCAGAGGCTTTGTTTATTGATCTATTGATTCATCCTATCAATGAGTAGATGTACTGACTTGTCAGTGTCAATATCTCGAGTGTCTTGAATAGATGCCTACAAATATCTGATTTGAAACACCACAAATTAACCTCACAGCTCGTTTTTGTATTTTAAAAACTTCTTCCATTTCTGCAGAATTTCCCCAGCCAATTATGACACATCAGATCTGAGAGTCCAAATATCCAAAAAATGTCAAAATTAATATTTTCCTGTCAATATAGCTCATTACAGTTCTTAGCGCAAAACATGTCCACATAACATCTTTTCTTTATTTGTGTGTGAGAAATGTTTCCTGAAAGTTTGGCCGTACCTTTTTGTAACACCCTGTATAGTTAAAATAATTTAAGAAGGACGTGTAATGAATGTAGATGACGTTGGTAGCACTGCTGAAAAGCAGTTGCTGGCAAAAAAAGTCGATTCTATTTTTGTGTGTTAACATATGGTGTTCCCCCCCCTTCCCCTCGTCTCTAACCTGACTTTCCCGTTTCCTGTACCTGGGCTCAGTACAATCTCTAATAATGGTTTTAAGAACTCTGCTGACAGTTTTTGTTGAATTTTTGATTGAAAAACATCTAAAGAAATATTACAGACTTTGTGGAAATGGTGTATCTATCATACTTTGGATCTAAACTTGGTGATCAAGATAAATCTTCGGCGCCATGTAAGGTATGTTGTGTGTGTGTTGAAGATCTGAGAAAATGTTCCAAAAAGGAGAAAAAAGCCTTTAGATTTGCTGTTCCTATGATATGGAGGCAGCCAAGAAATCATTCTGATGATTGCTACTTTTTCATTGTTGATATGACTGGTCATAATTCAAAAAACAAGAAGGTAACAAACTACCCTAACCTTCTGTCCACCATTCAACCAGTAGGGCATGGTGTAGATTTACCGGTTCCTGAACCACCAGATGATTTAAATTTTATTCCAACAGAAGTATTTTCTGATGTACAATGTGATTTAGACGAACCAGATGATGATGAATTCCATTGTAATACAGAAAGTCTAGAGCCCAAAATGTTTACTCAGACCGAGCTTAATGATTTGGTGGGCTTAACGAAAGAAAAAGCTGAAGTGCTTGGCACTAGATTAAAATAAAAGAACTTATTGGCAGTTTGAACGAGCATGTACATGTACAGACAGAGAGAGCATCAATTTTCAAAGTGTTTTTCAACAAATGGAGGCTGTTTATTGATTCATCCAAAACTAGCTTAAAGGCTGTTTTCTTACACAATGGAAACTAATGTATGCATCTATACCTGTTGGACATTCTGTACATATGAAAGAAAGCTATGAAAACTTAGAAATAGTGCTAAATAAAATAGGCTATTCTGCTCATAGTTGGATGATATGAGGCGATCTAAAAGTAGCATGCATGCTCCTTGGTCAGCAAGGTGGCTTTACCAAATTTCCGTGTTTCTTGTGTGAATGGGACATTAGGACTAGGAATCTTTATTATTTTATTACTGGATCTGTGTCATTTACCAGCCATGACTGGACAGACTGCGTCAAGATTAATTACATATATACATTTAAAAAAATATTCACAAAATTAAGACATTTATACTTAATAGAAACAATACTTGTTTGTCCATTCACTTTGGTCACTATTAAAGAATTCACCAATGGAGTACAATGGACGTTATTTCAGGTCCTGTGCTACTCTTCTTCTGAATGTTCCTAGTGGCAGGGAATGCACTCCTTGAGTCAGTGAGTTGAACATCTTTAGGGCAACCACTGGAAAGCTGTCTTGCGTTCCCGTCAGTCGACACCTACTTCTTGTTGATTTCTGGAAATAAATAATCAAATTTAGCTTTTAATGATTGGAACAGACATTCGAATGAGGCACTGGCTCCCATTCCTGCAATTTTTTGCTGCCAGTTTACACTTGACAGGTCTATTTTAAGGTCATTTAGTCTTTTTTCTTTTATGATCCTCTTACTAAATGTGTAACTGGAGTGCCATGAGCTTGGTTGTGCAGTTGACTCAAGCATTTCATACTTATTTCCATTACTAATGCACTATGGTCAGCAATCATTGGTTCAACTACACTGATATTATAGTTCCAGATAGTGAGGTTAGTGATAACTGTGTCTAGGCAGGCATCACCTCGTGTTGGCAGTTGGTTTGCAACAAACAGCCCATAGCTCTTTATCAAAGTCATGAGGACTCTCCCTTTATTTCTTCCATCACCTATATGTATGTAGAAATCTCCACACAGTGCAATTTTAGATTTAAGACATGTTAGGTAGGACAAACAGGTTTCCATTTGTGCAATAAAGTTTTCAAAATTAGCATCTGGTGAGTGGTACACAGAGACAATAATAAGGTCAATATCTGTTAACACTAGTGAAGCTAATTCTAGATCTAGGTCTGTGGAAAAGTTTTTTAAGTGTATTTGCTTTACACTAAGAGTCTTGCTTGCATATACGGATACACCACCATGAATTTTAGTAGTTAGATACCATGAATTTACCATGTCCAAATATTCAATGGCTCTGTAACAGTCACCTTCTGCTTCATCTAACCAGTGTTCACAGACGCATAAAACATCTGGTTTGACTTCTTCTACAAAGAATGATAGAAGGTCCACCTTGGTTCTTAACCACTGTATATTAACAACTGCTATAACTATGGGCATATAACCATCATCTCTACTGTTACTTCTGTGAGATATTATGGGGCCTTGGGTTTTATTTCAGGCACTATTTTACTGGGGCACTGGTCGATCTCCGGAATAAAAAATGCCTGACAGTAATATTCTTTGGCCATAGTATTGTGTCCATCACTTTGTTCTTTACATGAAAGTCCACACCAATCTTGAAGCTGCTGTTCACACCCTTTGTTTCCAGTTTTTCTACATGAAAGTTGCTATATCCTGGAAAGATTTTCTCACGGAATTTGGTTACATTTTCAGTTGTTGTGCCGTTTTTCTCTTTTCCTAAATGAAACCGTGCTCTTTTCTCGCCATATAGCATTCCTTGTTATTCACCAGTGCCTATTATCTGATTTTATCTTTCTCTAGTACTTGAATTTCTGACTGATGCTATGGCAGGTGCTTGAGGTCTTTCTTCCTCTACACTTTTCTTTAGTGCAGTTGTATACAGCATTTTTGGTTGTGTAGGTGCATTTTGCTTTGTTTTGTGTATGTTGTTGGTTTGTTGTTTTTGTGTTGTGAATGATACTTGTTGATCTGTAGATCGAAAAGTTCTTTTCCTACACTGTACATCACACCAATTTGTATCTGTATTGGGTGAAGGTTTCTCATCTGAAGGTCTGACGAAGATGTAGGGACTGGTTTCATTTATACTGGCTCCAATTTTTGAATTGTTCAAAGAAGTATTGCTAACACATCGATCTTCTGTCACTTCATGGACTGTAAGCTCTTTATTGGTAGGCCTATTTGTTTGTTCCGATTTGTTACCTGCATCTGTCATCGTTGCAATGTTTTCTTGCCCTGTTTTTGTTTTGTAAGAGGAAATACTGGTAGTATTCACACAGAGATTCTGGTTTACACTGTGGGTTACTGATTCACTATCGTTTATTTGTTCCAATTCACCTATTGTGGTTAAAAATGTTTTTGTTTGCACACTCAGTTTGTTTTTCAAGTAATACAGGCGGTTGTGACGAACTTACATTTGAATTTTGAATAAATGGAGCAGAGCGGTGTGTTACAGGCTCGGTAGTTGACCCTAGATTTGCTATTAGACATTTAGTGTTGCTATTTTTAGCAATCAGTGTGATATTTTTTCGAGGTTTTCCACTTCTTTTGTGAGATGATATTGTTAGATGTGATGCTAGCTTTCCTAATCTACAGTTTGTGGCAATCACTGTACTGAGTTGCATTCTCATTTTCAAACTGTCTTTTATTTGGCTGATTTACTGTTTTTGTTAAACCTTCAACTGCACCGATTAATCTCAGGTGGTTTCTCATATTATTTACATCACAAGCACTGTTTTCTATTTCCAGCAGTTCAACTCCATCTCCTTTACTGGTGCAGAAAGAACTGGCCTGTGAGGGAGTCTTTAAAACCTGGTGACAAGAACATTCTACACAAAAACCTTGTAGATCCAAAAAATGTACTCCTACCACCTCTACAAATAAAGTCAGGCCTAATGAAACAGTTTGTAAAAGGCTTTGCCTAAGGATGTACCACGTTTTAAGTATCTCTGCCAACAGCTTCCACACCTTTCAGAAGCTAAACTAAATGAAGGCATCTTTGTCAGACCTGAGATTATAAAATTGATGTTTGATGTTAACTTTGAAGCCACAATAGCCTTAAATGAGAAAGAAGCATGAGTATCATTCAAGCAAATCATTATAAGGTTCTTAGAACATGAAAAGGACCCAAAATATATTTCTACTATAGCTACAATGTTAAAAAAGTTTAAAACTTTAGGATGTTTAATGAGCCTGAAAGTTCACTTTTTGAACAGTCAGCTTGATTACTTCCCAGACAATATGGGAGATGTTAGTGAGGAGCAAGGATAGTGTTTTCACCAGGACATTAAAGTGATAGAAAAACAATACCAAGGCTGCTGGAACACCAAAACGATGGGGGACTACTGTTGGTCACTTCACCGAGAAGTTCGTCAAGTGACTCATCATAGAAAAAGCTACACAAGAGGCTTCAAAGCAAAAAGAGAAAGAAAATACAAACCAATTCCAGATGACAAGTGGAACCTCTATTAACACATATCATTGTTTTAAATAGCTTACTGTAAAGACAAACCATGCTTATGTTGTAACAATGTGTTTCATTTACTTCCCCATTTATGGTATAGCATGGGATTTCTATACTATATAAAAAAAGCATATTTCTCGAAAACTATGGGTGATACAGAAAAACTAATGCTAGATTTGGATTCAGCTCATAAGAATCTATAAAGATCAGCTGTCAAAGTAAAAAAAAGTTTTTGAAAAACATTTTTCGTTTGCCTGTGTAGTTCTCCAACCTGATATTATTGTTTCACTTACACCTGGTAGGGTGGCCCTTTGTTTCCTGTTATCTAGGCAGTATTCTAACCAAGCTAATGGTTGGTTTTTGATTCCATAGTGTAGGATCTATTGTACCTATATGTTACGTTTTATACAGCTTAAAGCTTTAGTGAGACCACAGAAATTACCTACAGGTACATTCTACAGTTCAGTTCATCTAGAATTTCTTTTGTGAGACTGAGTATTACCCCTGTGTGGATAGCCCTTAGTAAAACCCAAACTGGAAGGGAGCCAGTGAGCCATTTTGTGTTAGGTATTTATGTAGCTTTTTGTACACTACCCTATCAAATGTTTCTGAAAGAACTAGCAGCAGATAGATAGGCCTATAGTTGGACACTACACGTCTCTTGCCATCTTTGTGTATTGGCATCACTACTGCTTGCAATTAACAGTTCAAACAATAAAAACAAAACATATGGAAAATCATTAAATTGAAAACACATGGGGACAAAATTTCAGAATAAGCAAGGGTAGCACAGTTCATAGGAAATTAGACACAATAATCTGGAAAGGGTACCATAAGAAGTCTTAAATTTTCCTCTCTATAGCCAAAAACAAAGGTACACAACACAATCAGTCTCCCTCAGAAGCCATAAAACTACTTAATCTTACCCAACATACACCAATGATTACAGTACACTCCAAATTTGTAGCACCCAATGAAACTGTAAAAGTCATCAGATCCCTAGAAAGCACCAGCTCTTCTGGGCATGATGGAATCTCAGCCAGAGTCTAAAATTATGTGGTGAATTAATCAGCAACACATTGTGCTATTTATGTAACCAATCTACAAAAAGTCGTTTAATAGTCTGATTAGGAGATATGGGCAGCTGAATCGGGCAGAAAATATGGACTTGGTGCCTTGGTTGCTAAATTCGGAGGTCAATAACTCAACAAATCTTCGCCATTGCAATGAGTCACTTGCAGCATCTAGAGAACATGGCCCCATTACTGCAATTGCATATGGCAGATTATACATGTAGGGCAATTTTCGTAGCTAATTTTGGTTTTCAATAAGTAAATAAATATATCCGCCATTGCAATTTCTTACTTGCTACATACACAGTTCTCTCCTTATTTAGAGAAGATATGCAAGTTCTTCCTAATGTTTGACGAGTATTGGTGTTACAGTGCCCTGTGAGCAGGTTACTTCTGAGTGGCTTGCTGATGGGTGTTTGGCAGAGGACAAATGTCACAAATGCTGGGAATTGTGATAACTCAGGCAAGACCAGGATTTTGCATATCCCACTGCCACTGAAGAAGAGATTGCAGAGGTCTGAGAATCTAGAGGGATTACTGGATGGTGGAAGATAATTATGAATGTGTTAGTAATGTTTATGAATCCTTTAACTTGTGGGGACATAGAACCACTGGCTCTACCCCCAAATAATATCACTGCCCTACTGCAACAAGAACAACTGTATCTTTGCCGGGTCAGTTCTCTGTAGTACACACTCTATGCTTTGCGTATTGTGTATATGCTGCAAGAATAAAAGTATTCACACTAAATGGCAGGAGTGCAAGTGATTATTTATCATTGTAACCACCATGCTCGAATGGTTGACAATGTTCCCATTGTTTCAACAACTGCCGAACCAGGGCATCATTTTCTCTCATCAAATGGACAGACTCACTAAATTGCAAATCAAGGACGATGTTATCAATGATGATGGTGAGATGAAGCCTGCCACTCCCTTAATTAACTGTGGTACATCGACAGTGAACAATGGCTGCCTGTCACTGTCCCTTCCACCCACCTAACCAGTACTACTAATATACTGATCAGTGACAGTGTTCATAAACTGCACCACACTCATTTTCATTCTAATGACTCAGCATGTATCACCATTCCATGTGCAATGTACCAAGTTACAGACACCCTCCAGAGTACTGCAATTGTCAACTAACAATAGCCACCATATACGACCGTCTTCCAGTGCAGAGAACTGATATTTACAGGTTAATGTGGAAAATTCCATTCTACAAGCTACCTTCTTGAGACCATATTTTTCCAGGGCCTATGCCTGAACTTTACATTCTGCTTGATGGCATATGTCATCCGGGTGAAGTCACACTTGTTACTGCCAAACCGCGACCTGCATCATGCGATCATGATGACATCACACCAAAAGCTGTGCTGTGCTCCAGGCCACGCCTCCCATGTGTTGTCACTCAACAAGCAGGCACACTGTGTCTACCTGCAACCACACAAGGTTTTCACAAGTTACAACCACAGCATAGCAATACAGCAGACTGACAGCAACTATGACCCACACATCATGAAATACAAGGAATACCTACAGCAGCAGCCGCATTGGGTGATATACACTGAGGCAGCATCTATCACGATTGCCACCAACAAGGACCTACCTACAGCGCTGTGTTCCTTGGTACCCCACTATGATGCTATCCTCCACAATGCCGACACACCAGCTATGACACCAGCACCGCGTCGTGTAATAAATAGTTAGTAGGACACCCACGTTACCAACACACCTACAGTGACTACAATGCTGTGACGCCAGCTGCCACCTCTACCAGTACCACCAGGTGGCATTTACAAACCCGCACCATATACTTCACACAATTACAACAACTTCATACTGGTCCCAGCCCCTTGCCACCAGGCAGATTACCACTGGTCACACACCAAGTTACATCTGTGGCCACTACAAGTTGATTCTCGGCAAGTGTGGTTCACATACTGTGAGTACATGATGTAGTAGATGCAGTCGGCCAGGATCACAGATGCCCATGACAAGTTTTTGGTGCTTTTGAACTGCCTCCACACCAACACTGATCTTATCAGTGACCTCCTATTACATGCACCAACCACTGACAGATGTGAGACAATGAAGATGCTCATCTTACAGTTCCTGTTGCATTCACCTGAACAACTCCACTTAGCCATTGCTGAGACGTTGCTCGGCCATGCTACCCTGTCAGCACTCTGGTGCAGGTTATTCCTCCAAATCAACACAAACCTCTTACCAGATCATGCTCCCTGGTCACTACGGCTTCTCAAGCTGCCTGAAAACATACAGACAGCCATGCCAATGCACGATAACAAACCACTGGAAATGCAGTTATGCCTAGCCGACCAGATGCTTGCCCTCACACATCATGCCTTGATAAACACTTGCATCGGCTTTGGCACCGACATCAACACCAGTTGCATCTACAGCCAGCCCACACACTGACTACACTCATGGAGATCACTGCACAGCATTCACCGTGCAGAGCCCAGCCAACTGACAGTTGCTGAATTGCTCTGACCTCAGCTGAGACACTCTGACCTCAGCCGAGCTCTCCCACACCACACCTGCAGCAGCCTCTCAAGACTGCTGCAGTGAGGCACAAGCAACCACCTGCCACATTCACACCCAGCCATTGCCCCATGCCCAACCATCACAACAATTCACCCAACCAGGATGCTGCACCTGTTCGCCCACACCACCCCTGCTGGTTCCACACACACTTCATTGCCTAACGCACCACTGTTGTCCACCTTGCAGCTACCCAAATTAGTACAGCCACCTGAGACAGGTGTACAATTTTGCTGCTCTGCTACAAGTCACCTCACTATCGAACATGACAACACTCATCATATCCCATGTCTACATTCTAACAGCACATGGCACTTCATCTACGACAACTATCTTAGAGCATACTTCCTAGTTGACATGAGCGCCAATGTTAGCATGCTGCCACCTTAGCTGGCACTGGAAAACGTACACCATCTGCTATACAACTACACTCTGCAAACGATTTAGTGATTCCCATGATAGGCACGGCATCCATCATAGTTCAACTAGACAACCACATCCCTCACCCATGGACATTTTTTGTGGCTGACACTGTAGACCCAGTGTTGGACACACATTTTTTGAGGCATTATAATCTTCTGCCAGACCTGGGAAGGACCTTATTACTACATCACGATGGCCGCACACCTGTCAGTGGAGGAAACAGTGACCACCTACCAATGGACAAGACTCCGCCGCCTGCGCCTCCTACCTCTGAAACAGTACTGGACGTCTCCCTAAAGTGCCAGGCATTGTTTGAGGAGCTTAAAGCCATGTCTACTGTGCAGACTGACCTCTGTTGCACCAATGCCAGCTTAACAGCTGCTAACAAAACCTCTACAACTACTGCTCTGAGCTCACGGCACAACTGCACACAGCAACAGCTGTCGTCACACCAGAAACAATGAGAGCTACCCACCCGAGGCGCTGCCAGGCATTTAGAACCAGAGGTCAGTCCAGTGCCTCTTACTTCTGGTGACAATACTGTGGCAAGCGGGTTGCACATGATATTGCTCTCGCAAGCAGGTGGAGTGTAAACAGTGATATCACCTCTGCAAGTGAATCGTGGGCCTCACGTGCTACTCCACATCAGCCACATAGAAAGATTAACATTGTATGTGACAGTACCATAAACAGAATTAATACTATCCTCGGTCCACCAGTCCAATGCCACCTGCACCACCTTGCCCCTCACAACTAAAGGCAGCCAAGGCCGTGATCAAGCAACTGTTACGCGAGGGACACTTCAGGCCATTAGACAGTGCATGGGCCTCACTGATTACTATGAGAATGAAGAAAGATAAAACTTGGTGTCTGGGGGGGGGGGGGGGGGGGGCTATAGACATTAGAAGATGCACACCATCATTGATAGTTACTCCATGACAGATATGCAGGGCTTCTCCCAGGAACTGGTTAGTGCAACCATCAGCAGGGAGGTCAACTGTAAAAGAGCTTATTCACAGATCCCACTGGCCACAGAGGACATCCCAAAGATGGCAATAATTACACTATTAATGCTATTTGAATTCCTCTTTATGCCCTTGAGACTAAAGAATGCAGCCCAGACGTGGCAATGGGTCATTGACAGCTTATTTTTTACCATATTCTTTTGCTGTTGTCAGTTGGATGACGACATTATCTTCTCACAAACAACTCAACATCATGAGAAACAACTCCAAGAGGTATTCAACAAACTAGCAGAGCAAGGTGTTGTGGTCAACGAAGACAAATATCTACTCCAGCAAAAATGTGTTAGATTCATAGGCCACTTTGTCGATGCCTCGGGCATCCGCCCCACCCTGGAAAAGATAGACCAATCCGTAACCTCTCACCCCCACCAGACTATCAGTAGTTGGACCGTTTTTTAGGGGTAATTAATTATTACCAACAGTGCCTCCCCGATACTGCAGAAACATTTCTGCCACTCACAGAGTCACTTCACAGGAAGAACATGTCAGGCAAACGTAAGCTCACTTGGACTCCTGATATGCAAGTAGCCTTAGAGATCATCAGACTGAGCTCACTTAGACCACCACCCTGGCACTCTCATCGCCAGACGCCCATATGGTTATAGAGGCCGATGCCAGCAACTGGGCGATTGGGGCAGTGCTACAACAGAAAGTCCCCAGTGCAACCAAACCCTTACGTTTTTTTTCCACAGAAACTTACTAACTCTCAGAAAAGATGGTCAACTTTCAACCATGAGCTTTTGCTGATATACTTCTGAGATCACATTGGGTGCCGGCCTCTTACTATCTACACAGACCACCATCCTCTGGCTGATGCTATTAAAAACCTGCCATCCAGTACCTTCCCTCGATGATTCTGCCACCTGGACTTGATTTCGCAATATACTATGGACATCTGCTATGTATGGGGAGCAGAAAACATGGTGGCTGTCTACCTCTCACAACTTGCCACCTCATCAGCACACCTTGACTTCAACCAACTAGTGTAGGCACAATCAACTGACACCGACATTCAAAATCTGCTATCTGGACACACAACAGGCCTCCAGCTCAAGCAGTGCACCATCACAGGCAAAACCAAACTAGTTTGGTGAGATGTATCCCATGGTAGGCAATGACCAGTTGCCCCACAGAACTGGATACAAACGGATACAAGTACATCTTGTTAGCCATAGACAGGACTACTCAATGGGTGGAGGCCACACCTCTGACTGATACCTCAGTCAACACCATCACCCGACGTTTCATCATACTTTGGATTGCATGCTTCAGCTGTCCAGAGTCCCTGACAACTGACTAGGGCGAACAGTTCAAGTCGGTCGTGTTCTCTGAGATCTGCCACCTCTGTGGGTGCCATCAATTCCACGTGACAGCCTACCATCCTGAATCCAACAGACTTGTGGAATGGTGACACCGCACCCTCAAGATGGTGCTCGTATGCCACGACCAGGAGTGGACAGAGGCCCTCCCCTGTGTGCTGCTGGGCATACGAGCTGCCTACAAAGAAGACCTGGATGCCTCGCTGGCAGAGGTGCTCTATGAGGAACCAGTCACCCTCCCAGCAGAGTTCATATCTCAAACCATCAACTCGCTGGGTGTCAACCTGCTGGACCTAGTGAAGCATGACCACATCCACATCCCACCATTATCCCACAATGCCAAACTGACCATCCTTGTGCACAAGGACCTCCAATTGTGTACACATGTCATGCTCAGGACTGGCGCTATCAAACCTGCCCTCCACCCTGTGTACAGTGGCCCTTACAATGTGTTGAAATAAGGACCAAGTATCTTTGATATCTTGCAAGCTGGGGAAACGACAACAGTGTCACTGAAGCATCTAAAACTGGCTTGGACTTTAGTGGACACGCCCGGTGTTTACCCTCCACCGCTCCAGCTCCAGACCCCTCAAGCCAGTTTAGTCAGCCTGGACCTGCAACACTACTTCCCAGAAGACATTTACCCAACACTGCAAAACTCACTACTCATGGTTAAGGCCAAATTCGACAATAGACAGTTGGGCTACAGCACGGTCTCGAGGTCATAAGAGCACTCCACACCCCTTCGGCATACGATTGACACAGCAAGTCTGAAGTCTACTCTTTCTTCGGACAACTACCTGCTTGTGTCGGCCCCGGAGCACTTCATAATGACTGACAACCCGAACACCGCCTCCAGTGGACCGACAGCCTCACCAACACCGGACGACGCATCACCAGCCACCAACACGTCAACAGACACTGCCACGGCCCCTTGTAGTTCCTTGTAGTACACGCTCTATGCTATGGGCGTTGTGTATATGTTGCGAGAATAAAAGTATTCATAGTAACTGATGGGATTGCGAGTGATTATTTATCGTCGTAATTACCACGCCTGCTCCCCACTACCTACAAACTCTCTTTCTGAAACAGCGATAGCAATGGAATGTTAAGCACGGATTTATTGTCAGTATATCATGCTGTTCAGAGTGTAAACAAAGAGAGGGATTATTTGTAATGTCTGTGCTACTAGTAAAGAGAAAAAACTTAATAATTACTGGCACAATGTTACCACACGAAGCTCTGATTCCATCTGGAATTAAGAACCGAGTAACCAACAACTAGTTTTTGTAACATATTCAGTTACAACAAACAGAAATGCAGCAAAATAAAAGTAGTTGGATGTGAATGTGCTGATTTTTACCAAAATTAAGAAATGACAATAGTTAAGAGTGATGTATGAACGGCAGGAGGCACAAATACAAAAATAGTTACAGAATTATCACTGGTGCAAAATACAGGGCTATTACAAATGATTGAAGCGATTTCATAAATTCACTGTAGCTCCATTCATTGACATATGGTCACGACACACAACAGAGAGGTAGAAAAACTCATAAAGTTTTGTTCGGCTGAAGCCGCACTTCAGGTTTCTGCCGCCAGAGCGCTCGAGAGCGCAGTGAGACAAAACGGCGACAGGAGCCGAGAAAGCGTACGTCATGCTTGAAATACACTCACATCGGTCAGTCATAACAGTGCAACGACATTTCAGGACGAAGTTCAACAAAGATCCACCAACCGCTAACTCCATTCGGCGATGGTATGCGCAGTTTAAAGCTTCTGGATGCCTCTGTAAGGGGAAATCAACGGGTCGGCCTGCAGTGAGCGAAGAAACGGTTGAACGCGTGCGGGCAAGTTTCACGCGTAGCCTGCGGAAGTCGACGAATAAAGCAAGCAGGGAGCTAAACGTACCACAGCCGATGGTTTGGAAAATCTTACGGAAAAGGCTAAAGCAGAAGCTTTACCGTTTACAGTTGCTACAAGCCCTGAAACCCGATGACAAATTTTCGGCGCGGTTGCAACAGCTCATGGAAGAGGATGCGTTCAGTGCGAAACTTGTTTTCAGTGATGAAGCAACATTTTTTCTTAATGGTGAAGTGAACAGACACAATGTGCGAATCTGGGCGGTAGAGAATCCTCACGCATTCGTGCAACAAATTCGCAATTCACCAAAAGTTAACGGGTTTTGTTCAATCTCACGGTTTTAAAGTTTACGGCCCCTTTTTCTTCTGCGAAAAAAACGTTACAGGACACGTGTATCTGGACATGCTGGAAAATTGGCTCATGTCACAACAGGAGACCGACAGCGCCGACTTCATCTTTCAACAGGATGGTGCTCCACCGCACTTCCATCATGATGTTCGGCATTTCTTAAACAGGAGATTGGAAAACCGATGGATCGGTCGTGGTGGAGATCATGATCAGCAATTCACGTCATGGCCTCCACGCTCTCCCGACTTAACCCCATGCGATTTCTTTCTGTGGGGTTATGTGAAAGATTCAGTGTTTAAACCTCCTCTACCAAGAAACGTGCCAGAACTGCGAGCTCGCATCAACGATGCTTTCGAACTCATTGATGGGGACACGCTGCGCCGAGTGTGGGAGGAACTTGATTATCGGCTTGGTGTCTGCCGAATCACTAAAGGGGCACATATCGAACATTTGTGAATGCCTAAAAAAACTTTTTGAGTTTTTGTATGTGTGTGCAAAGCATTGTGAAAATATGTCAAATAATAAAGTTATTGTAGAGCTGTGAAATCGCTTCAATCATTTGTAATAACCCTGTAATGTCCAGGGATTAAATGAAATTATACTAGTTGGTAGCAAAACAAACACAAACTGTTAAATTTGCAGTTTTGCTCGCCTTGCATTATTTAATATTATTCAGTCATTTTCCACTGCAGTCTTAATAATTATTTTGTAGTGTTTGATCCACTTATTCTGGAGGCCGATAAACGATATGGCGTTGTTAAAAATATTTAGTCGTTAGCATGTCACATCATTCCTTATTGGTCAACCAGCTTTTGTTAATTTCTTCTTCTGGCTAAAGATCTCCGTCATTATTTGGAATGATACGAACTTTGTATCGATTTCTTGCGACCCTCACTCAAGTGATTCCGTTACTTAACAGTTCGAAGAAAACTTGAGTTTTATCACAAATGTGTGGCCGGCCGGAGTGGCCGAGCGGTTCTAGGCGCTACAGTCTGGGACCACGCGACTGCTACGATCGCAGGTTCGAATCCTGCCTCGGGCATGGATGTGTGTGATGTCCTTAGGTTAGTTAGGTTTAAGTAGTTCTAAGTCCTAGGGGACTGATGACCACAGATGTTAAGTCCCATAGTGCTCAGAGCCATTTGAACCATTTCTTAAATTGCAATGATCATGTAGATAATGTTGTGGTGGGGAATGGAAACCAGAGACTATGTTTTATTGGCAGAGAACTTCGAAAAGGCCGCTGATCTACTAAAAAGACAACAAAACTACGCCTATTCGTGCTCTGCTAGAGTACTGCAGCGCTGCGTGTGATCCGTACCAGACATAATTGACGGATGACATCGAAGAAGTTCCCAGAAGGATATCTCATTTTGTATTATCGAGAAATAGGGGAGAGAGTTTCACGGATATGATAAGCGAGTTAGGATGGCAATCATTTAAAAAAAGGTGTTACCAGTTGCGGCGTGGTCTTTTAACGAAATTTCAATTACCAACTGTCTTCCTTGAATGTAAAAATATTTTATAGTCTCCAACCTACATAGGGAGAAATGATCATCATAATAAAATAAACCAGAGTTTTTATATAAAGATTTAAGTGTTCATTTTTTCCCACACGCTGTTAATGGAAGAATAGAAAATAGTCTGTAGATGGTTCGAGAAACACACTGCCAGGCAAATAAGTGTGAACAGCAGAGAAGTCATGTATCTATAGGTGTAACCACTGGCGGTGTTTCGTCGCAACCGATAGCTCCTTTCAATATATTTTTTTGTGCACAGCCTGCTTGAGGAGTTTGTGTTCCATCTCATTTTGGGCTACGTCTAAAAGAGGCAGGCTACTTTGACTTTTATAACGTTCTAGTTCAACTGTGTAAATAGATCGTTTTACTTCCTTAATCTTTTGTCTTCTTTTCATTCTAAAGACCATTCATTTCAAGTCACTAACTTCTGCAGATCAACGATTTCTCAAATTTCGACGAGGACTGCTATCCTTACTGCGTTCTCGGCAGTGCACCCAATTAGGTCAAGAGTGTTTTTGTAGTGGACCACATCAATCCCCAGCGCGGAACTCCCTCTATCTGGATTCCAAACAGAGGCCTCATCGTCCACACAGGGCATTTGCTTGTGCGCCGGCGCTGCATCTGTTGTTTGTTTGCTTCCGATTTGACATTTTTTCAGTGTAAATTGGTGGTGTTAAACTGTACTACTAGAATGTAATGTCTTTCAGAAGATCTTCGGACGCTTGCTACGCCGCAGTTCATATTGTGCGGGTGATCGAAAGACGAGACGTGGGCTATGAAGATGCTGATTTTGATGATTGTGGAGTTCTTTCTGTCATCGAGGAAGTCAGCAGTATTACGAGGCTTTCTGATAAAAGTGTAATTATGAGTCGACTTCATATATGATGGCAGAAAGATACGGATGGAATACAACCAAAAGTGAAAGGTACGGTAACTTACAAGTAGTAAATACAAGGTCTTGCACGAAAGTGACTAATCGGAATAATCAGTCAGCGTCATTTAACTATGAAGTAAGCATAGTTGATTTAGAATTTGTTACCTGTGGTCTTCAAAGTACGCACAACACTGATAAGGAGAAGTTCTTGATGACACTGAGATGAAATTACCTTGCGTCGTTTGTTTCAAGGGGTTCAACAACGGTAGGTAAATACAAACCGTATTTTAGTTATGTTTGCTATGGAAAGAGCAAATATAACAACTGTACGACTTTCAAGTCCAACTGTGTCCTTGGAAATGGAATTGTCCGTGTTTATACGACTACAACTGATGTAATCGGAAATCACACAAATCAGGATAAAAAAATTCTATGCCCTCAGATGTTCCCAGAGAAAAAGGATGAAAAGTATTCTTCGAGATGTCGCCCCAAGGCAGTTGTATCTGGAATTATTTACCTCTGCGATGAAAATTTTGCTTTGAGCGATAATATTGAATATGTACGGAAATTGCGTGTTTTGCAGAAAGCCAGATTGGAAGCTTTTTGTGATCGTGATTTGGATGAGAACGATCATCTTAATATGGTACTACGGTACCTCAGTTAAAATGCAGAAGATAAGTACATTCAGCGTGTATAAGTGCCGCTTCAGGTGTCCATGTTTTCCTCCGAATAGGTTACTTTGTTACAACCATATAAGGCTACTTCTTCATTCTGCGAAATTCCTCAGACTCCTTTCTGACGAAATGTCAACTTCGGCAACTGTTGTTGCAGATATAATGCTATGTTTGCTTTGTTTATCGTTGCCATTGTTCTGCTTTGTATTAACACCACTAGCACTGTAGCACTTTCGTGAGCTACTTGTCTACTAAGCATTTCCACTACGCTCCGTAGCCTCATGCTGTGCACACTTATGAATGATACCTCCAGCCCCGTGACAGTCACGTGTGCCAAAATTGGATGTGCTAAATCAGTTTCACACGAATCACCATTGGCTGCACTGTACAGATGCCCCTGAAAGTGAATCAGATCATCATATGCCAGCATCAGCATTGTACGAACAGAGTGGATATTACTGCTTTTTCAAAACCAAGGTAGAACAAAAGAGAGACCAAATGTTTCTTGGAAATGATACCGCCCAGAATACTTTCCATCAGGAAGATTTTGTTACGTATACTTTAAGGAGATATGTGCCATTTGTGCCTCTGCAGTTTGGAACTGTCACAGATCTCCTGCCAAGTGGAGAAGACATGAAGAGGTGCAGCTGTGGAGAACAGGTTCGGACAGATGCAAATGAGACCACTTTTTAATGGGCAATTCTTTGAGATCATGGACACCCAAGTACGATCTGTTTTCAGGGACTTTAAAATCCGTGATTCACATTCACTGGAAGAAGTGGCAGTAGAGTCAAAAGGAAAGAGAAGACAGAAGCAATTTGAGAATAATGATGGGAAAACTGCAGAGGAATCCTGGAAAAAAAAGAAGACAACGTTTTCTTATTTCAGATTTAATTTTGATGTCACAGCCGTTCAGTGTTCTGTGAATGGTTACAAAGAAACTGAACGCACGGAAAGCAATAACCTTCCATACTGTGTAACAGTAGGGCCTATCTTTAAACGATGGCTTGCTCAAGTATATAGCCCACTCTGAAAAAAGATGTAAAGCGGATTTTATTGTTGCTGTTTTCCGTGACATGGTTAAACCACAAAAAGAACAATTCTTGCTAAGTGAGAATTATAAATTTCTGTTTGGTAACAATTGTCTGACAAATGTTATTGTAGATTATTGCGCAGAAACTATTTTTCATGGTCATGAGAAAGATTTCTACATTGGCTCTCAGACAGCCAGCAGCATCCGGACACGTAAAAATTGTGGAAATAATCTTACGTATCCGAATAATCTCAATGATTTTGAAAGGCTTTTCATTCCAGTACATGTAAATGGAAATCACTGGTGCCTGTTTGCTGTTTCATTGCTACAGCAAAATGGGAAAGGTGAAGATTGCCCGTCAATGTTCACAAACTTTTGTAGGTGTGAAATTACTTGTCTATATTCGATAAAATGACCTGCAAGAACTTGAAGGTGGTTGAGGTGGAACATTCAAGCCAAAAAGATGCTTGGAGCTGTGGATTGTTTGTCATTACTCATTTGAATAACATTGCTGTAGGAAAGTCACGTACCGAAGGGGTATAGCCTTTCCATCTGATACGAGATAGTTTTGGCAACCAAAGCTGTTAGAGATATCTCTAAATGTGCACAGTAGATGTATTTATTGTGGTTTAGAAGCAAATATTCACCAAGGCGTGTACTGCGGAAAATGCAGGCGACTTCTGCCTGACAAGTTCTGTGATGGATTATGCAGTCTCAATGATGCAGAAAACTTTCAGTTCTTGGAGTTTTCCTGGCGGACATAATGTTCCATCATCTTTCGGGCGTGCACTCGGGACAGCGACAATTCTTCTTGCGATATTTCGTCTAGAAACCTCCCAGCCATCTTCAAGGGGATTCAGGGACTGAGTTCAAAGCAGACGCAGACGCACTTGACCGAGGGCTGAACCCTCTGCTGGGGGCGAAGTACTAGCGCTTTGTGCGCTTCACCTTCTTAAATGATGGGGTGAAAATGGGGTATAACATGGTGGGTGTTTTTTTCTTACTTGACGTTTGTGCTGGTGGATTTTTTTTTTAAATAATAAAGAAAGATTAAAGGATAGTCAGAGGGACAGTGAGAGAAAGGGAAAACGAACGGCCTAAGTGACTGGCCGGTGGTTATGGTAGGAGTCTCCGCTACAGCTGGTGGTTGCCTAGTGTGTGATCATTTCTGAACTTGGTTCATTGATTTCATTTTTTTCCTGACAAATATGTCATCGGGAATCTTCTTCTCTCTCCTACCCGACCGGGCTTCTTCCCACACCCACGATTCAATGACGTCGACCAGGTTGTCCCATTGGGAGGGCGTGAATATTGGGTAAGAGTTAATGATAGCTAACTCTTGGTCCATGGCTGCTTCCGCTAATATAGTACGCCATCTATATGCCCGTAGGTCGAGCGGTTGATGGGGGAGGGGAGGTTTCGGCTGGTCATGCGGGGTGAAGGGGTATGCATAGACTGGCATGGGGTAGGACCCGTCCTTCAGTTTTGCTGCAATGTGCTTCAGGACGACCCGCACGCTCCTTACTGTGGGGAATGGTATGCACGGCACCCTCTTCTTCATTGGCTTCTCGGCTTGCGAGGAGTCAGGAGGCGCTGTAGCGCTCTTGCTTGCGGCTGCCACCTCAGAGGGGGGCAGCCCAGGCGGCACGTCCTCTGTTTCCATGGGCGCCACCTCCTGCATTGCTGCAGGGGGCGATGCGGCGGTCGTTTGTGTGGCCGCGTCGACCCCCACCGGACGACTCACGGCGGGGGCGGCGGCGGGAACTGGCGGCTTCTTCTTGATGGCCCGCAGCTCATCGCGCAGCTGTTGGAGCTGGCGATGGACCGCAGCGAGCTCCTCCTTCAGTGCGGCCCTTTCGGCCGCGAAGGTGGCTTGGAAACCGGCCATAGCTTCATCGGTGGCGGCCTCACGTCGGCGCGGCTCGCAACCCACGCCAGAGCGTGGGGGCGGGGCAGCTGTCGAGGCGCTTGACGTCGCCGCAGGACGTGGTGCGGCGGGTAGGCGGCGTGACTCGCGGAGGTAGCCGCAGCTACGCGAGTTGGCGGCGTGTGGCCCGCCGCAGTTCGCGCAGCTGCAGGCCACCCCACGAGGTTTCGTGCAGCGGCGGGTGTCGTGGGCCGCCGCGCACTTCAAGCACGCGACGGCGTTCTTACACCCGCGCGCGGTGTGCCCCTGCCGCTGGCAGTTGTAGCACTGGAGCATCGTCCCCTTCCGCTGCGTTCGCTTGCGCCTTGGCTGGTGAGCAAGATGTACGAGACACGCGAAATACCCTCAGACTTCAAGAACGATATAATAATTCCAATCCCAAAGAAAGCAGGTGTTGACAGATGTGAAATATTACCGAACTATCAGTTTAATAAGTCACAGTTGCAAAATATTAACGCGAATTCTTTGCAGACGAATGGAAAAACTGGTAGAAGACGACCTCGGGGAAAATCAATTTGGATTCCGTAGAAATACTGGAACACGTGAGGCAATACTGACCTTACGACTTATCTTAGTAGAAAGATTAAAGAAAGGCAGACCTACGTTTCTAGCATTTGTAGACTTAGAGAAAGCTTTTGACAATGTTGACTGGAATACTCTCTTTCAAATTCTAAAGGTGGCAGGGGTAAAATACAGGGAGCGAAAGGCTATTTACAATTTGTACAGAAAGCAGATGGCAGTTATAAGAGTCGAGGGGCATGAAAGGGAAGCAGTGGTTGGGAAGGGAGTGAGACAGGGTTGTAGCCTCTCCCTGATGCTATTCAATCTGTATATTGAACAAGCAGTAAAGGAAACAAAAGAAAAATTTGGAGTAGGTATTAAAATCCAGGGAGAAGGAATAAAAACTTTGAGGTTCGCAGATGACATTGTAATTCTGTCAGAGACAGCAAAGACTTGGAAGAGCAGTTGAATGGAATGGACAGTGTCTTGAAAGGAGGATATAAGATGAACATCAACAAAAGCAAAACGAGGATAATGGAATGTAGCCGAATTAAGTCGGGTGATGCTGAGGGAATTAGATTAAGAAATGAGACACTTAAAGTAGTAAAGGAGTTTTGCTACTTGGGGAGCAAAATAACTGATGATGGTTGAATTAGAGAGGATATAAAATGTAGACTGGCAATGGCAAGGAAAGCGTTTCTGAAGAAGAGAAAGTTGTTAACATTGAGTATAGATTTAAGTGTCAGGAAGTCTTTTCTGAAAGTATTTGTATGGAGTGTAGCCATGTATGGAAGTGAAACATGGACAATAAATAGTTTGGACAAGAAGAGAATAGAAGGTTTCGAAATGTGGTGCTACAGAAGAATGTTGAAGATTAGGTGGGTAGATCACGTAACTAATGAGGAGGTATTGAATAGGATTGGGGAGAAGAGAAGTTTGTGGCACAATTTGACTAGAAGAAGGGACATGTTCTGAGGCATCAAGGAATCACAAATTTAGCATTGGTGGGCAACGTGCAGGGTAAAAATTGTAGAGGGAGACCAAGAGATGAATACACTAAGCAGATTCTGAAGGATGTAGGTTGCAGTAGGTACTGGGAGATGAAGGAGCTTGCACAGGGTAGAGTAGCATGGAGAGCTACATCAAACCAGTCTCAGGACTGAAGACCACAACAACAACAATGGAAAGGAAACCATGCTGGAGAGCAGTCGCAAATGGGCTGAAAAGACACCAAAGGGCCTTCCAGATGGTGAAAGTATACCCTTGATAGATAATAGGAAAGCACATATAGCTACATCTTGCTTTTACATTGTCGTTCAAAAGATATTAATTTTATTCTTCATGAATACTGTAGTAATGGGTTGTAGGAGTTAAATAAGATATATGAACCAAATGTTATTTGTGTGTTTAAAGAGACCAAATAGCAAAGGTCATTAGACTCCTATTCATCCCCCACGGCAGAAACAGTGTACACATTCTTTGTACATACAGAGCAAATTTTGTCTGCAAGTATGAGAAAGTGTTTTCAGTGTTTGCATAGGTTCTATCTGAGGTGAAACATTGGAATAGGCCCAGTATTTTGATAGTGGGGTGTGGAAAACCGCCTAAAACTCACATTGAGGCTGGCCATCACACCGACCCCACGCTGCTGAAACCTGGTTTTCACCTAGTGGGGTGTGGAAAAGCTCCTGAAACCCACATCCAGACTATCCAGCCCACCAACCCCACATATTTTTCAATAACTCACTTTCATGGAAAATTAAAGAAATTTATGTCTTCTGCCTTACAGACATTTCCTATACTGTTATTCAAATTTGTATATCCAATCCAGTCATTATCAGTTGCCCAAAGTAATCATGTTGTTAGCACTGTCAGTCAAGCAAGTGAAATGTTTATTCAAGTTGTTGCCAAATTTCAGTTTTAAATATTGATTTGTTAGCTCTGAACAGGGAATCTTCCCCCTTTTCTTTTATATTTATTATACTATAGTAAACTGAATACCATGTATAGGCTATAGCTGTTATAATTAATCGTTTTCAGACAGAGGACCCACACCTCATATTTTCTGCTCTATTTTGTTACAGATATCTCACCCTTGGACAGTCAAGCTGGCTTCATGTTTTGTTACTGAAATAAAGGAGGTATGTTCTCTGGATGCTAGAAGTGGGATATTGCAACAACAAAGATTTATTGACTTACTGACCTCTGAATTTAGCAACCGAGGGCACCAAGTGTATATTTTCCACCATATCCAGCTGCCCATAGCTGAGGTCACCAGGTCCATATTATCTGCTGTATTCAGCTGCCCATATCTCCTAATCAGACTGTACATAACAGGGAGTGTTCTCTGGATGCTGCAAGTGGAGGTATTGTGGTCCATGAGGGAAAAAGAAGCTATCTGTTCACCAATTCATATTTTCAGTCATGAGAATATGTGGGGTTTTAATAGCAACCTTTTTAATATGATTTCGAAACTCATTGGATAAACAAAGTCAGAAACTTGAAACTTGAAAAACAGTGGGAAAAATTAGACCAAAAAATAGATTGCTTGGATAAAATTTTAAAGAGGCAGGGTCAAGCACTAGAATATGTCAGAGAAGATTTAGATGATCTCGAAGTTTAGGTACAGAAAACTGTAGAGAACTGGGGGAATAGAACTGGATTTAAAAGTGTCTAAAACATATGTAAACACAGAGTTCAAATAAGTTTAATAATAATAATAATGATAATAATAGTTATTATTATTCAACATCAAATAAACAAGTACAATCCTTAGAAATAATGCAATTTTGGGACATGATACAGATTATTCTTGTGTATATGTCAGTTTATGAGTTAAAAACGAATGATTTGTTTGTGTTTATGGGGTACAGGTCAAACAATCATCATATTAAAAACCTGAACATCGCTTGGTATATAAACTGTATATTTAATAAGAACACTGTACACAACACACCATTACATGCTAAGCACCAGAATAAGACTAAAGGAAAAACCGCAATGGGGGCACACATTTGAAATGTCATAGATTTTGGTAGTTCAAAGATAGCATGTTGCATCGACACTCGATTCTAGTGGTCGATGAGCGCCACAGAGCCATACCCCCACCATAGTGCAGAGTACAGGGAGACATGGTAATCGAGGTGGGCGTTGTGCTTGGTTTGTGGTTGTGGGAAAGAGGGCCCATGGGTGTACATTGCAGTAATGATGAAAATGCATTGCCACATCCATGGGTGGAGCGGGCAGCCATTCCAGGAACCTGGGATCAGGCAGCCCAGTGATGTGGGGTTTTGGTGCACCATGAGTGGTACACAAATACAGAGATGGCCGTTGTCCTCAATTGAGGTGATGATTGATGACTCCTCTCCATCTGGAGGGATCACAAACGCACAGAAGAGCATGGTGTGGCCAATCGAATCATCCAGTTTAATGGATGGGCACGCAGGACGAACAGTATGCCATCACATAGCTGCAAAGACAGGTCTTTGATGGGAAAGGGTGAAATTTTGAAGTGGAAGATGGCAACACGGGTGTCGTCAGATGCTGTCAGCCGGTCAGTGGAATCACTGTGGTGGGGGGAACGTGAAGGGATTCATTCACACGCAACATCACGTGCATTCTCCAAGCTGGCTGGAAGACACGATGCACTAGTGTCACACGCAGTGTAGGAGCCAGAAAGAAAGCATGGTTTGTTAGGATCACTGGTAGCAAGTGGTGATGTGGAACTGGGGTTGGGGATGGGAGGGAGGGAGTTGTCCTCCAAATTTCTATCTTCATCAAGCTGACAAGCTGGTTTGATGCATGAGATAGACACTGTTTGTATTTTACCGTTTTCCGGTCTGTGATAGAGAGAGGATGTGGATTTCTGGTTAGGTCACTAATAATGTGATATACATTAATTCTTATAGTACAAAGTCAACTTCATTTACTAGTTCCTTATTTCACCTGCTCTATCTGTCTGTCTCACCAGTATTGGTAACTGGACACCATAACATTGTCTTCAAAGAGGATGAGGAAGTAAATAATTTCAAGGCCCGAAGAGCTATCATCTAATAACCCAGTACTATATGTTACAGTTTTTTGCATACATAAAAAATCATAATCCTAACTGTCTGCAGTTTGTGTCACTGTGCAAAAACTAGTTGAGGCACATACTCCCAAGTGAACTCATTGTTGTACCTTTTGTGTGGTGCCAGAAAATTTCCATTTAAATTATGGGGAACTGGTCATACAATTGTCATATTAAAAACCTGACCATCACTTTGTATATAAACTCTATATTTATTGAGAACACAGTACACAACACACAATCACATGCCAAGTGCTGGAATAAGACTAAAGAGCAAACTGCAATGGCGGCACACATTTGAAATGTCAAAGATTTTGGTAGTTCAAAGATAGAATGTTGCATTTTCACTCAATTCTGGTGGTTGATGGCTGCCAATGTTAGTAAATATTACATTTTAATGCATTTTTCATTAGGTAATGTACAAATAACAATGTTACCAACATTGCTGTTGTGAACATTAGATCAGTTGTGAGATTCTTAAAACTATGTGCTTGACACACTTACAAAGCACTTTTCATAAAGATAAAGTACTCATTTAGGGAATAAAAAGGGTTTTTGATGAGAATTATTTTATCTGGTCTTTTAATTTGTTAATAGAAAGAGCTGTGAAAATTTTTGGTAGGGCATTGGCATGAAGTGCATTTTTTTCTGTATAAAGCTGTTCTGTTGCTATTTACATGGTATCTGAATTTTTGTCTTGTATCGTGCTGGTGCAGATCACAGTTGAAATTTGGGTTTATTGTTTTCACAAGCAATATAACTTTCAATATGTATACGAGGTGCAACAATAAAGTAATGAGACTGATGTGGAAAAAAAATGTTGCTTACTGTTTTAGTCAAGTTTAGTGTTGTCTCCTTCAGAGTAGTTCTCTTCTGATTGAACACACTTTTTCCAGCGCTTCTTCCATTGATGGTAACATTTCAGTAACTCATCTTCTGTAATATCCTCCAACACACTCGTCACAGTTTTTTGGGCATCTTGTGTTGTTTGAAAATGGTGTCCCTTGACTGCCGTTTTGACTCTTGAAAATAGAAAAAAGTCTCACAGAGCAATATCTGGTGAATAAGATGACTGTGCTGGTACTAAAATTTGTTTTGAGGTTAAAAATTGCTGTTCTGGCAGAGCAGTATAGGATGGCGCATTATCGTGATACAGAATCCTATTATTAGCGCTGTTGGCATGGACACAAAGAACTCTTTTATGAAGTCTTTCTAAAATTTCTTTGTAGTAATAGTGGTTAACTGTTATCCAGGAGGCACCCACTCTTTATGAACAGTTCCCTTGCAAATCAAAGAAGCACACAAGCACGCATTTCACTTTTGGCTTTGATGTGCGAGCTTTTTTTGGTCTGGGTGATCCCTTTGAGCACCATTGCGAACTTTGGCATTTTACCTCTGGATCGTACTGAAAAAACCAACTTTCATCACCAGTGATAACATGGCTCAACAACTCTGGATAGATTTCTGTTTGCTCTAACAGATTGGCTGTCACATTTTTCTGTGTTTCTCGCTGTTGTGGTGTGCGATTTTTGGGGACCATTTTTGCACAAATCTTTCTCATACCAAGATCTTCAGTTATTATTAGATGAACCGTTTTTTTGATTGATGTTCAGTTCTTCTACAATAATTTTCAGGGGTAATGTTTGATCAGATCATACGAGTTCACGCACCCTGGGCAAGTTGACATCTGTCTGTGAGGTTGATGGTTGTCCACTGTGGTCTTCATCTTCAACATTCGTTCTTCTTTCACTAAACATTTTATGCCAACAAAAAACTTGAGCTCTTGATATAACCTCCTCTCCAAAAGCCTTCTGAAGCTTACTGTCATTTGTTGTCGCATTTTCACCCAGTTTAATGTGAAAAGAAATAGCATACCATTGCGCAATATTATGCGGTTCCATTTCCATGCCGAGAGACACGAACACATGTTAACTTATTACAGCACAACTCATGACTGAGCAGTTGCATCGATGTGCTGCTTGGACTAGAAGCAGCTTATAGACCAAGGTCAAAGATATTGTGCCTACACAAGCGAGCAGGGTTGCCACAACTTGCAAAGAAAATTGGTCTCATTACTTTATTGTCGCACCTCGTACACCTACATGGTAAGCACACCTAATTTTGGGAACAGGTTCTGACAAGATTTTCTAGGTTCGGCATCACAAATAATTCTGATAACTTGTTTCTGTAGTGTTAATAATGTGCTTAGTTTGGCTTGAGTTGTTGCACCCTATATTTCTACAGCATAGTTTAAATTTGATGAGAATAGTTTGTGATAAGCAGTCTTTAGTACACACATATCTCTACAATATTTGGTAATCATGTTTATGGCAAATACATTCTTTGACAGCTTATAGAGTAAGGAATCTGTATGCATCTCCATTTGAGGTTGTCCTGTATTGTGATCCCCAAGAATTGTATCTATTTTTCCTTTTTTACAATGTCATTTCTTATGGATAGTTTTGTGTCAAATTCTGTTTGTTTCTTTGTGTTAAATTCCATTATTGCAGTCTTTCAAGCTCTTACATTTAGATGGCTTTTATTGAAATACTTGACTATGGGTTTCCTGTAACTGAAGTCAAGACTGAAGATGCCAATGAAAAAGTAAAATTTGGGTTACCAAACAAGTTCTATTGTTTTTGAAGACAAATTGTATCTTTCTTTAGTGCAGGGAATTTTAGTGATGACTGAGGATTTGAATGAAAGTTTAATCCATGGAATGAATTGGATTGTAAAGGCTAAAGTTGTTTTAATTGAAAGGAGATGAAATTGTTATTCACTGATCCTAAGAGGGTAATTCCTGGGAGACAGACATTGTTATGATAAGTAAGATTAACTGCAATCATGTTGGGGGGAGGGGTGGAGAGGGGGCAGAATAGAGGAATTTAATGATAGAGGATACTATGAAGAGAGTAAAGGAGTTTGTAATGGGGAAATAACTAACAATTTTTACAGTGAACTTGTAGTAAAAATAATAGGGGAAGATGAAGTTTTGAGTACTAGGATAAAGTGGCACTAGAAAAAAATTTATGGGGTTGTAATGTTATTTTTGGGGAGAAACCAAATGCAGTGAAGGATTATCAATGTAAACTAAAGCTAAAATCTCATGACCACTTTTCATTAAGCTGTATGGTGTACCTGTCTGTAAGAGAAAAGCAGTTGAAAAAGGAGTTACAGGAAATGCAAAAGTGGAGGGTAGTGGAAAGTGTTTAAAGAAGCTGTAGCCGATATAATAACCTGTTGGTTATAGGTTCTAAATGACATGGTGAAATTAGGTTAGTTCTGGACTCTAGACATCTGAACAAGTACTTTGAGAAAGAGAGGCTGATCACCCAGAAACATAGATGAATTACTGAATATTTGAAAATGTAAAATACATGACTAGTCTTTACTTAACTTCTGGTTTTTATCAAAATTAATTAGAATATGTCTGTAGGAATTATTCTGCATTTTTATATGATGGTAAGTGTTTTCAGTATTGTTTGGTTCTATTTGGGTTGGATGTTTCTGTAACTGAACTGGAATTCATTTTGGGGCAGAAAATTTTAACAAGATTATCTATTTATGTAGATGACATTCTATAATCCACTAAGACCTGGGAAGAGCATATGAATGCCTTAAGGGAAATTGGGGAGAAACTGAGACCGGGAGGTAAGCCTTTGAAGTTCGAGAAATGCAAATCTGCTGTGTTCTTGGCCAGAGAATAACAGAGGAGGCAATTTCGTCTGATAATGGAAAAAATCCAAAACACTGCAAAATTTCCAAAGGCTTTGTCCAAGAGGGAACTATAATCATTCTTGAGTCTTGTAGGTTTCTACAGAAAGTATATCAAGACTAATGCTTTAAATGCACCTTGCTTAAAAAATCCATTGAAAAAGAATTCTATATGGCAATGGACCCCCCCCCCCCCCCCCCCCCCACCCCAAGAACCATGGACCTTGCCGTTGGTGGGGAGGCTTGAGTGCCTCAGCGATACAGATAGCCATACCATAGGTACACCCACAACGGATGGGTATCTGTTGAGAGGCCAGACAAATGTGTGGTTCCTGAAGAGGGGCAGCAGTCTTTTCAGTAGTTGCAAGGGCAACAGTCTGGATGATTGACTGATCTGGCCTTGTAACAATAACCAAAACGGCCTTGCTGTGCTGGTACTGCGAACGGCTGAAAGCAAGGGGAAACTACGGCCGTAATTTTTCCCGAGGGCATGCAGCTTTACTGTATGATTAAATGATGATGGCGTCCTCTTGGGTAAAATATTCCGGAGGTAAAAGAGTCCCCCATTCGGATCTCCGGGCAGGGACTACTTAAGAGGATGTCGTTATCAGGAGAAAGAAACCTGGCATTCTATGGAATGGAGCATGGAATGTCAGATCCCTTAATCGGGCAGGTAGGTTAGAAAATTTAAAAAGGGAAATGGATAGGTTAAAGTTAGATATAGTGGGAATTAGTGAAGTTTGGTGGCAGGAGGGACAAGACTTCTGGTCAGGTGACTACAGGGTTATAAACACAAAGTCAAATAGGGGTAATGCAGGAGTAGGTTTAATAATGAATAGGAAAATAGGAACACGGGTAAGCTACTGCAAACAGCATAGTGAACGCATTATTGTCGCCAAGATAGATACGAAGCCCACACCTACTACAGTAGTACAAGTTTATATGCCAACTAGCTCTGCAGATGACGAAGAAATTGAAGAAATGTATGATGAAATAAAAGAAATTATTCAGATAGTGAAGGGAGACGAAAATTTAATAGGCATGGGTGACTGGAATTCGAGTGTAGGAAAAGGGAGAGAAGGAAACGTAATAGGTGAATATGGATTGGGGCTAAGAAATGAAAGAGGAAGCCATCTGGTAGAATTTTGCACAGAGCACAACTTAATCATAGCTAACACTTGGTTTAAGAATCATGATAGAAGGTTGTATACATGGAAGAACCCTGGAGATACTAAAAGGTATCAGATAGATTATATAATGGTAAGACAGAGATTTAGGAACCAGGTTTTAAATTGTAAGACATTTCCAGGGGCAGATATGGACTCTGACCACAATCTATTGGTTATGAACTGTAGATTAAAACTGAAGAAACTGCAAAAAGGTGGGAATTTAAGGAGATGGGACCTGGATAAACTGAAAGAACCAGAGGTTGTACAGAGTTTCAGGGAGAACATAAGGGAACAATTGACAGGAATGGGGGAAAGAAATACAGTAGAAGAAGAATAGGTAGCTTTGAGGGATGAAGTAGTGAAGGCAGCAGAGGATCAAGTAGGTAAAAAGACGAGGGCTAGTAGAAATCCTTGGGTAACAGAAGAAATATTGAATTTAATTGATGAAAGGAGAAAATATAAAAATGCAGTAAATGAAGCAGGCAAAAAGGAACACAAACGTCTCAAAAATGAGATTGACAGGAAGTGCAAAATGGCTAGGCAGGGATGGCTAGAGGACAAATGTAAGGATGTAGAGGCTTATCTCATTAGGGGTAAGATAGATACAGCCTACAGGAAAATTAAAGAGACCTTTGGAGATAAGAGAACCACTTGTATGAACATCAAGAGCTCAGATGGAAACCCAGTTCTAAGCAAAGAAGGGAAAGCAGAAAGGTGGAAGGAGTATATAGAGGGTCTATACAAGGGCGATATACTTGAGGACAATATTATGGAAATGGAAGAGGATGTAGATGAAGATGAAATGGGAGATATGATACTGTGTGAAGAGTTTGACAGAGCACTGAAAGTCCTGAATCGAAACAAGGCCCCGAGAGTAGACAACATTCCATTAGAACTACTGACGGCCTTGGGAGAGCCAGTCCTGACAAAACTCTACTATCTGGTGAGCAAGATATATGAGACAGGTGAAATACCCTCAGACTTCAAGAAGGATATAATGATTTCAATCCCAAAGAAAGCAGGTGTTGACAGATGTGAAAATTACCGAACAATCAGTTTAATAAGCCACAGCTGGAAAATACTAACGCAAATTCTTTACAGACGAATGGAAAAACTAGTAGAAGCCGAACTCTGGGAAAATCAATTTGGATTCCGTAGAAATACTGGAACACGTGAGGCAATACTGACTTACAACTTATCTTATAAGAAAGATTAAGGAAAGGCAGACCTACGTTTCTAGCATTTGTAGACTTAGAGAAAGCTTTTGACAATGTTGACTGGTATACTCTGTTTCAAATTCTAAAGGTGGCAGGGGTAAAATACAGGGAGCGAAAGGCTATTTACAATTTGCACAAAAACCAGATGGCAGTTATAAGAGTCGAGGGGCATGAAAGGGAAGCAGTGGTTGGGAAGGGAGTGAGACAGGGTTGTAGCCTCTCCCTGATGCTATTCAATCTGTATATTGAACAAGCAGTAAAGGAAACAAAAGAAAATTTTGGAGTAGGTATTAAAATCTCATGGAGAAGAAATAAAAACTTTGAGGTTCACAGGTGACATTGTAATTCTGTCAGAGACAGCAAAGACTTGGAAGAGCAGTTGAACGGAATGGATGGTGTCTTGAAGGGAGGATATAAGATGAACATCAACAAAAGCAAAACGAGGATAATGGAATGTAGTTGAATTAAGTTGGGTGATGCTGAGGGAATTAGATTAGGAAATGAGACACTTAAAGTAGTAAAGGAGTTTTGCTATTTGGGGAGCAATATAACTGATGATGGTCGAAGTAGAGAGGATATAAAATGTAGACTGGCAATGGCAAGGAAAGCGTTTCTGAAGAAGAGGAATTTGTTAACATCGAGTATAGATTTAAGAGTCATGAAGTCTTTTCTGAAAGTATTTGTATGGAGTGTAGCCATCTATGGAAGTGAAACATGGACGGTAAATAGTTTGTACAAGAAGAGAATAGAAGGTTTCGAAATGTGGTGCTACAGAAGAATGCTGAAGATTAGATGGGTAGGTCACATAACTAATGAGGAGGTATTGAATAGAATTGGGGAGAAGAGGAGTTTGTGGCACAACTTGACCAGAAGAAGGGTTCGGTTGGTAGGACATGTTCTGAGGCATCAAGGGATCACCAATTTAATATTGGAGGGCAGCGTGGAGGGTAAAAATCGTAGGGGGAGACCAAGAGATGAATACACTAAGCAGATTCAGAAGGATGTAGGCTGCAGTAGGTACTGGGAGATGAAGAAGCTTGCGCAGGATAGAGTAGCATGGAGAGCTGCATCAAACCAGTCTCAGGACTGAAGACCACAACAACAACAATAACATGGCAATGGAGTAAGAAGTGTCAAATTGGAATGGATTGAGAGTATTAGATTGCCCTTCATGAAATAAAAGAGTTACTTAGTAAGAGAGAGATTCTACACAGACCACATTTTTCTTTGCCATTCTGTTTAGTAACTGATGATAACCATTCAGGCTTGGGTGTTTGCTTTTTTCAGGAAAAATTAGACATGGTGATGCAGAACATGATTCAAGTGAATTTGAAACCAGAACTGTATAGAAACATGAAAAGAATTACCTTATTCAGATAATAAAATTCTATGTTATATTCAGGAATATAAATTGTATTCAAGGGAGCATCAGCAGGTGGGAAGTTTATTTACAACAATCTGATTACTCAACAGAGTACATTAAAGGAAGGGAGAATGCTATTGCTGATGCTTCAAGTAGATGACCTGCGCAGGGGGAGGGGGGAGGGGACTCAACATTTACATAGTTTCACAGCATTGCATGGTCTGATGAATCCTGATATCTTCTTCATCATGTCAGTGGGAGGTCTCAAATCCGTCCTCCTCCAGGGGAACAGCACCTTCACACCTGTACTGAGTGACAGAGACAAACTGATGGCAGCTCCACTATGCTCTGATGAATATTCACTTGGGCATCCATGGGTCCAGTGGAGCAAGGTTCCATGATGTCCAAGGAGTATCACACACTGGTTGCAGACGACGTACATCCCTTCATGACGATCATATTTCCCAATGGCAGTGGCATTTTTCAGCAACATAATGCACCGTGTCATAAGGCCAGCAGTGTGATGGAGTGGTGTGAGGAACACTGTGCCAATTTCCAATTGATTTGCTAACCCCCCCCCCCTCTCAACTTGCCAGATCTGAATATTACTGAATGTGGCATCAGAGCTCATCGACCCCCAACTGGAATTAGGTGACATGTCCGTGCAGATGTGGTGTCAACTCCCTCCAGCAACCTACCAAGAGGTCATTTCTTCCATGCCACTATGGGTTGCAGCCATTATCCGTGTGAAAGGACGTACCAGCTATTAGGTAGGTGGCCATATACGTATTGAATTAGGAGTCAATGTTTGTATTTGGAATTTGCATTAGCACAACTGCTATGAACACTACTGATTTATATTATTTACTATGAAAAAATGATGTTAATATCATGTTTAATTTCATAAAACATTTCCATTATAGTCAAGGAGAATTTGAAAAAATGGGCAAATTTATGGGTAACAAAAGGGACAAAAATCTCTAGCCAAAAAAAGCACTAACTGAGGTACTATCTGAAACAGCATATGGTGGATGATAAGTCTAGAACGTACTGGAAGTCTTACTGTTCTGTCTATAAAAAAGTAATTCAGCAAGCAAAAAAATATGTAGTTATAAATTAATAACAGAATCAAAAAATAAAGTGAAAGGCATTTGGAAAGTTGTGAAAAATGAAACCAACAACAACCAACATTCTATACACAAAAATTTGAAACTGAATCTACATTATGAGTTGACATCAGAACTAGGAAAAATCATAAATGCTTTTAATGGCTATTACAGTACCATAGCTGAAAACCTGATAAACGATAACTGCCATAGAGCCAGTGCTCAACACCCAACACACAAAAGTGTCAATGTTTCTCCGAAAAGCCTCAAACACCGAAGAGCTTGCAGTTTCAAAAAAACTAAAGAATAAATACTTCAGTGGCAGTGACAACGTACCAGATTTTATTGTAAAGAATTGTGGGGAATACACTGTAGAATCATCAACTGTTACAATTAATGCATCCTTTAGTAATGTACTTTTCCCTGATATCCTAAAGATTGCTAAAGCTACCTCACTTTACAAAAAGGGACCAGAAAATGATGTAGCTAATTACAGCCCAGTAGCACAACTCAGCACATTTTCAAAAATGTTTGAGACATTGTCTTACACCAGATTAGACAGTTTTGTTAACAGATTCTCTGTAATATCAGAATACCAATACGGATTTAGAAAAGCTAAAACAACAAACACAGAAGTGTATGAATATCTCAACACAACCTCAAAATCTGTAGATCAAAAAGAAATTACTAGTGGTATATGTTTTTACATGTGTCTCTAGTTTTTCATGTTACTGACCACACCATACTCCTTAGGACTTTAGCTAACAAAGGTGTCAGAGGAACTACAAACCAATGGTTAGAATCATATCTAAGAAACGGAGTACAAATAGTTGAAATGAAATTTGAAAAAAAAAAAAAATACTAATGTTCATCAGTGTACTGTGCACTCCTCTGAGAAAATGCCAGTTAAATACGGTGTTCCACCAGGCTCAATCCTGGGACCCATACTGTTTCTGTTATATGTTGACGACATTAATTCTTGTTCTTGTGCTATAGTTATGAAAACTGCAATTTGTGCTATAATTTTCTATAGTTTTCTTGATGTACACTATGGTTTGGAATATAAAGGAACAGTTAGAATATCTAACATTTGGAAAAGTTCTCTGCAGTGGGCCCGCTTACTGCTTTTTGTTATAATACTTACTGCTCTGTTTTGCATTTTAAATACTGTTTGTAAATTCTGAGCACTGTTTCCCCAGAAAATAATATCATAAATGATAACTGAATGAACATGACTAAAGTATACAGTTCTCAAACATTCACTACTGCATGCGGATACAAGGACTCTAAGTGCATAACATGTTGTGGATATCTTTTTCTAGAGTTTTATAGCATGTTCATTCCACTTCATTTGGCTGTCAATGTGCAATCCTAAGAGTTTTGTTGTAGGTACATCATCTATGGATATGTTATCTAGTTTTAAATGTAAGAGACTCTGTTTTCTGTTAATTTTAAAGCATATTGCATACGTTTTCTTTCTTTCTTCAACAACAATCAGGCATTCTGTATAGCCCTATTGTCATGCTTTTCCAAAGTGATAGAAACAATAATGAGAAACGGGCTTTTGAGCTATCTAAGTAAATTCAATCTCCTCTGCAATGACCAGCATGGTTTCAGGCCTGGTAGAGGTACAGAATCTGTAGTAGCACAATTTACAAAAACAGTTTTAGAAGCACTAGATGATAACAGCTATGTAACTGGCATTTTCCTAGACCTGTCTAAGGCATTTGATACCATTGGCCACCAGAAGCTGTTGCACAAATTAGAGGCACTAGGAGTAAGAGGAGAGGTTCTCAAATGGTTTCGTTCATATCTAGAAAACAGAGTACAGTTAGTAGAGATCACACATGTCTCCAGTGGATCAAAGTACATTGAGAAACATATATGTAATCCACAATATATCAATATTGGGGTCCCTCAAGAAAGTGTACTAGGCCCTGTATTATTTCTGGCATATATAAATGATTTCCTGCAAAATATCAGCCATGGAGAGAAGGTATTGTTTGCGGGTAACAGCAACATAGTAATCACCAGTAAGACACCAGCACAGATGTTGGAAAATTCTACTGAAGTGCTGAGGGATGTTCACAAACGGTCTCAGGAAAACAAAGTAACTCTCAACGTAAAGGAGAGCTTCTGTAAAGTTTGGAAGGTAGGAGATGAGATACTGGCAGAAGTAAAGCTGTGAGTACCGAGCGTGAGTCGTGCTTCAGTAGCTCAGATGGTAGAGCACTTGCCCGCGAAAGGCAAAGGTCCCGAGTTCAGTCGGGCACACAGTTTTAATCTGCCAGGAAGTTTCATCATTATGGATGGTCTCTCTTGCATCGGCAGTGGTTCTACACTGGACTGGATGGCACTCACAGAAGCACAGAGGTCAGACCAAGAGCTGCAAGACCACAGGCTCCATTATGACTACAACCTGTATACATTCCTGGCACTGGCATGCAACTCCATTGCAATGTGTCCATACGTGCCTGTGAACTTCTGATAGCAAGCGTGCGAATCCCTACACAGTCTGAGCAACCTAGGTACATGATCTACACTCCGTCTGGTTCTAGATCGCTCCGTGTGATCAGGAGCAAAGAAGGATTGTAGAGATTGGATGAAGTGTTGTCTCCAGTGCCAATGCAGTAAAGTCAGCAGACACGTACATGCACCAGTAGGTAACTTCCACGATATCACAGTGTGATACACACATTTTCACATTGACATCATCGGACCACAGCCACCTTCAAACACTGAATGCTACCTGCTCAGTATCATCGACAGATTCACTCATTAGCTGGAAGCAGTACCAATTTGTCACATTGGATATCGCGGTTTGGCTGCCCACTCCATGTTACAACCGACAGAGGCAGACAAATCAAGTCAGAATTGTTCACAAAACTGTCAGTACTTTGCAGCATGAACCATCTCTGGACAGCCAGCTACTACCTGGCAAGCAAAGGAATGGTGAAACAGTGGTAATGCACCATAAAAGCAGCCCTGATGTGCCATGCAGCTGGGTGGACTCTGGCTTTACCAATCATCCTACTCAGACTCCAAAAATGTATACAGACCCAACGTGGGCGGTTCCTCAGCTGATCTAGTATATGGGGAAGCGCTGAGACTACCTTGTGATTTCATAGAAGCAGCACCAAGATGAGAAGAGGATCCTTCTATGCTTGTTAGGTGTGTCAGAGAGCTCATCCAGTAGATATGCACACCACAGCCATTCAGGCATGGCACTGGGCAGTCTCCTGAGTGGAAAACGTACCACTGTCACTTTTGACAGAGTCAAACCAGCCTATATTTTCCACGAGCTACCCCCAGCAAACAGACAACTGCTGCCTCATCCACTGCCTGTTCCATCGCCAAAGAGTCAATTTTACTTCTAAGATGTGACAGATACTGTGACGGACTTTGGTCTACAATTTCTTCTTGAGTTAAATAACTGATGGATGCGCTCTTCTTGTGATGCAGATAGGTGGTGGATCAATTTTGTCTTCAACTATCCGCATGCTTTACCTTCAGGCCCTGCGACCTCTCACACAAAATGCCGATTGGCTGGCAGGAGAATGGCAATCAGATGAAGCGCCTGTGTTAAATTGCCACTGGCATTTGGAAACGTGCATGGTTTGGTGCAGCATTGTGCACATCCCTCAAAATGCTGGGCTACAGGTCGTTACAAACCTACATAGGTTTCAGCCTTTTATGTCAGAAATGAGAAATATCCAACTCGCTCCTGAACAAGGAAGAGCTCTCCAGTGCGAGCTCTATTACACTTCTTGGTATATGGCTTGAAGAAAATCTTAAATGGAACACACATGTCCATTACGTCTCAAATAAGCTATCAACTGTGTGTTATATTCTAAGAGTACTCAGCAAATCAGTCACCAAATTAGTCCTCACACAGGTATATTATTCTTACTTTCACTCCAAACTACTGTATGGGATCATGTTCTGGTGGGAACTCACCCTGCAGCAGAGATATCTTTAAAATTCAAAAAAAGGCGATATGTATAATATGCAATCTGAGATATAATAAGTGATATAGGCAACATTTCAAGAAACTTGCTATTTGACTCTGCCATCTATTTACATTCACAGTATTATATCATCTGTTACAACCTACCTATTAACACTGACAGCCCATTAATATTAAATGAACACATTCATAGCTACAAAAGAAGACAGCAGTCTGACCTACATATGTTTCAGTCCAGAACAACTTGATACCAAAAGAGTCTCCTATATGTTGGGATATGGATCTATAATAACCAATCAGCTGAAATAAATAATAATAATAATAAAAACCAGAAATATCAAGAGTTTTCACATGTAAATTAAAAAAAATTCTTTTGGAGTAAAACTTTGGCACAGTAAATGACTTTTTTAAAAAAGGTGATAAATGTTAATAAATTTCTTAATAACTGATCACTTAGCTCATCTTTCCTTCCAGTATGAAAAAGTAAAAGTACAATGTAATGTCTATTATTTTCTTGTAATATTGAGCAAACTTTCATGAAACAATTAAAATTGCAACAATATAATTGTAAAAATTACTTGTAAAAATGTTGGCTGACTTGTCCAAAATTATACGTGCAAATTGCACAATATTATGATTACTTGGATGAGTAAAATAAAATGAATACTGAAATCATTCTATAGCGAATATGCACTACTGATGATATGCTACATATTGGAAAGAGAGAACAGATATTTTACTTGAAGTGCCTTGCCATTGAAAGGAAGAGCACTTATACTGACATGCTGTCTGTGGAAAGAAAATATGTATTTGGCTGCAATTGATCTGCATTGAGAAATACTGATAGCTTATTTATGTGCTTTTAGCAAATGGGGACGTACTTATAGTTGATCATCTGAGGTTGGAGTACACAGGGGAAATGATAACTGACTATGAAAACTTGTGCAGGGAGATCTATAATACCACCACTATGTGTCATGTTTCAAGTGAAAGACTGAAATGTGAGTTGTGCTTGCCTGCCTCAAAAGGAAAGTTAGGATAAATGTTAGATTTATATGCCTCATTTAAACACTACTGAAAATGAGTTATGTTAAAGAAAAAGACTGATCTTGTATTATACGAGGAAAAATTGAAAAAGTTTCATTCTATACATAATATTACTGTTTCACATGACCAATCACTTCTAGAGGATGTGTTGTGTGTGTAGTAATTACTGTCATATGTTTGAATGAAGAAGTTATTGTGCTCTGTTAGCTGTTTTGTGGATTGCAAGCAAAAGTTTTGTTCAAGCTGTGGTTGTAAAATATTTCTGGATGGGGGGAGGGGGGGGGGGGGGTTATCGAAATGTAACAGCTCGTTTTTCATAGAATTTCAAAGCTAATTTAGATTGTTTGTTTATCTGTTATGGGGGGATGTAATGGATTTTGGTCCAAAAAATCAATTTTTCAAAAACATTATTTTCTTGATCTACATAGCTTAATTTATGTTGTGTGTGAATTTTATCATGATAGCAGCTTTAGAAATGCCTTTAAATTGTTGAACTGTCTAACTCTGCACTGGCGGCCACTCCCACCTCTTCCAACATTTGGGAAACTGCTTGCTTCAGTGGAATTTTTGTCAGTTGTGAAGGCCATTTTCTTTTGATACCTTTGGCTGACATCTATATCTATGGCTGACACCTATATCTTTGCCTGAAAACTTTCTTGCATGTGGTTTATTTACATTTTGAGAATACTAACAAATATTAGTAGGTGGAAGGTTGGATTCACAAACCTTTATGTGGAAGTCAAGATTTAAGCATAATGGGTGGTGGAAAAACTGTGTTTAGGAAATGGAAGTTTCATGGAAATTGGTTTACCAACAAAAAAGAGGAAGCAGCTCAAAACGAATGACATAAGCTCTCAGCGTCAGCATCGAATCTCAGGACAGGAGAATTGTACAGGTACTTGAATAATGTTGATATGGATTCTTCTGGATTCAGACTTATTGATTTAGAGCTTCTCTGCCAAGCTATAAAGTTTCCATGTTCATGTGTTACCTGTAAAAATTTATTTATTTAGCCATCGGTGGACATTTTAAAATGTATGGATGTTGTCAGTTGCATACATTCATATATTTATACAAATATAATAGAGGGAAACATTCCACGTGGGAAAAATATATCTAAAAACAAAGATGATGTGACTTGCCAAACAAAAGCACTGGCAGGTTGATAGACACACAAACATACACACAAAATTCAAGCTTTCACAACCAATGGTTGCTTCATCAGGAAAGAGGGAAGGAGAGGGAAAGACGAAAGGATGTGGGTTTTAAGGGAGAGGGTAAGGATTCATTCCAATCCCGGGAGCGGAAAGACTTACCTTGGAGGGAAAAAAGGACAGGTATACACTTGCGCGCGCACACACACACACTGATCCATCCGCAGTGAAGACAGTGACTTGTTCTTGTACTATAGTTATGAAAACTGCAATTTGTGCTATAATTTTCTATATTTTTCTTGATGTACACTATGTTTTGAAATATAAAGGAACTGTTAGAATTTCTAACATTTTGAAAAGTTCTCTGCAGTGGGCCCACTTAGTGCTTTTTGTTATAATACTTACTGCTCTGTTTTGCATTTTAAATACTGTTTGTAAATTCTGAGCACTATTTCCCCAGAAAATAATATCATAAATGATAACTGAATGCACATAACTAAAGTATACATTTCTCAAACATTCACTACTGCATGCGGATACAAGGACTCTATGTGCATAACATGTTGTGGATATCTTTTCTAGAGTTTCATAGCATGTTCATTCCACTTCATTTGGCTGTCAATGTGCAACCCTAAGAATTTTGTTGTAGGTACATCATCTATGGATATGTTATCTAGTTTTAAATGTAAGAGACTCTGTTTTCTGTTAATTTTAAAGCATATTTTATACGTTTTCTTTACGTTGAGGGTTACTTTGTTTTCCTGAGACCGTTTGTGAACATCCCTCAGCACTTCAGTAGAATTTTCCAACATCTGTGCTGGTGTCTTACTGGTGATTACTATGTTGCTGTTACCCGCAAACAATACCTTCTCTCCATGGCTGATATTTTGCAGGAAATCATTTATATATGCCAGAAATAATACAATGCCTAGAACACTTTCTGGAGGGACCCCAATATTGATATATTGTGGATTACATATATGTGTCTCAATGTACTTTGATCCACTGGAGACATGTGTGATCTCTACTAACTGTACTCTGTTTTCTAGATATGAACGAAACCATTTGAGAACCTCTCCTCTTACTCCTAGTGCCTCTAATTTATGCAACAGCTTCTGGTGGTCAATGGTATCAAATGCCTTAGACAGGTCTAGGAAAATGCCAGTTACATAGCTGTTATCATCTAGTGCTTCTAAAACTGTTTTTGTAAATTGTGCTATTGCAGATTCTGTACCTCTACCAGGCCTGAAACCATGCTGGTCATTGCAGAGGAGATTGAATTTACTTAGATAGCTCAAAAGCCTGTTTTTCATTATTGTGTCTATCACTTTGGAAAATCATGACAATAGGGCTATACAGAATGCATGATTGTTGTTGAAGAAAGAAAGAAGAGTGGGAATAGCTTGTGATTCTAAATTAATTTGTAATCAGTGTGGCTATAAATTTTCATTTTCCTCCTCCAAAAAGCTGTATTTTTTTAAAGTAATTTTAGTTTTGCATATGTTCTGATATGCCTTGGACAGGGCAGGGAAAAAGGTAATTTAGTGTGTGGTTTTCTGAACATGCCTCCACTTTGTGCAAAGTTTGAAAAAATAAATAAAGAAATGTCTGAAGCTGTATGCAATACTGCCAAAGTTTCTCCAAAGAAAGCAGTGGAAGAATTGTGGATGTAAACCAAACAGAAACAGATCCTGGAGCAGATATTCACGACGGTGAATCTCCTACAAATGTTACTGACCTGTATGAGTCTGTAGACAGGACCTGGATGAGAAGGGGTCACACATCTCTGTATGGAGTTACATCTGTTATTGGTATTGACTTCGGTAAAGTTTTAGATGTAGAAATAATGTCTAAATACTGCCACTAGTGTGCAACAATGAAAATGTCCAGCAATGAAGTCAGTGAGAAACAGTGACAAGAAAAGCATGCAGCAGCATGCTCTAAAAATTACAGTGGCTCAAATGGTGGCATGGGGGCTGCTGCAGTTATGAAGATGTTCTCCAGATCTGAGGACCAGAATGGTGTTAGATATACTAAATACCTTGGTAATGGCAACTCCTCTTAGTTCAAAGGTGTAGCAGATAAAAATCCATACAATACAACAATAGAAAACCTGGAATGTGTTGGCCACATCCAAAAGACATTTGTGGTAGGCATTGTTGCTTGCTGAAAGAGAAGAGAGGTGAAGTACTTGAGGATGGAAAACCACTAGAAGGAAAAATCTGGCTTACTCTGAAAGAGACTCATTCTCTTCAGTTATTGTAGGGGAGAGCTATCAGGAAAAGCACACATAATTTTGAGGCAATGAGGCATGCTGTGTGGGCCATTTTTTTCCATAAACTATCCACTGACCAAACACTAATGCACAATCTGTTTCTGAAAGACGATTGGTGTAAGTTCAACAACAGAAGTGTGACATATTCCCACAAACACTTATTACCAGTAACTGCTATGAATGCAATTCTGCCCATGTTCAGGTTTCTTGCAAACCCTGATTTATTGAGGAAGTTCCTTCGCAGAAAGACACAAAATGCAAATCAGAGCCTCAGCAATTTAATTTGGATTAGATGCTCAAAAAGGACATTCTGTGGACTTGAAGTACTCAAAATAGGTGTCTATGATGCAATTTTATGTTACAGTAATGGAAATAAAGGCAAAATTGAAGTGTTGAAGAGAGTTGGTATAGATCTTGGTGTGTTTGCAACAAAAGTGTTTTACACCATCAACGAGAGCAGAATCAAGGAAGCTAACAAATCAGTTTTTTAATTGTAAGTACAGGCCAGGCAGATTCAAAGAGGAGAGAAGAGAAACATGGAGAATGAAGAGTATCAGTAAATGGAGATAAGCTTATTACATGTAGAAGTATGAGAAGAAAATATTTGAACCTCATTTTCTCTGTTTTTCATTTTGTACGTTATTAGAAACCTTTTCTCAAAAAGTATATTTGCTAATACTATGAAATTTTCAGGAACTGTTTGCAACATCTTGCTGTCTCTCTGGAACTAAAAGATATGAGATCCTGCAATTACATTCTGATTTTTAGATGATTGTATGTAGAAAAAAAGTTAATTTTGGACGTGCAAAATTAAAAACTCTGTTAATGATACAATTTGTACCATAAATTAATAACTGTAGTTCAGTGGTCTTTTAACCTTCTCAGGACATTACAATAAAATTTTCATGTTAATTGCATGATTATAATTTGAGTTATGGCTTTTTATAAAAAAGACAAATAAAGAATTCAAAATTAAGTTTTCTAGCAAAAAGTTAATCCTGCATACTTTATTATATTTTTCCATTAAAACACAGCTTTTTTGCTTTACACATGCAAAATTTTAGATTTGAACATTAATAAATATGGCTGTGATGATTTTTTAAATAAATGTTTATTTTCCATTACATTCCCCCTTAAGTCATTAAGCAGGACCTATATATGTCTACTGAGGTAACAAAAGTCGTGGGATACCTCCTAATATCATGTTGGACATCCTTTTGCATAGCACAGTGCAGGAACTTGGTATGGTATTGACTCAGCAAGTCGCTGGAAGTCCCCTTCAGAAATATGGAGCCATGCTGCCTCTATAGCCATCCATAATTGCAAAAGTTTTGCTGATACATGACCTGTTGACTTTGTTCCATAAATGTTTGATGGGATACATATCGGGTGATGTGAGTGTCCAAATAACTCATTCAAATTATCCAGAATATTTTTCAAACCAATCGAGAACAATTGTAGGCCATTGATGTGGCATATTGTTGCCCCAAAACATTCCATCATCGAATGGCTGCAAATGGTCTCCAAGCAGCCAAACAAAGCCATTTCCTGTTAACGATCAGCTCAATAAGATAAGAGAACTGCTCAATTGCATGTACACACAGCCGACACCATTATGGAGCCACCACCAGCTTTCGCAGTACCTTTTTTACAACCTGGTTTAATGGCTTTGGGGGGTCAGAATCACACTCGAACTCTACCATCAGCTCAATCAGCTCTTAACAACTGATATCAGGACTCATCTGATGAGGCCACAACTTCCTAGTCATCTAGCATTCAACCAATATGGTCTCAGCTCAAGGAGAAGTGCGGTAGACAGTGTTGTGCCATTAGCAAAGGAATGCTTGTCGGTCATCTGCTGCCAGAACCCATTAATGCCAAATTTTGCTGCACTGTCATAATGGATACAGCCATCATACAGCCCACACGGATTTGTGCAATTATTTCACGCAGTGTTGCTTGTCTATTAGCACAGGCAACTCTATGCAAATGCCACTGCTCTGTCATTAAGTGAAAGCCATTGGTCATTGGATTGTCCATGGTGAGAGGTAATGAAATGTGGCATTCTCAGCACACTCTTGACATTGTGGATCTCAGAATATTGGTGATAATACCACCATCTCTATATGTGCATTCACTTCTGTGAAATTCCACCTTTTTAACTCTGCAGTGTGATTTTCAACAACTTCATGAAAAAGTATTGGTTAATAGTATGTCCATACATTTTTAGGAACATGTATAGTCAGTTTGTTCATTGCAATTAGGACCTTTCACCCATAAACAATTTTATAAAAGAAGAAGCAACAAACGTGCTGTATTTTATAATTTTAGGAACCTGTAACAACTCTGTTTGTCATACTGTCAACTTCCTATACTATTGTTTACCAGAACAGCACCCAATTATTTCATAATTACTGTAATTCACAATATGAAACTAACTGATAATGCAAAAACTGTTATTTCAGCTACTGGATTCTGTATTGGAATTCTGTCTACACTAAAAATAATGCACTTGTGGCGCCGATGAGGTCGACACCAGAATTGATCTGAGTATCGTCTTTGAACTAAGCTAAACATTATCTTTGTGCAGTTCTGTGTAAGCTTTTGATATGTTCAATTGAATAAACGAACTACTGCAAAATGGGAGTGTTGTTTGGTGTAACCGACCCAAACTTCCTCCTCACTGGTGACCCTGAGTTTCAACATCTTCCATTTTCACCATTTTACCATGTCGGCAGCCTCCACGTTGGGTATTTTCACGTGTTTTACATCAACACGAAATTCGAACAATGACTTCAGCCCAACGCCTAACGCCGGATTTTGACATAGACATGCATCATGTTGCGGTCATTGTACTCCTGCCAGGAATGCAACATGATGCATCTCACTTGACGATTACAACGATTTCGCCAGACGTTTTCGAGCCTGCAACAATAAGTGAGATTAGGAGTGTGCATGACTCTGGCTATCAGACGCCTCTGTTCCCACCACATGTGCCCTCCCTCACCGACAGTTCAGTTCCCTCTTATGGATCTCCGTGCGGTGCGGGACCAATGCCGATTTCTGCAAATGCTTCGTTGGACAACCTACCACCACCAGGACAACGATTTGCCATGCCGCAATCCGTCCAGTACCATGTGGATACCGGCCACGTGGCCAGAACTGGTTCGTTCACAGGTCAACCTACTCAGCATCTGACCATGCCCGCACCTGCCTCGGTTCAGCATCAGCAATTACCTTCCTACTCCAATACCTTGGCCTGCAACAGGAACAATTACTTGTTATCTGTGCCTGACCTCCACCTCCATTCTACTACTATGCCTCAGTGTTTTGTGCCATGACATTCACCTTATCCGCACACCGTTTTGGGTGGAGTGTCTATGAACAGTGGACTTTCACACATTCCACCCCATGTTTGACATCATTTCCCACACTGTGCTTCTGGACAGCCTGCACCTCCACAGCCTTCCTGCAACACAGGTGGTCCCAGCTCTGATCATACATTGAGCTTTCCGTGGACTAACACGCGCTCTCCAACTTCGAACTTTTTCTCACCTGTTGCCCACGTGCCAGCTCCAGTCGAGCTCGGCACATCTCGGTGCCTCATCCACGTTGGTCTTCCACGGCGTGACGGATCGTGACCAACCACAACGTGACACCTTCACGCTGCCACCCGAACAGCCGTCGTTGCCACATCCCCTGGAGGCACACTCTCCTGGAATACTACAGCAACAACAGCTCGTTTCAGGCAGTGCCCAACGAATTCAACTCAACCTGTTCTTCTGAACATTCTACAACATTTACCGACGCTGCCACCATTAATCCCGACACAGCTACAACCTGGTTCAAAATTGCAGACGAAGTGTTCGACTATTACAAACTCGATAAGTCAGCCAGGTTTCTGTGCCTCATCACCCACCTGCACGACCAGGAGGACTTGATTGCTGACCTGATCGACGCCCCGGACTCATCTACCCGGTAAACTCTAGACAAAAAGACAGTTCTACGTTGGCTTGCACGCTCAACTGAGGCGGCAATACGGCAAGTGCTCCATGTCGAGCAACTAGGCAACGACAAACCTTCCCAGCTCTGGAGATGGCTACATGCCCTGGTCAGCGCCGATCTACTCTCTGACACAGCTCTAGTGCAACTGAACCTGCTGCGACCAGTGAACATCGGCCACCACCACTGGCAACCAACGTTCTACAGGAAATGCAACTGCACCACCCGTATTGTTATTTCCACACATGGTTTGGTAGGGCGACACAGAACTGCATACCACCCTGCTACTTCCCAAACGCCTTCTGCGCACAACGTGACAGGCACCCCCCAGTGCTACATTCTGTCTGGGACTGACCGGATAATTGTGGACGAGTTTACATTAAAGACATTTCGTCAGGATACCTTTTCCTAGTGGACACAGGCTCCGATGTTTCACTGCTGCCCACGTCCTTAGCGTCGTCGAACGTCTGCCCTCATCAAACTTCACTGCAAGCCGTGAATTCAACTAGACTACAATGCTCGGGTTCAACTTCACATATCGTCTTACTCTCTGTAAACTGCAAACTCCAGTGGACTTTTTTAGTGTGCGAAATTGAAGAACCTATACTAGGCAGCGACTTCTTGCGACACCACAAGCTTTCACCGGACCTAGTGTGAAACACCATGTTTCGTCACCTGTCCAAGACTCACTTCCCCTGTGCTCCATTGAGCAAACCCTCCCCCCGTGACAAATCGATCCTGGTTCATCTCATCCGTACATGCACGTGTCTGTCGACGACGTTACAATAAATCACGCATAAGTGCCTTGTCGAGCTCGAAGACGTCGCTCGCCTACGCAAGGAAAATTTCAAGCTCTTCATCCAGCTCCACGAAACTCAGCTCCAGCTCTCCGACGCAGCAAAAGAATTACAGACACTGCACCAACGACAAAGCAAGGTCAGTAAGTGCGCCGAATCTGCTTGTAGTCCCAGCAATCGAGCCTCCGTGTGCTTACCTCATGCTACCCCTCGCAACTGTGCTATCTAGTCTACCATAACGTGTACTGATAGTTCCACAGGACCACACCCCCTTAACACGGCAGCATTTGACACTCGGCCGGACATGAGTGCACATGCGCGACAAGCATCATGTGTTCCCGAACTGACAGCTCCTACTCCTCCCCTCGTGGACAGCACCTCAAACTATGCAACTTCGGCTCCTGCGCGTCACCGTGCGACTGCCACTGACAACACAAACAGTGCACTCGCGCCTAGCGCTTCATCTGTGACCGTGCTGCCACAGGCCGCGCCCTTGGACAATGGATTCAATAACGCTTCACGAGCTCTACTGACCTCACCTGACCATGGTGTCACTGCTTCGTGCCGGCGGCCATCTTGTCACGTTGACTCCTGAGACACTTCACCACCTCGGCTCCCGTCAGATCTGCCGAGTGGCTCCGAACACCATGACCACACCTCGCCTGCCCCGCCCGCCACACATTGTAAACAAACCGCCTCCTGTGTTGCCGGCAACATTTCCGTCATCACCAATGGCATGGTTGACAAGCTTCACCGCACGCCAGGCCCCTCAATCTCCAGTAAGCCAAGTCGAATTTGTCTCGAGCGCCTCTCCGACCTTAAAAAACAGATTTCGGAACTACTAAGCTCCGGCGTCATTGAACCCTCTGCCAGTAGCTGGTCTACGCCCATACATATGACACCCAAGAAAGACGGGTTGTGGTGCATGTGCGGAGACTACCGTCGACTAAACGTATGAACTATTATGGACACCTACCCCATACCCAACATTGCCGACTTTACCAGTTCCCTCACAGGTGCGACCACGTTCTCTGCCATTGATTGCAAATGGGCATACCACCAGATGCCCATGGCACCTGAAGACATCGAGAAGACAGCAATCACCACCCCGATCGGGTTATTTCAGTTTCGATTCATGCCCTTCGGCCTGAAAAACGCAACCCAGACCTGGCAACACTTCATCAACGAAGTGCTATTCGAACTAAAATTCTGCTTTGCATATCTTGATGACATTCTTGTGTTCAGCTCCTCAGTTGAGGATAACATTTGACATGTGTAAACTGTTATGAACACTCTCGCGGCAGCAGGCATCAAAACCAACCAGGACAAATTGCAGCTACATCAACCCGCTGTCACTTTTCTCGGTTTTCAGGTCTCTGCCGACGGCATTTCATTGCCCCCAGAGAAAGTAAAAACAATACTAAACCTACCTAGACCTGCGTCATTCAAAGAGTTTCGGTGCTTTCTGGGGATGGTTAATTAATATCGCCGACATCTTCCTTGGGCTGCAGAGATTCAGACACCACTGATGGACGCCTTGGCAGGCACCCACACTTCTGGATCTCGGCCCATTCCATGGACGCCTGCTATGACTGACTCTTTCACTGCCATCAAAAATCTTCTTGCTGAGGCCTGCAGCATCGCGCATCCTCATCCCAATGCATAGCTTTTCATCACCACAGACGCGAGTGATACTGCCATCGGTGCTGTCCTTAGCCAGACAATCGGTGGCCAGACTCTGCCTCTGCAGTTTTTCTCACGCAGGCTCACCAATGCACAGTGGAAATATTCCGTGTTTGACAGGGAGTGGCTCGCGGTCTACGAAGCGATCAAACATTTTAAGACTGACATTGAGGGACGCCCTTTCTATGTTTTAACAGACCACAAACCCCTGGTTGCGACCATTACAAACCCACCAGATGACCTGCCTCCTCGCCGCTTCAGATACATGGACTTCATATCAGTTCACTACCAATGTCAGACACATAAAGTGTGCTGACAATATAGTTGCTGATTTACTTTCATGAGTCGACGCCATCCATTCGCTGTCAGACCTCTCTGAACTGCCTCCTGATCTCAGACCCTATCTCTTTACTACACTTCGTCCACACCACCTTCCCTGGCATTTCTGGTGAGATCTGGCGCAACGACAGTACGGGCACGTTACGCCCCCACATCCCAACCACGCTCCGTCGAGCTGTCTTCAACGCACTGTATAATTTAGCCCACCCTGGTGTTCGTGCGTCCGCCTGCCTATTAGTGGAGCGCTTTGTGTGGAGAAATGTCAACAAGGATTGCCAGAAATGGGCACGCTCCTGCGTCACGTGTCAACAATGCAAAGTACACAAGCATACTTCACCCCCCCACGGCGCCTTTTCGATTCCTCCTGGGCGTTTCCAGCATATTCATATTGACATTGTCGGCCCTCTACTCCCCTCTAACGGCTCTTGTTATGTTCTCTCATCTATCGGCCAAACAACTTTGGGTCAAGGCTGTCCCCCTCCTCGATATTATGGCAGAAACTGTTGCTCGAGTTTTTTGTCGAGTCATGGGTATCGCGTTTCAGATGTCCAGCTATCATCATGACTGACCAAAGCAGAGAATTTGAGTCGGCCCTGTTCAACGAGATTTGTAACATTTGCGGCATCAGGCGCATCCACACCACAGCATATCACCCGCAAAGTAACGGGCTAGGTGAGTGCTGGCACTGCACTTTCAAGGCAGCTCTTCGATGCCACGACTCTCTATGGACAGAGGACCTCCCCTTGTGCTACTCGGCATTCATGCGATCTATAAGGAAGGCCTCAAAGGCACACTAGCCGGCCAGAACATTGTTCTCCCTGGCGAACTTGTGAGCCCTTCCGCTTCTCTCCCTCAGTCTGACTTACCTACCTTCGTGGACCGCATCAGACGCCACTTCACCAACCTCCATATCCCTCTGCCTGCCAGCCACTCCCACCCTAAGGTTCAAGTCCTGAAATCTCTGGACAATTGCGAATACGTCATGCTCCCCTCCAACCTCCATATACCGGCCCATACCGAGTTCTCCAGTGCTCAGCCAACACCTATGATATCCAGATAAAAGATTCAGCTGTTACAGCCTCTCTCAACAGACTTAAGCCTGCTCATGTTGAGCCCACTTCTACCTCCCTTCAGGCCACGACTACGCCACTCACTGTTGTGGCTCACAACACTCCGACCACTTCTTCCATGTTGGACTTACACACTCGGTCAAGTGACTTCCAGCTCCAATCGTCATGCACTCCTCTGACCTCGCCCCCTCCTCCGGTGTCACGCACTCTGTCAAGTGACCAGATGCTCCCCACGTCAAGCTTACCTACAATCACGCCCTCGCCACTGGGCCCTTCGCCGGTCCCTTCGACCTCTACACTGTCCCCTGCCTTGCCCTGTTGAGGTTTCTCACGCCCCCCCCCCCCCCCCCATCTTGAACATGCCCTCGCTCGAGGTGTTTGTGCCTGTTCCCCAGACATAATCCACGACATCTCTATAATACTACATGATGATACACGATGCCCAGCGCGCTTCCACAGCTTCCAGGTTCGGCCACCGAACCTTCCTTCACAACATCTACCTACACAGCTCCCCGCCGATGCTGTTGGGCTGACCATGGTCCGACCACTGCAGACCACCCCTGCTGATGCCATAGTCACGCCCCCCCCCCCCCCGGCCACTAAGAGTACTCCATACTGCGGGGGGATGGGGGGGGGCCTATGTGGCGCCAATCAGAGTATCGTCTTTGAACTAATCTAAACATTATCTTTGTGCAGTTCCGCCATGTCAGTTCTGTGTAAGCCTTTGATATGTTCAGGTGAATAAACCAACTAATGGGAGTGTGTTTGGTGTAACTGAACCAGACTTCGTCCTCACACTCATATTTCATGGAGGAAACAAGGGAGGAATACTTGGGCTATGTCTTTTTCAGTGATTAATAAAAATGTAATCAGCCTTCTTTATTTGAATCGTTTCACTTATTTTTTCATGAAAATGACAAATATGTATTTGACTTTGTGTCTTATTTCATGTATTTTGCTTGCAGTCTTGGAATGATAACCTTTTCCATAATTTTGAACTACTTGTATGATTGTAATTAATTAAATTACTGTGTGCAATGATTATCAAATAGTTTATGAGAGTTTATAAGACTCTTGAGAGATCATGTAGGAGAGTCACAACAGTGTGAGATTTTGAGCTGCACTATGTGATGTGGTGTTAAATAAATCTGTCCACATCTGAATCTTCCTTTGTGACTTTTCACATTACTAAAACACTGGTGTTGTCTGGACCATTATCATTTAAGAAATTTACAGGAAGAATCAACTGCAGCTGAATAACAAAAAGGAGCTAAGTTTTCAACTACACTTTTTTAAACAATCTTAGTTATCTGCAATTTTCAAGATTAACATTCATAATGAATTTTATTTTTATTTACTTTTATTTGACAGATGTTATCACACTGCATTATAGTAAGCTCTTTAACCAACTGGACATACTGACAACAATCTTTTAGTAGTTACTCCATACGAAGTTTATTTTCAACAGCCAACCACAATTTGGAAATAAAATTTTCATTTGTAAATCTAGTACTAGGAGCAAAAAAGACATACACTCTTTCACCCAGCCATAGCATGTAACAGGAACGAGTGTTGTATTTAACCATAAGTGTCTTTGAACACTTCTAGGTGATGTAAAAAAGTGTAATAGACAATAAAATTTAAAATTTTAAATTAGCTTCAAACACAGACAGAAGTCATATCCGCTTGATGTTACACTCCATATGAGAAATTTTGAATGTGCAATGAAAATATCTCTCTCTCTCTCTCTCTCTCTCTCTCTCTCTCTCTCTCTCTCTCTCTCTCTCTCTCTCTCTGTGTGTGTGTGTGTGTGTGTGTGTGTGTGTGTGTGTGTGTGTGTGTGTGTGTGAGTGAGAGAGAGAGAGAGAGAGAGAGAGAGAGAGAGAGAGATATTGAACATAGCTAAGTATAAACATAGCTCAAGTAATAGCTAGCATGTTTTTGAATTTCTCATTGAAAAAGTGGACTGTAACAGTAAAGCTGACACATTACATATCCTAGCAATAGGCTGCAATTATGTTCCAAGCAACATAGAAATAACAAAGAAAAATATTTATGTAAGCTGAAGATGAAAGGGGGGGAGGGGGGAATGGCAGGAAAGGGAAGAAACTATAGATGTCAGTTGCATCAGGACATTTTGCAGAACTAGCAGTGACAAGTGAAATTGTGTGTCGGACCGTGATTCAAACCCAGGATCTCCTGCTTACTAGACAGTTGCATTAACCACTGCGCCATCCTGCCACAGTATTTATTGCAATTGTGTGGACTGTTTTGGTACTCCTCTTGGCCAACCCACATTCCCACCTAGTGCCACCCATTCACAGTCCCCCTCCATGTCTTCCACGATCAGTGCTTTGAGATTTTCACGGGAGTTCAAATGTAATTGTGCATCTGCACTGAAGATGGTGTATTCATTGTCCATCAAGGCGAATCAGTTGTATGAAAGTGTGGTGTCTGTTCTTTCTGACATAACTGAAAGAACAGACACCATGTACTCATACAAGAATTAATTGCTAACTGAATTTAATTATTAGTAAGAGATGTTATAACATGTTTAATCTTTCTCTGTTTCATTTCCTTTACTGATATTTTCATCTCTCTGGATAACTATAAATCTTGTGTAAAATGTTTTTTGTGGGCACTGTCACTGCTTTTGTAAAATGTTTTATGTGGGCACTGTCACTCCTTTCTCAGTCAGAAGTTACGTTGCAATTCTTTCCGATGGACTGGTAACTTTCAGGTTTAATAAAATCAATATGATTTAGTGATTAATCAGTAAAATCTCTGTTGAATGTTCCATTTGGAGTCTCCTTAATGAAGGACCATTCTCTTGTTGATTTTGAGATTTGACTCTATTGTCTTTATCAAGAGCAAGAAGCAGTTCTGAGGTTAATGGAATTGCAAGTTTTCTACAGAGTTACCCTATTTACTTTTAAATAATTTATTCCTTAAATAGAAGTAAGGAAAGTTCTGACAGAATTAAAATAATTACAGATAAAGGAGACAACTCACCAGATGCGAGAAGTGTTGAGTTCTTGACAGGTACATGAAAAAGAATAAATACTTTGCTAGCTTTCAGTCGAAATCCTTTGATGATGTAGTGTGTTATGTATCTTAGACAAGGAGGCAGAGTCAGTATGAAAATAATTTTATGTCCTCTATTACATTGAGTAAACTACAGGTCATCTGAAGCTGATTTTTATTACCAGAGGTAAGTACCATTAAGAACTGAAAGTGTTGGAAAGTCAGCTTTAGTATTCCAATATTCTTTAAAAGACACCAGTAAGTTGTGCAGTTGTCTACATTACACAATGTTCTTTCTGTCCACTCTTATTAACTTAAGAATTGACTTTCTTAGCTGCAGTGCCTCAGAAGAAAATTTTATAAACACCATGGAGTGAAAATGTGCTAAATAAGACACCTCTTTTGTCTTCAAATAAATGCAGAATAAGATAATTTCAAATATAAATGAGACTGGACTTAAATTATTTATGTGCAGAATTGGAGCTTCTTATCGAACTGCACAATAAGGAATTTTATGTGAAGTATGTTATTTAATATTCAGTATAGAGATTAAAATCTATTTCTGGTACCAGCAGATTATGATTCTTTGATTTCACTGCATGATATGATGCTTTGTGAGGTTAACATTTAAGTGGTGTGTAATAAATCAGTTTAAGTTTGTTCAGTAATCATCTCAGCTGTGTGAGGTAGGGTTGATTTCAGACCCCCACATTATTGTGTTCTGTCATCAGCAAACAATTATTTACCCTCCTTGTGAGGTCATTTATGTAGACTAAGAGCAGTAGTGGATGTGGTAACAAGTTTAAGGGACTTTGTATTTATCCTTTTCTATCCTGAGATTAGTTTTATGCATGTGATGTAATCTGTCAATGTGTCTCTCTACTTTTTGTCACCATTATTTATCTTAAAGCCAGATTGTTACTTTAGTATTGTGTTCATTATGTAAAGTGCTTTTTAACTCCTTTTTTGCTGTTTTCTAACAGGGCATCACAACCAGCAAAATAAAGAGTTAGTCTCTTTCTTTCTAGTTCTCAGACTTGCTTTATTGCTTACTTTGTGTACTGAGACAAAAACATGAGAGTCTTTGCAGCATCATTGACAGAAAATATATTTCTGACTATGAAGACAGATTCATAACTCCAGTTGATCTCTTTGGCATTTAAGTGCCTAGCATAGAAGGCAATAAACATGACTGAAAGCATTGCTTACATTACCTGATGCAAATGACTAGATAGAGAGTTCACCTTACTTTCCTGAATATGACTGCATTGAGATTGCATTCCACTTAACATTCTCAAAGGACTTTTAATGCAAAGAAGGCTCTTCATAATAGATTTATTCACCCATAAATATTCTGTTATAATCATTTATGCATCAGTATTGCTTATTTTATACTACAATGCCTGTGTTATAAGGTTTCCACAATTTTTTTTGAAGGGATTCAAGTCATTAATTATGAAACACATTTTTGAGGCTCTTAGTTCTGCAATCATCACATTAAAAAGTTATTCTTGGTTTTGGGGGTGTGTAACACGAATGTCAAATCAATATATTTAAATATATTACATTTATTGTACTGTGTACATTATTGCAAGCATTTTTTTTCAAAATGACTTTAATATTTTTAATTGGATATTGCCTCCAACTAGTGTTCTTTAGCCCTTTTGGCTGTCTTTCAAATTTTTTACTCAGCATCTATCATCTTCCTGAACATTATTATAATTATGTACAAGTCTGTTAATTGAATTATTTTCTACTATAGATATGTATATACATTTTGTCTTATATTCATAATTCTTTTCCCATTTACTATGATTTTCCAATGTTCTCCTTACTCAAACAAAACTGGTATTTTCTTTATTTAAATTATGTATTTTCAGTAACTATTAAGGTGTGGAAAAGTATGTGGTATACTGTACTGATACATCCCCCACAGCATGTGTTTAGTTCTTGTTTTTTTTCTGTTTGTTCCTCCAGCACCTTTCTTTTCATTTACTATATTTTCCTTTTTTTGTAATTTAAATTTTTTTGGCTTATGTCTTTGCTGAAACTTCATGTCATATGCTTCTTCTTTCCTGGATATTATGTCACACCATGAGTTCTATTTTCTGTCTCCCTTCACTTTTCTCTGGCCTGTCAAAATCCTTCTCTTTTTTTTCTAACTTTTCAGATCTGTTGCTTGCTAGTTTACACCCCATGACATTATAGCACATTTACCTCAAACTAGATTGCTGGGTGATTTGCCAAATCAGTCACTGATTTGTCTCTCTATTTATCATTGCTGACATCTGAAAAATAAAACGGTTTTCTAGGCTATGTCTGTTGCATTGCCTGAAATTAAGAATTGCCTCTGCAGCCACAGATTTTGAAGTATTTCCTAACACATTTTAAAAACATGGTTTTGATGCTTTTGTTATTTTTTCAGTGAACTTCTTTCATTTCTCATGAATGGAAGTTTTATTCTCAATAAATTTTGGCTCCATGAACATATTTTTAAAGAGCTCTTATCTTTCTTGTACTTTACATCCTTTCTGTTCTTTACAGTCAGCTCTTGAACACATTTTGCTTGTCATTTGAGTTTACCTTGGATCCTGAATGAGTTCAAATTGCTTGTCTTTGATTCCTGAAGATAAATCACAGTGATATATATGTTAACAGTTGCCATCACCTGGAATTTTATGTGTCTATCTCCTTCTGCTTCACTTGTTGTACTGGGTTGACAGGAATGAAATCACACGTCTTCAAGAATTTTTAAAGTCAAGACCTTAATTCTTTTTCCATTTCAAAATCACATTATCTTGTTTATTCTCTATCTCTGCCCTCACCAAATATTGCATTCTAATCTCCTAAGTTTATAATACTTTTCCTGTACACCATCTTTTGACATAAGGATATAATCAACTGGTAAGTATATGTCATCCATCTGTATTTCTCCATAATTGTGTAAACCTTGATAAAACAGTATGTCTTAGATCTGATGAAATTTTCAGGTCATTTGTCATACTTTTGAATCTTGAAACCCTTTGTAGCTTAGAAGCAACTTTTTCCAGTGTACGTTCAAGTGTTCCTTGGGTCATGCCATACTTTGCCCTGACACACATAACTATTACATAACAATTTTCCTAGTCTTTCAGTTTTCTCTGCAAGTGAATAATGAATGTGAGCTTGCGAAAAAAATAAGATTGTAACATTATTTTTTTGCTTTTATTTTTACTTACAATACGGAAAACGCAAGGTAGAGCAAGATCTGTATATTTTGATATGAAACAGAGCAAAAGTCACCTTATTTGTTGACAGTATGCAGCTTTGATGCACAGGCAATAAATGTTTCATGCAGTGCTGGATCTTGAGACACTAAAAGCTAATGGTGGAATTTTTGAAATAATCACACAAATTAAAAGAATAAGTGACAATGTGTTATGGGCTGATGTGCAATAACTATTGTGAGTTATTGAAAGAAGAGAATTGTAAAAAATATAAAAGAAGTGACTCTGATGAACTAGTTATGAAAAGTAATATTTAAAATAAAGACTTTGTAGATGAAGTAAAGGTATCATTGTACAGAAACAAGAAAATAATGCATCTTAGCTATGTACAGAAAATCACATCATAACGTAATTTAGCTATCTAATACTGGAAAATTTTAATAAAAATGTCAATTTCCATTTTAATATTGGTTTAAATACAAATATTTATCATCACCATAGTGGTAAGCAAACTTAAATCTAACCTTTTCTTCCCATTTACAGAATTTTTGGCTTAGTGCACTAGTATAAAAATAAATGTTTGTTTCAGCACCCATTTATGGTAAGTTTATGTGGTTGCAGATGAATGAACAATGTAAATATATGTGTTGCTGGACTGTGAACTTTTCATTGGTGGGGTGTCGTCTTACGTGCCTCAGCAATACAGGTAGCCATACCATTGGTACAACCACAATGGAGTAGTACCTGCTGAGAGGCAAGACAAACATGAGGTTACTGAAGAAGGTTGGTGGCCTTTTCTGTAGTTACAGGGGCAAAAATCTGGATGGATGACTGATCTGCCCTTTTATGTCAGTTGACATGTCCTTGCTATACTGGTACTGTACACAGGTGAATTAAATGGAAACTACAACCATAATATTTCTCGAAGAGATACAGCTCTGTTGCATGATTAAATGATGATGGCATCATCTTGGACAAAATATTCAGGAGGTATAGCCCCCCATTTTGATCTCTGTATGTGGACTACTCAGGAGGATGTCGTCATCAGGAGAAACAAAACTGCATTCTACGGGTGAGAGCATTTAATGCTAGAGCCCTTAATCAGGCAGGTAGTTCAGGAAATATGAAAAGTGCAAACTGTTAGGCTGAAGTGAGATATAGTGGGTATTAGTGAAGTCTGGTGACAAGAGGAAGTGAACTTCTGGTCAGATGAGTACAGGGTTATAAATGCAAAATCAAATACAGATAGTGCAGAAGCATTTCTAATAATGAATAAGAAAATAGGAATGGAGATAAGCTACTGTGAACAGCATAGTGAAAACAGTTTTGTATCCAAGAAAAACACAAAGTACTGACCCACCACAATAACATAATTCAATATGCCAACTAGTTCAGCATTTGCTGAAGAAATTGAGGAAATGTATGATGAGATAAAAGAAATTATTTAGATAGTTAAGGGAGATGAAAATTTAATTTTGTTGGAGACTGGAATTCAATAGCAGGAAAAGGAAGAGAAGGAAAATAGTAGGTGGATACAGACTGGAGGACGGGTATGAAAGAGGAAGGTGCCTGGTAGAATTTTACACAGAGCATAATTCAGTCATTGCTAACACTTTGTTTAAAAATCATGACAGAATTTTGTATACACAGAAGAGTCCTGGACGCACTAGAAGTTTTCATATTGATTATATAGTTGTAAGACTGAGATTCTGGAACCAGATTTTAAACTGTTAGACATTTCCAGAGGTGAATGTGGATTCTGACCACAATTTATTGCTTATTAAACGTAGATTAAAACTGAAGAAGTTGCAAAAATGTAGGAAATGAAGGAGATGGGACCTGGATAAATTGAAACAACAAGAGGTTGCTAAGAGTTTCAGAGGGTAAATTAGGCAACAACTGACTAGAAGAGGGGAAAGGGATACAGTAGAAAATGAATGGGTAGCTTCAAGAGAAAAAATAGGGAAGGCAGGACAGGATCATATGGGTAAAAAGAAGAGGCCTAGTAAAAATTTTTTGATAGCACTGGAGATATTTAACTTAACTGATGGAAGGAGAAAATATTAAAAGGCAGCAAATGAAACTGACAAAAGGGAATAAAAATGTCTAAAGAAGTGAGATTCACAGTAACCACTGAATATCTAGAGGACAAATGTAAGGATGTATAAGCATACATCACTAGGGGAAAGATAGATACTGCATACAATAAAATTAAAAATTAAAGAGGCCTTTGGGGAAAAGAGAAGTGGCTATATGAAATCAAGAGCTCGAATGGATAACCAGTACTAATCAAAGAATGGAGAGGTGAAAGGTGGAGGGAGTATGTAGAGGGGCTATAAAAAAAACTTTGTGTTCTGCTTTACAGCAGGTCTTGTCATGGGGGAAGCGTCATCAGAGAGGTCCACCACCTGAGCGTCTAGGGAAGTGCTTCCAGTGGTGGTTTCCCGCTGCCTTCCACTGATGATGATGAAATGATAGTGAGGACAACATAACATCCAGTCCCTGAGGAAAGAAAATTTCCAACCCAACCAGGAATCAAAGCCAGGCCCCTTGGCATGACTTACCACCATGCTGACCACTCAGCTATCGGGGCAGACAGAGGGGCTCTACAACTGAGATGAATTTGAAGGCAAGATTACATATAGTGAGATAAGATGGGAGATATGATGCTGTAAGAGGGATTTCACAGAGCACTGTAAAACATTAGTCACAACAAGCCCCCCCCCCCCCCCCCCCCCCCCACCCTGAGTAGACAACATTCTGTCAGAACTTCTAATAGCCTTTGGAGAGTCATCCACGATAAAGCTATTCCATCTTGTGTGCGAAATGTATGAGAAAGGCAAAATACCCTTTGATTTCAAGAAGAATGTAATAATTTCAATTCCAAAGGATGCAGGTACTGACAGATGTGAATATTAGTGAACTTACAATTTAACAAGTCATGGTTGCAAAATAAAAACATGAATTATTTATATAAGAATGGAAAAAACTGGTAGAAGCTCACCTCAGGGAAGATCAGTATGGTTTCTGGAGAAATGTGGGACATGCAAGGCAATACTGACCCTATGACTTCTTGTAGAGGGTAGGCAAAGGACAAAGGAAAGGCAAATCTACATTTATAGCATTCTTAGACTCTGAGAAAGCTTTTGACAATGTCAACTGGTATATTCTCTTTGGAATTCTGAAAATAGCAGTGGTAGAATACAGGGAGTGAAAGGCTATTTACAACTTGTCTAGAAAGCAGATGGAAGTTATAAGAGTCACGGGACATGAAAGGGAAGCAGTGGCATCAGAGCAGATGACATGCAATGAAGCTAGCTCATCATCTTTTGCTGGTTGTGACACACCAGCAGCCTCTAAGTGTTCATAAGCTCAATTCAACGCAAAAGTATGATCCCAAATCATTCCCCTCCCTGGCCACACCATGGGAGGAACATCAGGCTAAGTATGCCAGCAGATCTTATTCGCCCCGGTATCTTGTATGTTTGAGAATTGGTGGGGAATCTTTCATGATGATGAAGCCTCAGTTTTTTGTTGAGCATTTAGAGGACAAGTTTGGGGAGGTGCAGGAATTGTCCAAAATGAGATCTGGGTCAGTCTTGATCAAAACAGCACTCTCTGCCCAGTCACAGGCATTACTCACTTGTGACAAGCTGGGAGATCTTTCTGTAACCATCACGCCTCATAAGAGCTTAAATATGGTCAAGGGTATCGTATTTGACAGGGACCTTCTTTTGCAGTCTGATAATGAGTTGAGGGCCAATTTAGAGTGGCAAGGTGTACATTTCGTCCAGTGAATCAACTGGGGTCCAAGGATTAATAAGGTTGCCACCGGTGCCTTCATCTTGACCTTTGAGGGTGATACTTTGCCCGAGAAGGTCAAGATGATGGTCTACCACTGTGTTGTAAGGCCCTATATTGCTCCCCTCATGCGGTGATTTAAGTGCTGGAAGTTCAGCCATATGTCTTCCAGCAACATACGGCAAGTTTGTGGATGCCCATCACATCCCAATACTCCACGTGCCCTACCTCCTATCTGTGTCAACTACGGAGAGCACCATTTGCCTTGCTCGCTAGACTGCAGGATTCTCCAGAAAGAAAGGAAAATCATGGCGTAAAAGACCCAGAACCAACTAACCTACATTGACGCTAAGAGAAAATTTGAACGCCTGCATCTTGTATGTAAGACATGGTCTTACGCCGTCACTACAACAGTTCTGGCACTATCAGCTCCGCTAAACGAAGTCACCTCTCAGAGCTGGAATACTACACCTGGACCCTTGATTGTGCGGGGCATTTCCCTCCCTGTTGCTCCCGCACCACCTACTTCGGGAGCAACATCCCCCAACCATCAGGGACGTCCATCCCCACTTCTAAGCTGGAGAAGCGTAAGTCTTCTTTGGTTTCTCTTGCTAGGAAGGGGTCCCTTGGGTCACTCCATTCCCAGGTTTCAGCTAATGGAAAGATGACACCCACCAGTGGTTGAAGAGCTCAAAAGCAGCTGGTCGTAGGGCTTCATGCTCATCCTCAGTCCCAGAACCTGAGCCAGTGAAGTCCTCCCAGTCAGGGAAACCCAACGAGCAGCGAGAGAAATCCAAAAAGGAGACCCCTAACACCTAGGAAATTGCTGTGGCACCCACACCACCGATACCTAGAAGCTCTGTGTCTGAGGATGGTATGGAGATCCTGGCGTCCGTTGAGGACATAGATCTCGCCAGACCCTCAGATACAATGCATACAGACTGTTCAGGCAATACGTAGATGGCAGCGAGTTACCCTGAGGTGAAAACTGCTTCATTGAATGTTCCATGCCTTCCCAGTCTCATGATGACGTCATCCTCCAGTGGAACTGCTGTGGTTATTTCCACTGCCTGTCTGAGCTACAGCAACTGTTAAGCTTTACACCTGCTATCTGCATTGCCCTCCAGGAATCCAGGTTCCCAGCAATGCAGACCCCTGCCTCTGCAGCTATAAGGGATATTACAGGAACCGTAGTGACTATAACTGAGTGTCAGGTGGAGTTTGCGTTTATGTCCTAAACTCAGTCTGTAGTGACACTAGGCCCTTTCAAACCCCTCATAAAGCTGTGGCTGTCAGAATAAGGACGACACAGGAAGTAACTGTCTTCAATGTATATTTTCCTCCAGATGGTGCAGTACCCCTGAATGCATTACCTGCACTGGTTGATCAACTCCCTAAACCTTTCCTCCTTTTGGGAGATTTCAATGCCCATAACCCCTTGTGGGGTGGCACTGTGCTTACTGGCCGAGGCAGAGATGTCAAAACATTACTGTCTCAGTTCGACCTCTGTCTCTTAAATATTGGGGCCACCACACATTTCAGTGTGGCTCATGGTAGTTACTCGGTCACTGATTTATCAATTTGCAGCCCAGGACCTCTCCAATCTATCCACTGGAGAGCACATGACGACCTGTGTGGTAGTGACCACTTATCCATCTTCCCGTCATTGCCCCACCATCAGGCCCATGGACGCCTGCCTAGATGGGCTTTAAACAAGGCAGACTGGGAAAGTTTCACCTCTGCTGTCACCATTGAAGCTCCCACACATGGTAACATCGATATGGTGGTTAA